>NC_090965.1:6273000-6900300 GCF_040807025.1 Struthio camelus | reverse complement strand
AGCCTGGGGTGCCAGCAGGCCCTATCGGTTCGAACGCCCCCTTTGCTCTGTCAGGGCGATGAATCCCCCCCGGGGCTGCAGCCTTATCTGCCCCTAGTGAGTAGACTGAAAATATGTTTTATCCCCTCTGCCACCAGCGAGCATCCCGGTCAGCTCTGCTGCATCGCTGGCGCCCGCCCTCCATCAACGCTTGCAGCATATGGAGGGAGTGACAAGGCCGGGGCGGTGATTTAGACCCCCCTTTCACCCCCTCGCCTTCCCTTGTATTTATGCAGTGCTTGGCTGCATGAAAAATATGGCTTTTTGACGTCCTGCCTCCTCTCGCTCTGCGCCCGCTGCGCGGAGCCGCCGGAGTCCCCTCTCCAGCCCCCGGGCTCGTTTCGGGAGCCCCAGCCGGGTCTGGCGTCGCCGGCCGGGGCTTGGAGCCAGCAGTGGGGTAGCACCAGGGACCGGGTCGTCTCCTCGGAGGTGGTCGGGGCTCAGGGCCAACGCTCTGCAGGGGCATCAGGGTTGCTTTGCCTTGAGCCCTGGGGCAAAAAACCCGGCTCGCAGCCTGGAGGGTGAGCGGCAGCGGGGCCGAGCCGCAGGGGAGGGACGGAGGAGCCACCCAAGGCAGCAGATGGGGCGTTTCGGCATCGCGGCGCTGCCGCAGGGCAGAGTCCGGCCGTGGCCTCCGGGTGCTCTCGTGGGCGTCCCCGCGACCGCGTCGGCACTGGGCTGGCCGCGGTGAGCGGTGTCCGTCCCGGGAGCCGCAATTCTGCATCCCAGGGCCTTTGTTTGCTCTCATTAAAGCATCCACGAAGCGCCTGATGTGTGAAATATCCTTTTCATTAGGTGCAACTGATGGGGCCGCCTGGGACGCACGGCTGCTCCGCTCCCCAGGCCGGGGCTCTCCAGGCAAGGCCGTGTTGGTCGTGCTCGGCTTCGCTGCGGACGGCGCGCTCGGCCCTCGCTCCTCATCCCCGAAAGCGGCGGCGGGGTGAGCCGAGGTGTCACCGGCGGCGTGCAGCCACCCGTGCGGGCCTGGGGCCCTGCCGAAAACGTGGCAGGCTGTAGAGGAGCCCAGCAACTCTGGGAAAGTAGGGTGGGAAGTGGCAGCGGTGAGATGGACCCGACGTAGTGCCTTCGCCCGCAGGCAATCTCTCTGCCTCCCTCTTTCTCCCTCTCCTTTCCCACCGTTTTCTTCCCACGTTCATTTTCGGCCTCTTTTCCTCCTGCAGCCCGTAAGCACTAGCACAAAGAGCAGTTGGCGGGCAGCAGCGTGACAGCAGGCTCCTTCCCCCTTGCAGAAGGCTGCCCAGCAAACATTAAACCTTGGCTTTGCAACCCGCCTGGCTGAGATCGAGTTCTCCTGCACGGACAGGGCGTCCTCGTCCTCGTCCTCCTCCGCCTGCTGCCCCGGGGGGGACTTGCGCCCCAGCAGCAGCGTCCGCCGCCCGAGCCTGCCCCTCGGCCGGGCGCTCGCTGCCCGCCTGGGAAGAGCGCGGCTCGCCGGCTCGCGCGCCCGGTCCCCGGCGGGCTCACGAGCAAAGACCTGGAGGTGTTTTCCAGGCCGTTCAGGGACTCGCCTGCATTATTTAGCACGCCGCTCTCCCGCGCGGCCGGGAGGAGATCTGAGGGATCTCATCGCAGGGCCGGGGCTCTTTGCGTCTCGGCCGCGGCACGGCGGTACCGGGGCCGGGCTGGGCCCGCGGCGCGGCTCCTGCTGCCTCGTACGGCACGGCGGTGCCGTGCAGCCGCTTCGGGAGAGGGAGGCGGGCTGGCACTGGCGCCCAGCGCCTCCATCCTTGCCGTGCACCGGGCAGAGAGGGACCGGTGCGTTGCTGGTCGGGGTGCACATTGCTATCGGGGTGTGCAATGCTGGTTGGGGTGTGCAATGCTGGTCGGGGCGTGCATTGCTGTTGAGGTGTGCATTGCTGGTCAGGGTGTGCATTGCTGTTGGGGTGTGCAATGCTGGTTGGGGTGTGCATTGCTGGTCAGGGTGTGCATTGCTGTTGAGGTGTGCATTGCTGGTCAGGCTGTGCATTGCTGTTGGGGTGTGCAATGCTGGTTGGGATGTGCAATGCTGGTCGGGGTGTGCATTGCTGTTGAGGTGTGCATTGCTGGTCAGGGTGTGCATTGCTGTTGGGGTGTGCAATGCTGGTTGGGGTGTGCAATGCTGGTCGGGGCGTGCATTGCTGTTGAGGTGTACATTGCTGGTCAGGGTGTGCATTGCTGTTGGGGTGTGCAATGCTGGTTGGGATGTGCAATGCTGGTCGGGGCGTGCATTGCTGTTGAGGTGTGCATTGCTGGTCAGGGTGTGCATTGCTGTTGGGGTGTGCAATGCTGGTTGGGGTGTGCATTGCTGGTCAGGGTGTGCATTGCTGGTCGAGGTGTACATTGCCGGTCAGGGTGTGCACCCCGTTTGCAGCCCCATGCGAGCTGCCCAGCCAAGGGGGGAGCGATGCTCTGAAACAACCTCCCCGGGGACCCCACTGGCCTGCACGGGGCTCAGCGGGACCCGTCCCCCTCCCCCTTGGCGGGGGCGATGCAGGGACCACGCGTGGCCTTGCAGGTGCTCCTCCGTTCCTGCTTGCCTTCCCCGAGCCGGCGTGCAGGGGAGACAGGCTTGCACCTCCGTGCGCCCGGCTCAGACACCCGCCTGCGTTTGCAGGAGCGGAAAGGATCGGCGCTGCCGACAGACGCTCGGGGAGTTCGAGCCGCTACCCGATTGATCCGGGCTCTGAGCGTTGCTGCTCACAGACAGCGTTCGCTAAAACCTCTGGGTGATTAAGGAGCCAAATGCCATCGGAAAGCACGCGTTAGGCTCTTGGAGACCCAGCGATGGCTTTTACGCAGTGAAGGGCTCTAAATTAGCTATTGCCACTCAGGAAAAAAGATCCTGGAGACAGCTCGCTGCAAACAGTGACACAGCGCAGCAACAGTCGGAAAGGGCAAACGGCATGTTGGTGGATTAGCAGGGAATAAATAAAGGAGCGGACCAAAGCCAGCGACATGCCGGCGAAGGGAGCAGCGCCTGCAGCCTCCCTCGGGAGGGCAGGGACGGGTCCGGGCAGGGGAGCAGCGAGGGCCGGAGCTGTGACAGAGCCCCCGAAAGAAGAGCAGAGCGGACTAGGACTCCCCGGGGTGCAGACGCGGTGGCGCGGTGGCGGGTGCCTCTGACAGGATGAATGGCGTGGGGAAGTTTATGCACTACTTCTCGCGCCACGGCAATGACACGGCGCGGCGATGTGAGGCTCCAGGCCTCAAAGGGGCGAGGGGAAATAGTTTTCGAAGCACGGCTGCAAGCGCGGGCGTCCCGAGGAGAGGGGGCCCGACTGCAGGTGTGGGCGCAGGCCATGCACAGCTGGAGTTCAGCTCCTCCTGCAGCCGGGAAACGTTGCTGGTCATTGGAGAAGCTTCCAAAAATGCAGCGAGGGGCCTGTCCAGCCCCGTCCCGTGCTTTAACCTTCTCCCATCGCTGCTTCAGCGGGGTCCCGTCCCCATCCAGCAGAAATGCAATGGTTTTGTTTGGGTTTAAAAGTGGGGGAAGGACAGGGCGGGAGCATCCTCCTGTCCCTCGAACCAGACAGCAAAGGCGCAGAGCTGCATAATACGCTGGAATTTAATAAAAAAAAAAAAAAAGCCTCAAACAGACGAAGTTTTTCCTTTGCCAGCTGCTTAATTAAATTGCCTAATGCTGTTTGCGATCCCAGCACAAACTCCTGTGTTTAAAGAGCGCCGCGTTGCCATGGCACTAACCCAGCGCTGGCGCGGGGCTGTGACAAGGCATACAGATGAGGGAGGCTGCCGGCGGCGCGGGAGCGGCGGTTGCCACGTTACAGGGGAGGTTCAGTGCAGGTTTGGGGTTTTTTTCATTATTATTATTTTTTTATTTTCACCGCGGCCGTAAACTCCCTGCTGAGATTTGTGGCAGGATCCTCTTTGCTTGGAACAGAGCCGCCGCTTTCCCACCCGAGGGCCTCCGAGCCGAAATATCCCGGCTCTGTTTTGCAGGAGGGAGGGAGGGAGGGAGAAGGATGCATTTGGTTTGCAAAGATACCGAGCGCTTGCTCTTGCCGTTGCCTTGCACGCCAGGTTTGTAAGGACGCAGCACCTTAGAAAAACAAGCCTGAACTATTTGCCACAGTTGCAGCGTGGGGCTGAGGTGAGAACTGAATCTTGACCCTCACATGCAGGGTTTAACCCAAAAAAGGAATTGCACCAGGGAGGGACGTCTTCAGTTAGCAATGGGAGTGAATTAAAGCTTAGGACACAGGTGACCTGCAGGGTCACCTCCGCCGAGGTGTCCAGCCGTGGCCTGGGGCAGGTTATCGCAGCCCCTGTTTCTCCCTTCCCCGTTTGCAAAGTTTCCTCGCCGGCTCTTTGCAAATCACCGCAGCGCGTTTGCACCCGGCAGCGCTGCAGCGACTGCCCCGGAGGTCTTCGCACGCCGCCCAGGCGGCGAGGGGACGCTGGCGGGTGGCGTTGGGCTGCTTTGGCCGCGGGTGAGGCCAGGAGACCCTCCAGCAAAGGCAAGCCCATTTGGAGGGTAGTTCTTAAATCGTCGTTTTCCGCAACACAGCGAAGATTCGGGTGGGCGCTGGGCCCTGGCGTGCGGGTGGCTTTCCCAGCTCAAGCACCGGGTACCTCGCAGCGCGGTTCCTGCCGCTGGCTGTCGCTGTACCGGCTAACGCAGGCGTCCGCCGAGCATCCCTCCAGCTGCCCGGCTCCTTCTCGGGGGCGTCGCTGCAGGAAACGCCGAGAAAAGCAGGCCCCCGGCAGCCTGCAGGGACCGGGTCGGGATGGCCCGTGGCGCAGCCCTTCCCGCCGGCACCTTCTGCTCGGCCGCCGGGAGCCTCCGGCGGCTCCACCGGAGCGCGGCCTCGGAGGCGGCCGCTTAGCACCGCAGCGGGCGAGCCCTGCGGCGCGCAGCGCAGCATCCCCTGCGAGGCAAAAGCAAAGAACGACATAGGAGCATCTCCGACAGCAGCAAGGAGTGCCTTACTTCAAAGATTTATAAGTAACTGATAGAGAATCCTATTTAATTCCTGGTGGCTTCATTGCTAATCGATGCTGCGAAAGCTTTTACGCGAAGGTTTGAGCAGGGCGAAGGGAGCTCAGCGCTAGGGAGGAACGCTCGTCGTTGCAGGCTGTCACCCAGGAAAGACGAGGGCTCGGCAGGAATTCGCGGCCGGCGGCGGAGAGCAGCCTCAGCGGCGGCCGCCTGCAAAGCGGCCCCGCGGGAAAAGCCGGCGCTGGCAGGCGGCGCGCGTCCCGAGTCCGGGCAGGAGGGCTCCCCGGGGGCCCGTCGCCGCCCCGGCCCCCCGAAGCGCCGGGCCCCTCTGGCCGCGGCACGGCCCAGGGAAGGCAAGGCGCGAGCCCCGGGCTCAGCTGCAGCCATTTGTCTCCCGCCGCCGGGCTGGCGGAGGGATGGACGGCGGCGGAGAGAGGCAAGCACCGAGACGGAGGCTCCTTCCTCCTGGTGATTTATCTCCCGGCTTCATCCAGCAAACTTGCTGATGAAAAGACTCTTCCCTTCTGTCTGCCTCATCAATTCCCATTCTCCGCGCTTTTCTCTCTCTCTCTCTCTTTTTTCCCCCCTCTTGGGCTTCTGCCCGCTCCCCCTGCTCCGAGCCTCCCTGTGCCCCCTGCCCCTCCGTCTCCCGCAGCCCCTCGTGCGGATCCTCCGCTTGTCTCTTTGCTCCTTTTTTGCTCCTTCTCTTCACCTCTGCTCCTTCCCCGCCTCCTTTCTCTCGTTGTCTGCCTCCTTACCGCTCCCGCGCCCCCTCCGCCGTCGTTTCTCGGCCGTTGGCCCCCTGGGCCCATCCCCTGGGGATGGATGGAGAGGGGCACAGTTCCTCAAGCCCCCCAAAAAGGTGCCACGGGCTTGGGTGCAAGGCAGGCCGGGAAGGTCCGAGGGGAGGTTTACGCGGTGCCGCCTGGCCGCGGCCCAGCCCTCGCCCGGCAGCCCCCGCCGTGACGCAGGCGTCCGGACGGCACCGTTTCAGGCAGCAATAACGGCACCTCCGATTTCGCACCTGCCGCTGGTCTCAGGCACAAACCGCCTGCAACAGGCGGCGCCGATCTCCCGTTCCCCAGGTCCCGGCAGGCTGAGCCCTGGCAGCGGCGTGGCAGGAATGAGAGCCGCTGCCCCCCAGCAATCCCCCCCCCCCGGAGAAGGAGCTGCCTCGGGGTCTGCCAGCCCCGCGAACGCCGCACGGTCCCGCCAGCTCGGCCCCGGAGCGCTCAAGGTCAAGGAAGCGCGTTCACGTATGATTTTGGCAAACGGAGCGCTAAAACTGGCCACGTGGTGCGTTTAATTACGTGGCTGAGGGGAGGTATAAAGGCGCGAAAGGCAGGCCGGAGAGCCGGATTAGCAGGAGCGCTTTTTGTCCTTTTTCTTTTCAGTTGCTCTCTCCCTCCCGGCCACCCAGCTATTGCCTTTCTGCCTCTTCCCGCCAGCCCTTTGGAGGCAGCCCGCGGCGTCATTGCCTGAGCCAGCTCTGGTTTCGGTCCGGACCGACGGCGCAGCAGGGCTCCAGCTTCTTTGCAGTCACAGTTTGTAGCAGGGAAGCCTGCACCCTCCTTCTGCCGAGCTGGGCAAAAAAGAAACCGGAGGCACTTGCCTTCTTGTCCCAGGGCACCGCAGCAAACCTTTCCATCACCCTGGCTCTGCATTTCTCGGAAAAAAATAAGCTCCAGGCAGAAACATCCCCCGGCTCCCTGCTGTCGCTCTCGGCGCGCGCCGAGGAAGAGCCCGAAATAGCAGGAGGCGCCGGCGCCGCGAGCGCTGCCGGGGAGAGCAGGCGGCAGCCCACGGCCCCTCGTCTCGCTGCCGCCCCCTCGCTTGCCCCTAGCACCGCGGCCGGCTTCGCTCAAAGTCTCCGGTTATCCCGGGCAACGTCATGCCACCGTCGGCAAATCGCTCTGTCTTAGAGAGGGGATGAAATGTGGGCTCCTGGGGAGATACCGCTTAGCCCCGTGACCTCAGCCGCTTCGCCGGCCGGCTCGCTCTGTTTGCCAGCCCCAAATCCCGGCTCCCTCCGCTTTCAAGGGCCGGGCTGCGCCCTGGCTCTGCCCGCCGCGGCGCCCCGGCCGGCGGGGCTGCTTCCCAGGCTGACCCTCCCCGTGGCGGAGGCGCTCCCCTCTGCCCGCAGCCACTCTTTGGTGCCGTGCAATAGAACCATGAAGTTTAGTACCCAGGGTTTCCAAAAAACCACATTTTTCTATAAGCGCCAATTCTACTACTTGTACAACCCCCTGGCTTGTTACAGCATAATCTCGCGTGCAAGGCTTTCTGCAGCCATCAGTCCTGCAACCCGGTCCCACACTGGGCAAAAGTAATAAAAGCCAGTGTCGAACATGAAGCCTACAAAGATATCACCAGAAAGCAGAGCTAGGGAGGCTTTCCTATAAAATGGAGTTAGATCCAAGGTGTTTTTTCTGGGCCCTTTTTCACAGCCTTAAGGAAATAAAAAAATATTCCTCCATATTATTTTTTTAAGGAGAGAAGATTCTATAATATTTTAATGGCCGGAGAGATTTATAGTCGCAGAAATGCCGGTGCACTTAAAAAGAAAGATGAGGGTCCATCAGAAAGATGCAGAAATCAATATAGCCTTCCTCTTCTTTAATGCTGTTTCTCTGGGAGACGCTTTAAAAGCCAATGCCCTCGCAGCAGGCAAGAGAGGAGGCGTGCGGGATCAATTCTGGTGCAAGGCCTGGATGCGTCAATGCTGAATAAACTTTGGTTGGAAGCCCTTTCTAGGGAGAACCAGGAGGTGATAAAATACAGCTGCTTGGAGAGAAACTTTCCTTTCCCACCCCGGCTGCTTTGTAATGTTTTTCCCGCTGTGTGAGCGCCTTTTAAGATGGGAGAAAAGCTTTGGGGCTGAGTTTGAGTTGTAGCAGCACAGGTCAGAAGAGCTGTAGCAAATCAAACATCAAAGGTGACTTGGCGGTTGGCTCCGGCGTCCTCTGACCAGCGGGACGCGGAGGGACAGCGCGGCTCTGCTCCCTCGCCGGGGCTGCTGTCCGGCCCGAGCTTGAGCCCGGGGCTTTCGCGCTCCCGCTGGGGGTCTGTGCACCCGGGAAAGCACCAGCGGCCAACCTCCAACCTGTCTTCTCCAGCGAGGGGCTGAGCCAGGCTTGCACCCAGCATGGAGAGGGTTAACTGGGGTTTCTGCATTCACTCAGGAGCCACCGATGAGCCTAATTAGGGTTTATTGCTCCCAGGGAGTTGCTTGCCCTTAGCTTTAAAAGGAGCTTCAGGGGTGGGAGGTGGGGACAGAGGTCTGTGAGGTTGCTCTTTGCAGGGTTTCTTCCCCCTTCTCTGCTCTCTCCTCCTGATGCTGTACCAAGAGGAGAGCTGGACGGAGGTCCTGGAAGGAGGCAGGAGCTGGGGAGACCTGGCCACGGGGGAAGCTTGGCAGGATGAGTGCCTCTGTGCTCAGGGAGCTGGGCTGTGAGCGCTTGCTGCAGACCAGCTGGGCTCCTGTGCTGCTTCAGGTGGGGTGGGGACAGGGCTGGCTTTGGGAAAGCTCATGCTCTAGATCTTGCAATTTTAACCTAATGGAGAAGCTAAAGAGGAAGGTAGAGGAGGGACCACAGACCAGTCTCTGAGCTGTGAGCTCTGGAAATGTTTCAGCTCTGCTGAATCCTTGTGCTGCTCTGGGTGCTGCAGCCCCGCTGCGCTGGGGGCTGTAAGTGTGCCTGTCTGCTCCTTCCTGAGAAACTTGCTTTTCTGCTCGCTGCCAGCTCTCTGGGCCACCTGCTTCTCCAGCATCTGCTATTTTAAACCTTGAGGTCTAAGTTTGCTCAGGGGCAGGTGTGGGGGGGGTTTCAGATCCTTCTGGTTGCGGATGTGATCACAGTAGCCCTTTGCACAGGAAAAATCTGGCGGTGGCTGCAATAACCAGAAGCCTTATCAGAAAATGGGAATCTGTGTTTGAAGAGAGAAAAGTACAGCTAGCCTGGCTGACTGTGAGGGGCAAAGTCAAAGGAAAACAAGCTTTAGTTTTTCACTGCTTGACTAGTGTTCACACTAAAAAGGATGAGATTGATCTGTGTGGGGCTGCAGATAATTATTTCCCTGTCCAAAGCAAACAGGAACTGGAGATTGTAAGACCTTCACCTGGATTTACTAACCTGTGAGGTGCTTGTATGCAGAGTATGAGCATGTGGGTCAGGCTGTGTCTGCTCCAGCGCGGAGCTGGATGAAGCTTAGGAAGCGGTTGCAAGTGCAGAGGGACGCAGAGGCAGTAAATGCAGGTCCCGGTCTGCTGGGCTGTCTGAGCTGCCCCAGGTCTCCTGGCCCCATGCTCTGTGGGGCAGCAAATAATAGCAAATAGGCCCTCCAGCCCTGGCTGGGCCAGAATGGGCCAGCCAAAAAAGCTGTGCCAAAATCCTGCAAGAGGCAGCTAGGAGGCAGCCTGCCTGCAGGGACGTTTCTTCCTCTCCCCGCTCAATGGCTGTAGAGAGCAAAGGTTGGGATGACACCCCGAGCTCTTGGGCTGGCAGGGAACGTTTAACGCTATGAGTATGAAACATGTTAAATGGACGCGTTAGTCTGTTGCAGGGCGGTGGAGCTCCCATGTGCAGGGCTTTGATTGCCTCAGCAGCCCTCCCCATGCTCATTTATTCTCTCTGACATGCTTGTTTGCCATGTGCACGAGGTCTCCTCTAACATAGCTTGTTGTCTGGCCTCTTTCAGGAATGACCTTCAGGAGCAACCTGAAAATTGCAGCAAAGTGCAAAAATGAATCATTTGGGGAGGAAAAAAAGGAGAAGTTCTAATTAAAGGAGCAACAAGCCTCTGTCTGGCATATTATGACCCCTTCGGCAGGGAGGGCCAGGCAGGGCAGCTGTCAGTGGGGGCTGTAGCCCTGCTGGAAGCAGGGACTGAATGGTGCACGGGGTTTTGCACGGGGAATATTTTCCTGTGGACGTCGTTTACATCCTGCTGTTGCTCAGTACCTTGTTCTTGATGTGCCCCACGAACGTTTCCCGCCTGGAGGGAAGCTGCTCTTTCCAGCTGAAAATGAGATGCTTCCAAACAAGCTTGCTTCTCCTCTGCGTGGTAGCTGCCACCGCCATCCCCATTGTGCCCTGGAAGGTCAAGTGCCCGCTGCAGTGCGTCTGCCAGATCAGGCCATGGTACACTCCCCGCTCCGTCTACCGGGAGGCTGCCACGGTGGACTGCAACGACTTATTCATCTCTGCGGTGCCTGAAAACTTGCCAGAGGGGACGCAGACCCTGCTTTTGCAAAGCAACAACATTGCCAGGCTTGAGCAGAGAGAGCTGGATTATCTCAAAAACCTGTCAGAGCTGGACCTGTCACAGAACAGCTTCTCTGATGTCTGGGACTTTAGACTGAAGAACATGCCCCAGCTGCTCAGCCTGCACCTAGAGGAGAACCAGCTGGCTGAGCTGCCTGACAACAGTTTCCCTGGCCTGGGTAACCTGCAGGAGCTATATCTAAACCACAATCAGCTATGCAGGATCTCTCCCCGGGCCTTCTCTGGCCTTGGCAGCCTGCTCCGGCTCCACCTCAACTCCAATCTGCTGAGAACAGTTGACAGCCGTTGGTTTCAGATGCTCCCCAATCTGGAGATCCTCATGATTGGAGGCAACAAGGTGGATGCTATCCTGGATATGAATTTCAGGCCCCTGTCAAACCTGCGGAGCTTGGTCTTGGCTGGGATGAACCTGAGGGAGATATCGGACTATGCGCTAGAAGGCCTGCGGAGCCTGGAGAGCCTTTCTTTCTATGACAACAAGCTTGTGAATGTCCCCAAGCGGGCATTGCAGCAAGTTCCAGGCCTCAAGTTCCTGGATTTGAATAAAAACCCATTGCAGAGGGTTAAGCAAAGTGACTTCATGAACATGCTGCACCTCAAAGAGCTGGGGCTTAACAACATGGAAGAGTTGGTTTCCATAGACAAATTTGCCTTGATCAACCTCCCTGAGCTGACCAAACTAGACATGACCAACAACCCCAAGCTGTCCTTTATCCATCCCAGTGCATTCCACCACCTTCCTCAAATGGAAACTCTCATGCTTAATAACAATGCCTTAAGTGCCTTGCATAAGCAGACAGTTGAGTCCCTGCCCAACCTGCAGGAGATCAGCATCCACAGCAACCCCATCCGCTGTGACTGCGTCATCCGTTGGGTCAACAGCACCGAGAACCACATCCGCTTCATTGAACCCCAGTCCACCCTGTGTGCTGAGCCCCCAGACTTAAAGAGGAGGCACATCCGAGATGTCCCCTTCCGGGAGATGACGGACCGGTGCCTACCTCTCATCTCTGCCAAAAGCTTCCCCTCTCTCCTCGAGGTTGCAGACAGTGAGAATATCTCCTTGCACTGCCGAGCTCTGGCAGAGCCAGAACCAGAGATCTACTGGGTCACCCCTTCAGGGGTTAAGCTGATGCCCTATGTGGAAGATGGGCGGTATAAAGTGCACCCCGAAGGGACACTGGAGATTCACAGGATCTCTGCTCAGGAGGCTGGGCTGTACACCTGCGTGGCTCACAACCTCCTTGGCGCAGACACCAAGAGCATCAGTGTGATGGTCAACAGCTCCTTCCCACTCAGTGAGGACAGCCTGGAGCTGGTGGTGATGGAGATCCAGGCCTACCATATTCTGGTTGCCTGGAAGCCGCATCTCAACACTATCTCCTCTAACCTCACCTGGTCCAGCTTCTTGCTTAGCTCTAACTTGGACATGACCAACGTGGCCCGGATCCCTATGGGGACCCACACGTACAACATCACTCGGCTCCACCAGGACACTGAGTACTGGGTCTGCCTCCATGTGGCCTTTATAGACTTGCAGGCCAAGGTGGCTTGCGTGAATGCCAGGACTAAAGAGGCCAGCTACCGGTTCCTGGAGGGCAGGCAGAGCATCCTGACAATGCTGGTTGTCTGCGTCTTGCTGCTCTCTGCCAGCCTCATAGGTCACTATGGCTTCGGCTCCTTTGGTGCGGAGTCCAGGAGCAGCGTGGAGCTGCTCCCGCGCTGCGCAGCGTGCAGCCCGGGTGTTTCCTCGGTGCGCGTTGTCTACCCACCCTTCATCCAGCACTGGGGTCAGGGGCAGCGTGGGGAGAAGCTCCTCGCCGTGGAGGTGCAAGCGACCCCCCTGGACTCGTGAATGCCGATGCGTTGGAAGGGCCAGCCGTGGGACGGTTCAGAGTGGGTGGGAGGGAGGGGAGAAACTTTTTTTCTTTACCAAAAAAAAAAAAAAAAAAGACAAAAAAAAAAAGAGAGATTTCAAGCAAACAGAGGACTATCAAAGCAGTGCTGCAGATAGGAAGAGCAGAGCCAGCTTGCGGCTTGCAGAGCCTTTTCGTGGCCCTGCCCTCTCCCGGGTCTCCGGCAGCGTCCGGACCCGCGCGCGGCTCAGAGGCCCCTGCCGGGACGGAGGGGCCGGCGTCAGCCCCGAGAGGGGCGCCGGGAGCGATGCCCTGAGCCTTCGAACAGCCATACGGATGATCGGCAGATCACTCCTCTCCCCACGGCACGGGTACGACACCCTGCAGTGTCAGCTCCTTGCTGGACAGTCCCCGTTTTGGAAATATATTTAAAAAAAAAAAAAAGCCTTTCCCTTTGGGATACATGTCCTGGATTTTGGGGGTGGGAGGGAGGGTTTTTTTTTTCTCCTTTTTTTCATTTTTGAGCAGTCACAGATAACGAGCCACAAACCCGCCCCCAGCTGCCTTCGCACAGCTCTGTCGCTCGCTGGCCGGCGGAGGGGAAGGAGGCGACTTGGGCAACAGAGGCAGAACCGATCCTGACGACCCGTCTCTCAATCGGCGAGCGGCCGCGCTGCGGAGCCGGCGGATCTCCGCCAGCGAGAGTCAGTTGGATCCCACAAGTGTAACGTCAAAGCCGTTTTGTAAACTTTTGTGGATAATGTTACGAAAAAGAGAAAAAAAAAAGGGGGGGGGAAGAAAAGAGAGGAAGGAACAAGGGTGAAAAAGAGGGAGGAAATTCTTGCTTTTCTGTTTTTGTAACAAAAAAAAAAAAAAAAGAAAAAAAAAACCCTTTGTACACTGGTGTTGCAGCTAGAGGGCTTCGCGGTAGAAAAACCTTGCTGGAGAGGCAGGCAGGGAGCGGGAGGGGAGGCCGGGGCGCAGCGGGGCCGGAGGACGCGACGTCCGAGCGCCCTCGCTCCTCTTCCTCGGAGAAGCGGGCGCCGCCGCGCGGCAGGGCCCTTGCCCGGGTGCACCCCATCGGTCGCCGTCGCCCCGCCGGGGGGGCGGAGGGTCCCTTCCCTTCCCTTGGCGCCGGAGGCCGTCGTTCGAAACGCCGGCGAGGCCGGGCTCCCCGGCGGCTTTTGCCTCGACGCCTGCCTCGATTCCCCCGGCCGCGGCGAATTCGGAGGCCGCCTGCCCGCCCCGAGACGACGGGAGGGACGCGGGGGGCCCGCGCGGGTTATTTCCGAGGGTGACGGCTCTGCCCGCCCCCCCAGTCGGGCACCGTCGCCCTCCACCGAAACCCTTCATGTGTTTGGGACCCGCTTGGGGTGGAGGGGGCGCAAAACGTATTCCCTTTGATTCGGCTAAATCGGCGCTAGGCTCCGCGGCGTGCTGGCTGAGGGATTCCCCCCGCGTCGACGCCGGCTTACTTTCAGGCTGTTCCTCGCCGTCAGGTCGCGGGCAGCCAGGTGGCAACGCTTTCCTTCCGCCGTTGGCTCAAAACGGGTCTCGTTCCCGCTCCGGGCAGAAACGCAGCCGGCTCCCGAAGCGAGCCGCCAGCCCTCGAAGGCGGCGAGCGGGCAGGCGGCGGGCGAGAGCCTCTCCGAGGCGGCTCCGACGCCCGCAAAGCGGGGATTAAAACGTGAGAAACAGGCCGTTCACCTCCTCGAACGGCCCTGGGAACGGGGCTGTCCTGCAGCGCTGATCCCCGGCCCTTCAGGCTGCCCTCCCCGAAACGGGAGCTTTTCCGCGGACCGTTTATACCTCCCAAGTTCCCCTGAGGACACCCGCTGCAGAGCGCTGCAGGAGCCTCAGACACTATTTATCACTGTTGTTATTTATTATTAAAGCACTAACCAGCTTTTCCCGGGCACGGTGCTAGATGAAATGCTTCAGGAACCGCCTCTCCGCCCCGGCCCGACTCGGGTTTGCCAGGGCTTCCGCGTGCCCAAACCCAGCGGCCGCGGAGGCGCGGGCCGGGAGCAGCTCGGAGCCAGCCCCGGGTCGTGGCTCGTTGCCACCGGCACCCTGATCCAGGGGCACAGCGGGCCGTCTGCTCCGAGATCTGCACCCCTGCAGAGGCCGTTTCCAAGGGAGGCATTTCTACCCCAGCTGGGGAGCTGGCACGAGCGGCTGAACGAAGCAAGCCCTCGCTGGGCCGGAGGGGAGATCCAGGTGTCTTGCGCCCCATGCATCCTTGTAACCTCCAGCGCTGTTTGCTCAGGGAACAACCCCCAGCTGCTACCCTCCTCGCACCTCGGGGACGAGCCTGCTTCCTCCCCGATGCTTTCCCAGGGCCGCCTTTTGCAGGCTGGCAAAGCCACTCACGCTGGCTAACGGGGCAGAACACGGTCACGTGGTTTGCTTGGCCCATAATAAGTCAACGTCTTGGGAGGCACGTGGGTCCTCGCTTTGATGGTTTTGATTCAAGTACCATGAAATAATCACAGATTGCCTGCTAACTCAGCACTGCCACACAAGGCCACATCAGGGGTCAGTCACGGGTATTCGGGCAAGGGCATGAGGAACCGGGCAAGTCTACTGTGCCCCTTTCCTCCGTGCCCTCTCCAGAAGTCTTGGACACTTGAGATTGGAGGCTCATTTTGAACTGCACTTCCCTGCAGGAGAAAGCCATGGCCGCCTTCTGCCCACGCTTTCCCCATGCTGAAGTGCTGCCGGCTGATGGAGGCTTGCTCAGCTTGGTCTCCAGTCTGTATCTCTGTTATGGAGAGAGGCAGGACAGCAGCACAAAATAACCACTGAAGACACTTCAGAAGGGCAAACGAGTGTCTGACCTAGGATGTCTCCTAGAGGCAAAGGCATAAGAAGATCCAGGGCTGGAAGATGAAGGGAGAGAAACTCAAATTAGAATAAGGTGTCCTCATCACAACTTGAGGTTGTGTTGAGAACATAAAAGGCTTGGTTGGGGATTACTCCTCCTCCAGCCTGTCCCATCAGGTCCTGCCCCTGTGCACTGGTGTCTTTCCCATGAACCACTCTTCCTTAGCTTCTCATCAGGTTTAACGTCTCCTTTTTCGTTACCTTCACTTTGAGAACAGTAGTAAAGCCCTCCTTTCTGCTTCTTCTGCCCTGTGCCCCTCCTCCTCCTCCTCCTCCTCCTCTCTCTCTTTCTCAGTGTAAACAGCATTGCGGATCTCATATGCAACTTAGCGTTTCTTGACAAATCCAACTGAGAACATCGTGTGCCAGACTCTATTTTAAGCACCTAATAAAACTGGTTTTTGGAACGGCTCTATCCTTGTGTCCTTCTTGCGCAGAGCCCTTGTAACCGCCGAGCGCTCCGAGGTGGCGGCAGGCGAGCTGAGGCTGGGCAGGGGGCCGGGAGGAGACATCCCACCACGGTGCACCGCGGCAGGGGCCAAGCAAAAGTCCTGAGGAGCTTCCGACCACAACGAGCAGGAGAGGCTGCGGCAGGAGGCGACGCGGGGAAGGACGCAGCGGCGCACCCACCCGCCGAAGCGGAAGCCAAATCCTGAATGGGGAGAGGGCAGAGGCATCCCACCATGCCTGTCCCTGTGCTCCTCTGGGGACGTCTCCGACCTGCCGTTATCGCCCTCTCTCACTGCCCGGCCACCTCAGCTCTTGCCTGCCTGAACCAAAGCCTTTTGGGCTTGCAGAGGAGTAAGTGGCAGGCACATATTCATTGGTTCATTAGAGAATCAAAGCAGGCCTCTCCTCCTCTCTTCAGCGCTTCCTCCAGAATGATTTAAATTAAACCCCCCGACCTCCCTGGGAAATGTCAGCGGTGTTATCCATATGCATGATGCCATTATGATGAAGCAGGTGCAGTTTGAAAAACCTTTAGGAAAGATCTACCCATCAATCCCCGTGTTGAGCACCTCTCCCTGCCAACGCTTCCGCGCTTCTCCCTGCCGCTGCGCCGGGGGGAACTGAGGCACGGGCAGGGCCGTGCTTCGTGGGGGCATGAGTCCCCTTTGCTGCATCCCCTCGAGCCACCAGAGAAACACCTCTTTGGCTCTCATATTCAGAAGCAACCGAAGCAAGGAGGAAGCAGCGGAGCCAGGAATCAAGGAGCAGATTACAGTTCATTTAGTGCCTTTTCCCCCTTCCCAGCCTTTCAGCGCTGAAACAGCTCCCGCTTCCCCCTAGAACAACCGCTCTTCCCGGCCCGGCCCCATTAAATGGATTCTGCTGCCTTCAAGTGGGCAATTGAGGTTGAAATCAGGCTGATTGAAAGCAGCAGGGCAGGGGAGGCAGCACGAGGTCGGTTTTGTGCTGTCGGAGGCCGGGAAGACACCGACCTCTCCAGGGGCCTGATTTGCAATTAGCCGCTCGGTGCGCTTGCAGCTCGCTGCAGCCTCGGCCCCGGGCCCAGGCGCTCAGCAGCTCCTCCGGGCTCGCCTCTGCCTTCCTCCGTCCCTCTCTGCCGCGGCTACCGGGAAGCGTTTCGGCGAGCCTTGCTCCCGTCCCCGGCGCTGACGTCGCTCTCGGGGGCCGCGTGGCCTCCTAGGGTGGGCTGCGAGGCTCCTCGCGCCGGCTCCGCGGGAAGATGCGCGTGGGTTTTTTTTTTTGGGGGGGGGGGGGAGAAGGGCTGGGCTTGGAATTTGGCCTCTGAATTTGAGGGTCTCCTGGGGCGGCACGGCCAGCAGGGACCTTCCTAAAAGCAGCCGGCGACGCGGGGAGGGAGGAAAGGGCAAAGCAGAGCCCCGCGGCGGTCCAGCCCGCGGCGGTGGGACCGGGCAGCGGCCGAGGCCGAGGCGGGGGCCCGCGCGGCGTGCCCCGCGCGGCAGGAGCGCAGGGCTCCCGCGCAAGCCCTCCCGAGCGCTGCCAACACCCAGCAGCTTTGATCTTTACCAATCCTTCCTAAATCTTGAGCGGTGTCTTGTAAATCTTTAATTACAAGAAAATTGCAGCCTTAACAGTGAACACACAAACTGCGTTGATAAATATTTAAAACTGCCACAGCGACGGATCTGAGGGGATTAAGAAAAGATATATCGGAGTGACAGTTATTAAACACTAAATCCCAGTAAATGTTACAGAGCGGATAAATAATGCAGGTCCCTGACAGCCGTTCGGCCGCCGCCAAGCAGGGAGAAGCCTGGGCCTGGGGGCGGCGAGGAGGGCTGGCGACGGCGAGCCGGGGCTAAAAGCCTTTCCTTTCCCCTTTGGAAACCAAATTCCCCGTTTAGCAGCTGAGGGAGAGCCAAAAGTTTTGATCGCGTCTCTCGGCCCCGCAGCGCAGCTGGAAACCCCGGCCCGGTCCCGCTCTCGGCAGAGCCCGGCCGGGCGGCGCGCGGACGCACCGCGTCCCACCACCCGCAGCCGCCGCGCGGCGCCTGAATACCCGGATGTATCTGCCCTGCATCCCCACGTCTATCTGTCACCCCGGTCGCTCGTTCCCGAGGCCACCTTGGTTGGATTTTCTTTCCTTCCTTTGCCGCTACGTCTGTCATTTTGTTCCTACTGCTTGTCCCCACCTGCCTCCCTCCACCAACCTTTTCTTTAAGTTTTGAGGTCACTGACGGGCTTTCCACTATTCAATTCCCAGCCAACGTTAAAGATTTATTAGTTCGCTAAAGGTAACTAGCAAAAATTTAATTAGTCCTAATAGTCCAGACTTCATTGACATGGCGGGAAGATGCTCTGCGTGTGACTCACCCCCAGCAACCTTCCCAGCAGAGGCTGAGGCTGCGTCCGTCTTTCAGGCACCGCTGGGGCTGCAGGCTGGGGAAGGGCCTCCCACCCTCCTGCCACCCGTTACCCATGTGCCCTTTTTTTTTTTTCTTAAGGCAATGTAACAGGATAAGAGGAATGACCTGGCAGAGGATTTACTGAGGACAGAAAAGACATCGGCCGTTGAACAGAGCAGCCGAGCCTGTGGAAAGAGCAGGCTGAGCCAGCGGGAACGAGCTCCCCCGAGACATTATTTGCCGCCCGTTCCCAGCCCTCGGGGTGTCAGGACCGGTGCTGGTGCTGCCCTGCCGACGCCTGGCACGCCACTGTCCTCGCTGGCTTTTAAATAGACTCGAACCCAGATCTGCCATGGAAACAGCCCCTGCAGCTGCTTGAATGATGTTTTCCCTTATTTCTGCAGCCTCCAGGATGATTTTATTTAGTCCGTAATGGGTCTGTGCGGAGACTTCAGGCGCTGTCCTTGCGTGCTGTGAATCGGTATTTCTCTACCCCGTGAACCCTCGTCCCAGGCTCCTACGCCATCTGCAAACCCAGCCATTTACAAGCACTCAGGATCGTGGTGGGCAAAGCCCAGCAAGATCAGACAAGGGGGTTTTCTATCTCATTTCTGCAGATGTTCGGCAAGGTACCACTCGGCACCTTGCGCCCTCTACTCACACAGCAGCTAGTGCGCCTCTCCCCGTGGCCCTCGTAGCATGAGCAAGCGGTTAGCAGCAGTTCTCTCTCGCTCCGGGACCCACAGCATTAACGTCGAAGCACTCCTGCCACCGGAGCAATGGACGCAGACCGCGGCGATCATCTGCTGCCCAAGGGCCTGGGCTGAAAGCAGTAACTCTTTGCTTGGGAGCATCTCCCAAGCGCCCAGCAGCGCTCAGGCTGTGCAAGAGGGACTGGGAGACGAGCGGGGGACTCTGGAGGGCCCAGATCTTCTGCCAAGGGCAGGTACGAGCTTGCGGCTGAGCTGGCACCTAACCCTGCTCTGTGCCTGCGCTGGAAGCTGCCTTGGCAGGAGCCCACCTTTGCCGGTGGCTGTTTTTCTGCTGCTTTCTGGCTCAGCCGTGCACAGATGAATCAAGGCTCTGTAGGGTGGGTGAGTGCGTGTTAGCGTGTTTTAGACCTAATTTATGGTGTGCTCTGCTGAACTATGATAACGAAGCACTTAAAAACCTCACAAGGGGGGCTGGTTTGATGGCCTTGCAGAAGCGCCAATGGCTGCCTAGTAAATCTTTAATTGAAAGCGGAAGGGAACTGGGAGGCTCACCAGTACAGAAAAAACAGTAAATATTTAATATGGATACAGTGATTACACTAACGAGGTTGAGGGAAAGGGAGGAGAAGACAGATGAAAGCGGCACCTATAGAACATTAAATCCAAATAAAGTCACCAAGGAGATAAATAAAACATCCACTGTCAGCAAAGGCAGGAATAAACTGCTTCCTCCAGGCAACCGACCGCAGCTTGAGGGGAGAGCTGGAAGAGGAGCCAGGGCGAGCGCGAGCTCTCGGGGCACCAGCGCCCAGGGACCGCGCGGGGCAGGGGGAGAGGTCGGAAGCCCAGAAACGGGAGTTGGCAGCATGGGGCTTGACTCAGCACCAGGTGAAACAAAGCACCAGCCAGGGCCTGGCAAAGCTCAGCGCAGTCAGGCGCAGAAGAGGGCGAGCAAGGCCGAGCACAGCCACCAGCCAGGCCACCACCCCGTGCGCACCCTTAGCAGGGCACAGCCACCTCTTCCACCTTACCCCCGGGGCAGCCCGGTCCGTAGCTGTCCCACACACTTCCCAGCTTGCCAGATAAAGCCCCGCTGCCTCCTTGGGCACCAAAGCACCAACTTGCGCTCAGAGAGCAAGTGGGACTTGAAAGCACGTGCAGAATCAGGGCCCAGGAGAATACTCGAACATTTCCACCATTAAGCCCACTTAGGGTTGCTAAGTGACAGCCACGTAGCTACCCACTTCACTCCTTACGCAGAATGTAATAGCACAGGATTAATAGTTAAGGACATAAAGCCTGCACTGCCCACATGATGAACGGACCAGGTTCATTATTCTCTTCCGTAGCGTTGTTGATTGATGGCAAAATGTCTGTGGACTTGTGTTTTAAGCCAGATCAATGCATTCTCTATGCATCTGAGTTTTGTTTGTACGGTTTAAAGGCCTGACCGCATCGTGTTATATTTCTAGTTATTAGCAGAAAATATAGTTTTCCAAGGAAGGGGCAGAGTTAAGGCTTCTGTCATGATGAAGTAAGCGTTGCTTTATACCAAATGAGAATAACATCCAGACCTAGGCTGTGTCAGTGTGGATTACAACCCTCTCTGCTAATGGCAATAATAGGAGTATTGTAGCAAGTCAACTATCCTGTTCATGGCATTCTTCTTTGCAGCGTCAATTTTAAAGAGAGCATCGTTTCCAAAGAAAAGTAACAATACCTCGCACTTCTAAAGCTGTTCCCACGCTCAAAGCAATACGCAAACATTTTTATGCCATTGAAATCACTCTGGTAAATACTGCTCCTGATTTACAGCTAGGTAAACTACAGGATGTTGGGGAAAGGGGACTTTTCAGAAGCTGCGCGGGGAAACATGACCAATGGCAATTGGGTGGCAATTGGGGCGCTGCACTTGTGCTTGGCCCTCCAGCTCTCCCAGGGCCAGGGATGAGATGTGGGGGCTGCCCTGGCTGGACCACGCACCTCCATCTCGGGGACCTCCCTCCGCACAGCTCAGGGCTGAGCGACCCAGCTGGCCCCTGAACTCCAATCTAGATATTGCACAGCAGCATAAGTCACGGGGAACGGGAGTACACATGGCAAATTCATCCCACCCTGACTTAACGATAGACTTTTAACACCATCTCAGAGCCAGGCTTGGCTCTTCTGTGAGGCAAAGTCAGTGCAGTCTCATTAAAAGTTACAAAGGCAAAGCACAAGAGAGGCCAATCTGGCCTGCCAGAAACAAAAGGTAACTACAGAACTGAGAGCTGCTGATGCTTCGTGCAGGAAACGGCTCTGCTCCTGCTGCGCTTCATTCAGCTTCCCCACGGCGAAGGGAGGACAGAGGGCGAGTGAAGTTGCAGGTCCTCCCGAGATCCCATCAGCTCAGGGGCTCACGCTGCTTCCCTTCAAACCACGTCGAGAACCGCTGCTGGGACTGTAATGCCAGCTCCCGATTGTGTGGCCATTTCAGTCTTAAATTAATGAGGCTTTAGCTGTTAAAAAGAAAAGGCTTGTTCTTTTCTTTAAAGAGACTCTTCTTCTGTGCAATGCTAGTGCACACCTGAGATCACCGAGCCTGCTCTGCTAGCAAGATTTCACACAGCCTGCCTCCCTGCCATAGCTTGTTTCCAGCAAGCTCCAGCTGGACATCCTAAATAGACATATCAGGTGGTCTCCTAGATTGTTCTTGTGGCTGGAATGGCCACATTTGGGTCACTGGCACGTCTGCTAAGGGTCTGAGGCTTCACACATGTGAGGCTGTTTCGATTCAGTGAGCTGGATTCTGCCCTCTTTACCCCAACAGCCAGGAGGAAGAAGTACCGCTAGCTCCTATCAGCAGACTTACGAGCGCAAGTTTTACAGGGTGTTCCCGCACAGGCAGCTCCTGGCAAACAGAACTGACACGGATGCTCTGAAACAGCCTCCTTCCCATAGCCAGCATGGCGAAAACATCTGGGCAGCTGTAGATATGTAAAAAGACACTAGCGGAGCCCAGCTCCTCAGTGAAAGCTGGCGCAAGGAGGAGAGGAGTGCCAAGGCATGCCTAGCATTTCACCCAAAACCTGAAGGAGACTGCAGGCATTGCTGTGGGAGTGGACAAGTCAGAGGAAGATCAAAAACAAACAAGCAAGCAAAACACTGTGGGAAAAAGCAGATGAAGCAATCTGCTGCATTTATCCAGGAATAGATCATTCACACAGCATCGTTTCCTGGTTAGTCTCCTGAGCATCTTGCACCTGCCGCGACAGAGGCAGAGTTCCTCTGTGCCCTGGCGGCCTCGCAGGTGCCAACGGCGGGTGTACCATGCACTGCATTCAGGCTACGGGGGAAGGAGAAAACAGAGCTGCAATTGCCCCTCCACAAGGATGGCTTCTCTTGCCTGAAGTGCACAGAGTAGCCCTAGGTCACCTTGTTGGTTTGGGAGCCTGCAGCAGGAAGAGAACCAGCTTCGGAGAACCTGAATTTTGGTAGTGGGTGAATAACCTTCTGCTCCAAGGGACCTGCTTTTTGCAGCATATTGGGACTGCCTGGTTTTGTTGGCAGGGTACAGGGAAAGGCTGCACACACAAAAGACTACGGGGGCAGAGCCAGAAAACTCCCCTACAGGCTTTAAGTTTGGCAGAGGCTACCAGCAAGTCTAAATACTGCTCTTACAGCTCTTGCTGGGCAGAATGGAAAGGGCTGTAGGGTGCCACCCAGCTGCCTGCCAACAGGCGATTTTGGAAACCAACCCTACCTAAAGCTGCTCTTAGTAACACAGCCAGTGAATAAGTAGGAGTAGCTGAGCAGGACCATAAATACAACCAACTCTGCCTTCTGCCAGGAGAAGGTACCCTTGTGTCAGAGACAGGGGAACTGACTCTGGTTCTCCTGTTCTGATGCCACAGGTGGAGCTTTATTGCTTTCCTACAAAGCAATCAAGATGCTGTTTATTATGAAGCAGCATCTCCTCCTTGGCAACGAGTGATAAATCACTGCTGGGTGCGTGCGTGGGGCTAGTTTACAACACACAGAGCACAGCGTGCTCGTCTGCTGTGTCTTTCTCTTACATGCAGCTTGCTTTTCTCCAGCCAGCACATAAACCAGGGACACTCCTGTCTAGCAAGCACAGCCAGGGTGCTACTACTGCAAAAAACACCCAAGAGGCGAATGAGAAAAGCCTAATCCCAACCTTGGACTCATGCCCCCCGGTGCAACCTATTTATGCCAGCATTGAAGGTTCAGTATGCACAGCCTAAAGGCAACGAGACGAGAGTTGCAGGCAAACATCAGCATCCGGCTCCGTGTTTTGAGCGGCCTGCGGGTGCCCTCTAGTGAGCAGCCGCCTGTCTGGGGAGCTCTGCATGCCGAGGGGCGCAGCAGGGTGTACGGGTGCATGATGGCTGTGCCATGGTTGCTTCCACCCCACACTCAAAGCGAAAAGCTGGAAAGCAATTTG
Organism: Struthio camelus; assembly: GCF_040807025.1. NCBI lineage: Eukaryota > Metazoa > Chordata > Aves > Struthioniformes > Struthionidae > Struthio > Struthio camelus. The sequence continues at coordinate 6,877,286 of NC_090965.1, read as the reverse complement.
AGAGGGGGCTAAGCAATCTTCTGCATTAGCACAAGCAAATCATATGGTGGTTGCTGCCCAGCTCCCCCACTGCTTGGGGAATCTTGAGTGGCTACCACTGTTGTTGGGAATGGGACCAGGGAACTGCTCCAGCTTCAAAGCCACACAGTAAATACTTTTTTTCAGGCTGGCTCAGGAGATGAAGCTTATGCCATACCCCTGCCACCATTCCTGCTACCTTTCGCGGACACATATATTGGTGCTACAACATCCCCTCCCAGGCACAAAGTAGACACATCCTGGGAGAGATGAGAGGTCTCCCCCTCCCTGAAAAGGTGAACAAAGAAAGATCACAGGCTTCTTAACTGGTAACAGGTCTTTACTTAAAGTTTTCCCCGAAACACAGCACAAATGAAAAAATAAACCTACATTATCTTAGTATGCTCTCAATTTAATTAAATTCATTATGAGCAGGAAACAAAAACAGGTCATCAGTTTTGTGCTACAAGCCTTTTTTAAATAGTGCAAACACACAGATGCTGTTTAGTGAGCTCCCCTGACTGTGGTTCTTGCAGTGACTGTGTGGGTGTGCAGTCAGATGCTGAATTTTTCTGAACAAGAAAAATAAAACAACATGCAGCAGAGGAAGGGTGCTGGGGAGATCCGGCAGGAAATCGCTCTTTCCAGAACAGCAAGTCTTTATTATCTTTGCCAGAGGTACAACATGTTCCTGCCTTCTTCATGTATCTTCTCGGACAGATCCTCAAAGGCAGTTATGTCTTGTAGGAGTCGGAGATTCTGAAGCTAGTGAAGCATCTGCTCAGTGTAGCAGGCACTGAGTGTCCATACATGTATGTGGGCAGGAAACGCACATTACCAGGGCAATAGCACACACACGCTTATGATCTGGCAGAAAAGAAGGACTGTAAACGTAACAGCTGACTGTACTAATCAAAATCAGATACAGACAGCAAGCTGATGGCCAGAATAGCCTAGCTAGAGGCAGCTGACCATCCTACTGGCCAGACAATAACAGGTAGTTACAGGCATGTTCTCGCTCACTTCCTAAGGAGCAAGGTAAATTCCAGTCTCTGTGAGCAGATAACCACAAGAGGATTTCCAGAGCAGAAAAGCAGCTACCCAAAGGTCATCTAGGCTCCTAGAGATGTTCCAGGCACGAAGTGTGTCATCTCCACATCATTTGTGGTTCTCATTCTTGCTCTTGACAGCAAGCAGCCTTGCAGCACCGCCTTCTCAAGGATCCTGACACTGCTTGCAGATGCTCAGGTAGCTAAAGAGCATGCACAGGACTGAGGGAGTGCCTTGCTCTGCCCATGCAACAAATCAGGAGTAAAGCCAGAACAGAGACCAGTGCCCTGGCTCTGAATCTTTTTTTTTCAGTCACTTCATCGTGCCCTCTTCCAAAATGGTCGGCCTTCACTGAAGGCCTTAAGTGACAGCATTTGTCTTCTTCCAGGACCGGAGAGATGCTCTGAACAGGCAAAGTGAGCAGGCAAAAGCAAGGTCCCACCGTGGGTTTTGAAACACTCCATTTCCACATACATGCAAACAGGGAATCCTGGAGGACTCTACATCTCCTTGGAGAGCCCTGGTTTGTCCAATAGCCGTTTTTTTTCTGCAAGGATAGCGCCTCAGTAGCAAAAACTATCAGTGTTTGGATGCAGAAGGCTGGAGAGCACGCTGGCTAGCTGCACCATGTTTTCCACCAGAGTCATGCAGCATAATAAATATGTAATACACGCAGGCTGAAAGTTCACAACAGTCTTTCTTGGGAACACCCACCAGTCGGAAGAAATAAGCATTAGGGAGTCTGTGCTAGAGGCTCTTTTACATTTATGTAACGGCATTGGCCAGGCTAAATTTAGCTTGATAATATACCCCCAGCAGAGGAGGGACACTGAGATTTCTGAACGGAAAGCATAAGAAAAGGACGATATGCTGGGTGCATTAGTGAACGAATCACGGAGCGCAACTGAGAAGAGGCACTTAAAACTGGAAAGATTTTTAGGAGGAAATGCTGCATGTGTACCTCTGGTTACCAAAACAGAGAGTGTAGGCATATGCATATGGTTTCTCACTGCAGAGCACTATAATGTACTGAGTGGCACTATTTAGTTGGGAGGCTCATGGTTCCCATACTATATTTAAATACAAATCAAAGTACAAAACTTGCTATTTCTGGGGATAAATGGTGCCAGAACTTCTGGCTGAAAAGTCAAGCAATCCTGTGCATGAATCACTCACTACCTGCAGGCCAGGTGCAGGTGAGACTTCTAGCACATTCCCGAGGGACAGTGACCAATGTCACTGAAGAAAGAAGCAGGGAAACAGATAAACCTTTCTAGGCAGAGCACCAAAGACACCTATGCTCAATACTACTTAAAACAGAAATGTGGCAACGACTGCTAAAGATCTCCCTAGGACCTCTTCTCTCATATTGCACTTTGTAATAAAACCACTGTAAGAGAGAAGAGCTATCACTCATTGGTTGGAGACACCAATGTAAGAGATTCAGAGGTCCTGAGCACCTGTGGTTCACATCCATCTCAGCTAAGTGCTCAGCACCTCTGAAAAACCTGGGCTTCCAACTTAGGTGTCCATGTTAAATGCTCCCTCTGTAGAAAAAGCAAGCAATAACACCACCTTACAAACATCTCATCTGCATATCTCTAAACTTTTACATAAGTATTATAATTGAATGCTTTGAGCTATTTCTTCAACTTGTATCTTAAGTCTGCACTTCCTAAAAAGTGTCAGAAAAAAAAAAGCAATTCTTGGTGAATTACAATTTTTTCAGATTTAGATTTAAGTTAAAGCAATAATAATACATCTTCCCTCCCTCCAAGCCGCTCCCCATCCAAGCCCCAGCTACAACCTGGGCAGTTACCCCCACGTACAATGTGCTTACACCGCAATAGCTTATTCCTATACAGGAGGGAAAATGGGCTGTAACATTCTGATATGTGATATCCAGTAACTATTTCAGTTAAAAAGAATTAAGGAGTTGGTAAATGCATACCTAACCAATGCGGTTATATTAATAAGCACGCTCACAGATATGAAAATTGTTGCCCTGAAAGCCATCCTGCAGATTCACTTTTTATCACAAACTGTAACAAGGGAATCAGTTTTCATTTAACAATGGAAGAGCTGCACCTCAGGACACTGTATGTTTTCAGGAAACACTGCTGACTTCCTACACACAGATCTCAGTAGGATTTTGGTAAGGGTATTCAACCCCTAACTTACTCAAACCTAAACACTCCCAATTTTCTTTTATTTTGGTCAATGCAAATTACATACTTTTCAGTGTAGCCAGATCTGAACAATTCAGTAAAGCTGCTTTTAGCAAAACATAAATTCTTACTAGCAATCGGGGGGGGAAAAATTCACAGCATTCAGAAGTGCATTAAGGGCTTGCCACAAAGTACCCTGCTGAGCCCTAGCCACTTAAAAGGGAAGAGACTACCCAGCAGAACTCCCTTCCATGATTGCAGGAGGTAACGCTGCCAAACTTAACATGATTAAAGTGCACCACCTTCAACTTAACAGCCCTTCAACTAAGGGAGTGGTAAGCAGGGCTTTTTTGATGTGGACTGACTTCTATTGGACTATGGATAATGCAGCAAAATGCCAGACATCTAGCCTCTGGTTTTTAAAATACAACTGTAATTAACAGTCAACAATAATAGTCTAAATAATAGCCAACATAGAAACAATCACAACGTTCTGCAAAATATAAAGCGGATTCATCTTTTGGCAGTGATCGGCAGTGACTGCATACTGCATCTACCCCAAGATCTTTGCCGAAGAACAACTTTGACAGGGCAGGTTGCTGCCGTGTATTAGGGCCTCCTGTTGCACATCTGGCCTGTTAGGACCGGACCAGCAGAAGGAGTGTGGAAAGTAAGGGGAAACTGCCTTGAGAAGCACCTAAATATGAGCAGGGAACAGCTCCTGGCTCCACAGGTGTGTTCCTCCTGAACTCTGCTAGCATCCCAACGGGATTTCCCTCCTTGCTTGCACAGCATGAATGTCTGCCACAGGAAAGCGGCAATGTCTGTCTTCAGAAAGGAGTGAAGCACCTTCTAGCTCAGGGAGGGATTTATACAGAAGGGTATAATAGGGTATATAGGGTGTACGGTAAGGACATGGGACTGATGCGCTGTATTCAATTCAAACATCGGTATACCTGAAAGCTAGAGGTGAAGGCACTACTGCTAATGCTACATAATATAGGCACTCCCAAAGCCCTGGAGAATATGTCCTGAGATGCCTTCACCACACCTCTCGTTCATTCACATTAAAGAACACTAGGCTGGATTGGCCATAACAGTATTTGCCAGCTTTACATTTTAAATAAATAATGACTTAGAAAACTAAAAGAGCAAGTTGCTCTGCTACACTTATCTCCTTAGCACCTTTCTAGGTAAGAAAAAAAAAAAAAAAGAATCAGGAATGAAGTAGAAAAACGGGGGGGGGGGGGGGGGGGGGATGGAGGAAAACTAAATTTCCTTTGTTTTGCAAATGCATTTTAAAGGAGGAGAGATGGTGCTTGTCAGAAAAGGTGAATGATCTGCTCTTAAGTGGGCTGCAAATCTGTGCACGGCAGAGGTTGTGCTCAACGCCCACTCCCACAGCGCTGTCTTCTCCACTGACTCTGCAGAGGCCTCTAGCCTGTGCAGCCTTCCCAGAGGGGAAAGCCAGAAGAGGAACAGAGCAGGGGTGCCCAGTTCCCCAGGGATCTCAAGGCATCCAGGATGGTCGCAGGCAGTTTTCAGAGCCCCGGGGCAAGCCGCGACAATGGCCGCTTTACCCTCCTGTAATTTCCCCCAGCTTTAGGGCCGTACTCAACCACCTTCTGCACACTGGAAAAACAAAGCTCCTCCTCTTGGGCAAATGTTCTCTGACCGCCAACCCTCATGAAAATAGTAGGCTTAAGAAGATCTGAGCACACACTAGGACTTGCGCTCAGAGAAAGTTTAGCTTTAAACTGCAAGCCCTAGCTGAGTTTTAATGGCCAACTGACTGACCATGCACTGCTTTGAAGGATAATATAAATGCTGCAGATAGATCTGAAGCGCTCAATCACTGGGAAAGAAAGTCAGCAGAGGAATTCAAAAACTAACAGCAAGCACAGTAGACTAACTGTGCTAACGGCCAGACACAAGCTAACCAGCTGCAATCTGGTGCTTTACAGGGAATGTTTTTGTTTCTCAAAGGTCCACAATGTGTCAACAAATCTCCATCACACTCCCAAGAGAGCTTCTTCTAGACTAGCCTGATGAAATAAGGCAGGTAGGAGCTGCAAAGGAGCTGTGAGCAAAGAGTTATGAGAACATCGCAAAACATGCACAGAGCTGTTATAATTTAACTCAACTGGCAGGCCAGATTCTCAGCTAACATTTTGTAGGCTTCAACAAAGCTATGCAAACCAAGAAAGCATTGTATCTGAATTTAAAAAAAAAATCAATACAAATTAAAGGATCAAGAAGCAAAGTATAACACCCTATTCTTCTGCCAACTGATATATGACCTGAGATAGTTACAGATTAAAAGTCTGGGAGGACTTATTCAAGTCTGGGAGCAAGAGGACCTTTACCTTATCTAACAAACTTACATTAAAAGGAAAATCAGAGATTATCAGAAACCAGGATACTTACTTCTCACTGCCCTCATGAGAACTGATCCTCGGAGAAATGGCTTATCCAAATTACAACCCCCTTGGTCTATCCTTCCCTCCCATACTCCTTCCCCCTTCCCAACCCCCAACCCCCCCCCCATCATCTTTTCCAAATGTGGACTCCTCCCTTCAAAGGCATTGCACAGGATTTGACTTACTGGAGAACAACACTCCAACAACTAAGGTTATAACTCTTTCCAAAACTTGCTTTCTGCAAGGAGCAGTTGTCAGAAGAGAGAATCATAGTGACACCACAGAACTTCTGAAATTAAAAGATTTAGACAATTTCAAACCTAGGGCATTGATACAAACGTGTCAGTCGCTCCCTGCTCCATAAATGCTTTAATTTAACGGACATCAAAAACCGGATGCGGCTTCATTCGATGCAGAGGATTCCTCAGTGGCCTTAGTCAGTTTTGCATCTTAATTCTCTTTGGTATTCACCAGCTGAGTGCTAAAGTTAGGTTTTGTGGGACTGCAAGAAAATCTGTGTGAAATCTTTTGGCAGAGGAGCACTGAACTAACACAACTACCCCATGAAGATTCGGATCACCATCTCAATCTCCTTCCTACACACTGGACAAGGCGACCTCTTCTTCTTCAGCATCTTTGCACACTTGAAACAGGCCACCAGGTGAGCGGTCCTTCCATGGACAATATTCCCATCTCGTGGTCTGTGATGGCATAAGAAGCAAGGATTCAGTAATTTTTTTATGCTCTCTAAGGACTGTATTTCTTCCTCCTTTTTATGCTCTGTGAACTGCAACAGAGACTCCTTGCTTTCACATTTTCGTGCCAAATCCAAAGACTCAAGAGAGCTACAGGGATCTACACGTGATTTGTTTTCTAGCCCGTACAGGTCTTTGGGTTGGCCAACTGGAGCAGAAACAGTCCTTCGGCAGTCGGGGACATCTATCCCTTCATCATCGTTTTTGTTTTGCATAGCATCAATGTTGGACAGAGAAAGAGAATGAGCCAGTTTGGGACAATCTGAGTACCAGTCTTTCCGTAAGGCCCAACAGCGGTAACAGTACCGTTTGACTGGAGAGTTAAATTTCTTGCATTTGGTGCATTGCCAGCAGTCCTGAAGAACGATCGAGGCAGACAAAAACAGCAGCAAGTTAGAGTATTCTTGCACACAACTGCTTTCCTCTATGTGGGAAAAGCAGCAAAGACACTTCATCAGAAGAGGACATCTGTTACTGAGCAAAGGCTTGCAGATGCATGATAGCTAGTTTGATTATCAGCACCTCAGAAAGCCTAAGGTATATTTTACTACCCCGTACGTTCCACAGATTCAGACCTCTTAAGCATTTAACTCTGTCCTTCCTTCCTCCCAGCCTTCAGCACTCTGGAAGAATGCAATGTTCTCAAGCCATGCAGCTTATTGAATTTTAAATAACCCACTCTAAATGCAAGGGTAGAGCTCCTGGAATCAGTTAGGAATATATCTCCCAGACTCAGCAATCACTTAGCATCTGTTGAATCTACACAACTAATAGTGGCTTACTTGATTAACTCACATAGCAAGGGCAAGAGCTGCCCCAGTTCAGAGCTATGATTCAGCTGTCCAACGCCAGGGACAACCTAATTTGTCAAGCACGCACAGTCTAGAAAATTATGCTAAAAAATGTTGCCACCAGCTCCAAAGAGTATCATGATATACTTTTGCTGACTTAAAACAAAACCTCAAAAGGCAGCCTGCGGGACTGGGAGAAAAAAAGTACAGATGAAAGAACATTAATTTTTATGTCCCTCAATATCTGCTATGAGCAAATTCGGAAGAAAAATGGGTTAGTGAGGAGGAGTGACAACCCAATAATTATTGCTTATTCTCTCTTTCCACCTCATTTTTTTATTAAAACACGAACAATAGCTCTGGTCTGTCCTCAGAGAGGCACTGTGAAGACAAAGACATTAAACCGGCAGCACTCCCCCTGACAAAGGCCATGTAAGTACCTCTGGAAAAAAAGGCAGAAACGGGAAGTGGACTCTCTTCTCATCTCAGAGACCACCCTGAAGCAACTAACAGATTCAGAACTGGCCTGCAGCTTCCAAGACCCACTAGAACCCTGATTCTGACACAGAAACTCGCACTAAGTTTTTGAGCGCAATCGGTTTGGATTTGGCCACTTCAGTGATTACAAAGTGTCTACTTTATACCTCTGAATCTCCACCAAAGATTATACCCCAAATTTCCTTTCAAAGTACAATACAGAATTAACTTTACTAAAACATGCATGGGTATCGTTAATGCTAATTTAATATAGCACTAGACTGACCATGCTGGAAACTGAGGGCCTAATCTTCATTCACTTCCTGGGTACGTGAAGGGACGAGTTAAATCATGTATTAAAAGACAGCAGCTGCCCGTTCTGACACTACATTACCCTGCACAAAGGGAAAGCACAACATAGAAAATAAGGACTCTAATCTTCTAGCTGAAAGACACTCATAGCTAGAGCACATACAAATCCTTTGACATTGCCACAAAAAGTGCCTGCAGCCAGGAGAGAGACACGTTTGGTCTTCTCAGTCTGGGTGGGTCAGAGCACTGATGGGCTGCCAATGCTTAACGCCAATCCAATTTAAAATTTAATGGAGCCCTATCCAAAACAAACTGGCCCCGGTCAAGCGAACATCTCTGCATTCCTTCGTGTAGGCTACAAAACATATGTTTCGGGGGTTTATTCTTTTGCTTTTCTTGGTTTCTCCTACCACAACCAGTAGGAGCTGTAGGAGGAGTTTTTGCAACTACAGCTAAGGCTGCAGCACAAACCAAGCAAGGAGCTCTGACTTAAAGGATGCCTACCTCAGAGGCAGCTTCTGTATCTGTGTCATCACTTAAGCACTGAGAATCCTCAAAGTCATGCAAACATGTATCCTCAGTTACCTGGAAAGAGTGGATATGCTGTTAGAAGAGCTGCAGAAATCTGTATTTGTGATGAGCCCAGCACTGTACACCAAAAGTAAAATGACAATATAATGGCCTTGACAATTAATCCATTTTTAGAAGCAAATGAAAAGCCATTTTATGTACTGCAGCCATTCCAGAATCTTGCTGACACATATTGCTGGGCTGGCTTATGGTCTTATTTTCCGGTGGTCAAATCATCTCTCTCTCGCTGATGCACAAAAGAATCATATAAATACTGCAAGCAAATATGCACCTGAGAAGTCGTACTAATTTCCATGGAAGAAATCATGAGCTTAATCCTTTTAACATACTTTTGTGACCAATCTCACTACCACCTCAGCTAGCAGACTCAGACCAGCCTATCACATACTGAAAGCCACTAAAACATAAAATGAGATTTTCCTCTTCAAGTCTTTTCATTTATTAGTCTTCAGATATCAGCTTGAGATATGCTATAGAGAAGATTCCTGATAGAATTTTAAGTCATTTTACATCAATTTTTTGCCTTGAAAATATACACATTTAAACCAAAACCAAGCAGGTTCTTCCTAATACCTGCACTACAGAGAAAAGCTATCATCCCATGTATGGAACGGTGACAGCCTTTTCTAAACACAAGTCAAAAAACTCTGGATGGTTATAGATCTAGCTCCTCCCATCTCAGGAGAGCAGCAGAAGAGAGATGAAAACTTAAGCATTTTGCACAGCCATAAGATCAGTTAAGCAAGGTTAACCTGTGGAACACATACACTGTGGATGGTTGAGGAGATACCTTTTTGTCATCTTCTTTCACTTCCTCGCAGTCTACTGTTTCCACTTTGACTGTGGCACTGCTTTGATCTGACGGACATTCGTTGAGGAACCACAAGTCATCAGTAGTATCTGAAACAATGGCAGTGTCTACGTCCTGTTAGAGAAGAAACAGGAGAGAACTCTTATAGCTCGGCTTTTTAGCAGCAGAAGTACCAGTACTGCAGCCATGGCCGCAGCGAAAGCTTCTCCCCTTTTCCTCTCTAACAGCCTGAGCCCTGGCCAGCTTATCCAGTCACCCCTAGGGGAGAAAGGGGCAACTCACTAACTACTCTCACAAAGATGCCCCTTTTTGCAAACAGTACTACAGTTCATTCCCTTTGCCAGCTGTTCATACAGCAGCTGATTGCCACGCTACAGTCATCTGCACTGTATAACAACTCTCAACCCAGAAGAGGGGCAACTCCTGAAATACAACCAATGCTCTCGAGTGCAGAAGGACCTCCAATGGCTGAACACAGCCTTCAGAGAGCGCACAGTTTATGTAGGAACACCAAAGGTAACCGTGTGATGTGAAAGGCTGGGACGGGAACACGCAAGGGAGAGGCTGAAAGTCCTGAAATGGGAAGAGGGAAGAAAGGACAAGAATATATTATTTACTTGGAACACAAAAGAGGAGAGGAAGAGAATACAGTGCACCTCTTTAAAATGTCTACACACCTGGTTAGTCTGAATATCTGTTGATCCATTACTTCTGGACTTGTAATTGCTTCTGAGGTTGCCTAAAAACCACCATGGAAGACCAGCTACATCCCATTCCTCAAACACTAGGTCCAGTTTAGGCTTCTTGCTTTTAGAGAAGTTTTCTATTAAGTCTTTGTCTGTAAGAGCCAAGTAGAATCTACGTCATGCCACACCTAAATTATTTGAGAGACCAGCAGAGAAAAATTTGGCCCCATCCAATTTTAGAAATCTGTCTCGCTCCCACTTACAGCCAGAGTAACAGCTAGCAGCTCTGGCATTTGCATGAGAGTACTGCAATGTTACTTCTGCGGCACATCGGTATTGCTGCATCTACCCAAGTGAATGTGGCAGAATAGTCACTGCACAGCCATTAGAGGTCAGAGAAGCATCCCAGAGTTCCTGGTGTCTCTATAACTGTATAGGTTCTCTTTAGCATTGCCTTACTTTTAAGACTCAACACACAAATCAGTACACTTCTTTCAAAGCTCTACCCAAGTCAACATTGGGTACATTTCCAGAGTAACTTAGGACGCAGAAAGAGAACTGGCTTGAATTTGTTTCAAATTTCCAGAGACTGGAGCCCCTGGATTCCAAAAGTAGGCTCAAAACAGGAAGCAGGAACTTAAGAATCTGTCCTCTGTAACTCCTTGCCTCAGCTTTCTTCTTTATTTTAGCCCAGAAAGTTTAATCTATGATCCTAAACTCAGAGGTCTGAACTTCAAGATAACCTGCAATCCATCTCCCTTCAGTGCCAAGAGTTTCAAAGGCACAGGCAAGGACTGTTTCTACCTGCTTTGTATCTGCAGCCAGGAAAATATCTACCGTCCTCATTTGATCTGGATATAACCACGCTTGCAAAGAAGATCTGGTTTTACATACGACGCTCCTTGATATGAGAACGCATGTGAGAGTAGAAAGTGGAAAAATAGGAAAATTGCTTCCGTAACATCAGAAATCCGTATTAGTGAACTACCAAGAAATCCCCAGGTACTCAAACAAAGGAAATGTCTAAATATGAAGGAGCTGTATTATTCTCAAGCTGGATAGAAAAAATACACCATTCTTATTCAGTTCCTTGATTGGTTTGCAAGTAATGACTGCAGACAGCTCAGTACGTGTTCCATGTAATCAGAGGAAAGAGTCCCTTGGGAAGATAAATAGATACAGGTATAATTTCAGCATTTAAAATACCCTTCAGCAAGGTCTAAAGATTTTTGGTGGCACTGTCTAATGATTGATGCGCTGTTTGGCTTAACCTGCCTTTTTATTCAAAGCGTTTGTTTATGTATGAGGCCAAATATCCACACTAGAAAACGCAGCCATCATAAAATACCTTTTGCAGACATTTGCTAAATCTTTGCCCTCAAATGATATTTAAATAATATTTTCCACAATAGGGTTCTTATTAGTCTCCTGGCACCCCCCTCCAGCAGTTTCCTGATGCAGAGCTCTGTGTGTCACACTGGAGAATGAGCAGAACAACTTGTACACATTGTATTACTAGGGGATGACTGGCACTCACCTTCATAATTCCCACATTTGTGCTCTGAGGTAGACAAAGCAGACGCATTGCTTTCACCCTCCGTTACGCCAGTGTCTGAACCTTCTTGTGGGCTATACTGCGTGAAGGAAGGAAAACACAGATGTTAGTCCATCAGAGCTTATAGGGACAAGGGGATGTAGCACTTCCATTCTGAGTCACCAGCAGCAGTACAACACCAAGAAGTTACACACAGGAATAAAGTTTACTGAACAAAAGCTACACACTATAACCCTTTAAGAAGGCTGCAATGCATCTATCAGCACACACAATATGCTTTCAACCCAGGAAAAATCTTAAGATTGGCAAAAGTCCAAAAGTTGCCATCTTTAATGCAGTAACCCTATGATCTTCATGATCCCCCTGGCCCCTAATGTGAACACACACTTCCCAGACCAGACTACCTTAATCCCAAAATATATCTGAAATAAGTTACAGTGTGCAAAGATTTTTCCTAGGTTTTAGAATCTGCCTCAAAGCTTTTGAAAACAATCCTACCGAACAAAAAACCTGTTTATATTTTTAGAAAGTTTAATTATTTGGTAATTCTTATTCAGAGGAGGGGGGAGAGAGGGGGAAGTAAATGAAAATACAGAGCACGCTGGAGGAACTGAGGACTAGAAGTGCTACACCCCAGAGAAACGCGCTCAGAGACTGGAACTCTGTTATGAAGAGAACAGAGAAGGGTCACTCTGTCCCTGCTCTGTGGACTCCAAGAACTTTTCAGGAAGGTGAGGACCTGGTAGCCAAGCAGCAAAAAGTTCTCATAGTCCACCATGCACAGGTACAGAGAAGGGGCACTCTGTACAACAAAAGAAACCACCAGGCAGTGGGTTTACCTTCAGTTGGTCTTGGCTTGGCTTATCGATGCTCTGTTCCTTTGCGAGATTCTGTGCAGCATCTAGATGGCAGGTAAAACAAAAGAAAAAACCTTCCCTGGTAATAACCATTCTCACAACACAGAAGGCCTTCAGCAAGCGACCAACGAACCAGGCTTGGCAGACTGCTAGGTAACCCTCTGAGAGAAACCAGAATCTTTTCTTCCTTAGAGAACTGGCCATTTCCTAGACAGGTACTACTCCAATATTCCCTTGGCTTTGCTAGGTATGTAGGGAGGCAATGCCCTAGGGAATATATAGTCTGTGCCTACCGAGATAAAGCTTGGGGAAACCTCACAGCATCTAAGAACCTTCCTCCCAATGTAAAAAAAATCTTCTTTCTCCTACAGTCTGTCCTCCCATTGCAAGCTCTAGGTCCCATATGCAACAAGCCTGCATGGGGGCAGGAAACCCAGAGCAATAGCAGAGGGTGGAGATTCTCAGTTGAAGGCCGTATCACATCAACGCTGAAGAAGGGGAATAGAGAAGAGTAAGATTTTTATAAATACCTGAGGACACTGTCTCTTTAGCATATGCTGAGACAGGAAAAACATCATTTTCCATGTACAGTAGGCTCTTTCCTGGGTAACTGTGTACACATCCACAGCAAAATTTAATCCAGGCAATTATGCTGGCCCCAAGGGTTAATTAAAAGGCCAACCTAACTAGCAAGAACAATCAAACGAATATAAATAGTTCTACATAACGAGAGCTGCATTTAGGAAGTCTGAATAGAAGGATTTGCTAGAGAATAAGATGCAAGGATGGCTTCTGCTTGCTCCCCTTTCCACTTGGTAAAGAAATTCCTCACCAAATACCAGGCAGACATGTGCACTCTAATTTTAGACGTCATGAATCAGAGCATGATACGAGGACATTGAAAACTGCTGCTATAGGGAGAGAAGTGGACCATAAACTGGTCCATAAAATGGACCAGAAAACAGGACCATAAAATGACACGGCTGAACCCCGTATTCTTTGCCATCCATGCATTAGTTCAGCTCTCCTTTCTTCCCTTCCACCACCAACAGCTGTATAACTACTTGATGCCTGAAGCAAAACAGGAGCCAACTGGCTCATCCACAATTGTTTGGGCTCTGCAGTGGCGTTAGAAGAGGTATAGCCTCGCCTTTCTAACATTTTAAAAATGATACACGCTAGTCCTACGCTGTGTGACAATACGCTCCACTTATTGGAGAAGCGTTCCTGCGATACATACCAGGAACTGAACACAAAATGTCCTTAAAGTGAGGTATTCCTAAACACACCTCACATGATTCACACTTGCAGTAAAAGCTAGACAAGTAAGGATACCATTATGTAAGAGCTTAGTCTGTATTATCAAGATGTATTGCAGTCACTTTTCTTTCTACAGGTGTACTTCAAAGAAGTGGTCAGGATAATCTGCAAAACGATGTGCTGATAAGCCTTGATTTGGCTAGTGAATACAAATGGCTGTTACAAAACACGAAACACGATGGCCTCTTTTTAAGGCCTATGACATTTCTATTTATTCTTGGGTTGAGACGAAGGAAACAATACCTTGAGTCTTCCTTCCTATGTACTTGTCAAAAGCCTGGTCTGCCAAGCTTGTTTCGTTTTGTAGTCACACACATACACATGCAGGCATGTTGGTATAACTCAATGATCAGCTCGCTAAAGGAACAGTATTTCCTTTGGCAGGTTTTAAAGTAGTTACACCATGACTGGACCATACATGCTCACACAGCCACATGCACACACAGCCACATGCACACACCAAGTAGAAGGGAAAAGGGCAGCAGAGGAGAGAGCATTTCCCTGGGATCCTTTGCTCTCCACATACAGTGCCTATAGGTAAGAGACTAGGGAATCACCAGCAAGGGAAAGGGCACTCACACAGTTATTCTGTAGACAACAGGTGCTTAGACAAGAGGCCGCTTTGGGAGGTTCTTCTATATAAATGGCAAAAAGAGGTGAGCTCAGAGGCACCATTATATGAAGAAATATGGCTCAGAGCAGAAGACTATGCAGTCTAGGACCACACTTTCTCAAACAGTTTCTAAACTGGCAAAAGCTGTTCTGTACTCGGGCAAAAATAGACTTAAGTCCTTCTGAAAAACTAAGCCCATATTTTCGGCTTAGAGATCCTTAGAAGTATGACGCAAGATTTCACCACTTTTTCAGTGCATCTCACTCACGTTTTGCACTCTTGCATTTTCATCAGAAGTTCTTTTTCACATCAAGATTGCCAGCTGTACAATGGTAAACGGCTGCAAGGGAGCCATCAGCTGAGATTAATCTAAGAATGAACTTTAATTTATGACGGAAGGACTTTTGATGTAGATGGGCATGACAACTTCTCCTAGGAGCTGAGAAAGTAACCTTTAAGGGTTCAAGAGTTTGGTTGAAGTCCAGACCTCTTGGGCTTGCAGAACTAGGTTAGGTTTTCAGCACTCTGCATTCAGGCTCAAGAACGTGAAAGCACAAAACGAGATAAGAGTGGGAAGTCACTGTGTGCTATGAAAGTGAAAGAGATTGATAATGATTTGGATGGGATACTTCAGCCAAGTTGGTTTGTACATCCACAGTGTTTAGCTCTCTCAGTGTGCTTCCAGACCTTGTCTGTCTGCTGCTCTGAGATTTGGCCATCGGTTATGGGCAGCCATGTTACTCAAACAGCTAACTCATTTCAAATCACAGCTGCTGATGGTGGACACACACAAAGGACACATTCTCAAGAGATTCTCTCGTCAAAGCCTTCATTAGCAGTTTGTTCCAACTTCAGAAAAATTCCCCTTTTCTGAATATTGTTACTTACCCAAGTTACATCAACACTGTACTGAATATACTTGCCCAAACTGTGACAAACCTACCTGCCATAGCAGCAGAAGTCAGGTTCCGTTTCAGCATGTCATAGACTGGGCTGCAGGAAAGAAGGAGACATTGAGTCTCAATAACAAATAGTGTTACCATTTTAAACTAGGGACATAAATTCTCATTTATTATTCAAAAAGATGCTGGAAACCGCAATGGATTGTCCGCCTCTCCTAACCGCTTGCTATAGAGAAGTCTAGATCAGAAAGCAACTGAAGGATGCAACTTTTAGCATGCGTCTGAGATCAAGAGCCTAAGAAGGTGCAGAAATAAAAGGGGGAAAAGACGTAACCTCAAACAGCTCACAGCCTGGACCATGTAGACTGGCTCTTCAAAACACGGGAGCTAAACTCAAGCTTGTTAAATGCCATTCCAGAACGTTAGCACTAAGCCACTGGGCTGGATATTTGGTATTCACGGAGGTTTCGGCTACGGTGAACAAGAACAGTATCATCAAGGGTCTCCTGACTCAGCAATTTCTATAACGCACCATACGTTAAAGGTCACTTTTTCCTACCTTGGATCTTTTACAGAGAAGCTCTCCAGTCCCAGCAGTTCTCCCAGCTGATCTCCTCCACAGTAGACCATGTGCTGCTGTCTTTTATCATATAGCTGCCTCACCATTATATACTGTCCTAGGTAATGCATAACCTGTGGAGACATAGCACACCTTTAGTCATACCTGAAGGGGAAACTAAATCACCAAAGACCCTGGAAATTTGCTTTGGTTTATGATACTTGCCTCCCACTGCCCTACACAGTGTCAGTAAAGTAATACGAGCTTATTCTGCTTTTCTGCCACCCATTTGCGCCTCCCAAACAAGGAGAGTTACGCGTCACCATATACTTCAAGGTTTGTAATTATTAACCCTTGGCAGAAGGAAAAACTGTGTCAACGACAGATAATCAGAAGTCTCTTTTCTATCCCACATTAAAACAGAACATGACAAGGGTAAGGACACCCTTATCCGGGCAATCTCCCTCTCAGCAACATGGAGAGCAAGTGGCTGAACTGCGGCTCAGTGAGAGCACCAGTTGGGAGTCTGCAGCTCTTCCAAATGCCTTCGGAAGAACTGTTTGAAGCAGTGCAGCAGCGCCAAGACACAGACTGTGCAGAACACCCTGCTAGGACCACAGCGATTGTGTCCTCTCTTTGAAACAGGAGGAGGAACAGTATAACAACTCAGAGTAAAGATGAGAAGGAAACGGTGTGATGAGGAGACAGAAGGTTATCACCAGTTGAAAGGATAAGCTGTTACTAAAGGATGACCACAATTAACAGCGCTGGCCCTGAGGAGACAACTCGCTTGGCAGATGCAAAAACGTGTGCGTTAGTATCACAAAGAAGCACGGAGAGGAAACGTTTGAGAGCTACCAGACTGCCAGCTACAGTAAGGAATCTAGAGTACAGGAGGGAAAAGCAATGCATGTTAAGCAAAATGAAAAACAAAGTTCCACCCCCAACTGGCCACCAAAGTGACCCTCGTGAACAACAGTAGTAAATGCAACCAAAAAGTTGCTAATAGCACTCCATGTATTGCAGAAAAATTGACTTACCTGAGTTAAAATGTAAATATATACGAGTAACCTGCATTTAACACCCAACTCTCCACATTTAAACCATTCAATTTGTTTGTGCAAAGATTTTTAGAAGCTAAATAAGTTATTTAAATGCATAAGTGTTTAAAATAAGTCACAGGGCTCTGCAGGAATATTTGACACACTCATAATGAAAAACCACTGCATTTAATTCTTTGCAGACAGAATACTCCTGTAAATCACAGTCAGTGTCATTTTTTTTAATCTTGTACACATACTGCATTTTAATCTTAAAATAAATGAATTCACAGAGTCTCTTAGGTTTAGCTGACAAGCCATTTCAAAGGAAACCTAAATAGAAAAATATCAACTAGAATCCAATTTTTTAAGCTTTCAAGTGCTGAGCAGATCGGAAGACAACGAAACAGAATCTCTGGCATTCTCTCTGGTGTGTGACTATTCTACTACTCCTTTCTCTAAAATGTTTTCTGATTTTCCAAAATAAAAAACTTTCTTTAATATTTTGCACTCCTATACCAAGTCCTTCGGAGGCTCTCAATGCAATTTAAGATCAATCAAATCACAACAGCCCCATGGGTAAGGTATCCCTATTTTACAGATAAGGCTATGAAGTATAGAAAAATCAAGAGCCAGTCTCTTTCCTCCCCCACAAAGAATCTTCTGCTAAACAACCAGGGACCGGCTCAGTTTCAGTGCCTAGAAACCAAGCTCACCTCCTTCAGTGTGAAGGTTTCACCTTGTGCACCTGCAGCCTGCAGAATCTTCAGAAGCGGAAGTTTGGGTCGCACCTAAAATGCAAAATACAGAGTTTTGTTTGAATGACATTAAGCAGTGACCTTCTGAGAGAAAACAATGTCACCCTGGCATGCGTGCCTGCATATTACAGCTCGCAAAGCCTGAGTTGCTCAATGCACATAGACTGTCACACTAAGCACAGAGCAGACAACCATGGTAGGAGTGGGAGGCCATGGGGAATACTGCTCGCCTTAGGCTAGCTTCCTGAAGGCTACTGTTCTTTTACAAATAAACTGCATGGACAAATGCTTAAAAAAGAAGTTGGAAGGACTGGAATTCAGCACAATCACTCTGACTCACCTGTAAGACAAAAAAGCCAGGAAACTTGGGCAGCCAGCTCTAAATGCTTTAATCGCTCACTTTGTTCCATTAACTTTGATGTCATTCATCATGTGAGGAAAGACTGGAAACTCAGACCCTTGGTATGGAGTCCTAGGCAGTGACTAACCCAATGTACTGAGTCACAAACTTAGAAGCAATGATGGTGTATTCATATCATAACTTCAATATCAGCATGCCTGAATTTCCCTAATTAATGCAGTGAATAGATCAGATCTGCTCTGTACAGGCTGTAGGGAGTATGTATTTATTAGGATTCGGAACAGACACATAATTACAAGACAGCATTAAATACAAGTTGTGGTTAACTAACAAGGATCAGAACCTGTATTTTCTGTGGATCTCAGTCATCAAACCAAATCTGTATTATATGAAACATAAAGCATCATGGGAAAGATGCCAAGTGCACCACAGCCCCCTTAGGTTTCACCCACACACCCAAGCAAATTTGAACAGCAAAGGAGACAGATGAGGCTATATAAAACAGTAGCAAGTTTTAAATAGCTACTTCCCCCACTCCCCCACCTCCTTTACTGGGACAGTGGCACCCTGTGAACTCATCTCTTGTGTTCCTAAAAGTCAGAAAGCCTTCGCTGTTCTGCCAGGAAGCTGTATGCTAGGTAATTGCATATAAATACTGTACAGTAAGGTATATGTTTCCCACATTGAATTTCTTCCTCTGTTCTCCTCCTTTGTCTGTCAAAAGCTAATACAGCAAGATATTTTAATCAGTCATGTGACAGAAAGTCCAATACTCAGCACATTATGTTTGTTAGTTTCCCCTAGACTTTGACAGGTTTCTGCTCTCAAGGCACGTAATACTTGCCTTCACCTGTAAAGGCCTTCACCTGTCAGTTTTAGGTGGGTTCAGCTGTGTCTCATAAACACCCCTCCTCCTTGCCCATATAAACGCAATTGAAAGACTCCTTTCCTTCCTAAGGAGTGAGCCTGCTCAGAACTCCTACAACTGTTCCTCAACATGCAGCTCTAGCAGCAGCGCTGTTTTTCCAGCACAAGGTAAGAAGAGAAGGTTTTGGTTGTGTGTCAGTGCTGTTTGTTGCTCAGCTGTTAGACAGTATCTTGGTAAGTATTCATTTTGCTGTTTGAGTACTGTAAGCAATTGAACACCTCTGTGAATTTATTGATTCTGTTTTCTTATGGTTAGGTCTGTTTTAAAGCTCAAATAGAACTAATGCCAGTCCCAAGTTTGTTTCTCAAAAACACCTATTTCCCCCCCCCCCCCAAAAAGCACAATTCAATTAAATAGTGGTATCAGCATGTAGTATTTATCATGATAAACATGTGTTTGCATTTATTTATTTCTCTAATGACCCTTCTCAAAGGGATTTTGAAATAAATTCTCATATATTGCATTCCATTTGAAGAAGTAACCTAGCTAACTTGATCATTTTAAATGGGCTCTTAACTACTAAAGTATATTGCCAAAATGGAGGAGTTAGTTCACTTGCGTTGCCTATGATACTGAGCGCTGACAATAAATATATTGGTACTAGTGTGAGAGCCTGGTTAGCCATAACTTTTTCAAGTGGAGCAAATTGAATAAACAAGCATAGAAATACATTTTTCACAGGACTTGGATAAATTTCACAACTTCTAATTTAACCTCCAATAGGAGGATTTCTTAACTTCTCAATAGCTTAACTCCCTTCCTGCCACTTCCCCCTGTATTGTGGATATTCTTTTTAATGAAGCAGCTCTGGAAGATAGGTTGCCAGTCTTTAAGAAACCTGCCTGATTTTTAGACCAGATTTCTCTAGCCACTGTTTGCACTATAAATTTCTCCTCTGACTGGCTGTAACATGTTGCACCAGAGCTGCGTTCCTATATGCTAGACTACTTGCCTGCCATGTTGGCCTTGGCTCTCAGCTACTGCTTACTGGGAACAGCCAAAAATGGGAGTACTATATGCTCAATGCTTACCCAAGCTAGTATCAGAAAAGGCACAGGGATGTGTTAATGACTGAACTAAGTTCAATATACAAGCCAATATACTGTGCCCAGTATCACTGTCACACAGTCCTGTATTAAAAGGAATGCTGCATGCTAACTTCAAGTACGTGTCCAATGCAGAAATGCGTTGTACAGTTTTTTGTATAGCCCATTTAAACTGGTTTTTTCTTTCTTTCCCTCCATGAAAATGTTCCTTCACCTTTGATAGTGAAAGCTCAGATGACAGCTGTTCAGGATAAAAGCCCTATTCAATCAAGTGAAATCCTCCTTGCTTAAGGGTACTTGGAGAACTTTGACTTGATGCAAGAAGTCTGGGCTTTATTAAGGAGCTAGAGAGATGGAAGCAATGAAGTGGGGAAGAGAATTACCTGGTTGACTTGTCCAAGTGTGATTCTGCAGGCGTTCTCAGCTGCTGGATACTGGGCAGAGCTTGAAGATGTCATTTTGGCAGTGACTAGCTGTTTGTAGTACAAATCTAGAAATGAGAAGGCTTATTTGCTGGTTTAGTTGAGAAACTTGGTCTTGAGTTTAACCACATCCACTTCTTAGAAGTTCCAGGAAATCAGTGTTTAAAAATAAACTGCTGAAAACCAACACTGCTGTGCCCCTGACCTGTTCTGCTTGTTAAAGCTGATGTGCTTGCTGCTGTCCAAGTTGTATCCAGCTGCTCAGTGCCTGGACAAGCAGCCATGGGAGAGAACAGCTGGGATAAGCTGGCAGGACTCAGGCTATCGTAGCATGGAGGACCTTGTCCCTCAGCTTATCGCTAGGAACAGCATGGCTGGCTGAGGTACTTGGGGACCTGCCAGCTTGAGGAGAACTGCCAGTCTCTACCATGTTATGGCAAGCTCTTAAAATGTTGAAATTTGTGAGTCGGAGGGGGAAAATAAAAACTGAGTCACACTTAACCCCAATGGGAAGCTTTACCAAAGAGCAACCCCTTGAGTGCCCAGGAGGTTCTCAGCTGGGGAAGTGCCCAGTGCTGATGGCAATGACTAACACATTCCCCACCTACCTTTGAAGAAGTAAAGACCTGCTAGAGCTGCTGGAGCCCTCATCCCAAATGACTAAATGCAGGCTACAAATAGTTTTAACAGTGTAACTGGGCAAGCAGGTCAAAGAGTCCTTTCCTGGAAAGGAACAAAGGGGAAGTCCTGAAGCCATTTGAATTTGTCTAGCCCTATCAGTTTTGGTATCCACCCAAGATCACAGCTTCAAATGCAGAATGATCTGTAATGACTCATGCTCACAGCACAATCAGCTTAGTCTACCCCTACAAAACAGGTTCAAAAACTTGATAATATTTAAACACAAAGAGGATGCTGTAAACTAGCTAGCCATTAACATATGTAACTTCAACATGCTGGAGAAGAAACCCAAGTTTTGACCTGCTTTTCTTATACACTAAAGTCTAAGCATTAAAGTGCGGGCTCATCTATCAGCAGAGTTCTGTGTCCCTGGACCCAGCTACAGCAAAATTTCCATTTCGGCATGATCCTGCTTATGCTTCTGCAGGTGCTACCAAAACAAGCCATGTAATGGATGCTGTCATTTTGGCAAATTTAAGGCTAGAGTAAAAGAACAAAAAAGGTGGCTTCTTAAATTTACATATGTAGATGCAAACTTGGAAAAATGTTTATTATGTGGATTCTGGAAGAGGTGCCATCTTAACCCTTGCAATAGTTTAAAACAGAATTGAAAATCTGAAGCTGAAAATGTTCAGAAGCTTTCTGGAAAAATATATAAATTGTGTTATAGAGAATTTTGCAGACAGAATAAATGAGTTTTACTGAAAGTTGTAAAGAAAGTGAGCCAGTAAGAATAGCTGCATTGAAAAAATACTAGCAAAAACACAGCTGAAGAATATAATCAAACATCTCAGTTTTAGGCAAAGCAGAGGCAGAATATATATGTAGTAGGCAGTGCAGAAACTGCAGTCATGACTAAAATCTTGTCCTAGTTCTAGCTTCATGCTCTGACCAGTGCTAATCCAGTCAACCTTTATCCCTCACTGCCCTGCCTGTTAAAAAGTAACGGATGCCTACTTTGAGAGAGACTTCTGATGTACTTATACCAGCACACTTCTCTGAAACAAGGCACTATCAGGAATAAAGTCATCCCTAAAGATCAAGCATATCTCAACACACAGGAAAGCCTGTTTAATGCACATGAAGTATTCAAGCTCAGTAACTATCTAGATCTATTCACTATCAATATTAGTTTGCAAGTTACTTAAAATAGCAAAAAAATTCCACGTTATCAGTGCCTTACATTTCAACTAAGGCTTCCACTTCATAGTGCTGTGTATGCTGCAACACAGACTACCCACAAGAGTCTCTACACATGGCAAGCTGAGCTGCACACTTGGTACTAGCTGCAGATTGGCTTACTAACCTTGAACAGTCTCACTTTTTTGCTGTAATGAGTATTACCAGGATTGGCAAGTGTCTCCTCAGTTCCTCAGGCAGTCCCTTTGCTCCTGTTTTCAAGAAGAGTCAGAGTCCTTGTGCCTAAGAGCAACTCCTGAGTCCTGCCTCTGCTGCTGGTCTGAGTCACTTTTTCAAAAAATGCTCCTGTCTGTGGTGCTGGCAGCAGTGAGGGCTCTCTTCCTCCTTTGACTACTTCCTAGTCATGAGAGGGAGGCACTAAATACATCAGCTCTTGATGAGTTTGAATTGGTGTGAAAGACGGACAAAACAGGAGAGAGCAATGGATTGCCCCTCCACCCTGCATTTCTGAAAAGAGAATCTCTGCTAGGTTGGGCCAGTGAACTGAGATGTAAGGACTGCTTTAACTGCTCCACTATTCTTTATTAGAGAAAGAGGCAGACAAGCTAGTGTCTTGCCTCCAGTCTTAACTAAAATACATGTTTCTTGTAAAGTTTTAGCTCTGCCTTGTAGTATTAACTTCCTTTTAACTGGAAACTACATTTGGGATTACTGGACGCTATCCTCCCGAGCATGTCTAGGCTGCAGATACACGGGATTAATGGAGGCAGCCACTCATCTTGTCCCAGCGCTGCCAAGACAAAAATCTAACTTCTGTTACCACTCCTTCTACTCAGGATAGCTGGGAATGGTGGGAATTCTTAGAAATCTGAGAAGCTTCTTGCTCCATCAGTTCTGTAAAACTTTTCCCTGCAATTGTGCTCGTGTTATTGCTTTACAACAAATATTTTACCCATAAGTGTCTAATCTATGGATCTCTACTGAATTTGTATCCAACTAAACAAAGCACCAGTGAACCTAGTACTGTTCTACCCTATAGCTTTGAAGCTGCACGTATAAGAAAATGACACTGCACCAGACTAATGAATCAGAGGAAACCATGAATCACAAAAAAGTCATGAAATAACTATTTCTTCCATTTGAACGCTTTATATGGTCACGCATATTATGGGAACAAGTAGCTTGCCAATTCTGTGAGTACAAGCTCCTTGGCTTAAGGAACAGATCAAAACCCCCTCTGACCATACCTTTTGATGGCTGGGGAAGGCCAGGCCAGGCTTGTGGCAGAAGATCATTACTAACAGACCAATTAGTGTAGCAGGCACAAGAATGCAAGCTCTTAGCTGTATCAACTTGGCATCAATGCCTGTAAAGGTGAAGCTAAATTTGTAATTAAAGTTCAGTTCTATTAAATCTCCTTCCTTTTTTTAAGGAAATAATGCAGTTTCTAACCTTTGTGTGAAGTGAAAACCGCTGTTGGGAGTGCAAGCTAGACAAGCAGTCTGTTCAGCGCATCTGTAGACTCAATAATGGCTCACTTCAACAGTGGGTTAGCGGTGACGTTAAGTCTTGTGCTCATTAAGCATCATCCTTTACCCTGCTTTCAAACAATGCAAAAGCTCTATTGAAAATAACCTTGCAGTCTCGCAGACAGTATCGTGTACAGAGAAGCCCTGGAGGGCAGAGGGCTTTAAACAAGCACTAAGCTGACAGGGGAGCTGGAGCTACCTAGGTTTGTTTCTATCAGTGCGAGGTCCCTGTAAAAGTTTACATGCCTGAAAGTCCTTCTGCCTAGTTATCTCAGTGTTCTGAAGAAATACTTACTCCTCCCTGTAAACCATGCCTTGCTTACATCTTTTGCTCATCACTGCTCTAACAGCACTTCTGCCTTTCTCTGGGCCACAATTTCACCCGATTACACCACTGTATTCCCAACAAGCTCAGACATGTACTTTGAGAGTTGAGATGTAATCAGCCAAGGAAAGCTCAAAGTTGCTCTTTCAGTGCCACCTCCCAACAAGTGCTGCCTTGTCATGATTTTAATCCCTAGGCCAGTGCAAGTGTTGGGTGTTTTGGGGCCCTCTAGCTGGGAAGAGGCAGCAGCAGGAGAAATAGCTGAGGCATGGATTATGCGAGTTAACAGATTTCATACTCTTTAACCTGCTTGACTTCAGTTTTTGCTATCCTGCTCTGCTAAGTGCTTTAATTCAGTGCTTTGTTATGACTTGGCATTCAGTTAGGAAAAGTACCCTCTGCTAGGGAAAGCATCCAGAGAAAAGCTTCATTTCACTATGCAGAAGTCTTCTACTGCGTTGCCTACCGCAACAAGAAGCGAGGCAGCGATACTATTTGTTAATATCTAGTTGAAACTCATTTTAAAATGTTTCTTTTTGGAAACTGCTGTAGAGTAAATTTCAGACCTTCTGTTCTAAAAATCCATTTTACTAGGTCTGAATTCCACCTGTAGTTTTGTTGATGTGATGCATCTGCCATAAAGAACTGAGTGTACTGCTACCTGAACATCTCCCAATAACACACCGAAAAAGCTGACCCTTGATAAACGTTAGCAGCTAACAAGTACAAATGTTATGTCAAACTTTCACAGCAAAATCAGTTAGGCAGGAGGAAAAGTAAAACTGATTGTTCCAATTAAAAATGGAGCACTGGCAAATTGCTCTGCAAATCTTCCAAAATCAACTGCTGCTGACACTGTACTTGTCATTGGTGATGTGCCTAGAATACTGCAGCAGTTCCACCCTACTACATAAGCCATTGTTTTCATTTCTTATTTAAACCCATTGAATAGGGCTATTCTTGGGGATACTTTTCCTAATGGGATACTTTCCTTGACAGAAGGTCAAATCAATACTGGATATTAAATCAGTATCACTACTTTTAACACATTCAAACATGAAGCAAGAAAGCCTTAGATGATTAAAATAAGCTTCTCCTTTTCCAGGTGAGGGCTATATAGTACACTGAAATAATGCTAGTTGTTTCTGTCATGTAGCTTGCTCAGCACTAAAGAGAAACAAATCTAGGGCTAAGTATGTTAGACTAATGATGGATGAAACAGAATTGCCCACTTTCTTGCGGCAGAGGAAAAACCAAGAAATACCTTCAGCAGACTAGTTGTAAACATGTATGACTAAAAGGCAATGTTTAACTGGAAATACTAGTTTGCCTATTACTGAACAGCTAGGGACTTTTGCTCTACTCTAAGAGTTGCTAAATATATAAGCGTTCACTCTTAAGTTCTATTGCAATCCATTTGCCATGTACGCAGTTCACAGTACAGCTCCCAAGAGACAGGCACTTGGGACAAACTTTCACCCTTCTGATGAGCATATTTACCATGCAGCCCCCTAGTGATGGGTGTAACATGGCAGTACTCAGCATTTTACCCACTCACCTGGCATGAACAGTCTGCACTAGACTGGCATACTGCCACCTATGCTAGCAATTGTGGGAGAGCAGGAAATGATCAAATACCAGGGCGCAGAATTAAATCCAAGTTCTTGTAACAGTTTATTTGCTAATACTGAATGGACCACCGAAATACGAACTTGCACTTGCTATGTATTAAACTCTGCTTCCATCAAACCCACAACTGTTCAGTATTTCCAGTGGAGCTTTTCACCTGTTTTAACCCAGTGAGCATTACAGCCCTCAGTTCTGCACTACTTCAGACTGAGTGTCAGAACTGACTGCCCTAGAAAATGGAATGTTTTTTAAACTTTAATCTCCACAATCACTGTGCAATGCTACACATTGATTGGTCATTAATCCCTCTCTGGAAGTACTTCCTTGAGGCTAATACTGCACTTACCAGAACAGCTACTAACAATAGCTAAACTGCACAGCCTCTAGCAGTGTTCTGTCCTGGAAAAGCATGGTAGGATCTAAGGCTAAAATCGTGGTGGGATGACACATGGCCATGAACAGCCCCAGTCATAGTTCTCCTTTGCAGTCAGGTCATATCACATCCATCTAGATGTCTACTCTAAATGCCATCAGAGCTACTAATGCTGTACATGACTGTTAAGTGTACAAAGGCTTCAGAAAGTGTGCTACAGAAAAGATGTAAAAATTCAGAAACGCTTGTCATCTCCTTTTATTACCAGAACAGATGGTATAAGCATCAGCTAACTGCAAACCATAAGCTGTCGGACAACAGTAAGAGCTCCTTAATGTTCAGCAGAAAATGAATATAATTAGAGCAATACTTAGAAGTTTGGAAGTATGCGCTACTTTCTGGAAGGTGCTGCTAGAGCGTTGAGTATGACGTGACGAAGACAGCCCTCGTGGAGATGGAAGCAGAAATAAATGAGCGTTGTAGCGCTACTACGATCAACTGATATAACGCTACTGAAAGAAAAGATTCCGGTCAAACGGGAAGGTTTGGGGTCTCCTTTTTCAAGTTTTTTTTAACACCCCCCCTCCCCGCACCCATGAACAATATCCTGAAGCAGAAACACCTTCAAGGCAAAGTACAATACCTATTCTTTTGCCTGTGCGAGCGCACCTGCGGCTGCTCCCGCTCACCCGAGCTGCCGCCGCCGCCGCCGCCCCCCCCCCCCCAACCGCGGCGCCCCCTCTCCGGTCAGCACCCCCCGACAGGCCCGGGCCGAGTCCCGGGGCCTCGCCGGCCCTGGTGGGCGGCAGGCTCACCCTATAGCTGCTCCATGGGCCCCGCGTCGCCCTGCAGCCCGGGGGGAAGGGGGGAGGGGACGGGCCCCTACTCCCCCCGAGGGCTCCTCGCCACCATCTTAGCGGGGCTCCGGGCCGCCACTTCCCCTCGCAGGCAACATGGCTGCGGGGACGCGCCCGGCCCGGCGGGGCCGTGCCAGCGAGAGCGCCGGAAGCGGTGCTAGAGGGGACGCGGCCCCGCGCGGGAGCCTCTCCTGCCCCCGCGCGGTGGAGGACCGCGCTGCAGGGCGGGGGGGAGTATGTGACACCACCGCCACCCCCCCCCCGCCGCAACCCGCTGCAGGGCTGCGCCCGCTCCCCAGCCCCTGCGAGCCCTCTTGCCCCCCCCCCCCAACCGGTCACAGCCTGGGCAAAGGCTGTGCCGCCCCCCCTCCCTCAAGGCCAGTGCAAGTCCCTCTCTGCATCCTCCCCCACCGGCGCCCCCAGCCTAGTGCATGGTTGTGCCCCCGTCCCGTGCAAGCCCCCCCCTTTTCCCTCCCAGCCGGTGGTATAGCTGTGCGCCCCCAGCCCCGCTCCCCCAGCACAGCGCAGGGTTGTGTGCCGCCTTCCTGCTCGTGTTAGCCACGGCGTCATGCTTATATGAGCGGCCGCAGAGCGCTTTGTCCGGAGCCCGGATAGCTCAGTCGGTAGAGCATCAGACTTTTAATCTGAGGGTCCAGGGTTCAAGTCCCTGTTCGGGCGATAGCTTTTTTTTTTTTTTTTCTTTTTTTTTCCCCATTATTATGTTTAACTCCGCCTTTCTTTATGCTTCCCGTCCTCTCGGTTTCCTCAACGCTTCCCGGGGTTTTTTGCTCCCTGGCTGGGCTGAAAAGGGGCTCAGCCGGGACCCGCGGGTGGAAAGAACTACCCTTCACCGGGTTTAAACAGCTTTGGAGGAGGAGAAATTAGGAGAGGGGAGGAGGGGGGGTAGGGGGAAAAAAAAAAAAACCATACCGCCCGAACAGGGACTTGAACCCTGGACCCTCAGATTAAAAGTCTGATGCTCTACCGACTGAGCTATCCGGGCTCTGGGAAAGCCCTTCGCTCCGTGCTAAGATGAATCTGCCCCGCGGGCCCTGCTTGGTGCCCTCCGCACCCCACCGCCCCTGCCACCTCGCACCCCTGCCAGCGCCGCTCCCGGGGCTTCCTCTCCCTGCTCCACCGCTTGCTTCCCGTTCGTCCCTTTGCAGCTGCTTACACAACTTTCAAGCTAGACCGGGTCACCCGGTTTTGCCTTCAGCTGTAGCTGGAAGATTTCCTCCAGGGAGGGAGGGAGCCTGCCCTGCCTGGAAACACCCCGCGCACCCTGCTCTCGGCAGGCCCGGGCAGGGGCTGAGCGAAGGACCAGCTGCTTCCGCCGGTGCCTTCCAGCCCTCCAAGGTGCAGGGGCCACACGCAGCGGCCTGGTCGGCGGGATGGCAAGGGAGGTATGTGTTAGGGCTGACTGACAGCACGGCCTGATGGGCGTTTTGTCCCCGAAGCACAGGGCATGGACCTGCCCCATCCCAAGAAGGATGCACCCCCTGGCAAAGCAGCAGAAACCGGCCTTTTCCCACTGCTCTTCGCTCTTCCCACATCGTCGGTGGCAATGACAACACCCAACGGGCCCCCCAGCTGACTGCTCAGCAGTGCTGATTAACCCCACGTTTATTGCATATCTTGAAATATAGATAAGACAACACAAGCTGAGGCTGAACCTTGCTCTTAACAGAGGTCAAGCACGGGCTGCGGGAGCCCGGCTCCCCCCCATGCCCTCATACAGCCGGAAAGCAGCTCCTTGGAAGGAAAGAGGTTGCCTGCCAAGGCGGCCGGGGTGTCCATGTCCGGAGGGACACCGGGGGGGCCAGGGCATGGAGCGCGTTTGGGCCCTAAGGACGAGAAAGCAGCGTGGGAACGGGGTGCTCTCAGCAGCGAGAAACGCGGGCGGAGGTGCCCCCGTCCCTCCCGCGACTCGACGGACGCGGGGACGCAGGGGTGCGGGAGGGGAGGGCCGCGAGGTGAGCGTTAGGGGGATATTCGCCCTCTGCCTGGGGGCCAGGGAAAAGAACGGAGAGCTGGGGCGGCGGAGAGCAGAGCGTGGGGGCATCGGGCACGGGGCTGACGCCCTGGGCACGAGATCAGAGTTTCCCCTCTTGCAATCCCTTGGGTTTCCACTGTCTCTTTTCCTAGGTAGCAAGGAGTGCAAAGGGATGGCATAAAGCAAATGATAAGTCACATTGCCTGATGCTGGGTTTGATTTGGCTACGAATCCCCTTCCTGCGGTTAGCGGTCGAGCGGGCCCGCGGCACTCGTCTGCAGGCCGCGTTTCTGGCTCGCTCCCGCCGTGCAATGGGGAACGACTTCCATCAGAGGGCAGATGCTGCCCGCGCGGTTTTGCCAGCAGACAGCGTGCCGGCCGGAGCCATTTCTCCATAAAAGCCTTCTGCAGGGGCGTGCAAAGCCGCACCTGGAGCGCCCTGCTCCCGGCGGGAGCCCCCTTTCCCCGCCGTGTGCGGGAGGAGGGTCTCGCGCTCGGGGCCGACCCCCCGCGACAGCCCGGCGCGGGTGACGATCGGACGCTGGCTCCGGGCAGGGGGGCCGCACACCGGCGGGAAGGGGACCACAGCGTGCTCAGCCCCGAGCGGCATCCGCTCCACTTGGTGCCGCACCGTCGAGGGAGGGGTTTGGAGAATCGGGTGCTAATTTTAAGCGCTGGATTTGTTTGCAAACGTGACCAGGCGCTTGGCAACCTCAGTTTCTAGGAGCATCCGCTGCCGCACCTGTAATCGCCGGAGATGCAACCAGCTGCTACCCGCGATAACCCGGAGCGGCCGATCGCACCCGGGGACGTCCAGAGGCC
The DNA here is from genome assembly GCF_040807025.1 of Struthio camelus. Taxonomy (NCBI): domain Eukaryota; kingdom Metazoa; phylum Chordata; class Aves; order Struthioniformes; family Struthionidae; genus Struthio; species Struthio camelus. The sequence continues at coordinate 6,847,497 of NC_090965.1, read as the reverse complement.
CCACAGCTGGTAAACGCAGCAGCGAACTCCGTCCTCCAGGCTCCCAGGAATCTTTAGAGAAACAGGAAGGTTGGAATAATGTTGTGGCAACGCAGCCCCACAAACCAAAACCACCCAGCCCAGCCATGGCTGGGGCTGTGCCCGTGTCCTCAGCTGGCTGGAGAGAGGCCAGCGCAGGAAATGTGCCGCTTGTCAGAGGCCCTGGGAAAGGCTCCAGGGGTTTTAACGCCGGGAAAAAGCCCCGGCCGCGGGGCGACGTCTGCCTCGCGGCGATGCCTGGGAACGGCGTTGCAAAGCGGCCCCCCTCCCGCCAGCTCGGAGAGGGACCGGCGGCCTCCCCAGAGCCGCGCCGGCAGGGCTGGCAGCTCCCGAACACGGCTCTGGGCAGCGCCGGGGTTGCGGAGGTGAATATTACTCTCATCTGTGAGAGCCTGGCAGGGACAGCTGCCTGGAAAAACAAATTACGGCTACTGCTGCCATCGCTCCCAGCACATCTGTTCCCGATGATGTCGTGTCGCTTGTGCAGCGGCTTCTCCAGCGCCGTCCAGGTCCCTTCTCTCCCCCAGGGCTGGCGGCAGCGTGCAGGTGGGGAGCCGGGGAGGCCCCGACCCCCTCCAGGGACCCACGAGGGCCCCTGCAGGGCATCAGAGCACCCGAAAGGGATGCGACAGGAAGGCCCCCATCCTTAGAGGTACGGACCCCGGCGGGAAGCAGAGCGAGCTGGACGCCGATGGGGCGTTAGGAGCCACCAGCTGCCCCCGCAGATGGGGCCGGAGCTTTCTGGGGAGGCGCAGGGGGACGGGAGGAGCAGGAGCCCCGCGAGCTTCCGCGGGGACCCTGCGAGCAGGGTGGCACGGCCGATCTCCCGCACCGTTGCGGGGATGCTGGGGTCGACCAGCCCGGCGGCAGCCCTGGGGGACTCGGCAGGGTGAACTGGGGGGCTGCCAGGGTGCTCGGTGGGGGGGAGCTGGGGGCAGCCAAGGCTTGGCGGAGAGCAGCCTGGGGGCTCGGCGGGGGCGGTGGGAGCAGCCCAGGGGCTCCATGGGGGCAGTCGGGGCTCGGCGAGGAGCAGCCTGGGGGCTCCACGGGGGTGGTGGGAGCAGCCCAGGGGCTCCATGGGGGCAGTCGGGGCTCGGCGAGGAGCAGCCTGGGGGCTCCACGGGGGTGGTGGGAGCAGCCCAGGGGCTCCATGGGGGCAGTCGGGGCTCGGCGAGGAGCAGCCTGGGGGCTCGGCGGGGGCGGTGGGAGCAGCCCAGGGGGACCACGGGGGCAGTCAGGGCTCAGCGAGGAGCAGCCCAGGGGCTCGGCGGGGGCGGTCGGGGCTCGGTGCGGGCGGTAGGAGCAGCCCGGGCAGGGGTCCACGGGAGCAGCCCCGGGGGCTCGGCGGGGGCGGTCGGGGCTCGCTGCGGGCGGTGGGAGCAGCCCGGGGAGGGGTCCACGGGAGCAGCCCCGGGGGCTCGGCGCAGGCGGTGGGAGCAGCCCGGGCAGGGGTCCACGGGAGCAGCCCCGGGGGCTCGGTGGGGGCGGTAGGAGCAGCCCGGGCAGGGGTCCACGGGAGCAGCCCCGGGGGCTCGGCGGGGGCGGTCGGGGCTCGGCGCGGGCGGTGGGAGCAGCCCGGGGAGGGGTCCACGGGAGCAGCCCCGGGGGCTCGGCGAGGGCGGTCGGGGCTCGGCGCGGGCGGTGGGAGCAGCCCGGGCAGGGGTCCACGGGAGCAGCCCCGGGGGCTCGGCGGGGAGCAGCCCCGCCTCGGCGCCGCGGCCCCGCGCCGTGCAATGCGGCGGGCCGCCGGGAGATGGCCCCGCTCCGCGCTGCGCCCCTCCATTGTCCGCCGCCGCCGCGCTCCCTCCCTCCTCCCGCCGCCGCCGCCGCGGCGCGGCCCCGCCGCCGCCGCCGCCGCCCGGTCCCGGCGCAGCCCTGCCCGCGCCCCGAGCCGCCGCCGCCGCCGCAGCGCGCTCCGAGCAGGTAGGGCTGGGCCGGGACCGGGGCCGGGGCCGGGCTTTGTGCGCGCCGGGCGGGCTGCGGGGCGCCGCTGGCCGCCGCGGCGAGAGGGCGGCTTGAACTCCCCCGGTGCCGGTTTTCGCCGCCCCCCCCCCCTTTAAAAAAATGAACCTTCTCCGAGAAGGTGTCGGTGCTCGATCGGATCACGCACTGGGCTGCTGTGACTCATTTCCTGTGTGCTGTCCAGAAGTCAAGCCCAGCTTTGTGTTTTTTCCAGAACTGCAAACCCGAAAAATCCTAGCGAAACCGACCCGGATTTTGGGGGGGGGGGGGGGGGGGGCTGGAAGGGGCGCTGCGCCGCATGATGTAGCGAAAGCAAAGTGCTGGATTCTTGCCTTTCAAAATGCACGGTCAGGCGGGGGGATGGGGGGGAAGTTGTATTATTTTTATTAGCAGAACAATAAAACAACCCGTGTCAAAGTGTAAAGTTGCCTGTCAGCAAAGTCTCAGTGGCAGAGAGGCAGCGCTAGGTTTTCCCTTCTCTTCCCTGATGTCAGGCCATCTCCCCCCGGCGCTCCCGGGACAGGCCCGCGCTCGCGTGCCCCTGCCCGCTGCACAGGGGTCGGCTCGTCCCACCAAACCCGCCGTGGGCGCTGGGTACCGTCTGCGGGAACGAAAGCGCTTCTCGGGATGCTGGGCTTATTACAGCGAGCTGCGGGGTTTTTCTTACTCCTGTAATCGAGTATTTTGGACCCTGGATGTGCAAAACCGGTCGTGTGTTTAACAGCAAACTCTGGAGGTATGTTAGGTTAACTGGGGTTGTTACTGCTCGGCAAAGGAGATGTATTGACTTAACCACAGCTATTCAAATGTACAAAGCCAAATAGGAACGTAATTGTTCGCGGGATCTGGGCCAGGGTGAGCTAGCACCAGTGTGATCAGAGAAATCAATCTTTCCCTTCCAACACGAGAGGGAAAAGCATACGATGGAGTGCAGCGGGATGAGGGAAATCTGCCTGGCAAAGAGGGCTTGCTGGCTCTCCCGGGCTAACCGCCCCGGCCAGGCGCCTGCCCCACCTCGCCTCGCGAGCGCCGTCTTAAATAAGAAGCGAGGCGAGCTCGGGCAGAGTATCAGCATCGCTGCTGGGAACCGAAAGGAGCTGCCTTTCGTCTCGTCCTGGCGCTTACGCACAAGGGCGAGCAGCACGACAGCCCTCCTTGCACGCTGCAGCGTAAGTGGATGCCGCGCGTGTGCGTGTGCGCGCGCGTTGCCGCGATGCACGCCCCGGACGCGGCCGTAGCCGGTGCACAGCAGGCGCGCCTGGAGCGCGGTGCAGAGCGAGGCACGCGGGCGGCTGCGCTGCCAGGTGAGGCCGGGGCGCACTCGCCCCGCGCTGGGCGTCCCGCGCCGTCCCGAGCAGCGGGCAGGACGCCCTGAGGCTTGCGGCAGACGCTGCTGCGACAGCCCCGTGCCCGGTGAGGTGTTTCTGTGCGTTTCGGGTGGCAGAATGCTGGCTTTGAGGGAGCCGTGTGCGTCTGCCTGCGGGCGGGGTGTCCTTGGGCTGCTTTTGTCTCCCACGAAATGCGGATTTGCCCTGCCCGACGGGGCTGAGCGGTGCACGGAGCCGGTTCCCGAGGCGGGCAGTGACGGGGCTGGCGAGGCCGGTGCAAACCCGGGCTGCGCTGGGCGCCCTGCCGGTGCGGCTGCAGGAGCGTCTGGGTCAGGGAGAGCCCCCGAGCCCTGCGGCAGCAGGAACGGCCCTGCAGAGCACGAGGCACAGCAAATCCGGCTGCAAGCGCGGCAGCGGGATGCGGGCCGTTGCATCCGATGCGATGGGGCGAGGGCCGCCGTTGGCGAGCCCGTCGCAGCTCAGCACCGCGTGGGACTCTCCTGTTGGGCCAGCAACGCTGGTGCAGCACGGGTTGCTAAGGCCCGGAGCTGTTGCGTTGCCGTGGTTTATGTTGCTAGGCTCTCTCTGAGCGTGCATAGGGGTTAAACCTATCATTGCCAGGAGGAACGAAGCCCCGCTGCGGGCTGCGTAGCGCAGGAACGCTGCCAGCAGGCCCGCGTGCGATTGCATGCACGGATACGCAGAGCGCTCCGGCGACAGCCATTCGGCATCGTGCACTTGCAGTGGAGGAAGCCGAGATTTGCATGAGAGCCGAGTGCCAGAGCCGCTGTGCGGGGTAGAGCCCGACCACAAGCATCCCCCAGGGAAGCTGAGTTTCGAGAAAACCTGGGCTGGAGCTCGGGCGCAGAGCGGTGGAGGAACGAAGGTTGAGTAATTTAGAAACTCTGACCTCAGGTGTGGCCCGGGGCCGGGGCATGGGAGCAGACGCAGGGTATCTTCCCCCGTCGCGCTGGGGCGAGCAGCCGACCGGGAAGCCCCGGGCAGGAAGCAGCCGTGGGTGGTTTGGCGGCAAGGTCCCACCCTCGCGCCCCCCCTCCGTCGCTTTGCTGCTGGCTGCGCCGGTGCTCGACTGGGTTTAACGTCTCCTGTGCAGCCGGGCGTGCGGCTGTCGCACCTCGGTCGACAGGGATGCTCCCACGGTCGTCGCCCTCCGCGTCCGCCTGGGCCACGCTCCCTCCCGCCCTGTGCGGCGGGGACGCAGCGAGGCGACGGCCAGAGCCGGGGCTGCGGTCCTGCCGGTGAGTCCCCGTGTCCCCTCTGCTGTCCCCGTCGTGCACGGACCCCGCTCCGACGAGAGGCGGCCGCCCTGCCGTGGTGCAGGAGTCGGGGCCGATTGCTCTGCAAAGCTCCCTTCTTCAGCTGCCCGGAGTCGGGGGCTTTCCCGTCCCAAACCTGACCCATCTTCCCAGGGCAGGATTTCCTCCCGAGGGTGGAAATGCGTAGAAAAATGACTGAAGAGCCTTTGGCATCAGCAGACTTCACATCCTGCCTCCTCCGGAGAGCTTGGACTGGACTGGACTCTGCTCTGCTATTAATAGGAAACATGTTGGCTTAAAGAGGAAGAAATTCTTAATGCTCTGAGGCAACAGGTTGGGAGCAAATGATGCTGTTGCTGTTTGTTTTCAGGGTGTTTGCTCAGCTCAGTGCACACAGCACCGTGCAGGACAATAGCTGAACAGTGGCGTTTTGCTGCCCTTGACCAACTGGCTTAATCCTGCATAATGCTGAGCCACCACAACTGCAGGCGTTCCTGGGAGGTCCGGCGGGGGCTGCAGGTCTCCAGATTGCAGCGAGCTCTGGAAATCTGCACCGGTGATGGGAGACTTGGGGATCTGTGGAAGGAGCTGAGTCTCTCCTGCCTGACCCCAGGCCAGGAAGGGGGCCGTGGCGGCATGCTGAGCACCACCGCGCTTTGCAAATCCCTCCTGCTGTACTGTTTCGCATCAGGCCCAAAACATGTCAGCGCAGGGGCAGAGAGAAGGGAGGGACAGGGTGGCGATGGGGATCGGGTGCAGCCCTGTCCCCAGCTGCAGGTCTTCCCCCGGGGTGCATGGCGAGGCCGTGGCTGGCTCCGGCACGGAGCAGGCGGTGGGATTGCGTTCCGGGACCCCAGCCGCCGGCGCACGGCGTAGAGGAGCCAGGGGTGCTCTGATACTCCCCCGGATGAGCCGAGGGTGAGCCGGAGGGCAGCTGCCCTGGGGGGGGGGTTCAGGGTGGTTCCTCGGAGCAAGCCGGGGCAGCGTGGGAAAACACTGGGACAGTGTGGGAAAACACCGGGACAGCGTTGGAAAACACCGGGGCAGCGCGGGAAAATGCCAGGGCAGTGTGGGAAAACGCTGCGTGAGCCCCGCGCGGGCACCGCTGCCCCAGCTGGCGGGCGCTGGCCCTGGAGAGGCCGGGACACGCTCCCGGCCGTCTCTGCGAGAAATGCTGCCAAAAAGCAAGCTTTGGGTGCTGGGGGAGCAGGGGAGAGGGAGAGGCTTCAAACCAGCTCTGAAGAGCAGAGCGGGCTCCCGGGGCAGCGAGGAATGGGTTTTGATGAGAACATCAAAGTTTTCAGCGAAGCTCCCAGAGAGTCTTCTGGGTGTGGGTGAACGTGTCTGTGGTGTTGTGATTTTGGGCTGGCTCCGTCCCGGAGCCCTCCGGGCTGCTCTTCCCTTCCGCGTGCTCTGCTCAGCATCGTTCAGGCCGGTCTCGGCTTCTCTCCCTGCCCTCTGCGATGCAAACCTTTCTTCCTCTTCCTCCTCCTCCTCCTCCTCCAAGGCCCTGCCGATCGAACCCCAACGCGCGGCGCGTCCCCTTGCTGAGCCGACGATGTGGCTTTGCTGCGCGGTACTAAACCGAAACGCGTCCCGGGGGGCGGCAGGCGGGTAGGAGCGCGCCCGCATCGGCTCCTTCCTCGACAGCTCCTGCTGTTGATTTATTCGGGCCGTGCTGGAGGGGAGTTTCGGGTGCGGGGCCGCGCGCCGCTGCGGTGGCTGCCGGGCATGAGCCGGCTCCTCTCCCGCGGCGCGTCCCTGCCCCGTGGCTCTGGCCGTCCCGCGGCTTTGATCCGGAGTCAGGCGCTGGCCGGGGAGCGGAGAGACGGGGGTTTCCTTTCTGGCTCTGCCACAGTTGCCTCTCTGACCTTGGGCACGTCGCTTGATCTCTGGGAGTTCGGCTTGTTGTCTGCACGCTGCAGGAAGCGAATGGAGTTGCCTGAAAATGTCTGTCAGGACCAATTTGGCATGAAATCATAGCGTTCTCGCTGCAAATGCTTCCAGAGCACTGATTTCACTGGTTTCGGTTCCACCGGTGGTGTTTGGGCAGCGCCAAGTGTGGCTTCAGAAATGAAGCGTTTTGATTTGGGGTTTCATTTTTAAATAACCTTTGAGACCGAATTCACTTTTTGGAACTCGGGTTTCAAACTGGGGTGAAAAACCTGTGTTTTGGCTGTGTCGAAGTGCAGCCTCGAGACCAACCCAAAGCAGCTTTGCTGCTCCTGACGTTGCAGAGGAGGTATCAAAAGGCCCGGCCTGGAGCGCAAAAGGCGAATTAAGAGCAGATGGCTGCTTCCCAGCCGGGGCGAGCTGGGTCCTGCCCCACGTCTGCCGGGGGCTGCGTGGGGAGAGGAGCCGCCCCTGCTGAGCCCGTCCGAGCTGGTTCACGTGCTTCATCCTGCAACGGCCCCGTGCCCGGAGCCGGACCCGGCAGAGCATCCGCGGTGCCGGCGCGTCGGCGGAGCGCTTCCTCGCCCCGCGACCTGCTGAAGCTCGCAGCGGGAGCGGCGGCACGCCGGGCCGTGGGGCAGCCGGACCAGCCGGGGAGCGGCTCCGCGCCCCCCCCGGGGCCGGGGAGCGCAGGCGGGCGGCGCGGCGGGGCTCGGCCTGCTCCGGCGGCTGGGAACGCGGCCGCTCCGTCCCGTTCGGCGGGAGCGGCAGGATGGATGGACCCGCAGCCCCAGAGGTGAAGGCTGGTGCTTTATCCTTCTCACGCCCGCTCCTCCCTCCGCCGGATTATAAATGGGTGTGAATTGTCTCCCCTTGATAGGCATAACCTCCATCCCCCCCGGCTCCCACACCCCGGGGAGGTGCCCTCCGGGCTTGCTTGGCTCCCTTGCCCTCCGATGTTTGATGTCTTCCCAGATGCTTCAAACGTTTCTATCTGCCTCCCCGAGAGCAGCTGCCTGGGAGGGGGAAGGGAGGGCGGGATGGGGAGCTGGGAGATGCTCGCCGCCTCCCCGAGCACCTCCGTTGCTCTGCCCCCTGCGCCCTTCCCCGTCTGGCTGCTGGGAGCAGGGGCGCGCGGCGCGGGCTGCGCCTGCACGGCTCCATCCCCGCCGCCGGGACCCCCCGCCGCGGCCCCTCTGCCCAACCCGAGGCTCAGCTCTTTGCACAAGGCGTTAGGTTGTCCCTGCTGCGCTGGGTGCAGGAGCAGGGGGGCCCTAGGGGGGCCCGTGCACCCTCCGTCCCAAAGCCCTGCAAAACCGCAATCCCCGAGAGCCGCTGCAGAGCAGGAGACGGTTTGGGGGGAGGCAGGACTGGCTGGCGAGGAGGGTCCGAGGGAGGGGAGAGGGGGGTCCCCGCGGTAGCGTCACCTCGGGCTTGGGCCAGGGAGAGCAGAGCCCTGGTGATACGGGGGGCAGTGGGAAGGGTGCGGGTGTCGATGCTCTGGCTCTGCGCGACGGGCCAGCTCGTTGCACACGCCGCCCGGGCTCGGCGAGGCAAGCAGGGAAAGGGGAGCCGGGGCCGTGCTGCCGCTCCCTACTTGCGTTGTACGTTAACCGGGTGCACGGGACAGAGCGGCAAGCGCTGGCGGCGCCGGGAGCCTCCAGCCGCTGCCTCCGCGGGCGCTCGGTGCTGCGATCCCGGCGGTGCAGCCCCGGTGCAGGCTACAAATGCCTGAGGTTTCCCAAAGTTGGAAGATTTGGAGTCCTTTTTGTTTTTTGTTTTTTTTTTTTGGCCTTCGGTTCTCAGCGCTGGCGTTCGCCACCGATGAAGAAAGTTGTGCTATGGGTAGCGTGGGGTTTGGGGCAGCCCCGACGCTCGCCGTGGGGCCCCGCGAGCAGCAGCAGCAGCGGGGCGCGGGGCAGCCTTTGCCCGAAAGGTGGGGTCCCAAGGCGCCTCCTGCGGCTGACGCGACCGCGGCCGACGCCAGGAAATTTAAAGTCAGAAAATTATTCCTATACTGTTAGCAGCATCGTTTTAAGGAGGAAAAACGCAGTCGTCTCTGCTCGGCTGGAATTTGCATCCAGCCTCTTCAGCTGCCGGGCTGAGACCTAACCCGCCGAGTTTCAGTCCTCCGCGGTGATTTTTCGCAGGCTGCCGGGCCGAGGCGGGGGGCGTCCGCCTTGCTCGCCCTTTCGGGGAGCTCTGGCGCGAGCCGGCCGGGAGCGTTTGTGCGTTCAGCACGTCCGGGCGACGCAGGCGCTGCTCTTGGAGACGGGAACGGGTCTGTGGCTTTGTCAGCCGCAAAAGTCGGTTGATTTTATTGCTTTTGGGTTAAAAGGAGATTTTCTTTGTTCGGCTTCCAGGAGCCCGGGACTGCCAGCTTTTGGGATTTCTATTTTTTCTGGGAAAAGCCCACAGCGGTCGGCAGGGACGGAAATGCTGGGGGAAGGGAACGGTGACTGATTTGAGCAGTGCTGGGTGGAGTGAGTTTGACAGGTCTCAGCTGGGAGAGGCGAGGCGGCAGCTCCTGCCGTCCAGGCTCAGCCCAGCCCCGGCCCATCGCCCTGCCCTGTCGGTCGGACAGGGACGGGGGCTCATTTCTCCTCGGCTGTGCTTACACCACGGCGCCGCCTGCGATTTTTGGGGAGAAAAAAGCGTGTTTGCAGCAGGCAAATTAGCGGCCATCTGGTCCGTGCGGCCGCGGGGCCAGGAGGGCTCGTTTGCGGGCCGGGGGGAGCCTGCGGCCGCGGCCGGCGCTTGCAGCGGGTGCTGAGGAGGGCCGGGGCGCGGGTGCCGCTCGGTTGGGCTGGGAGCGGGGCGCAGCCTGGGCCGCCGGTCCGGCGTCCTTCCCTCTGCGACGCTCGCGAGCCAGCCCCGGCCGGAGCGTGAAAACGCTGCGCTGGCTCTCGACTCGGGAGATTTCAAGTGCCGGGCGTCTCCAGGGCCGTTGGGCTCGCTCCTTCCTCCCGTTGAACGTCCACTCAGTTATTTATTTTGCTGGGAGGGGAAGAGGAGGTGAAACATGCCTCCTTGGCCAGCGTCCGGCGGAGCTGTCCCCGGGCCGCGAGCCAGGGCGCGAGGCCGGGTTTGGGCAGGGGCCAGCAAGGTGGTTTGAAATCCTCCTTGCCCTCCGGGCCGCGGCGCCGGGCCGGGCGGCACGGGCCGCGCTCGGCTGACGGGGAGAGCCGCGCGCGACGCCGGCTCGGGGGCGCCTTGCTGGGGGAAACCCCTGGGGGCAGCCAGGGTGGTTTCTGCCTGGCTGCCCCGGGGCGGATGCGAAGCGGACGTCCTCGTCGCCCCGCGGGAGGAGCGGTGGGAGGGGAAGACGTCCCGTCCTGTCCCCCCCACCGCCACCTCCCCGGCTTCTTCCTCCCTTGCTCTTCTCCCTCGTCTTTTCCTTTCTGTTTCGAAAAGCCCCTGGTTTTGCTGGCTTGAGACCCCCGTTATCCTCAAAGCTGCGATGCTCCCGTGGTGGCGCGAAGCCGTGCCCGAGGCGCGTGACGCGAGTTTGCCGGGCCTCAGCCGCGAGGGCGCCGGGCTGGCTCAGCCGTTGCGCCGCAGCGCGGTTGCGGGTTGAGTCAGCCCCAGATGCAGGCGCCGTCCCCCCGCCGCCCTGCCCGCTCCCCTTCCGCGTCTTGTTTCGTCCGCGGGGCGCCAGCCGTAGCCCCGGCCAGCTGCTGGCGGGGGGCTGCCGGGGCGGGCGCCCGTATGAAACGGCCCCAGGCCGCTGCCCTCCCCTTAACCCTTTCGAACGCTTCGCCCTTGCCCTGCTCCTAGGTGGCCGGCGTGCAGCATGCCTTTCTCCTGAGCCCTGAGCCGAGGAGGAGGAGGAGGAGGCCCTCGCGCCGGAGAGATGTCTGCCACCCGCGGCAATGGGGAGCACTGGAAGTCCCTGGAGTCGGTGGGCATCAGCCGGAAGGAGCTGGCGCTGGCCGAAGCGCTGCAGATGGAGTACGACGCCCTGTCCCGCCTGAGGCAGGACAAGGAGGAGAGCCGGGCCAAGCGGCACGCCGAGCGGCCCCTCGTCTCCTGGGACGAGCCCCCCTCGCCCTCCGGCAAGCCCGCCGACGGCGGCGGCTGCAACGGCATCAAGGGGACGCGCCGGCTCTCCGGCTCCGACCCCGCGCTCGACTACGACCCGGCGGCGGGGCCGGCCAGCCCCCGGGCGCCCGGCTGCACCACCCGTCCCGGTGCGCCGCCCGAGCCCCCCGACCGGCCCTGGCTGGTGGGACCTCTCGCTGGGGACTACCTCTACATCCTGGACGGCTCGGAGCAGGACTTCCTGGGCGAGCCGCTCAACGGCACCTCGGACGGCGGCGGCGGCGGCGGCGGTTCGCCCAAAAAGCTCTCGCCGCCCCCGCTGCCCCCGCGCCACTCGCTCTGGAGCTGCCCCGAGGCGGAGCGCTGCTCCCCGCAGGGCTCCCGCAAGGCTCCCCAGCCCAAGGACGTCAACACGTTCTCCGCAGCCCGCGAGCGGGCCCGCGGGAAGCTGCTGGGGCGCCGGATCTCCGAGGAGGACCCCTACGGCATCGCCGACTACGACGGCATCAACGACGCCATCACCTGCCTCAACCTCAAGTCCACCTACGAGGCGGAGGTGCTGCGGGAGGCCGCCCGCGGCTGGAAGGAGGGCAGGAGCATCTTCGAGAAGGAGTCGAGCGGCAAGCCGGTGGCCCGCAGCAAGACCATGCCGCCCCAGGTCCCGCCCCGCACCTACGTCTCCAGGTTCGGCAACCGGAAGAACCTGGCGCCCAACAAGAACCGCCGGATCTCGGTGGACCCGGTAAGAGGATTTTCCGCCGCCTCTTCCGAAGTCGGGCGAGGGAGCGCCGGGCTGGCCGAAGGCACCGGGGCGGCTGGAAACGGGGCCCCGCCGGGGCTGCGGCGGGTTGGCGCGATGGGCGCTGCCGTGCCCCGGGGCGCGGGATCGCCTTGCGGAGAGCGCGGCTCGCCGAGAGCGGCCGCGAAGCAGGGCCGGCGCCGGGAGGGAGCTCGGGGAGCCGCAGCCCGCGCGGAGTCGGGGCTCGGGGGCGCCGCGAAGTCTGCGCGTGCGACGCGGCCGGGATCGCGCTCCGGCGCCGGGCGGCCCGAGGTTATTTAGGCACCGCCTGGCTAAGCGGGGACGCCTGGCGCCGCGGGACTGTGCAGGTCGCGCTCTGCTGCCTCGCTGCCGGCAGCGCTGAAGTCGTCCTCAGCGGCTGCTGCGTTCCCCTTTCTCTCTCCCCCGCGAGCTGGGTTAATTGCTCCGACAGCGGGGTCTTTGTTCGCCGCCAAAGAGCGACGGGGGCCGGGGACCCCCGCGCGGAGGCAGCCCGGCGCCGGCCGACCTGCCCTTGCCGCGGGGCAAACGTCCGCGGCGGAGTCGGGGGCGAGCGAAAGCTCTCGGCCCCTTTCCCACCCGCGCTCATGAAATCAGGGTGAAATCAGGCAGAGCGTCTCTGGGGGGAACCGCGAGCAGCCGAGGGAGCAGGGAGGCCGCCTGGCTTCTTGCCGGGTGCCCGAGGCGGCGGCGAGGGCCCTCACGGGCTCGCGCTCTGCCCCGCAGGTTGCCCCCCGGCCGCACTCCTTAGCCAACGGCTACGAGCTCTTCGAAGTCTCCGAGGAGCGAGACGAGGAGGTGGCTGCTTTCTGCCACATGCTGGACGTGTGAGTACCCAGGCGGTGCCCGGAGCCCTGTCTGGGGCCGTCGGAGCAGCGTGGGCTACAGCCCCCGAGGACCGGCCGGCAGGGCTGCGTTAGCCCTGGGCGGAGGAGAGACCGTCTCCGTCACCTGCCCGGTGTGGGACCCCAGGCGGGCACCAGCACCTTGCAACTGGTGCAGAGCAGCCCTGGGGTGGGGGACAGAGGCGTAGAGGGGGAGCAAAATAAGTGGGGGTGAGGAGCAAGGTGCCGTGCCTGACCTCCACCCATCTGTCCCCCCCCGCCCGCAGGCTGCGGTCGGGCTACAGCACCAAGGACTATTCCCTCACCGGCTACGTGTGGAGCGCGGTCAACCTCAGCCCCGAGCACCTGGGCCACGGCGTGAGCCTGAAGGTGACGGTGGTGTGTGACAGCCTGCGGGAGCCGCTCACCTTCACCTGCGACTGTAAGTGTCCTGCCGGGCTGAGGCTCCTGCCCGTTCCCCTGGTGACGTTCACGGGGGCCTTGGGATGACGTAAGACTCGAGCAAGCTCCGGGCAGAGTCTTTGGGAGGGTCTCCACCGAGTCTGGTGGCTGCTGGTGGCCGCGCGTGAGACGGTGTCGCCCCGGCTCACCGGCCCCCGGCCCCGCAGGCTCCTCCACGGTGGACCTGCTCATCTACCAGACGCTGTGCTACACGCACGACGAGCTGCACGCCGTCGACGTCGAGGACTTCGTGCTCAAGCTCTGCGGCCTGGAGGAATTCCTGCAAAAGTGAGCGGGCAAAGGGGACCTGCGCGGCGGGGGGAGGCAGGGGGGTCCGGGCTGGCATGTGGGTCGCCCCTTAACCGGCTCGCGCGCCCCGTGCACGGCCTCGGGAGGCAGTGATGGATGGCCCGGGGTTTATCCTCCCGCGTCCAAGTGCACATCAGGAGCCTCTTTGCTGCTCCGTTTCCTGCCTCCCCGAATCAGTGCGATGCTCATGCCAAAACCAGCATGTCAGGAGCATCTTCCTCGGCAGCAGGACGCGAGTCACCAGCTGACCCCCACGTGCCTGCAGCGCGGGCCCGCAGAAAGGCCTGAAAATCGGGGAGCTGCCAAAAAAGCTCTTTGGAAGAAATATTAGTAATAGCGATGTCACTTTGCGAAGTGGCCGGGCCCAGCTGTCCAGGCGGGAGCTTGGCTTCTCCATGCCTGTTTTCACATTGCAGAAGGAGGCTTTAAAAGGTCATTTCCAGGGGAAAAGCAGTGGGAGCTGAGAGGGATTTCGGAGGCTTTCCAAGTCCGCCTCAGAAATGTCCTTTTCTGCAAAGGGAGAAGAAAAGGGACAGTTTTGCCTTCTCTTGTGAAATGCAACCAAGGAGGAGCAGGTGAACCCCGAGCGCCCGGGAGCTCCCTGCCCGTGGCCGGGGCCCCGCGGCTGCCGTTGGGGTCCCCTATGCCGGCTGCTGTCCCACGGGCAGGTTAATCAGGGAGGGAGGACGCTGCTGGTGGTTTGAGTTTTGCATCGCTGGAGCTCGTGGCCCGGCCGCGCTGCCTGGGGACGCGAGCTGGCGGGCAGGGAGCAAAGGCCGCTGCGGCCAGGGAGCAGCCGCTGGAGCCGCCGCGCGGGGCGGTTTGGCGTGCAGGAGGCAGATCCAGGGAATGACTCTCAGATCACTTGCAGTTTTCCAGCACGGAAAGCAATAAAAGCTTTCTAAGCCTCGGGGCTATTTCCTGTTGCTGAGCCGCGGGGACAGCACATGCCGGAGCGTGGGGCCGCTGGCCGGGTGCAGGGACGGGGCTGGGCGGTCGGAGCAGCGGCGTGGGGCCGCCGGCTCCGGCGCGCAGCCAGCCTGCTCTGCCCTGCCCGGCTCGCTGCTCCCCCTTCCGCGCTGCCTTTACCCCAAGGAAAGCTGCGTTTCTGCAGTGGTTTCTGCACGCGATCTCTCGGGAAAGGTCTCCGGCGCGAGGTGCTGTCTGGAGGCAGGGGCAGACCTGCACGCACGGGCACATGCAGCGCTTCCAGCCGGCTCCGTGCAGCGAGCCAGCTCCAGCTCTTGGAGAGCTGCCCCAAGGCCTGGCCTTGCAGCCTGAAATCCGCGGGCACTTTGCCATTGCCTCCAACAACCGCGGTTTTAGGCCCTAAAGGGGCAGCTGGGACTAGCTCAGCATGGGAGCGCCTCCGTAACGGCACTGCGCAGCGCCGGCGCCGCTGGGAAGGGCGAGGAGAGCTCAGCAGAGGCCAGCGGTGGTCTGGGCTGGCCGGCACAGCCGTTCGAAAGGGCTTTTCCCATCTGCGCTGAGCCGTCGTGCAGCTGAGCAGCGTGCGTGCATGGATGTGGCGGGGCGTGATTGCACGCCGCGGGACGTGCGAGCTGTCCAAGGACACCGCAGTATTTGCGCAGACCCGACCCGTACAGCAAACCTGGGCTGCGAGCTGGCCCTGGGGCTGCCGCGAAGCGCCGGCAGGGCCCGGCTGTGGGGTGAACGCAGGCAGCTTGCAGGGAAACGCTCGCCGACGGGGCAGCCGGAGCGAGGCTCCCGAGGGAGCAGCGTGTTCCCCTCCATCCCCGCTGCGTTTCAGCTCTGGGGCTTTGCTCTGTGAATGCTGTCGTTGTCAGCAAAAAGATACTCTCTGTTTTCTCTAATGAGCCTTAACTAGAAGCAGCCTCTGTTGGAAAAATGGGATTTGCATCAGGCCAGCAGAGTGCTTTGCCATGTCTTTGACGGGCTCCTCCTCTGCACTGTTTTTTAAAGAGATTAGCACTTCGGCTGGGCAGGGGGAAGGGGCGAGATCGGCTCTTCCTTCCTCCTGAGCCCCAGAGCGAGCCGCTGCCTGCGGGATGCTGCCGCCGTCGCACAGGCGCGAAGGCCAGTTTGGCAGGGCGGGGGGACGGATGCTGGCCCAGGCCCGCAGTCACGAGAGCGGCTCCTTTCCACGGCGTTCCTGCGTGCCCCGGGGCGAATTCCCTCGTTTCTACCCAATTTCTCCGTTTGGAAAATGGGTCACGGCAGCCTCGTCCCCTCCGCTGGGCAGATCGCGGGCTCTGCCAAGGGCCTCGCGCCTGCCGCGTCCGAGCGGGGAGCCCTGCTTAGCAAGGGGCGTGCGAAGAGGGTGACAGCCTTCTCCGCCCCTCCGAGCGCCCCGTCCCTCGTTCTGGCCGGCGGGAACGGAGCATCCCGGGCGCCGAGCAGGACGCGCCGTGCCCGCCGTTCCCCCGGGAGCCGGTGCGGGAAGGCGCTGCTCTATCTCCCGGGACCCTCAAAGGACCTTTGAGAAAGCCCCAGGGAATAAAGCCCTTTTGTTCCCGACTTTCCCTTTTCATGCCTTCCCCGGCGGAGGAGATGCCGGCAGCGCCAAAACCCTCCGTGCGGAGCCGGTCGAGCTGCTGAGCGCCGAAACCAGCCTGAGCTGCCGCAGCTTCCCGCAGCCTTGCTTTGCTCCTGCAAAGCAGGACAGGGCAGGACGAGCCCCCGGGGCGGCAGGAGGACGGGGGCAGCGGAGCAGTTTGCATCCGCAGGGTCTTTCCCCGCAGCCTGGGCCAGGGCACGGCTTCCTGCCGCGCCGCCTCCGCATTGTCCCTCCTGAGCAGAGGCCGGGGAGGGCGATGTCCGGCCTTTAGGAACCGGGGTGGGGGCGTTTCCAGCTCGGTGCTGCCTAGGAGGCTTCCCGGGTCTGCGATCCCGGCAGCTCGGGGCCTGCGGGGTGCCCCCCGCCGGCGGCTCTGCCACCCGCGTCCTGCCGCTGCAGCCCCGTCCTGCCCTTGAGCCTGCAGATGTGCTGCCTGCCCGTCCCCCCCCCGCCGCGGCACCGTGCCCTCGGCAGCGCCTGAATCGCCTCCTTCTCCCCCGCAGCTGGCAAAGAAAGAGGGGTCTGTACGGCGAGCTGTCCGGGGCGCTGCGCCCCGCTCCGTGCCCGACAGCGGCGCCTGGCAGACCCCTGCTCCGCTGTCCGCGCGCGTCCCCCTCCCGCGATGCCGGCGGGCAGGCTGGCGTACCCCGCTGCCCGCCCCCGGGGTGCTCCTGGGGCACTGGGGTCGCTCGGGTCCCGTCGTGAGCCAGCGCAGCCCCCGGCTCCTCGCTTGCGCGCCCCGCTTCCCGGGAGTCGGGTCCGGACGCGACGGGCTCCCCCGTGCCCGGTGCCAGCAGGGTCTGCTGGGCCGCTCGCGCGAGGGGGTCAGCCCGCTTTTTGGAGGGCGCAAGGGAAGGAGGGAAGACAATAGCTGCTGCTTCTGCTTTCCTAGCGCGAGTGACCTCACGCCACTAATTTTGCAGGCGAGGAAGCCAAGGCGCTGCCAAGGCAGAGCCAAACCCCCAGCGCCGGCCGTGGCGGCGAGGGGGTCAGGACCGGGCACCCCGGGGTTGAATTCCCAGGCTTCTCCCATCCCGGTCCTGCCGGGCGGGAGAAGCTTTGGGCACAGGCGTCTCGCGCGTGTCCCCGCAGCAAGCACGCGCTGGGCAGCCACGAGTACATCCAGCACTGCCGGAAGTTCGACGTCGACATCCGCCTGCAGCTGATGAGGAGGAAGGCGGTGCGCAGCGAGCTGGCCAGGACGGTGAGCGTCCGCCCGGCGCGGGGGGAGCCTGCCTCCCGGCCCGCTCGCCGCCCCCCGCCGGGAGACGCTCCTGCTGGCTTCGAGCGCGGCGGCTCTCTCCTCCCGCAGGTGAACGACGACCAGAGCCCCTCGACGCTCAACCACTACATCCACCTGCAGGAGAGGCCCATCAAGCAGACCATCAGCAGGTGGGATGGGATGGGATGGGATGGAATGGGATGGGATGGGATGGGGTGGAAGGGGGGTCCGGCCACCCCGCCGCGCCGGCTCCCAGCCCCTCCTTGCCGGGGCTCAGCGCCGCTCTCTGTCCCCCCCAGGCAGGCCCTGAGTCTCCTCTTCGACACCTTCCACAACGAGGTGGACGCTTTCCTAGCGGCCGAGGTGAGCGCGGCCGGCTCGGCACCGGGCAGCTCTGCCGGCCGCCCCATGGCGGCAGGTTTTGGCTCGCGCCCGCGGGCTCCCTCTGACGCCCTTTCCATCCTGCTGGTTTTCTCTATCGGAGGTTGCTCCCAGCAGCCGCCCTTCCTGCCCGCGCTGCCCTCTTCGTTACGGGTCTCCGAGGGTTCGGCTGGGAAGGGGAAAAGCCGTGCGCCGGGGTGGGGGGAAACCGAGGCAGGCTGGGTGCATCGCACCGGCCTGCCCGGCTCCGGCCGCCTTCGCCGCAGAGCCTGCTGCCCTGCCCGGGGCTGGGAGGGAGGCGGGAGAGCGCGGTCGCGCGAGCCTCCGCCTGCCTTCTCCGCCTGCCTTCCAGGGAGACTTCCAGCTGAAGGCCGAGCGGGTGATCCAATCCGTCATGGCCATTTGCAACGCCCTGGCTGCCGTGGAGTCCCAGGAGATCACAGGAGCCCTGAACCAGATGCCCCCTTGCCCTTCCCGCATGCAACCCAAAATCCAGAAGGTGAGGGATGAGCCGGCCCCAGGAAAGGCTGCACCCGGCGGGATGCGGGGCCGGAGGCTGGCCGGCAGGGACGGAGCGCGGGGCGCCCGGGCAGGGTCAGCTCGGCCTGGAGGTGCACAGGGAGCGACGCCAGCCTGCCTCCGCGGCGCTTCTCCCTTTCCTGCCCGCCGCCGACCACGCGGGAGGTTCCTCAACAGCCGGGAGCAGGCAGCGTCTCCGTTGCGATGCGTGGCGTGGCGTTGCGTTGCGTTGCGATGTGATGTGATGCGTTACGTTGCACTGGGATGTGTTGCGAGGCGTTGCGATGCGTGGCGTGGCGTGGCGTTGCGTTGCGATGTGATGTGATGCGTTACGTTGCATTGGGATGTGTTGCGAGGCGTTGCGATGCGTGGCGTGGCGTTGCGTTGCGTTGCGATGTGATGTGATGCGTTACGTTGCATTGGGATGTGTTGCGAGGCGTTGCGATGCGTTGCGTTGCGATGCGTTGCATTGCGATGTGATGTGATGCGTTATGTTGCACTGGGATGTGTTGCGAGGCGTTGCGATGCGTGGCGTGGCGTGGCGTTGCGTTGCGATGTGATGTGATGCGTTACGTTGCACTGGGATGTGTTGCGAGGCGTTGCGATGCGTGGCGTGGCGTGGCGTGGCGTTGCGTTGCTGGCCCGCGGCAGCTCGAGGCGCCAGGCACGGGACGCTCCCCGAGGCTGCTTACGTAAAGCAGCTGGCTGGGAGTGCTGCTCGCAGCCGCAGCCGGCGGCGCGGGGCCAGTCCTGATGCTTTTCTGGTTTTCTTTTTTTTTTTTTCTTTCTTTTTTTTTCCTCAACAGGATCCAAGTGTTCTGGCCAAGAGGGAAAATCGAGGTATTTCTACTGCCCTCCTTCCCTTCTGGGCTGAAGTTCTTGGTGCTTTTAATCTGCAAACCCCTCCTCCTCTATTATTAAGACCAAAAAATGTGTTTGAAACTTGTCCGTTTAAGAAAAGAGGGTTTCTGGAGGCAACGGCTATGGGTTTTCCCCATAAATTCAGCAAAATGGGAAGCTTAAAATTCTTCCTTTTGCCTGCTTGGTCCCAGAAGAGCTTCATCCGGAGTTGGACCCGCTTGGTCGCCCGTGCCCAGCCCCGGGGTCTCCCCAGCATCCCCGTCGGGCACGGGACGGCGGCAGGGAGGGGGCGGCGGGGGCCGTGGGGCGACGCAGCCCCGCCGAGCACCCCGTCTCAGCCACCCGTCGTCCCCTGCCTCCCCGCCAGAGAGGATCGTGGAGAGCCTGACGGCCTCCATCCTGGACCTGGTGGAGCTGTACTGCAACACCTTCAACGCCGACTTCCAGACGGCCGTGCACGGCAGCAGGAAGCACTACCTGGTGCAGGAGGCCCGGCTGCTCACCTGCCCCCTCTCCTTCACCGTCTACGCCACCCACCGCATCCCCATCACCTGGGCTGCCAGGTAAGGCCGATCCTTGCCCAGGCTCTCCCTGCAGCTCCTGAGGCTCAGACCGCTTCCAAACCTACCTTAGCAGTGGGATTTCCTGCCCCGGGGCCTGCTAGAGCCTGTCCCCCCCACCCAGCCCAGCAGCAGGCAGCGTCGCCCCGGACCTGCTAAAGGGCAGGAGGACGGAGCGGGCAGCGCCGGGGATGCTGGCGCTCGCGCGGGCTGACGGGGCGGCCGAGGATGCTCGGCGCCGGCGGGCTGCCAGAGCAGCTCGACCGCGAGCGGCAGGGACCGCGGCAGCCGGAGCCCGCCGAGGGCAGGGCGCGCGAGGCGGCGGCCGCCCCGCCGGGGACCCCTCGCCTTTGTCCCGTCCTTAATGTATTCCCGCTGGTGACTGCCTCCGAACAAAGCCGGTAGCCTGGGAAATGCAGGCAGCCTCTGACCTCCGGCGCCCCGCAGATTGTCGCTCGGCACCTGCCACGCGGAGACCCCCGTGCGATGGCATTCGCCGCGGCATATGGCGATCTGGCTGGGGGCGGCGGGAGTTGGGGGGGGGGGTCCCCGCTGCGTGCCCCCTTCCCGAGCAGCCGGCGGGAAGGCGGCGATGCCGGCGCGAGGGGTAGCCCCCCCGTGCGCAGGGTCCCCGCGGTGGGGTGAAGCCCCCCCCCCCCCCCGTGCACTGGCTCTGCCCGTCCGCGCGAAGCCCCCCGGCGCCTCCTGCGCCCGGCCCGGCTCCTGCCCTTCACGCTGCCTCTCCTCCCTTCGCAGCTACGAAGATTTCTACCTCTCCTGCTCGCTCAGCCACGGCGGCAAGGAGCTGTGCAGCCCCCTGCACACCAGGAAGGCCCACGTCTACAAGTACCTCTTCCACCTCATCATATGGGACCAGCAGTAAGGAGCTCCCCGGGGGCTGGCTGCCAGCCGGAGCGATGCTGCTGCCACCTCCTCCTCCTCCTCCTCCCCGGGTCCTCCAGCCCCTCTGCGCACCGTTCCCCGTTTCGGCGCGGCCCCGTCGGCAGCAAGCTGGCCCCCGCCGGAGCGGTGGTTAGGCTGGAGGGAGGACGAGGGTCGGAGGCGCTGGTGTCATCGCCGGGAATAGCGCTGGCTGGCGGCTCCAGCCCTGCGGTCCCCGCGCCTGGGCCCTTTGCGCCCAGCTGCCCCGGGAAAGGGGATCTGCTCTAAAAATAGCCCTGGGAGCAGGCAGGGAGGCTGGGCCGAGCCCTCGCCGCGCCTGGCATTCGCGCCAGGGATGGCAACGGGATAATTTTAGCAGGCGCCTGTGCCCCCGAAGGACGCGCGCCGAGAGGCCGGTGGTGCCGGCGCGGAGAGGAGCTGAGCCGCCGGCCGGTCTCCTCCGCGCCGCTCTTCCCTTCGCCTGCCCGCGGGCAGGATGTAGCTCTGGCCCCGGGGCGCCCCGGGTCCGCTGCGGGCTGCAAGAGGAGCCTCGGCCCCGGCGGTGCCAGGCAGCGGAGCCGCCCCCGGGGACGGCGCTGCTCCGGCGCGGAGCGGGAGAAGGCGGCCGAGGTCGGTGCGTGCGGCCCGGGGGGGAGGCAGGCGGCTCTTGGAGAGGGCGCACGGGGTGCCCCGCTTGGGGGTACCCGCTTGGGGGTACCCGCCATGCCGGCGGCCAAGGCATTTGCTGGCATCGTCTCTCTTTGGGCACGCGTAGCATCCCGCGGCGGCGGGGGGGCCGGGGCCGGCGCGCGCCCCGGGGCGCCGGGCGGCATCCTGCCCCGGCTCGGCTCAGCCGCCCGCTGCTCTCTTCCAGGATCTGCTTCCCCGTCCAGGTGAACCGGCTGCCGCGGGAGACGCTGCTGAGCGTCACGCTCTTCGCCGTGCCCGTCCCGCCGCCCGGGAGCTCCTCCGAGACCAACAAGCAGCGGCGGGTGCCCGAGGCTCTGGGCTGGGTCACCACCCCGCTCTTCAACTTCAGGCAGTACGTGTCCTTCCCGCGGCTGCAGGGGTCCCGGCGGGCCGGGCACGGTGAGGGGGACGTGCCGGCGCCCTCGGGCAGCTGCCGGAGGGTCCCCAGCGCCTTGGCTCGGCCCGGGGCTGGCCGTCACCTCCGCCAAGCCACCGGCTCCCCGTCGGGACCGTGCCGGCAGCGTGTCCATCCTGAGGAGCATCGCTGGCGCTGGAGAAGCAGCCCCTGGGGAAAGCAGGGGCGCTCAGTCAGCCCACCTCTCGCTCCTGCAGGGTCCTGACCTGCGGGCGGAAGCTCTTGGGCTTGTGGCCGGCGACCCAGGACAACTCCAGAGCCCGGTCGAGCGCCCCCAACTTCAACCAGCCTGACAGCGTCATCCTGCAGGTGCGTCGCGGTGGCCCCGCGCCCCGCTCCGCAGGGGCCGCCCGCCGCCGCGCTGTCCCCCCCGCCGGCCCCCCGCTCACCCGCCTGCCTCTGCCCCAGATCGACTTCCCCACCTCCGCCTTCGACGTGAGGTTCACGAGCCCGCTGGCGGCCGAGTTCAGCCCCACGTACGAGTTCGGCAGCCTGGGGGAGGAGGACCAGCGCAAGCTGAAGGAGGTGATGCAGAAGAAGTCGCTCTACTGGTAAGGAGCGGGGGAAACGGCGCCGACCTGCCCCGGGGGGCTCTCTGCCAGCTGGTGACCCAGGCGTGCGCGGCTCCGGTCCCTGCGCGTCCCTGCGGCTGGCCAGCCCCCCGCGCTGCCTGCGCCGGCCGGGAGCGTTTCGGGGCCCGACCCTGGCCTGGGCAGCCCGGGGCTCCCCCAGGGCGGCGGGGCGGCCCGGGGTCCAGGCTGAGGCTGGCGTTTTTGCATTTGGCGGAGCTGCCTCCCTGCAGCTGTTTGTCATCCGTGCATCCTGCCGCGCTCCGGCGGCGGCGGGGAGCGAGCGGAGGAACAGCCTTTCCCGGTTGCCTGTGTTTGAGGAGGGTTTCTGCAGACACGTCCCCGGCTGGGACAGCTGCCCGGCCCCTCGTCGAGCCCGGCACGGCCGAGCCAGGCTGGCGTCCTCCGGCGCTGGCTATAAGCAGGAAGGATCAGGTGTCGGCAGCTGCGCCGGGACCCGCTGTGCTCAGGGCTGGGGTGTGCCGTGCACCGGGCCGGCGTCCTGGGGTCCCACCACGGTGGCAGGAGGCAGGGCAAGGTCTCACGGGACACGCTGCGCCCTTGGCACCGGTCGCCCCGCTCTCTCCAGCACCCCTCCGGCAATCCCCTCTCCAGCCAGCCCAGCGCTGGGAGACCCTCTCCCCAGCTCTGGGGCCCTTCTCCAGCTCTTGCCCTGTGCTCCAGCCGTGGTGGCGGGCGCGTCCCCGCTGCCAAGCACACCGTCGTGCTCGATGGGGTGCACGGCCAGCCGGGGATCCCCGGACAGGCTGGGGCTGTCCCAGTGGCGGCTCAGTCACCCCCGTGCTCGGGGGCTGTCCATCGCTTGCAGGAGGGGGTGCAGCATGGGGACGGAGGGGGATGCCCAGCTGCACCGTGCAGCGCGGTGCAGATCCGCCCGCTGAATTTGCTTCCCCGCACCGTGCCGTGGTGGGGGCAGAGGGATGCCCCAGCCCCAATCCCCGAGCTCCTGTGCCATCCTCTCCCTCGCAACTGAGCTGGAGCTGCGCGTCCCGCGCGCCTCTCCCCGCTGCCCTAGGCTGATGGACGCCGATCGGAAGCGGCTCTGGGAAAAGCGCTACTACTGCCACGCGGAGCCCAGCGCGCTGCCCATGCTGCTGGCCAGCGCGCCCAGCTGGGAGTGGGCCTGCCTGCCCGACATCTACGCCCTGCTGAAGCAGTGGAGCTACGTCAACCACCAGGATGCCCTGGGGCTGCTGCACGCCACGTAAGCCCCCGGCACGCGAGGGGCAGGGGGCTGCGCCTGTGGCGGTCGGGCTGCCCTCCTGCACGTGGCCACCGAGAGGGGAGAGGGCAGCGGTGGAAATGGGGGGATCCCCCACACATGCCATAAAATAACCTGAGGAGCATCCAGGGCCGCGTCCGCTTTGGCAGCCCTGGTGGGAGCGGGCGCTCGGCCGAGTCCCGGGGCCGGCGGGCGCCGCTCTCCCGGTGACGTCCGCTCCGACCGCAGGTTCCCGGATCAGGAGGTGCGGAGAACGGCCGTGCAGTGGATCGACTCCATCTCCGACACGGAGCTGCTGGACTACCTGCCCCAGCTGGTCCAGGTGAGCGGCAGCTCCCGCGGTCCCCGGGGCGCAGCCTGCCGGACCCCTGACCCGCGTGCCCTCTCCTCCCGCCAGGCGCTGAAGTACGAGTGCTACCTGGACAGCCCGCTGGTGCGCTTCCTCATGAAGCGGGCTATCTGCGACCTGAAAATCACCCACTACTTCTTCTGGTAAGAGAGGTGCCAGGAGGCCAGGGTGGTGGGCAGCGGCGGGGGGCCGCCGGCAGGACCGGCCTGACCCCGCGCCACCTCCGCTGCCGCCCAGGCTGCTCAAGGACGGCCTCAAGGACTCGCAGTTCAGCATCCGCTACCAGTACCTGCTGGCCGCCCTGCTCTGCTGCTGCGGCAAGGGGCTGCGGGAGGAGTTCGACCGCCAGTGCCTGCTGGTCAACACGCTGGCCAAGCTGGCCCAGCAAGTGCGGGAGGCCGCGCCGTCCGCCCGCCAGGTGAGTCCCGGGGCGGCAGGGCCGGAGCGGGGCCGCCGCGCCGCGCCGCCTCTCAGCGCCACGTGCCCTCGCCGGCAGGCCATCCTCCGCGAGGGGCTGGAGGACGTGAAGCAGTTCTTCAAGGCGAACGGGTCGTGCCGGCTGCCGCTGAGCCCCAGCCTGCTGGTGAAGGGGATCGTGCCCAGGGTGAGTGGCAGCGTTGGACCCCCGCGAGGCCGCGGACCGGGGCGTCCCGGCTCGGGGAAGCGCTACCCCTCTCCCCTAAGCCGCCTCTCCCTGACGGGCTGCTCTTTCCTCCGCCGGCGGCAGGACTGCTCCTATTTCAACTCCAACGCCGTCCCCTTGAAGCTCTCCTTCCAGAACGTCGATCCCCTCGGGGAAAATATCCGGGTCATCTTCAAGGTGAGGCTGTCCTGCTGGCGGTGCCCAGGCGCCGGCACGACTGCCCTGCTCTGCAGGGCCGCCTCCGCTTTTGGCCCGGCATCGCCAGGGTCTGATCTGTCCCCCCCGGCGGTTCACAGTGCGGAGACGACCTGCGGCAGGACATGCTGACGCTGCAGATGATCCGCATTATGAACAAGATCTGGGTGCAGGAGGGGCTGGACATGCGCATGGTCATCTTCCGCTGCTTCTCCACGGGCCGCGGCCGAGGTAACCCAACTTCAGGGCATCCCCAGGGGCCGGCGGTCCCCGGGGTTGTGATGCTCCCGGGTTGGTGATAGCCTAGGAGGGCCCCAGCTCCTGCAGGTAGGTGTGATCCCCTTTTGGGGGTTGATCCTGCCAGTCCGCCTGTAGGAGCTTGGCTTTGTGGACTTCCACCCAACGGTGACAGCTGGGGAGCAGCCAGCTCGGTGGTGAATGGGGCCGGGGTCTCTGCGTTGCCCCAAGCTGGAAGGATGGGTCTCACCCTGCTGTCTCGGCTGCCAGGCATGGTGGAGATGATCCCCAACGCTGAGACCCTGCGCAAAATCCAGGTGGAGCATGGTGTGACGGGCTCCTTCAAAGACCGCCCGCTGGCAGACTGGCTGCAGAAACACAACCCTGGGGAGGACGAGTACGAGAAGGTGAGGAGGAGCGTGGCAGGGTCCCTGCTCTTCACGCCCCCTTTCCAAGGACAAGGCACATCACTTCCCAACACGACGGGACCGACACAGCCCTGCGCCCAGCACGGGGCTGTCCAGCCTTTCTCCTTTTCCACTCCGTCTCCTCTTTGCTCTCTCAGGCTGTGGAGAACTTCATCTACTCCTGTGCGGGCTGCTGCGTGGCTACGTACGTGCTGGGCATCTGCGATCGGCACAATGACAACATCATGCTCAAAACCACTGGCCACATGTTTCACATCGACTTCGGCAGGTTTCTGGGCCATGCTCAGATGTTTGGCAACATCAAGAGGTGAGGAAAGCCTCCAATATCTCCTTTCCCCTTGCTTTAGCACCTGCACTGCCTGGAGCAGGGGTTCGCCCTGATTTCGTAGGTGAAACCCCTCTCCTTGGTGCTGTCATGCCATGGCCCCAGCGGTAGGTGACCCTAGCCATGCTAATGTGGCACTTTCTGTGCATCTTTCCCCCGCGCAGGGACCGGGCCCCGTTCGTCTTCACTTCAGACATGGCATATGTCATTAACGGTGGGGACAAGCCCTCCAGCCGCTTCCATGACTTTGTTGACCTGTGCTGCCAGGCGTACAACCTCATCCGCAAGCACACCCACCTTTTCCTCAACCTGCTGGGGCTGGTGAGAGCCGGGGGGCCGCGGGCGGCTTGTGCGCCCCTCCACAGTGCGGCAGGGACAGCTCGAAGATGGGGTCCCCCAAGGGCTGGTGGTTCTCCTCCCACCACAAGCCCCAGCTTTGTCTGTCCTCACTGGGTTGCTCTGCTCCCCAGATGCTGTCCTGCGGCATCCCCGAGCTCTCCGACCTGGAGGACCTTAAGTATGTCTATGATGCCCTGAGGCCGCAGGACTCTGAAGCTGACGCCACCACTTACTTCACCAGGTAAAGGTCATGGGCGTGCTGGCTGAGATGGGGTAGGACAGGACAGTGGGAGCGGAGAGCCCTCGGTTGGAGACACGGGCACTGTCTCCTTCCCAGCCTGAAGCCAGGCTTCATCACCCAGCGCTGCAGCACCGAGAGTGGATGGACCCCTCCGTGCTGAGTGCGTGGCCTTCGTCACAGGTTAATCGAGTCCAGCCTGGGCAGCGTGGCCACTAAGCTCAACTTCTTCATCCACAACCTGGCGCAGATGAAGTTCACAGGCTCTGATGCCCGCCCGACCCTCTCCTTTGCCCCCCGCACGTACACCATCAAGACATCAGGCCGGATCCGCGACGTCTTCCTGTGCCGCCACGAGAGAGTCTTCAACCCCAGCAAGGGTTACGTGAGTGGGGAGGGTGGAGGCTACCTGGGGGCATCAGACAGCCGAGCCGTCCTGGGCGGCTGGGGAATGGGGCGCCTATTGAGAGCAGCTCTGGTGCTGCCAGGGGAGAGTCTCTCGTCAGTATAATTAGAAGCAGATGTGCCTGCCACGTCTCCAAGGAGGTCTTAATTTAATTTCTCCCTCCCTATTCCTGTCATTCCTCCTCTAAGAGCTGGTCCCTGCCCTGGATTGCAAATAATAGCAAAGGGACGACTCAGTCTCCAGCCTAGGACGGTTCTGCCCTGCTGCCCTGTCCCTTAGCACTGCTAAACCCAGAGCTGCGTCCTTGCCCGGGGCCGCTGGCCCGCGTTACAGCCGTGTCTCCCTGCAGACCTACGTGGTGAAGGTGCAGCGGGAGAGCCCGGGCGAGGTGGCCTTCGTGCAGCGCACCTTCGAGGAGTTCCAGGAGCTGCACAACAAGCTGCGCCTCGTCTTCCCCTCCTCGCTGCTGCCCAGGTACCCCGGCGGGGCCGCGTTTGCTCCGCGCCGGCAGCGTCCCTGCGAGCGCCGGACCGCGCGGTCCCCAGCCCCGAGGGGTTCGCCCACTCTCCCTTCGCCCGCGCGGGGCAGTTTCCCCAGCAGGTTCGTGATCGGGCGGTCGCGGGGAGAGGCGGTGGCTGAGAGGAGGAAGGAGGAGCTCAACGGCTACATCTGGCACCTCATCCACTCGGCTCCCGAGGTGGCGGAGGTGAGGGGGACGCTCGGAGCGAGCGCCGGGTGGGAGAGGGCTGCTCTCCACAGTGGCTTTTCCTCCTGAGAAATAGGGATGGTACCAGGGGTGCTGGGCCCTGCAAGGTTCAGCTGGCTTAGGTGGGAAAGGTCTGTGGGATGTGGTGAGGTGAAGGTGCTACGTGAAAGATCAGAGCATGCGCCGTGCACCGCTCGCGAACGGCGAGACTGGGCGATGCGCGGCCACCTCCATCGCTGGTGATGGCCTCCACCTTGCCTTGCAGTGCGACCTCATCTACACCTTCTTCCACCCCCTGCCGCGGGACGAGAAGGCGGCTGGCACCAACCCCACCCCAAAGCCTGCAGGTATCTAGTCCCATGGCTCGTGGAGCAAAGGGAAGGGCCAGGTGCCACGTTCCTCCCCAGCCGTCCTGAGCAGGACGGACGGACGGCTGCTGCATGGGGCGGCCACCCTCCTTGCCCCGTGCTGGGAGCTGGTGCGGAGCTTGAGATGGTGGCTGCCCAGCCGCGTGGTGCCTGCACCCGCTGCCTGCCCTCCGGTGCTGCTGCCATCCCTCCTCTTCTCCTTTCCAGATGCCACATGGGCTCGGCCCATGGGGAAGGTCGGCGGGGAGGTGAAGCTCTCCATCTCCTACAAGAACAACAAGCTCTTCATCATGGTGATGCACATCCGGGGGTTGGTAGGTGCCCAGCTCCTCGGAGGAATCTCTCGGCTCCAAGCATGCGTTCCACCGCACAGCTAACTGGGTGTCCCCGCTCCTCTTCCCCGCAGCAGCCGCTCCAGGACGGCAATGACCCCGACCCGTACGTCAAGACCTACCTGCTGCCCGACCCCCAGAAGACTACCAAGAGGAAAACCAAAGTGGCCCGGAAAACCTGCAACCCCACATACAACGAGATGGTAGGAGGGGGTCCGGTGGACCCACAGCTGGCCAGACCTGTGCCATGGGTCTGGCAAAGGGGCTCGGGGGCTCGGCTGAGAGCAGGCATGGAGGTGTCCGTTGGGGAGGGAGAAGGATGAGTCTGTGGAGGGGGCCTCTCCACCAGGAGGGTGGCCTGGGCTGAGGCCCTGCCTGGCTCTGCGCCCACAGCTGGTCTACGACGGGGTTCCCAAGGGCGACCTGCAGCAGCGGGAGCTGCGCCTGAGCGTCCTCAGCGAGGAGGGCTTCTGGGAGAACATCCTCCTCGGCGAGGTCGGCATCAAGCTGCGGGACCTGGACCTGACGCAGGAGAAGATGGGCTGGTTCGCCTTGGGCTCCCGGGGACATGGGACCCTCTGAAGAGCCTGGCAGTGTGGCAGCAGTGCCCTCGACCCAGGTCCCGCCAGCGCGGGGGTCCCGCTCCAGGAGTTGTATCCTGGACGGACGGACGGATTTCAGGGCCCGCCGGCGGGGGCCAGGAACGTGTTTTGCCTGTAGGGACTGGGCGCTCGAGTCATGATAGGGCCCCTATCGTGACGTGGAAAGCTGCAGTAGACGTCTTCTTTTTTAAGTTTACCTTGTGTCAAGGGAGCAACGTGGGGGGGGAGGGGGCCAGGGAGGACCGTTGGGGGCCTTTTTTTGGGGGGGGGTCTATTTCTTCCTTTTGGGATATCGGTATTTTAATTTTTTTTTAATAACAGTGAGTAGCGTGCGTCCAGATGGGGCAGGAGGCCTGGGGACGGGGTGGCGGGGGCGGAGAGGAGACGGAGCGGTGGGCGCTCGTCTCCTGGCCGTCCTCTCCCATCTAGCGTCGGAGCCGGGGAGCGCCCGGCGCAGCTCCTCCGCCCCGGGATGCAGCCGTGGTGCCTGTGGTGCTTTGTTTACAGCGCGAGCTCCGTAAACGGATGAAACGTTTCTCAGGATCGAGAATAATAAAACTTATCTTTATATTAAAAAGTTTGGACTATTGTATCTAGCAGGAGACGGGGTTTGGGGGGAAGCCAAGGGTGCAGAAGGAGTTGGCGCCCGGGCTGTCCCCGCGGCGCCGCGGGGCACGAGGGTGCGTTTAGGGCTCCTGAAGCTGGCACCTTTTCGGCGCTGGTATCCTCCTGGCTGTAACGCGGTGGCATTAAAATAAAGGCGATGAAACGCAGCAAGGGAGCACGCGGAGTCTTGAATTCCCCCCAAAGCGTCTGGCTTCACCCGCGTCCGCGCCCGGCGGGGGGACGTTCCCCTCCCGGCACCCTGCAAAACGCAAGGGTAAATTGCTATAAATAAGAAATTACTGCTGCATCTGTGGGCGTCTCCGAGGAGCGGGAGGGCTTATCGGACTGCTAAATAACCAGGCATGCTTTAACCCTGCAGCAAGGCGGCCGCTTTGCTCGGCGCTCCGGCCGCCACCGCCCGCCTTGGCCCCGCCGCCGCCGCCGTCACCCACCGTCTCGCGCGTTGCCTGCGGCCTCCCCGCGGCCGCCGATAACCGGGCTCCGCTCGGCCCCCTGCGCCTTGTCCCAACCACTGCGGCAGGAGGGCCCAGGGCTGCCCACCCCCTCGGGGCAGGAGGGTCCTGTCCCCCCAGGGCCAGGAGAGCCTAAGGGCAGCCCGTCCCCCTGGGGCAGGAGGGTCCTATCCCCCTGGGGCAGGAGGGCTCAGGGCTGCCTGCCCCCCCTGGAGCAGGAGGGTCCTGTTCTCCCCCCCCCCCCCGAAGCAGGAGGGTCGAGGGCAGCCCATCCCCCTGAAGCAAGAGGGTCCAGGGCAGCCCACCCCCTCGGGACAGGAGGGTCCTGTCCCCCCCACCCCAGGCAGGAGGGCTCAGGGCAGCCCATTCCCCCAGGGCAGGAGGGTCCCGTCCCCCCCCCCAGGGCAGGAGGGACCAGGACAGCCCGGCCCCCGGGGAAGGAGGGTCCAGGGCAGCCCCCCACCCCGGGGCAGGAGGGTCCGGTCCCCCCCGGGCAGGAGGGACCAGGGCAGCCCATTCCCCCAGGGCAGGAGGGTCCAGGGCAGCCCCCCACCCCGGGGCAGGAGGGTCCGGTCCCCCCCCCGGGCAGGAGGGACCAGGGCAGCCCGGCCCCCGGGGAAGGAGGGTCCAGGGCAGCCCCCCACCCCGGGGCAGGAGGGTCCGGTCCCCCCCCGGGCAGGAGGGACCAGGGCAGCCCGGCCCCCGGGGAAGGAGGGTCCAGGGCAGCCCGCCCCCCCGGGGCAGGAGGGTCCCGCCCCGCCCCGGGCCGCGCCGTCGGGGCGCCGCGCCCGCGCCGCTGCAGTTCCCGCGGCGCCGCCAGAGGGGGCGCTGCCGCGCAGCCGCCGGGCGGTGCCTCCCTCCCCCCCCCTCCCCTCCCGGCTGATGCAATCCTCACGCGAATGAATGGGCGGGTGAGGGGGGGCGGTGCCTCCGCCCTTGGCAACGGCTCCGGAGGGGGCGGGGACCCTAGCGACGGCTCGCCGCAGACCAATCACCGGCGGCGGCGCGCCGTGACGCGAGTCACACGCCGGCGGGCGGGCAGGCGCCTGCGCGCTGGCGCCGCCTCCTCCCCCCTCTCCCGCAGCGGGGGCTGGCGCCGGCCGTGGGCGGATTTAGCCGTTGCGCTCGTGCCGCCGCCGCCATTTTGTCTCGTCCGCCGTCTTCTCGCACCGCAACGCACCGGATCGCCCCGCT
This sequence comes from Struthio camelus, assembly GCF_040807025.1. Lineage (NCBI taxonomy): Eukaryota > Metazoa > Chordata > Aves > Struthioniformes > Struthionidae > Struthio > Struthio camelus. The sequence continues at coordinate 6,817,262 of NC_090965.1, read as the reverse complement.
CCGCCGCCCGACCTGGCGCCCCGCGCTGGCCGCCCCGCAGCCCTCCGCCGCAGCAGGATGAAGCCCAGCTCGCGAAGGAAGCCCCCCGCCCCGAGCCGCGCCCTTCTCCCCGCCGCCCGTCGCCGGAACCCGGCTCCGCAGGCTCGGCCGCGCCGCTGAAGAGCCCCCTCCGCCCGCCGTCGCTCATGGAGCCGAGCGGCCGCGAGCGGGCGAGCCCCGCGCTGGGGCGGCCCCAGCCCGGCTCCTGGCTCGGCTTCACCTTGGCCTGGCCCAAGCTGGGCGCCCCCAGCTCGGCGCCCGCCGCCGTCGCCTCGCCCCAGGCGAGCCCGCCCTTCTCCTGGATGCGGCTGGTGTCGCAGCTGCTCTCGCCGCTGCCCGCCTTGCTGCAGCGGCTGCTGCCCGCCGCCGCGCTGAGCAGCGCCCTCTGCCCCGCCGCCAAGGCCGCCGCCCCGCCGCCGCCGTCGCTGCTGCTGCTCGCCGAGCCCGCCGCCTCGCTCGACTGGGGCGAGGGGAAGCTGCCCTGGTCGGAGGAGCCCGCGGAGCCGGCGCGGGAGAGCGGCCCGCAGCCCGCCCAGCCCCTCTGGGGAGCCGAGGTCGCTCGCAGCAGCCTGGTCTCCTTCTCCGTTCCGCCTGTGGACTTTCTCTCCTACGTGCTGGCGCCCGGTAACCGCCTAGGCTCGGACGACGGCCAGGCCTGCTCTTCCGCTAAGAGCCATCTGCCGCAGCCCCTGAGCGCCGAGGTCCCCGTGGAGGCCTGGCGAGGATGCTCGGGTCGGGGCGGCCTGCCGGAAATGGAGCTCCTGCGGACCAAGCGCCTGGAGTTTCTCCAGCAGCGACATTTGGCCAGCCGTGGCCTGGTTGTGCCAGAGCCGGACCACGGCTATCACAGCCTCGAGGAGGAGCAGCAGCATAAGGGCGTCTGTCGAGAAAAGGCAGGGCAGCAGCAGGCGCAGCGGTGTGGTGCCTGGGAGCTGAAGCGTCCCGAGGAGCAGCACAGCACAGGGAGGCAGCCTGGAGACAGCTGCTTGGAACAGGAACCGAGGAGTTCCCCTGAGATGGCTGCTTTTGGGGGGGAAGCCTGTACTGACGAAGAGGAAGATGATGCAGACTCTGAGGTAGAGCAAAACTTGCCAGTTTCAGCCAGGCCCGCCTGTGCTAATAAACTAATAGGTTATATCATAGGGGGAGCTTCCAGTGGGGAGGAGAGTGCAGATGATGAGGAAGACTGGGATGACGACGATGGGTTCGATAGCGAAGGGCTTCTCTCGGATTCAGATGCTGGGAGCCAGAACGGGGAAAGATTGCATCTCTGGAATTCCTTCTACAGTTTGGATCCTTACAACCCTCAGAACTTCACAGCTACCATTCAGACAACTTCCAGTGATCCAGAAAAGGATATGCCCTGTGGGTCAGATATGGAAGAAGAAGAGGAGGAGGATTCCTGGGCAGAGGAGTCTTCAGGCTCTCCTGACCCTAGTTCTGAAGAGGATGACGAATGGGAGTGTAGTAGTGTGGATGAGGCAGAAAATTTGAAACTTTGGAATTCATTCTGTACCTCAGATGATCCATATAATCCTTTTAATTTCAAAGCGCCCTTTCAAACAGCAGGAAAAAAAGGGAGGCCTAGTTTACAAGGAACAGAGAGGCTGGGTTTGGTCACTTCTGAGTGTAGTCACTTAACAGTCTGTCCGGTACAGCTGGAAAAGCAGAATTGTGACATCACAGACTCTGTGCAGCAGGGCATTCTTTCTGGTGAGAAATGTGGAAGTTCCAAGAGAAAAAAGGTATACTTCACTTCAGTTCGCGTTTGCGTTTTTGTGTTTTGGGAACGCTTAATTTAAAAAAAAAAAAAAAAAAAAAAAGCAATATGTGAATGGTGAGGTCATTTGTGCCGGGATTCCAGCCACAGTGGTAGGCATATGATACCCACTTGAGCTTGTGGTCTAATTATTTGACTGATGTCAGTGTGCCACATCTTTGTCACGTGATGGCAGATTGTGTAATTCAGTGGCATGAGCCAGATAACTTAATTTCTTTAAATTTCTTTTCTTGACTGTAAATATTCAATGCAAAGCATAGGTCTCTCTTCAGTCTATATTTATGTATTACAATGTAGTTTTCCTCATCTGAGAATCAGATGAGAACTGTGTGAGCTACCTGTTCATTTTCCTCTGGAAAGCATCCTTTGGGTTATGAATGATGTTGATAAAACGTTCTAGGACCTCTGTGCCTAGTATAATTGAGATTTCAGACATTTAGTTGTAGCATGTAGACCTCTAACAAGCCAGCTTGAGTATTTTACAGCAATCATGTGCCTTTGGGATAGTAAGAACTCTTCTGTTGTGGGCTAACACACCCTGCAGAAGTCGTTAAAGTTTTCTATATATATGTATTAATGCTTCTATTTCTGGTTAAGTGATTGATATTTGTAATCCAAGAGTTTTGGGGTCTTTAATTTGTTTTTTCCAAAATACTTAATGTGGCTTCTAAACTCAAACTGAACTCTTCTAAAGTCTAACTAGGCTTCTAAATTCAAACTGAAAGTATAGCATTTGTATGAGGAATTAATTGGCTTGGTAAAACAATTTCTAATGTGTGGGCTAAGATTTAGGTAGCTTAGTAATGAATTTAGCTTCTAATAAATTTTATGTTGCTGTGGATGTACAACATTGCTTTTTGAGGATGATGTACTTCTGAGTCTTGCCTAGTATTTCAAACATTTGTGAGTCACAGCTTGTAATAGGAAGTCCCAGGATAATACACTCGTGTAACAACTTAGCAAAGTGGAAAAGTTGGATAATGCTTTCTAAAGCATTCTCAGTCGAGACAGGTGATTGCTCCTTTGAGACAGTGGCTTGGAGGTAACCTCCCACTTATTTTTGCTGGAGCAAGTGATAGTTCCGAATGTAACAATTGAACAGACGAACTATTGTATTTCCATTTACTTGGAAAGTGCTCAAAGTTGAACTATTTTTGTGAGAGGTATTTGGTAACTAACAACATATGTCTGAAACACTACACCCTAGCATTGATGAACCCTGCAGCAAGTTCACAGTTCCATAGCTTAAGTCTTCTTGCATGTTAGAAGTGTGAACTTCTTGTTTGCTTCTTGCAGTAGTAATTTTTTTGGCTCCCCTGCTTTCAAAACAGTGTTCCAATTGCTGCATAATCTTTCTAGTGGCACCATGAAAGAACAATGATCTAGACGCAAGATTTAGCATGATGTTACAAAATCCAGTAATTGTACCCAAGGGTATCTTAGACTGATGTAAAAAGGATGAAAGGTAGTAAGTCGCGCAGGGATAGGCTGATGTAACAACACTGTGTGCTTGAAAGCAGATGCTTAATAAGGCCTCTCTGCAAAACTAACAGAGATCGCTGAACAATGATTGAGGCGTTCCAAAGAAATCTTCAGGTCATTCATCCTGGTCAAAGCTATTTTCTGTATGCCATCCTGTAATCAAACAAACCGCAGTATTCTTGTTTTTAAAGTCATAAAACCTGGGAGTGTTTTGTTTCATTTAAGAGTTAGCAAGTGCTCAAGGAACATGTGGGATCTGATGTGCCATGGAATATTGTATTAAAAGCAAAGCTCTTTATTGCAACTTGTCCAATTAAAAATTGACTTTTGGTTGTTATGATCCCTTTCAGAGAGATTAGTAAAGCCGTTTGTTGTTGTTGTTGTTTTTTTTCAAGTTTGCAGTGTATAAACTGAGCTTAAGCTCACTGGTGTGGCCACAAGCTTGCTTTCTTTTACTTTTTGCAGATAACGCCAAAGTGGTTTGGGATCACTGCACTAGAATCATTAGATAACTTCTTACGGTTATGTTCAGCAGTCCTTTATGACTGTATAGCCTCTCCTGTTGATTAGCCCTATAGATTCATCTCTTCCGTAACTTTTTATCTTAATGTTTTCTGTGAAGGTTAGAAGATGGCACTAGGACAAAAAGCAGTCTCACCGTATGCTCTTTAATTGTGCCACCATGAACCAGGTGTGAAACTGCAATTCTATATTAATAAAACATAGAAATGGAGCAGTAGTAGTTTTGTACACCTCTCCAAATTTCTTCTGAGCCTTCTGGAAGCTAAATAACCTATGTAGTCTTTGTGCAGTCTTAAAGTAGCTGTACTGGAGCAAATTCACGAGGTACACTGATTACGGAGTCATCTGTAATTACAATAACTGCCTTGTCTTCAGGAATTAGTCCTAGTCTAAGAGTTGATGGAATCTTTGAAAGCTAATTGGTTTTGTCCTTCAGTTCTAAGCCTTTTATATGAAAAGCAATGCCTACTTCAGTAGGAGTCTTAAAGTATAGTTTGGCTTTTGCTTTTTGCTTGATACAGAAAAGGTGAAATCCTTAGTACAGCAGTAGGCTAGGTACTGTTAAGTTTGGGTTCTGAGCCTGTAGGTTTCTTTGTTTTCTTAATAGAGTTTTAATAGCCCTTAAAAATATTTATATTCTCCCTTAGAGTGATGCTAATGATTTGCGTGTAGCTTTTTTTAAGTGATAGCGTGGAAAATCTTGGTTATGATATGTTTTTATAGCACCGTGACGTTGATTTATTTTCCTTGTATGAACTTAAATACTCTGGAATTTGATACTAGCTCTGAATAGATTGGTTTGTTCCAGTCACGTAGTAATGAGTGTTGCTTCCTTAAACGTAGCATTCCTTTCCGGTGCTAAAGTACAGGCTGACTCACATGATTACTCATTCTGTAGAACAATGATTTTTATTTATTTATTTATTTAAGATGCTTCAGTAATTAGGTAGCATATTTTTAGCTTTAAATCGGTGTTCTGGCCTATCCTAAGTAACCTCCTTGAGTCCAGTCCAGGACTGATGTCAGGGGGTATGTTATTCCACAGGGCCACTTGATCTGGAACATTGTGTGGTCTTCCCTCTGTTTAATGAGGCCTCTTAGACCGTAGTTCAGAAACTAAGTTGAGCGCTACTTTCAGTAGAGGGAGAAATCAGCACCTGGAAGTGAGGTCACTTTAAAGCTGAAGTGTAACTCATCTATTTAATAAAGGCAAGGTACACTGTTGTCTAGGTGGTGCAGAGACCTGTGTAGCATAAACTGATTAATATTTGGGTTTTCTTGCTATTTTAGACATATAATAACCACCTTTTTCACAAAACATTAGAAATAATTGTATGTGCAAATAAGGATTGAACTCTTTTTCATGAATGTTTGCTCAATGCTTTAATGCTTGTCTCTTCCAGGTAACCTTCCTTGAAAAAGTTACTGAGTATTATATAAGCAGTGAGGAGGATCGTAAAGGACCCTGGGAAGAACTTGCGCGAGATGGGTGCAGATTCCAGAAACGGATCCAAGAAACAGAAGATGCCATAGGATACTGCTTAACAACAGAGCATAGACAAAAAGTATTTAATAGACTCCAAGAAACTTATTACAAAAGGCTTGATCTCTTGTAGCACCTTAAAAGATTTTCAGTTGTGTGATCCTAAGCACTCGTGAACACCTTCAAAACAACAAATGGCAGCTGCCTATGTTTTGATATGGGGGGTGAAGTGGGGTTTTAACACTTTGTCCCGATTGAATATTCAGCCAATGAATTTACCAATGTGCGTCCCATTTTGATATCTAAACGAAACCTTTTGAGTCTCAAGGGTGAGGAGTGGTATAATTGCATTCCTTTTGAGTAGCACTTGAGAAACAGACTGCTTTAGACTAAATCCATTCCAAAAATGCCTTGTCTGCCCTATGTTGAGAAGTGGTGGCTGTTAAGTTGGAATTTTGCACTTTGAAAAAGCAAAACCTATTTTGAAGGAAATATTTATGGGGCTCAGAACCCAGGTATTGCAGTTTTGATTTAAAGTTTGAAAATGCGTGTGCTACTTTCTTGTGTTTCTCCATTTTCTTTAACTTGTAAAAAAAAAAAAAAAAAAAAGACGTCTTGAATTTTGCTAGCTATTAATGTTAAATTTACTGTGCAAAGTAGGTACTTTTTTCCTTCCTTTTAAGATCCTAATTTTGCATGCAGTTTGGTGTTTGAGCGTTTATGTAACATTTACTCTGATGTCTTAATATCTCAGTCTAGAACACTGGGGGTTTCGTTTCAAGTGAACTCTGGTGCACTACGAGCCCTTTGGTTTGTTTTTATTTAAATAGTATCTTTGCCTGGTACTGTTCCAAAGGGTGTTGGCTGCTTGTGCACCAAGGCTGTTTGCTTTCAGGGCGCTGAAAGGCCTCATCCTAATCCTGTCCTCATTGGTAATTTAAACTGCAAGGCATGTGTGAAAGTATGGGTGATAATCTGAGTTTAGGTGTAGCTGCGTGTAGGGAACTAAGCCTTAGTTCTTTAGTCGCTCTTGAAGGAACTTCACCATAATTGAGTCTGCTTCCTGAAGATGGATTCAAGTGGCAGATTTTTCATATTTCTTGTATCCGGTGTACTTGCTCTGGTACTTGTAAGGAGAGTTATCTTTGATTTATGGAAGTCTAGGGTTGCAGGTTTCTGTGTTCTTTACCAAAAGCCAGTATTAATACCTCTATGTGTCTGCACTTTTGTTCAACTGCTACCAAAATAACATTTCACGTTTCGGGTCTGGAAGTTTGAGAGGTCCTCAGTGGAATAAAAACACTCCTTATTTGTGTTCCTAACTCAAAATATTTAATGCTGTTTCAGTCCAAATAAAAAGGCAGCGCCATTTGGATATGCTCTTGGAACTGAAGGATGTCGAGTGGCTGCTGTCTAAGCAGAAATGAGGTGGTGCAATGGAATAAATATCAAACATCTAAAGGGTTCAGATCTGTTTTCATGAAGTTGCTTGAATAAATGATTTGCTACTTGGTTCATTCAGCAGCTGGCTAGAGTTGCTTTTGGAAGGGGGAAACCTAGACACTTCAGATGTGTAATCTCAGTGAACTGAAATCTTAATTCAAAAGAAAAGTACAGATACGTGGAGAGAAGAGTTTATCCAAGTGACAGACTTTGCCGAGCTTTACTGCATTTTCTGCTTTATCTTGTGGTCTTTCTGGCTGTTACTTTAAATTCTATCTTTAAAATTTCAGAGCTTTTGATTTGACATGTTATTCTCATTGCCTAAGGAATATTCTTTGGATTTAAAAGTTTTTTTTCTCTGTTACAAGAGAAATATTACTGTGATAAAAGTCAGAGGCTTAGCAGTGAACTGTAGTAGAGCTGCCATGTAAATTTAAAATATGGCTGGAATTCAGGCGGTCTTAAAATTAGGTACTTGAAAGCCATGCAACACTTACTTTTAATCCCAGTGCAATAAACAAGTCAGGTTCTCTGTTCCTACAAAAGCTCTCACCTGTGAAATCTCAATTCAAATCATGCTCTCAAATCCTATGAAGAGGTTTTAATTTCTAAGAGTTCATTTTCCTATATCACATTTGATAACAATTGTTCAGCTCTTTATTTAAAGCATGCAGGATGATAAATGTGTTAGAATTGTAACATACTTTTTTGAGTTAAAGTCCAGACGTGGCTCATAAGTAAAAATGTTTTTGTTGCCTTTGGTAAAATATACAAGAGTCAGATTGTTCCCCCCCCCCCCCCCCGACTCTGCTAATTTCTTTGACCTTGGAGGAATTGTTGCTGCTTCAGTTACTCCAGATAACTCACTTGGCTTACTAGTGTTTGTAAAGAAGCCTTAGAATGATGTAAATAAACACGCAGATACTGATGCGCTATTTGCAACGGCTAGGAAAAGGACTACAGCTGGAACTGAACAGAGTACATAAATTAGGTATGAACTAGATTAAAAGCTTCTGCTTCTGAAAGTGCTTCTAACATTAAAAAAAAAATCCTATTTTCAGCCTGCAGTGTACCAAGGACTCTCTTCTTCCACCTATGAATAAACACTGCTGATTTTTGTTGAAATGTATCCGCTTGCATAAGCGTTTGCCCCCCTCCAAACGTTTTCAAAATGTCAAATGTAAGGAACTAGGATATTATTCTAACACTAACTTCATAAACAGAAATGTTGAGAAATAAAGCCACTTAAAAGCAAGATAAGCTTATTTTGTCACCATTTTCCCTTAACATATCTTAAAATGATCATGCAGGATGTGTAAGTGGCTTTGAGTGAGACAGTAAAAATAACACTTAGACTTTAAATCAAAACTGTAATTATCAGATTTTATTTTTGTATGATTTAGAGAGAGTTAGAAAACCTTCAACATTGGCTTTATACAGATTTTAATTGATTTGTGTCGCGTTTGTTGGGTTTTTATATCTAAAGTTATATTTCTGTACATAAAACTATTCAGAACTAATCTGTAAATTGTAATAAAGATATTTGCAAGATAATGACAAGTTGTTTTTCTTTGAAAAAAATTACAGGAGATGTATTGGATAACTTTGCAAAGCATCATACACATACTGGATCTGGTGGCATTTGTCTAGACAATACTACATGTTGGTTCTCATCAGCGTATCAAGTAGAGATGCAGTGCCCTGTGTGCTTTTTTCTTTTAACAAGATTGTGCTCTCTGTGTGTGAGCAGTTTGGTGTTTAAAGCTTAAGTGTATGTTTAGTTTTATAGGAACATCAAATATTTCTTGTTGGTGATGAAGAACAGGTTGTAGTAATTTAGAATTAGGCAGTCTTACCTTTGAACTTCCTTCTGAACCAATACATCTATGTGGTTGTAAGGTATTCTAATGAATTCAGCTTTTAAACTAAAATGCAAAGTGAAATTGCTTGCATTGAAATCAGGTATTGCTGCAAGTCGTTGCTTTGGTTGAGTCTGGGTATTGTAGATTTTGTTTTAGTTTGCTCACTGGTTAGCCCAGCTGTTTATATATGAATACGTGGGTGGCTTTGAAGGTATTCCATGGGATTTTTTTGAAGTGCTTTTGGGCTTCTGCCCTGAAATAAATTTGAGCTGTAGTCTTGTGAATAGAAGTGACCTCAAGGTGCCAAACATCAGGTCTTTAATCAGAGAAGAGCTGGAAACGCTTTTCTGTCTTTTGCTGTGTAGCATTGGCTTTTAATGCAGTGAATTACTTATTCTCTTGGTTTTGTTTTGATGAACTGAAGTAAAATGTTTGGTAAGGAGCTTGGAATATGTGGGAATATAGCACGGTGGTTGTGTCTAATTAGACCTAATCCTGCACAGGATTATCCAACTTTTTTTTTTAACGTGAAAGTAGGATCTTGCAAAATTGTGCAGCTTGGATGGCTGTTTGGGTCAGCTGCACTTTGCTTTTTTGGGTGGGAGAAGGCGGTTTGAAACACAGCGTTGTTCTATTGTGAGTGGTAGGTGGGATGACAGCAACACATGCGCCTCATCTCACAGTCATGGGGAGAAGCCGCCACGCAGAGTGACTTGCAGACACAAGATAACTTATTTTTCAGGGTTCCTGGGGTTTACTGGAAATGACGCTAGCCTGGTTGTACATCCAGGTAATGAGGATAATGGGCTGGCTTCCTCCAAAGTGGAGGTTTTGATGACTAGTGTTGCTAGCAGTGTAGCCCCGACGTTCTTCGTGCGACAGGGTCACAGCATAGGAATCCCTTGAATGACTTCACGAGCCATTAGGTTAGCCACCCCTCTTCTAGAGTGAGATTTTGAGGGGAACTTTCAAATTATTGTTTGTTTCCTTTAGTTAATGCCTTAAGGAAAAGCAGTGCTTAGAGCTAAGCGTTAGAATAAGAGAGACGGTACTACTTGTTCATGTCTTGCAGCACAAGCAATAATTCACTTTGCACCTGAATCTTTTCTAGGCCTCTGTAGAACCAGCATTGTCCAGTACTTGTTTCTGTAACGATGTCTTGGATAGAAAACTGCTAGACTAGATAAAAACATTTTCTGAACTCTGTGGAATACTTAGCCATACAACTCTCAGTAGTTTAAAATAGCGACCAAATCTAGGTAGTTAACCATGAACTACGATGGTTTTCTAGAAGGTAATCTTCACCTGTTCTTCTGGTGGCTCTAAAATCTGCCCTATGGCGCAAAGAGTGAATAACAGTGAATGCTACATTCTCTTTATTCATTGTGATAGTTTAAATATAGTTGGAGCACATGATGAAAGCTTTTATGTATCTGGCAGTGCATCGAGATGCCATCTGGAATGTTAAAATCCTGCTAGGATTACTTTATCCTCACTGCAGTCTGCAGTTTGAGTTTAGTGACAATTTATCCATGTTAGAGTAGAATTTTTGCTCTGGTAGCTGTCTCTTCTCTGGGGGACTTAAGAACTTGTTTGTCAGCAAAGCACATGGGGGTAAATAAGCTACTATTTTTGTCACTGCTGACTGCATCCACTAAAATGCCATTTGCAGATTAATACTGGTATAGCGTTTTTGTCCCCAAAAAGCAAGTTTCTTCTGAAACTGGCAGGCAGGCAGAAGGAAGTGACAACTGCAGAAGGGCTGTGAATCATGACACGATTGCAACTCCAGGGCGAGTCCACTGCTTTTTTCCACTGCACAGCCCAGAACTGATCTGCTGTAACTCAGATGTAATCCAAGATCTTTTCAGTGTGTGGCTGTTTACATCACTAAGTGCAGAAAATTCCCTGTTTGGGGTGAAGGGTGAGTGTAGGGAGGGGATGAAGTCTTGTAAAAGCTGTCCATTAGTCTTGAGGGTATAAAATATTAGAGCCCATTAGTAGCAGGCATCCATCTGCCCCTGCTGCTAATGCTCAAGATAAGTCTGTTAGCAATAAAAACGTTTGCTGCTTTGAAGCTTCACAGCTGTATGAGCCTATTTTATATTCATCATGTTCTTTGCCTGTCTGTTGTTTTCGTGATAGCATATTGTTGGACACCTGAACTGCCTTCTCCATCCTTCCTGCTAAAATAATTAGGTGCTGCTTCTAGCCCCCCCCCCCCCCCCCCAATCCAACAAAAAGCTCTCCATGTAGAAATGTACTGTGTTTGGTGCACGTAGCTTCACTTGGGCAGGCTGGACTCTAAGCTTCCGCGGGTTAACAGCCCTCCTAGCAGGGGCTGTGGAAACTGGTTCAAATGATGAACTTGGTTTTGCACTAACCGGCCAACTGTAAAACACAGCAGCTGAAGGATGAATTTCTGCCATCTGTCAAAGATATAGTTTGGACAGCTCTGGATAGCAATGTCTTAATCTTCAAAAGCTGTCTTTAAGAGAAGATAGCTGCTGTAAAGAATAACTGATATATAGCAACATCAGGAGAAAGGGAAGATCCTAGTTGTAAAATAGTACTTTGATGCTCAATGCATTTGTGGCAGTTTGCATAAGACAGTAAGTGTGTTAAAATTACTATGGAGCAGCTGTTCATACCCCCGCTTGCCACATGACAAGCGCACATGAGTTATTCCTCCCCTCTGGGAAGTGCCAGGTAGCTTATTTCTTTCTCACTGAAAGATGAGGTATCTCATTAGAAACAGAAAATAGCTACACAGACTTTGAACCCTTTTGTAAGGAAACAGCAGTCTTCAGTTGAGAGAAGTTGGGTTATGGTCCCAGGCTTCTCGCGCAGATTTTGTGCTGAGAAGGAAGCTGAGCTGGCAGGGACTTTCACTGCGTTTGTATTCAACGCTCCTTTCTTCCTTTCCTGCTGAGGCACCAGGCTGCTTATGTAAAGTTGACTGTTTCGGATTGCTTCTCAGCTAAAATAACTTAGACCAGAACTGAGGTTAAGCCAGGCTCTTCTGGCAAGGGAGAAGCATAAGCAGATTAGAAAGATTTCCCTTCCAGAGTGAGTAGGGGCAGGGGGAATGGTTTTGTGTTGGCACCTTTCTGTGCCTGCTCGCATATAGGCTGTTAGGAGCTATGGTAACAAGCCTTACATAAGTGATGAGTCTTAGGGTAGATATAGAAGCATTTGGTTGCCGTGCCTGATGTTAAATGTGTTATTCGGATTTGCTATAAAAGGCTGTTAAACATCTGTTTGCAATCTCGATGTCTGGCCTCCATCATACCAGCTCAGTAGGATCTGCCAAGCAGCACCCACTAGTGCTCCCAGCAGCAATGTTCACTGGCACCATGTATTAAATTACAAGCAGTTTGTAATCAGACATAAAGAATATGAAACAGTTAGCCTTTTTGCTTAGCTTTGCTTGCTTAGCCCTTCTCACTTGAGGTGACTACTGCTCTCTGTTACAGTGGGGAAAGCCAAGAGAAGCGCACTCTTCTGTGAGCCGAGTGACTGACCGTGTTGTAAAGCGTGATGGCTCAGGTGTGAAGTTTATTGTGTTCTTAGCTTGGCATCTGGCCCCAAAAAGGGGACTTTGTTCGACTTGATGAGCAAGGCTAAAGAGCTCTATGTAATGAGGATGTAGTACGTAATCGCTTGCAGCTGGGGGGAGCACACTGCATCTTTTCTTTAGCCAAATCTAGCGCGTATTAAATATCAGAGTGAGATGAAATGAGGGATGCATGAAATGCATCTTACTGATTCACTTGGTTGAGCCCCTTGGAAGTGCCTTGCTCGCTGCTTCTGATCTCAGATTTCTGGTCCTGTTTCTATTAGGAGAGGGAAAAGCTATAGTCCAGAAGGTGGTGCCAGCACTGTACAGGAGCGTCCTGGCAGGTGGCTTATTCCACCTCCAGGCAGAGCCTGACTTACACCGGGAAACGCCATCCCAGCGCAACAGCAGCCAGCGGCGAGGCTGGGACTCTCCTCCCGCTGCCGGCTGCCTCGGAGACCACGCTGACTGTACTGGAGCGCAGGCACAGCCGGCGTCCCTGGGCGACTGTCCCCACCTTGCTGGGCCGGTTCGGGTCGGTAGCCAGGACGTGATGTTTCACTTCCCCGTGGCCCTCTGCAATGGCCTGAAGGCGCTCTGCCTCCCTGCTTGAGAATAAGCAGTAGGACAGGAAGGTGAATTTGGGGCAAGTGCAATAAGCCAGCCTTTTCTTTGCAGAAACGCCCAGCTTGGTAACATTCCTAACATCTGACTTGTGAAGACTCTGCGCAAGTGACCTTTGTGCAGTACATTTCCTGGGCCTTGATTTATCTTCCCCTGGAAGTCTAAGTCATCCTTGATGAGGCTTGGAGCTGTAATGTCAGACAACAGCTAGTGCCCAACTTCCTCTTCAACCGTGATTAAGTCTAATAGCAGTGGCTATGTACTGTCATTGCTCACTTAGCGCAGCCCTTCTCCCAGTGCTGTTTCCCCTTTCCTTTTCTCCGGGTGCTCCCTGTTGCTGTGGCTTGAAGCAAAGGCTGGGCATGGTTTGGGCGCAGCGGTGGGGGGTGTCCGCCCGCGGCTGCTACGTGCGGGCTGCGATGCCGAGCTGTCTCCAGACCCCGCGCGCACTGCGCTGCTCCCGGCACGCTCGGCAGGGAAGATCCTCCTGCACAAATCAGTACCGTGCAGACGGGTCTCGCTGCCTCGCGCGCAAGGGCTCGTTAGTCAAATGCCGTCGTTCCTGAACTCACAGCCTTTCTGTTGAGAAGTAGGCTGGGTCTGGCTGCTGCGCTCTCTGCAGGCCTGGGACAGCGCGTCTCTTGTGCTCCGAGCGCGCCTCACCCTGGCACCTGCGCGGGCGTTACTGTAACCCAACCTTCTCGCACCCTCCAAACCGGCGCTTTAGCTAATGCCGCGGCTGCAGCACGTGCTTGGCCCGTGCGCCAGGAGCGGCCGGGCCGCGCGTTCCCGTGCCCAGCGCGCCCCGGCACCGCGCTGTTCTCGGACGTCTTGGAGGCCACGAGCCTTCAGAAGATGACTGATATGCAAGGATTTGTTTTTCTTGACGTGAATTTGCTGGGTTTTCTCCTCCACCTCCTCCATGTTCCTAGTCATCACGGAGCTACGCGAATCCATTTCTGCGCTGATATGGAGGGCGGTGGAGGCGGAAAAGGCAGGTGGATTAAATCTGGTCTTAGGATGGTCCTATGGGAGTCTGAGGGTTTCCCCATCCCTCTGGGTGCCCGGAAAGGAAGGGTGCAGAGCGTGTCGGGGCAGAGGTGGTGGTATCTGACCCTTGGGGAGCCTTCCTGCAACCAGCTGTAGAAACACAAACCGCAAGTGTTTTTCTGAAGAAAACGTTGGTGTTCAGCTCTCTGCTGTCCCCTTCCTTCCTAACCTGGGCAATAGTGAATAAGGTGTTTTTAAAAGGATTTTAAACCAAATGAAAGCAAAAAGCCCTGCTGGTATTTCCCTTTTGAGTTTCCATTGGATTAAGGTATAAAGAAATAGGGGGGAAAAAATTCTCTAGTGGAAAATAATAAAAGCTGATTTATTTACCTGACAGAAGAGAGCCTGGAGCAGCTCGGGATCCTTGGCTGGACGTCTAGTAAAGCCCTCCAACAATCTCCGCCTTATTCACCCCAGAGGCTGGAACAGCTTCTTCTAGTTTCTTAGGTTTTAGCATGTGATTAGACGGTTCCCTGTCATCGGCATAGACGGTGCCCCTCGGGCCCGGGCACCGAGGACCCTGAGCCCTGCGGTCGGGGGGAGACCCCTCCCTCCCGGGGGTTACGGGACAAGGAAGGGGCTCTTTTAAGATCAGGTGAGCTTATCTCCCTGGACCCTGATCCTGTGTACTCTTACGGCATGTGCAAGAATGCTTCCCCAGTAATCAGAGAGATTTGACCCTGGGCTAAAAGTTAAGCGCAGTGTACAGCTAGCTCGTAACCCCGTGGCTGCAGAGCGGACTTCATTTGGTCCTGGTCCTCTCTAGGCTTCTGCTGCTTATCTGCAGAAATGAATTGGCACTGGATTTGAAAGCTCTCAGTCCTGCGAGCCGTATCACACGGCGAGATCTCTGGGGACTTGTGGTGACTCCAGAGGGGCCTCGGGGGGTCTGGCCGACTGGAGCGGCTCGCAGACACGGGGGGCAAAAATGTTTACGTTGCGGAGTGGCTCGGATTAGGGGCTACTCCTAGTCAACAAAGGTGCTTTTGCAAGCGGCTGCTGGGACAGGCTGGTAGGGAAGGATCTTTGCTTTTAGGAGCGCCGCCGTTATCCCCCCAGCGCCTCTCCAAGGACTGAAATAGGATTAGGGCAGATCAGGAACTGACCTCTTGCTGCAACATGGACTTGCGCGCAGAAGTTGTGCAGCCGTGCGGGGAGGCGGCGTTCCTGCCTGCGGAAGAGCTCGGGCGGCGGGAGCTGAGCTGACTCCCTCGGGGTCAGGCCGTAACCTTGCCCATCTCGGGGCGTACCGCGGGATCAAAGCCCGAGGAGCTCCTGTGGGCGCTCATCGGGGAGTGACTGACACGAACGTGTTTAACTTTGCAGCTGGGGCAAGGTGAGAGCAAGCACGCAGGTGGCACAGCCTGGCTTGCAGATGGTAATTTGATAAGGGGTGGCAACGCGCTGGCTTCGCTCGCCTGACCGTAACCCAGCCGGGCAAGGCGGGCACGGTGCAATGTTATCCTTGGGGTTCAGCCCAAACCCAGACAAAAAGCCCAGTCTTGCAAAAAGCCAGCACGTAACCTTATACCGGGGCGCAGCGCTCTGAGCTCCCCCGGGACTGTTTGTGCGCGGTGTTAAGCGCGTGCGTACGTGCGCGCTCCGAAAGCCGCGGTGCCGTGGCAGAGCCAGCAAGGACGCAGCGGCACAAGCAGGGCTCCAGCTTGGCCTTCAGCTTGCAGCCGAGTGCTTCTCCTGCAAAACAACACTCTGGGACCGTAGCATCGCTCCCTGGTACCCCGGGGTCCCATCAATGTCCCGACCGGCTCGCTGTGACTAACCAGACGTGTTTTTCTTACCTTCAAAGAACGACAGGAAAATCTTCCCAAGGCTTTGGGTGAACTGGTTTCCCCAAGCCCTGGCCGGGAACTGCTCTGATCTGGGGACTGTGCTTAAACCGTGCAGAGCAACCCCCTTCGGTGATCAGCTCCTTCCTTTTCACCTTTCAGGCCTCTTCTGAAAAAAACCCATCTTTCTCCGCGTGCCATGAGATGCTTTGAAAAGGCGCTGCTGAGACAGTACAGCAATTGCCTGGTCACAGTCACCCAGCCCAGGTGCCTCCCATACCCCACCTTTCCCCTTGAAAGACGTTTAATTGATGGGTAAGAACAAGCAGAGAGAAAATACCCATTGGGCAGCTCCGAAAGCGCTCTAGATAGTAATCAGGGTGCCCTACATACTGCCTCTGCCTGGCTGCGAGATCAGAAGGAGGAAGAAGAATTCGACATTGTTTAAAATGAGCAGGAGAGGGAAGGAACAACTTCAGAATTACTCACCCCCAGTTAATTGACGGTAATTACACGGAGGAGGCAGCGGAGGAAGCCGTGATGGGCTAGCCCTGCAGAGCCGTTCGCAGAGCCGGGTGCGCTGCGAGGATGCCCTCTGAACTCCGGCTCCTAGGCAAGGCGGCAGCGAGGGGGTTAAGTTGATGGGTTTGGTTTCTTTTCTACTTTTTTTTTTTCCTTTCCCTCCCTCCTAGGTTATTTGCAGCAAACAGAGTCTCAGTGGAAGGTCTGAGCTGAGCAAGTGTTTGCTCCGGGGTGGGGGGACAGGCGGGGAGGATCGGGAGGTGCTTTGCACTCCCCTCGCACGCACCGGTGCTCCTCGCTCCTGGGGCGGCGCAGGCAGCAGCGCCCGGGCAGGACCGAGGGGTCCCGGCCGCCCCAGCGCCACCGCGGGCGCCCGATGGCGGACGACATCGACTGGCTGGACCTGCCGGGCCGGTGGACTTACGGCGTCCGTGGGGACGGGCGAGTCTTCTTCATCAAGTACGGTCCTGCCCGGCGGTGCGCGCGCGGGCTGCGAGGGGCAGAAGGGGCCGGGGTGCGGGGAAGCCAGCGGGGGTCTGTGGTTGTGGTGCTGGCGGCCGGTGGGTGGGTGGGTGGGCTGCAGAGGCGGGGGCTTAGTCTGGGTAGGGAGCAAGGGGCACCCCTCGCAGCACCCGACTTCTTTCCCATTGCACATGGTAATTCTTCCTCCCCTCCCACTTGTCTCTCCCTCGGGGCTCGCTCCTGTCCTAGGAGCTGGGCGCTATCCCCCCAAATCTGGTCCCTTCTAGTCCTCTGGCTAGAAAGACACCTGTGTGGCGGAAATGCTTTCCTTGCTGGCGGGAAGGGTCTCCCCTGGGCCGCCCCCGCAGGTGCTCACAGCCTGCTGCTTGTCTTTCGCAGCGATGAGACCAAATCCACCAGCTGGGTGCACCCCGGCACAGGCTACGCCATCCAGAGCGGCCACTTCTCCTGCGCCGGTAAGGACGGGTCCCCGGCTCGCTGCCTTTGCCCCTCGCCTTCTTCAGGCCACCGCCTGATGGCTTTGAAGAGTCTCCTTCTGTAGAGAAGCCGCCTTCGGTCTCTGAAACTTGTCGCTTAAAAGCCTCTCCGACGCAGGGTGGCACCACGCCGCTGGCGGCTCCGGAAAGGCAGTCTGGGCGGACGAGAGCCGGCGGCTGCGGGATGCTGCCTGCAGCCCCGGCCGCTCCTCGGCCAGCGGAGCTGCAGCGCCGGGCCGGGGTTTCCACCCCGCTCGCCCGCGGCTCCTGCCCTCCTCTGAGGCTGCCTCCTGCCAGGGCAGGTGCCTCCGAAATTGCCCCTGGGTGAAGCGGCGCCTTGGCGTAGCGCTGCGCCTCGGCGATCGCGTGGCAGCCGAGCCGGGGGCAAGCAGGCCCCTGGGGTGCCGCGATGGGAGAGGGCGACCACTGCCTCTGCTGTGTCCTCGCAGGGCTGCCCCGAGGCTGGGAGATGGACGCCACGCTGCAGGGGAGCTTGTACTTCATCAAGTAAGTGACAAGGGGGTCGGGGCTTTCGAGGGCGGTTTGCACCCTCCGAGGATGTTATTGCCCGGGCCTGTCTCCGGCTGGAGGCAGCTGCAGGAAATCGGACCCGTTGTTGCTTTGCTGCACACCTTGCAAGGGGTGCTGAGCATGGTTTGCCCGTAACCTTCAGGGTGCACCTACGCCTGGTCTCCCCCTCACCTAGGCCATAGCAAAGTGCAAGGCGGCGCAGCCCGGGCTGGTTTAGTCCAGCCATGCGGAGCACCAGGGTAGTAAAGATGAGGTTTTGAAGGCTTCAGAACATGTCGTTTGCTAGAAGACGGTGCCGGGGTCTCTGCTGCTAGTGTGTGCCGGGGCTCGAGTAGCCAGAGGTGAAATGCTGATGGGCCGGCGAGGTGCCGTTCGTTACCCTGTTCTGGAGCCGCTTGTGTTGCTGCTGACATGGCTCTGGGACCGTCCTGCTGGCCCTCATGTCCCGGCGGCTGAACAGAACTGGAGCTCTCGCCGGTGAGAAACGGGGCAGCGTGTTGGGGCTTGGTAGGCGTGTGCAGCGCCGCTCGGCGACTCCGGCTGCGGCGAGCGGCGCTCCTGCCCGCTGGGAGCTGCCATCACCCCGTCCGTGCGCGACCACAGCTACTGGGGCGGGCAGCTACCGGGGCCAGACCCCAGCTCTAAGTTAGGATGTGCAACTGGCTCCTTGCTCTGCAGTCTTGCCATCTACCATTCTTGCCCGAGTCTCTTGCATAAAGGCTGCCCGGTAAGGAGATGGGCACGTGAGATGGGCGGTGCTGTGCTGCCTTTATTCCTGCGCGGGGATATTTCCTCTCCGGAAACTGCAAACTTCTCCCTTTGTGCTTCCCTGGCCACAAAAGCCAGCCAAGGGCTCTTTGCAGAGGCAGCAGGACCTGCTCTGCGCCTTGTCCCTGCGCTGAAGGGAGCTCCCTGTGCCAAGTCGCCGTTTCAGATGCAAATGTTTCTTCTGAGGGTGCTGGGGAGCCCTAGGACGGCACGGGCGAGCCAGCCGGCCCGAGCTGCCCTGCGCCCGAGCTGCCGCACCGAACAGCGTCTGCCCTTTGGGAAGCTCCTCTGGGTGCCAACGGGGACTTTCTCTAGGACCTGGCACCGTCGCACCCTTGCGACAGGGAGCTCAGGGGTGCAAAGGGTCCCTGGCTGCCTGGGCCAGCAGCTGCCTGCCAGCGTAGCTGGCTGAGGGTCCAACGCCAGGCGTTGCTCCGAGAGCCCTCCGAGTTCCTCCTGGCAGGTTGCTGGTGGTTCAAACTACCTTTTGCCCCCTTCCTGCCTCCAGTCCGGGAAACTGGACCCTCGTTGGGCGGCAGCGGTGCCTAGAGGGCCGAGCTGCGTGCCGCTGAGCCGTGCGGCGCTCCTCTCCCGGAGCCTCGCACGGTCTGGCTGGCCGGGGGCGGAGGGGTGTTTCAGACGGGCTCCTCGAGCCCGTCCCTGCGTGGTGCGCGGGGAGGCTTCTCCGTGCGCTCAGCCCGCCGTAAACCTGCAGAGAGCAAAGATCCCAAGGTGAGCTGGGGGCTGGAGCGAAGCGCCCTGATTACCCCCCGTCTAATCTGGTGAAGGGAGCAAAGGTGTCCTTGGATCAGCCCGTGCGGAGTCGAGCAGCTGGAAACGCTGCCGGGAACAAGGAGCTCGCTGGGCGAGGGCGGCCATGGCGAACCTCCCTTGCGAGTTTAGGCCGCGCGATGTGCGCCAGGCTCCTCTGGGGCAAGGACGGGACGGTTTTCTCTGCCGCCGGGCACCCCTGCATGCTCAGCATGTCCGACACTGCAGCTTGGGGGGTTTCTGTGCCCCTGATGGCTGAAAACAGCCCAGCAGAGCGGGGAGCGGGTCTCCGCTGGGGGATCCAACCCACAGCTGCTCTCCCCAGGCCTGGCTGGGGACGTGCGCGGTGACGCCTGCCTTTGCAAGAGCACCCACAAGGTGGCATTGACGCCCGCGCTCGGCGCAGCGGTGCATGTCCTGCACATTGCCGCCCGCGTGCGCAGCCCCGGCGCAGGGCCGGGCTAGGGGAGCAGCTCTGCATCCTGCCGCTTTAGCCGGAGGGGCTCGGGCCGGGCCCGCTGCCGCCTGCGCCAGCCTGGCGTACGGGGCGGGCAGCGCCTGGCCCCCACCGAGCGCTCTTCCCCGCGTGGAAGCTCTGCTACAAAAGGCCCTTTTCCACCGTGCTCCTGCCTCCGGCTCTGTGCCCGAACTGTGCTAGCGAAAGAAAAGGCTCCGCTGTGTCTGTGCCTCGGGGCCGGGACGTGCCGCGGGGCTGATGTGGCGGGGCAGTGCTCCTCTCATCCCTTTGCACGCAGATAGGCAGCAACCGGCCTGGCTGGGGGTGCGTGCGCTGCTGCACCCTTTTGCTTCTGCGGTTTGGGGACCCCCGGCCAGGCTTGTTGGGGGGGGGTGCCTGAGAGCAGCTCGTCTCACCAATTGCTCAAGTATTTTACAATACAGAGCAGGGAGGGTAGCTGGGGACAGTGACATCCGAGAGGGGAGGACTCGTAGGTGAAGCTGTGTAGCTCCTCGGCCTGCAGGTGCTGTGGTCCCTCTGCTGCTGGCTGCCCAGGAGGGAGGGGAGGGAGCATCTCGGCCCATCTGCTGTGGGGGGAGGAGGGTGCGGAGGTGGGATGCAGAGCATTAAGGAGGGTGCAGAGGTGGGATGCAGAGCGTTCAGCGAAAGCCAGCCCCCTCTCAGTCCCTAAGGCTTGGTGGCTAATGGTGGGATTATAGGATCAAGGGCAGAGGTTTTTTTTTTTTTTCTCTCCTTCCTGGAGAGCCCCATCCCTTCCCACGCCAGCTGGGCCGTGCTGAGGACGAAGGGCTGGAGCATGCTGCAGGGCCTGTGCCTCCGGCAGCGCTCGGCAGGCGCTGACCCGGCCTCCGTGCTGGGGAGCTGGGAGCTCGCAGCTCTGGCGGGCAGAAGTAGGGCAGTGCCATAGATCAGGGCACGGTGCCATTGCTGTAGGGCCTGCAGCTTGCAGCTCCCAGAGCCTCTGCTAGAGCCAGGCTCTGCAGCCCAGAGTCACCCTCGCTGCTAGGCAAGGGACTGCGAAGCCTGCTCAGGGCCAGGGGAGGGGTTGCTACTAGCCCTGGCTGAGCCGTCGCTGCCCCTGGCACAACCTGGGGCCCAGAGCTGTGGCCGTTGTGCTCCGGAGAACAAGCTATGGTTGTGCAGCTGCTCCGCTCCCTTCTTCCCCGTGCCACCTCCTTTGCCCACAGGCAGCTCTCCTTGGGGTGCAGAGGCCGGGACACCGGCCGGGGCAGGCACAGCCCCTGGGGGCTGCAGCGGGTCCCACTGCCTAGAGTGGGGACAGGCAGGCTCCCCTCCCCAAGTGGTGCCGGGATGCAGGGGGGCAGCATAGTCCAGTCTACACGGAGGGCACAACACGGAGGGCTGTGTGGGGGATGTTGGTCCAGGCTTCCCCCCTGCAAGTGATGCAGGGATGCTGAGGGGTGCAGTGTGGTCCAGACCACCCTCAGAGTGCTGCAGGGTGGGCAGTGTGGACCAGCCTCTCCTCCCCTAAGCAATGCAGGGTGGGGCTGTGGGGTCCAGGCTGCCCCCTAAGTGATGCAGGAGGACAGTGTGGTCCTAGCTGCTCCCCAGAGATGCTAGGGGGGCAATGTGGTTCATTTTGCCCTCCAAGTAATGCAGGGGGGCAGTGCGGTCCAGGCTACCTCCTCAGGGATGCAGGGAGCTGGTGTGGTCCAGGCTGCCCTCTAAGTGATGCAGGGGGACAGCGCGGTCCCAGCTGCTCGCCAGGGATGCAGGGAGTCAGGGGGACAGTGCGGTCCAGGCTGCCCCCCAGGTGATGCAGGGGGACAGCGCGGTCCCAGCTGCTCACCAGGGATGCAGGGAGTCAGGGGGACAGTGCGGTCCAGGCTGCCCCCCTAAGTGATGCAGGGGTGCAGTGCGGTCCCGGCTGCCCCGGCGGCGCGGGGGGCAGCGCGGCGGAGGCGGCCCGGGGCCGGGGCCCCCCCGCGGCGCTCGGCGGCAGCCCGCCGTCACGTGCCGCTCCCGGCGGCCCGGCGAGCATGCCCAGCTCCGGCTGCCGCTCCGGCTGCCGCTCCGGCTCCGGCTCCGGCTGCCGCTGCCGCTGCGGCTCCGCGGGGGGATGCTGCGCCCCGGCACCGCGCCGCCCGCCCGGCCCTAGGCTGCGGGGGGGCCCCGCCGGCCGCCGCTGCCCGCCCCGCACGGTGAGTGCCCTTCCTCCCCTCCTCCTCTTCCTTCTCCTCCTCCTCCGACCGGGGTGCTGCGGAGGGGGAAGAGCATCCTTCCCCACCTCGGGGGAGGGGGGGGGGTGCGGGTCCCTGAGCCGTGCGGAGGGTGTTTTCGTGCGGCGTGGGGGCGGCCGGGCTCCAGGCTGTGGGGCTGGGATGGGGGCTTTGCCCTCTCGGGGGTGCCGAGGGTCGATCGGAGGAGCACGTCGCTGCCGGGGTCCCGCGGGTGCTGGCAGGGCCAGCCCCGGCTCGGGGAGCCGCTCCGCTGGAGGGCTTTTGGAGCAGGCGTCCCGGCTTGTCCCTGGGGTCCTCTTCCCTCCTTGGCTGCCGGAGGGGCTGCGGGAGCCCTCAGGTCTCCCAGCGCAGCCACCTTTACCTCCCCTGCTGCGCTTTCAGCGAGAAGCGGGGCCCCGCTTAGCGTTGCGCCGTGGCTCGTTTGCGTGCTGCGACGCTTGCTGCGTATGCTGGCTGCGCGCGGGGAGCCGGGGGCTGCGGGGCGCACGCGGGCACGGCCCCCTCCGAGCCGCCTCGGACCGGGCTGGCTGGCAAAGCCGAGGCCCCAGACGCTCTCCCCCGGCTCAAGGAGAGCCCTGGGCTTTCGGAGCCCCGGCTCTGCACCCCCGAAGCTGCCGCGTCCGCCGCTGCGAGCTCGGGAGAGCTGGTGCAGGGCCAGACCCTCGCCGGCCACACGCGTTGGGTCTGGCCCGGCACTTTGCTTAGGTTGCAGCCAGGACAGGCCGTGATCGATGGAGCCTGAGATGGCACCAACAGGAACCGGAGCTTTTCCTTGGGCTTCTCAGCTCCCCGTCTCGCTGCACACTTGTTAGTAGCAGAGCGAACCTCCCCCTCCTCTGCCAAGAGCAACAGCTAACCCGGGTCTGCGGCGCGTTTCGGTAGCAAAGACCCCAGCCCGCCCGGCTGCCCCATGCGTCGAGGTGTCTGGCGGTGCCGGAGAAGGCAAGCGAATCCCAGCCGACAGCCTGCGCAGTCAATCGCCGCTTTGTTGCGCTGCTGTTAGATCTCAAGGAACGCGATCTGATTCATCACATGATGCATCTTAAATAAGCCACGAGTCTATTAAGCCCTGGTGGGTTTGGCTCTGCGCTGAAGGCTGGTGGAAGAGGCTGCACCGGCCGCTCTGGCCTTCACTCCTGGGGATGCACCGAGCCTGTGGTCCCTGGCCGCCGCGCGGGGCCCGGCTCTGCCCCTCCGCATGGCTCCTGGAGCGGCAGCGTAATCCCAGCGGAGCGGGAGCCGGGCACGTGGGGAGCTGCAGCGTGCCCTTCCCGGGGGCGGCGCGCCGAGGGGAGGCAGCCTGCCCAGGCCGCGCCGACCCCGGCGCCACCGGGGCGCCTGCCTCCGCCTGGCAGCCCACGGTCCGGCTCGCCGGGGTCTGTGCCGGGGGGGTTCCCCTCTGCTCCCGCCTGGAGCCGGACGCGCCGTGCCTGGGCGCGTGGGTCCTCCCGTCAGAGGACAGTCGTGCACGGTTGTGCGCTCGTGAGCGTGGTGGTGCGCGTGCACACGCGTGTGCACACGTGCGTGCAGGTCACGGCTGTGCCTGCAGCTGCGGTCGCTCTTAGTCTTTCCTTTAAGCCTCTTCTGGCATTTCCTCGCCGAGAAGGAGCCCTCCTGGCCCGCTCCGGAGTGAGCCGGAGCAGCCGGGCCGGAAAGGATGGGCGCTTCCCAGCCTGGCCCTCCGCGACCTGCTTTAGCCCCGCTTCCTCCTCGGTCTGGCCGGAGCCGGGGGCTGCTCCGTCCGCCTGCGCCCCGAGGGGTCGCTCCCAACCCCGAGCGCCTGCCCGAAGCCGGCCCCTGCCGGCTGCGGAGATCTAGAGGCAGGGTTAGGACTGCCGGAGAGCGGCTGGTCGAGGCATTAACATCCTTGAGCGCCTGCTAGGAATCACACGGCGAATGCAGAGCCTCCCTCCGCGCTGGGGCTCCCGGCTGCGCTCGGCGCCTGCGGCCCCCGCGGGGAGGGCACCCTGCGCGTGTCCCTGGTTTTGCAAGCCGCAGGCGGCCCCGGCTTGGCCGTGCGGGGCTCCGAGCACCCCCTCGCCTCTGCCCACGTCCCTGGCGTTGCTTGCCGCCCCGCGGAGGAGAGGGGCAGCGACGGGCCGGCCGGCGGCCCCAGCAGCCCGGCCTCGGCGAGGTCTCGCGGGCCCACCTGCGCCCGCGGGGCTGCCGCCAGCCGCGGCCGGGCAAAACCTTTGATGGGGAAGCTCGTTGCGTGGGTTGGGGCGGCCGGGGCCGTCTCTGACCTTGCTGGGAAGCCGTGTTTTCCCGCTGAGTTCCCATAGTAACCGGAGGGAGCAGCAGCTGGCCCCGGCTCGGCGGCGGGAGGGAGAGGAAGGACGCGGAGGAGCGGGGAGACGGGCGAGCGCCGGTGCCAGGCGCTGGCACGGGGCTGCAGGGCGCCCGCCGTGCCCTCCCCGGGCTGCTCCCGCTCCGCGCGGGGCCGGGGCCAGGCCTGGCGTCGGGGCGAATCGCCCCCGGTGCAAACACCTCCCGGGCAGGCGGCGTTGGGAGTTTAATCTCCCTTCTGGCTGGCGAGGCCGGCTTAACCCTTAGCCCCCAGGCAAGAGTTGT
The DNA here is from genome assembly GCF_040807025.1 of Struthio camelus. Classification (NCBI taxonomy): domain Eukaryota; kingdom Metazoa; phylum Chordata; class Aves; order Struthioniformes; family Struthionidae; genus Struthio; species Struthio camelus. Next base: position 6,792,830 of record NC_090965.1, on the reverse strand, counting down.
TGTTGGTTTTCTTTCTGTTTTTTTTTCTGCTCCATCTGTGCCCTGGGAGCAGCTGCCTGGGCTGCTCCTCTGGGGTTTGGCCGGGCTGCGGATTTCTCCTGCCTTTCTTTTGCTCTCTGGAGGTGAGGGCAGGAGGGGAAATCACTGCTCCGTGGCTGTTCCTCCCGCTCTCGGGCCTTTGTAGTAGTAGCTTCCCCCCCCTTCTGCTTTCCTTAGCTTGAAACACGATAATCTGCAGCAGGAATAAATCGTGCATCGAGGAATGTGCCGTCTCCTCTTTAGCCTGGTTTCTCCGTAGGATCTGACAGCTCCGCGTCCGCCCGGGGAAGCGCTGCTGCCGCGACGGCCGCGTAGCCCGCTCCCGGCAGCGCCGTAGCAGCCCTCCCGCCGCGGGCGGCTGCTTCCCGCCCTCCTCTCTGCAAATAGCCCCTGTTTCTGGGCCCCGCTGGCAAGGGCTGCTGCAGAGCATCCCGCCGCGTGGGCGCCCACCTCGTCGGGAGCGAAGGCCCGGCGGCTCCGGGCGCGGAGCTGCTGCGCCGGGGGCGAAGGACGGGCGCGGAGGTGACCTGCGGGGCGAGGGGTGGAAGGAGCACGCGCAGCTCCAGCCTCCCCAAAGGCCTGCTCGCTCCTAGCACGCGAAGCCTAGAGCTGGTTGTGTTTCCTCCTTTCCAGCTCTGGAGAGCTGCACGGTGTTGAGCAAAATCTGCGTATCGGGGAACGACAGGGAAGCCAAAACTTGCTGGAGCTGGAAGAGGAAGCCGGGGTTTGCTGGATCCGGGCTCGGCTTGCGTGGGCAGGCTGGGGCTCTCGTGCTTTTCCGTGCGGTGCTGTTTTTGTTTCAGTTTAGCGCGGCAGCTGTGCAAAGAGGCCGGCGAGGGCTCTCCGTGCGCGGCAGCAGCTCTGGGTGAGGTCCCTCTGGCCGTGGTATGCAGGGAAGCAGGTTAGATGATCGCAGTGGCCGGTTGTGGCCTTAATCTGTGAATCTAGCAAAGCTCTTTAATAAAGATTCAAAGTCACCAACTTCTCAATTAAGGGATGAGACAGCTCTTGATCCATGTTTCTGGGTCAGCTGGAGAAAGGCTATTTAAGTCCTTGGTGATTGCTTTCCTTTGATGTTTCTAAAGGAGACATCTTTTGAATAAAAGCCTTGCTAGTGCCTCCTCTGTGTCTTGCAGAGGGAGGAAGGAAGGTGCGTACGGCTGGGTCGTCTCCGAGGCAGGACCTGGGCTCGGGCGCCTGCGCTCCAGCCCTCGCCGCTCCTGAGCCAGCGGCTGAGCTCCGGCGAAAGTCTCCTCCTTTCCCTGCAAAGCCTGGGTGCTCCCTGCTGCGTGGCGGCGGGGGAGATCCCGCTTGCCCGGGACCAGGGCGATGCCACCGGCCCCTGCGTGGCTCCGGGCAGCGCGCCGCCTCCTGCCGCTGCTGCCGCCTGCGGGGCGCCCTGCAGCCGCCAGCCCCGCGGCAGCCCTGCGGCGAGGGCGAGGAGCGCTCGGCTCAGGCCGGGCTCCCTGCCCTCGTGCTGCGGGAGGCCGGCGCTCGGTTTGCTCGGAGGTTTGCCGCGGAGCGAGGCTCTAGCGGCGCTGGAGGAGAGGAAGGGACGGGAGGTACCGCGGTTCGGGGCGCTGGAGCCCCTCTCGGTGCCCACCCTGCAGCAGGGGCGGCTCTTGCCGTGGCAGGTTTATGCGTCCCTTGCAGTGTGGCCTCTGATGGTGGCATACGGCGCTTCTGCCTCTAAGCGGCCCCCTCCCCTGCTGGTGTGCTGGGGTCCCCCGGGGTCGCGTCTCTGCTCTGGATTGGGGCGGGGGGAACGTGGCCCGGAGCGATGGGACCCTCCTGGGCTCAGCCCCGGACCGCCTGCCCCGGCCTCCCTCTGGCGGTGGTCCGCGTCCCGCCGGGGGTGCTCCAGCGGCTCGAGGGTCCTTCTAGCCTCTGTTTACCTCCAGAGCAGCCGCTTGCATGGGTGTTAATTGCAGGAGCTGGCAAGGCACTAATTAGGGGATAATGAGACGGCTTTTGTGCGCACCTGGCATCCTGTCGCCCGCCCGCCCGCCCGCGTCCCTGCTGCCGCCCCGCTGGCCTCCCGGGGCGGCCGGAGGCGCTGGGCGCTGCCTGCTCTGGCGCAGCAGGCCTGGCCCGCTCCGCTCGGCGTTTCCTTCCCCGCCCCGCGCCCTCGCAGCGCTCGATTGCAAAACAGCCGCTTCGTGCTCCTCCAATTTAAACCCGGGGAGTTTATCTCTCTGCTGCTGAGTAACTGCGGCGGCCGGGCTGCTCCGAGCCCCTGCCTCCCTCCGGTGAGTAAGCGGCCGGCGAGCGCCTTTGCAGCGCGGCTCTTTGTTCCCAGCGCAGGGGCTGGGACGGCCCCTCCGCCGCCCCCGTGCCCCTTGTGCGGGACCCCCCCCACCTGTCTTCGCAGCCCCCCAACCCTCGCTGCTGTCCCTGCAGGAGCAGCATGGGAATAAGCCCAGGGCAGGTGGCCGGTCCCCGGGGGGAGGCAGGATGCAGAGCGCCCGGGAGCCGGGACGTGGCTGTCCTCGCGGGCATCACAAGGGTGCCAGGAGGAGCCGGGAGCCGGCTGGGGGCTCGTCCTCGCGGCTCGCTCGGAGCTCGGGGCTCTTTGTCGCGTGCAGCGGCCGAGCATCCGCTCCGGGTGCCGGCCGCGCGCCCGCTTCCTCCGGCCGCGGGCCTCTCCTGTTCCCTCTTCCGCCGCTGCCAGGGCGGCGCGTGCCTGCCGAGCAGCGACAGGCTGTTGTTTCTCTCTTCCCGCCTGCAATCGCCGGGGATTTGGAGGCAGCACTCCCCTCCTAGGCTTCGTTATATAACAGCCGGCAGCAGCAGCAGCAGCGCAGCTGCTCCGAGAGCGCCGGCAGCTCGGTGCCGCCGCCGCTGCGCTGGCCTCGGCCGGACGCCGCGCGTCGAGGTAAGGGTCGCCCCGGCGGGGAGCAGGCGCCCGGCCGAGCCGCGCTCCTGACCCGGGCGCCCGGCCGGGAATGCGCACGTGGGCACCCAGCCGAACAGCCGCGACCGGTCCGGCGTGGGGCGCGAGGACCCGCCGCCTCCCAAGCCTGCTCTGCCGGTCCTGCTCCAGCCCCGGCGCCCGCCCGCCTCTCGGGGCACCGCGCCGCCCTGGCTCCGTCCTGCTGCGCTCTGCCCGCGGGAGCGATGCGGCGGGTGCGGGGGCCCCCGCGGCGGCCAGGGCGGGCGCCTGCCTGCAGCAGCAGAGCCGGTGCCGGGGCACAGCATCCCGGGTGGCGGCGGTTGGTGGGGGGGGGGGGGAAAAACAGCTTAAAAACCCACCCCGGTGGCGTTGCTCCTGCCAGCCCCGCGCCGCCCACCTTCCCGGCAGGGTTTTGGGGGAGCCCCAGCGGGCGGGAGGCGGGTGGGTGGCGCGGCGCCTGTCATCTCGCCGGCCAGGGCTAATTGCAGCCCTCGTCCCAGCCTCGCGCGCTGTGAACCCTGCACCTCTCCCCTCCCTCTCCGCGCTTAGGGGAGAGAAAGTCACCCCGGCTTTGCGGGCATTTGCTACCCGTTGCCTGTAAAGCAGTTTAAAATCCTTGCACGAGGGACGGCTTGGGAGCGCGGGCGGCGCTGTGGCCTCGTGCATCCCTCGGGCTGCGAGAGGCTCCGGTGCCCGGCGCGCGCGGGGACAGCGAGCGAACGCTGCCTGATTCCTGCCGCGCTCAAGAGCGCCCGATCAGCTCGAGCAGCTTTAGCGTCCCCGGCCCGCCGTGAGCGCGGGCAGAGCGTGCGCAGAGGCGGCTCAGCTCCTGCTCCGGGCCCCTGCGCTCCCTTTTTATCCGCGTCGTCGCGTTTGCTTGTCCCCCGCCTGCTCCCTCCATCACGGAGCCGTGCCCTGGCGCACCTCCGGCGCGGGACCGGCCTGGGAGCCTGCGGCCCCGGGTGCAGCGCCCGCGACGGCGTGCAGGGCTCCCCGAGCCTCTCGCCATCTGCTTTGCACCCCGAAACTGCTTTTCCAGCCTTTATTCTTGCAGGGAATTTGAAAATGCGATTGCACCCTTAGGGCCAAGAAACAGAAAGCAAATCAGGAGATACAAATCTGTTAGTTTTGTATGTGTGTCATTATTTTTAAGCCAATCCCGTGATGTCAGACCCGAGTCCTGAGCGCTCCGGGGTTGGCAATGCCATGCTAGCAAGCAGAGCCCCGACAGACGAAGCGATGCCCCGGAGTGGCGCGGCGGAGCGGGCCCCGCTTCGCCGGCCGTGGCCCCGCGCGGGCGCCTCGTCCTGTGCTGGCCCCTTGCGCGCAGCGTCCTCCCTCCGTATTTGCTGTGCGAGCGTGGGGAATTTTTTTTTTTTTTTTAATGCATATTTTGTGAATGTGCAAATGCAGTGACCTTTTGCGGGGGCTGCTCGGAGCTCCAGCTCTGTCTGCCGGCTGCTTCCCCGCTTGTCAGGGAGATGAGGATTTCGAGAGCTATGTGCAAACTCCAGGACCTCTGGGCTCCAACACTCGGGTGCAATCCCAGTGACGAGTTCCCGGAGGGGAGGAAAGAGCTCTCTTCCCCTTCGCTCCCCGTGCGACTGGAGCTGCCGGGCCCTTACCCAGGCATCGGCACTGCTGCTGTGCGTCTTGTCCGCGTCTGCGACTCCTCCCTGCTAGCTGCGACGTGTTCTTGGCGTGACCTTGTCCCCGCTGCCATCGCAGAGGCTGCGTCCGTGCTTGCCTGTGCCTCGAAAGCCCCCAGGGTCCCCGCGGCACCCTCGGAGCGTGCGCTGGGACGAACTCCCTCTCCAAACCCGCTGGGGTTGCAGAGGGGCTCCCTGGGACCCGGGAGGGCCCCTTGCTGCCCGGCCCGGCCCGGGGCCCGGCTCTGGAGGCTGGCCAGGCTCTTTCCACGAAGGAAGGGGCCGGTTTACGAGCCAGCTTTCCATGCTGCAATCCCATTTGATTTGCGAGGAAGGAATGCAGATCCCGCTCCCCGACCGCAGCAAAGACAAACAGAAGGCAGTTTTCTGGCTGATGATTTCCGAATCCGCCTTTCCAGCTGGTCCCGTGCTCCAAGGAGCCCCCCTCTCCTTCTCTCCGCTTCCTTTTCAGCCTGCGGTTGCTGTTCCCCTCCTCAGCCCCAGCGCCTGCCTCCGCCGTCAGCCCCAGGGAAACCTCCGGCCCGGAAAGACCCGTAAACGCCCCACAAAATCTTTGGCGAAGCCGGACTCCGAGTCGAGGGATGCCGGCTGAGCCGCCAGCCTGCGCCTCCCCGGCCCCGCAGGCACCGGCTCGTTTCTGCCCCGCGGGGGAGCATCTCCCTGCGGAGATGCTGCGTGGGTACCGGCGGATCCAGGCGCGCAAAGAGGGGCTGCGTGAGGGGTCCCGCAGCCCCGAGAGCGCGGTGCAGCCGGGGAAGGTGCGTTTCCCGCCATCCATCCCTTTTCTAAACGTCCTTGGGCACCGAGATAGAGCCCACGGCCGCCTCCGGGCTGAGCCCAGGCCTGTGCTAGCCCTGCGCAGATAAGAGCTGGGGAGCCAGCAGGAATGTTATTTATGCGGTTAAAGTTCACGGAGATGCTGGGCTTAACGCCGGCGTCCCGCCGCTCGCGGGCCGGCTCGGCTGCAGCGGGCGGCTGCGCGGCGCCCCGGGGGTGGCCGCACGGGGGATGCTCGTCGCCGAGGCCTGGAGAAACGCGTGCATCTGCTTTGGCTCCTCTCTGAACGCCCAGCGGTTTGCGCCGAGGCAGGGGCGCTCTGGGCTAAGGTGGAGCCAGAGCAAGCCCTCCTCCAAAAGCTGATGAGCTAAAAGGATGGCGAGGCTGCGGCGGTAGGGAGCAAGCGCTGGGCTAGTGCCCCGGTGGGGAAACTGAGGCAGAGACCCGGGGCTTTCTGCAGAGCAGGCTGCGTGAGCCAGGGCGGCTGTCCCAGGCCGCGCACCTCGCTCCCGGGTGTTTTGTCTCGGCTCCAGGGAGCTCCTGCGGTTCCTCGCTGTGCGGGCGGGCGCGCGTGCACTATCTGGCGCCCAGCCGTCCCCGTTTCCTGATCGGCCTTTGGGTGTTACCGGAATATAATTATTCCGTAATTACTCTGTAATGAGGTAACAATCCTGCGGCCGGGCTGCACCTAAAAGGGCTTTCCTCGCCCGGGCCTCCCGCTTCCCTCTGCCCCGCGGGAGTGTCGGTCGGGTCCGACAAGCCTGGCTCCTCGCCTGCCCGGTCCTGGCGCGGACGGATACCTGCCCCCGTCCTGGGAGGCGGACGGGCAAATGTGGGGCAGGACGTGCTCAGCAAGGGGCTTCCTCTGCCCCAGCCCCTTCCCGCTCTGCTCCTGCCGCTCGGCGGTCCGGCCGGGATGCAGCTCCCGGGAAGGTAGCTGAGTCGGCGCGTGCCCGAAGCACCGGCGGCCGCCTGGCATGCTATGGAGACTGTCAATGCTCCCTTTCTCTCCCTTCTGGCACCGGCTCCCTCCGCCTCCAGGCCCTCTTGGGAGTTTCCTCCGACTCGCCTTCACTTGTTTGTACCGGCCAAAACCATCCCGTTGACAGGAGTCCGGCTCGCTCGGCTCGTGGCCGGCTTGCCCTGCTCCCGGTGCTCTGGGCAGGGCATCGCTCCGGGACAAAAAGCCGGTGCGTTCCCAGCCCCGAGCGCCCTCGGTGCCGGCCAAGTGCCGATTCCCAGCGCCCCGGTCCCTTCTCGCGGGCCCTTCGGCACCCTGCAAAAGGGTCCGTCCTGGGCAGGCTTCGCCCCGGTGCAAACAGGGCTCGGCGGTGTCTCTCTGCTCCTTTTCTGGTGGGTCGCCCGTGCGCTTGTGATGGGGAGCTAGCCCAAGGACTGGGCAGCCGGGCAGATGCAGCCCATCCTTACGGTTTTCCAGCTCGCTCCTTGGCCGAGCTGATGGAAGTCGGGCTCAGCCTCCTCCCCGCGGTTCCTCCCCGAGGAGCTGCAGCGCTCGGGGCGGCCGCGGGCACGAGCCGGCCGGCCCTGTCCCCGCTCCGGGCGCTTGCACGCGCGTGGCCGTGCGTGCCGGCGCCTCCCCTGGGGCAGGGATGTGCAGCCCGATGGCGGTGCGGGCTCCGGCCAGGCGCTGCGCGGGGACACGGGGCCGCGGGCTGCCGAATCCCGACCCGGTTTGCCCTCTCTGGCCAGGCACAGCATCCTCTCTCTTCCCGCCCGTCTCCAGCCCTTCAGCGCCAGTTTTTTCCGCTCCCTTTTTAACCCCGTTTACAGGATGCCATTCAGAGCGAGGGGGAGCAGAGTTCAGAACGGAGAGTTCCTGTTATTTATAGCCGGGGATAGACACTCGAAGGCAAACACGCATGGGCCGGGCCGGGCGGGGGTGGTTTTGCTTTTTTTCCCCCTAATCCTCCTACTTTCAAGGCCGGGCTAGCTCGGCCGGAGGTGGAGGGTGCCTCCGCGCTTGCAGTTCCCGGGAGTGCGACCCGCCGGCCCCCGTCTCCAGCGGGAGGGAGAAGAGGCTGCGGTTGGTTCAAGGACCGGCGGTGCTGGGCAAGCGGGTGTCGGGCTCGGGCGCTCCCCGCCGCGTGTTAGGAGAGGGCACGGGCTGCTCCCTCGTCCTGGGGGCCCGGAGGTGGCTGGGAGCCGCGGTGCTGGTGATGGAGCAGCCGGGCTTTTGGGGCGTCCCCGCCAGCCGCTCTGCCCCGGGGTGGCTTTGCACCCCGCTGCGCCGGCATGCAGCTCTTGTCGCCAGCCCGGCCTCGGGGGGGGGGTGCTCCCCGTTTCTGAGCATCCTTGGGGAGCCGGCGTCCCCGACGGGGGGCTCGGCTGCGGGGGGCTCGGGTCCCCGGAGGGCTCGGCGCGGCGATGCCGGCGTGCTTTCCTCGGCGGCGTCTCCCCTTTCAGGTCGGCTGAGCAGCAGCGATTAGCGATTCCGGTTTTTATGGCGAGCCTAATGCAATTGCGTTTCCTAAGCCGGTGCCCTCCCCGCCGCCCCCCTGCCTTCCCCATGGCGGGGGTCTGCCGCCGGGTCTCATGAGACAAGTTGTTTGCTTCGGTGTGGTGCGTGCCTGCGTCCGTGCACGTGCTTGCTTTTTATTTGCTCCCTCTTCCCCGAATCAAGTCGATATTGTCTTAGTTGAAAACAACGCGCGACTGTCGGAGGGTGACCGTACCCAATCTTTCAAAGCTCACCGAAGCGCGAGGCTGCGGCCGGAGCCAGCGAGCCGCGGGCACCACTGCCGGGGGGGCCGCCGCGGGCCTTGGGCAGCGGGGCGGCGGGGAGCCCGCTCGCGGCCTTATCTTATCGCGAGCGCGCGGGGCGCATCGCCCGACGGGCTCGCGCTGGCGATGAGGGGGCCTTGGGGCCGGCGGCGGGGGCGCGGGGGGCTCCGCTGCTCCGTGCCCCGGCTGCGGCAGCCGCTGCGCTCCCGCCTTGCCCGGCCCGGCAAGGGGGGGGCTCAGCCCAAGAAAATGCAACACCGCCTCGTTTTTAGGCTTTACCCGGGGGCTCGTCTAGCTGTTTGAATAACAGCGGGGTAGTCAAAAGCGAGGGGGTGTTTGCACAGGCGGCCGGGGCCGAAGTCCTCCCGCCACCCCTGCTGCCCCCCCCTGGGCGCCCCGGAGGCAAACTCGCTCTTCCAAAGCGCCTGGGCGGGATGCACCCGGGGCGGTGTCTCAGCCGGGGGCGTTTTTGGGGGGGTGGGGAGGGGGGTGCGTCCGCCTGCCGTGCCGAGGCGGGCCGGGGGGAGACGGAGGGCCAGGCATTTGGGGCGATGCCCTGGCGCCGCCTTCCCCTAAACAGGCTGTCGGTGTTTGGGCGCTGGGCGGCCGAGCCCCGGGCTGCCTTGTGCCTTGTTGGCAGCCCGCGACACGAGCTGCCCGTTCTCAGCCCGGGGAGGTGGTGGCACGCGCGGTCGGCAAGCCCGCAGAAGTGGGACGAAGCGGGGAGGTTTGGGGGCAGCGAGGCCGTCGGTCGCCCTGCCACCCGCCGCACCGCGTGCTTTCCCGAGGGCGACGATGCATCGCTTTCCTCCAAAAAGCGCGGCGCGAAGCAGCGCCCGGCTCCGCTCCGAGCCCGCGCCGGGGGCGCCCGGCCGGCGGCGGTGCTGGGGGCCTGGCAGGGCTGGGAGCGGCGGGAGCGGCGTGGGAGCCGGCGCGCACGGGGGTGTGCGCCAGCGCCCGCTTATATACGCCCGAGCCAACCTGCCGTTTCAGATTTCAGCCCTGCCTTATCAGCCGTCCCGTCCCCCCGGCGCTTGGACGCCGGCCGGGCTCGCCGGCAGCCAGGCGGCGGCTGCTTCCCCGCCGCTCTGCTCTGCTCCGCTGCCGCCTGCAGCCTCGCTGGCCCGGCCGCGGCACCGGCGCATCCCGCCGCGGCACCGGCGCGTCCCGCTGCGCCTGCAGAGCCAGGTAGGTGCAGCTGCGCTTGCGCTTTGCAGCAGCTCCGGCTGCAGAGCCGAGGGGGGGGCTCGGAGCCGGCGGCGGCAGGCACAGCTTTGTCACCTGCTTTATTCCGTTTAAAGGGATGTTTTAAGAAATGCTTTTTTTGCAGCAGCCCCCTGCTACGCCTCCTGCCTGCTCTGACGGGGATGCTCCGGCCGCCGCCTGCTTCGTGCGCCAGGCTGGGCGCGCAGGGGCAGAGCTGCGTGCTGCGAGCGTGACCCCGCCGCCCGGCCCCGTCTCGCTGGGCTGCTCCTCTCCTCCCGGCCCGCGGCCTGGAAAAGCCCCTTCTTCCCCCGGTCCTTCTGGCCGAGCCGCTGCTTTCCGGCAGACCGGAGCCGAGCGGGGAGGCGACGCCAGCACCTTGCGAACGCCGGATGATGCTCCCGCGGGCGGCGGAGCAGGTGACGGACCCGGCGCAGTGTCCCTCCTCTTGTCTCCAGCAGCACTGAGATAAGGTGGGCAGTATCCCCCCACCAGCCCACCCACCCCGCTTAACCTGGCGGCGTCAGGCTGTGGCGAGGTTGCCAGCGGTGGTTGCGGTCTCCGTGCGGGCGCTCCCGGCCGTGCACGGGGATGCCCTGGAGAGCGGGGCCACGGGGTGCGCGGGCGGGCGGGCGCTTCTCCGCGGCAGATGCCAGCCGGTTTCTCCTGCCCGTGGTGCCGGGGACGCGCGAGCCGCCGGGGCAGCAGGACACGTCTGGATTTTTTTTCGACGTGTCCTTTATAACGGAAGCACCGTTGTACTAGCGTCCGCGCGGAGCTGGGACTGCACCTCTGCAGTCCCGCCTGCTCGGTCCTGCTGGGGCAGGAGACCCACGTGCAAGCAGGGACGGTAAATCTTCCTAAGTCACGTGCGTGGCGGGCTTTTTACCCCTTACTGGTTTCAAAAGGATTTAAGGTTTGTGATCATGTTCCTCTGCCCATACCCTTGCTTCCCGGTGACTTTTGCACCTCTTGGTTGGCTTCAGCCAAATCTGGCTGGGGGATGGTAGTCTCCGTGTATTATGTTCCCACAACTGAGGAGCGGATGGTCAGGCAGGAGCCGTGGCGTTAGGCGGCAGCAAAGCAGCACGGAGGAGCGGTGCCGAAGGCCCCTTGGGTGCTTTGCTGTGGGCTCTACTTGTTTACGAGACAGCGGAGAAGCCACCGCTGGGTAAGGAAGGAGGCGCCGTCGCCCGCCGCCCGCCCGGGAGCGCGGCGCGGGCCGTGCCGGGGTCGCTCCCGGCTGCGCCGGGTGCCTGCCCGTGGGAGCTGCCGCCCCGCTGCAGCGCTCGCCTGCTCTTGCCACGCGTACCGGCCCGCTCCCTGCCCCCTGGAGACTCTGCACCAGCCCCTGGCTCTTCCCAGCGCCGTCTGCCGGGAAGCGCGGAGCGAAGCCCTCCTTCCGCAGGGCAGCAACCACCCTTGGTGGTCTCGGCGCGGTGCAGGGGCTGGGCCCGGCTCCCGGGCGCCGAGGGGGCCATCCCTGCGCAGCGACTCCCGTCCCGCCTGCTTGCCGCCCGCCCAGCGCACGGCCCCGGGCGCCCCGCTCCCGAAACCGGCTGTCCCCTCCCGGGGGCGCTGCGCATCCCGGGCAGGGGGCCGCGGCGCTGGCCCGCTGCCGGAGCCCGAAGCGGCGCGTCTCCCGCCGCGGCGGAGCGACGCCTCCGGTTGCATTTGTTTCCTCGAGGCTGGGGAGAAGGGGGACCTGGCAAGGGGCTTCCTTGCAGCCGGCGTTTCTGGGAAGTGGAAACCTGGCTTGTTTTCAGCCTGGAACAGTCCCGATTTCCAATTGGAAACATCCCACAGTGACTAAACTGCATTCGGGGGAAGATCTCGTCCTGCAGAGCTGATGCTGTGCTACAAGACTCGCCCTGGGGCTTTCCGCGCCGTGGTGGATGCGGGCTGGCGGGGGCGGCATGAAAACAGGGCTGCTTGGTGCACGGTTCCTCCGCTGCTCGTCCCGTCCTCGCGCGGGTTTCGTGCCTTCCTGGGGAGCCGCGAGGGGCCGGCGGGGAGAGGGATGCAAAGCGTTTGCAGCTCCCCTGCCTTCCGCTCGGCGAAGCCTCGCTTCCCCCGCTCCGGCCGGCCCTCGCTCGCTTGGCGGCCGCCGGCTGCGAGCGCTAATTCGGACGCGGCTGGGAGGCTGGGAACGTGCCGGGCATTCACCGGGAAGCCAGGCTGTGGTGGGCTGGAGAGGGCAATGAAAGCGGGGTCTGACCCATCTGGCCTTCCCGTCGGAGGGCAACGCGGTCACGCCGAGGCAGGGAGCGCCCCGCTCAGCTGCTCCCGGCGCTGGCGTTAATGGCTGGTCCGAGCCCCAGAGCGTCCTGACGCGCTGATTTATTTCTGCCCGTGGAAACGGGGCTCTTGAGGCAGAGAGCGACAGGCTCGTGCGGTCGGCGGCGGAGAGCCGCGGCGCCAGCCGATGCCCCGTCTGCCTCTGGGGTCTGGTGGGGGCTCGCCTCTGGTTTTTGTGTGTGTTGAAATCTGTTTGCTTAAAAGCAAACCTGGTCCGGGGACCTTTGGTTCCTGCTCTGTTTGCATGCGGCGGCCGGCGGCGGAGGCAGCCGGGGAGCGGGGCTCTCGCTGGCCTCGGCCCCGCGCCGCGGCGGCGGGCAGGCGCGGGGCTCCCCGCCGGAGGGGCCGGGAACGCCAGGAATGCGCCGATGCGTCGGGACTCGCCTGCGGGAGCTCTGGGCGCAGGGCGGCTGGTGAGTCACGCGGAGGGTTGGCAGGAGCCAGCGGAGGTGCCAAAAAAGCCCGCGAGCCGGAGAAGAGGCAGAGCTGCAACACCCAAAGCCATCCGTCGCCCCGGCGGTGGGAGCGGACGCATCGTCCTCGACGTCCCTAGCATCCTATCCGGCCGCGTCCCTGCTGCAGGGAGCCCGGCGCGGGCGCTGCGCGAGCCCCGGGAGGGGAGAAGTCCCCGCGCGCGGGATCTGCTGCCCCGGCAGGGCTAGATTCAAGCGCCGCGCGCAGCCCCCGAGCCCGGCCCGCCGCGGGGAGGCCGCCGCCGCCTCTGCGTGGGTTTGCAGTTCGCTCCTGCCGGTGGTTTTTTTTTTTTTCTTTTTTTTTTTTAGCCATTTGATGGTCTTATATCTTGATTAAAACCATCCGCCCCGGCAGCCCTGCGCTTTCCAGGCGGCTCGCGCAGGGTGGTGCCGTGCGGATGTTTGTCCGAGGCTACTTCTGAGCGCTCGCTGTCTCGCGGCGCTGCCGGGGGCCCTCGGCATGGCACGGCCCGGCTCTGCGTGCCCCCGCGGGCCGGGACCCAGCGCCGGGCGCGGATGCGCAGAGCGTGGCGCTGCCGGGGCGGGATGCCGGGGTCCGGCGGTGGTGCTTGGGGACGCGCTCCCGCTGCTCTCCCCGTTCTGGGAAGCCCGGGAGCAGGGAGGAAAACTCGCTGCGTGCAAAGCCCGGGGGATTAACCCTGCTGCTAATAACCCGCTGGGCCCCGGTTGCAAAGACGACGGCGTTTGTTAACGGGGCGCAAACCCCAGGCAGCGGAGGGAGGGTGCTGGCATGGTCCCCGTGGGCTGTGCGGGAGCCGGGCGGCCGCCCCGGCGGAGCGGGAGCCGCGGGAGCCGGGCTGGCCCCCGGCGCGGCCGCGGGAGCCGAGCGCCGCGGTCGGGCTCTGAACGCGCTCGGATAAGGTTACAGCCGTTAATGTTGCTTGGGAGGGCTACTAGGTCTCATCCTGCCCTGGCTCCCGCGAGCTGGCAGTGGCACGGATGTGCCCCGGGAGCAGAGCTGGGGCTTAGCCCCGTAAGCGGAGGCGGCCGTGGGAGTGGGGGTGCCCCCCCCCACCCCGCACAGCCCTGCGGCAGCGTTTGACCCCGACGCCGGAGCCGCCGAGCGCTTCCCGCAGCTCCGCGGCCTTTGAAGGGGCCGGGGCGGGCAGTGCGCGCCCCGGACGCCGTCCCGCGCCGGGGCCGAGGGGGTTAAGCCCTGCCGGCAGCCGCCGTGGCAGTTAATGATTGATAACAGCCACGGTCTCCGTGGGCTCCGGAGGAAATCATCCAGCCCAGCAGTGAGAAAGCCACCGGCTCGGCGAGCGCCTCGGAGCGAGGGGACCGGCGGTGGCACCGGTGAGCACGCTGGGGGGACGCGGGGAGCCGCCGTGGCTCTGGCCGGCGCTGGCGGCGGCAGGGCAGGGACGGCGCTGGTGGCCGCGGAGCTGTCGGGATGCTGCCGGGTTTATCGCCCGCGACGTGTTAAGCAGGTGCCGAGGACTCGTCTCGAAAGGATTTCCCCTTAACCCGCTGCTCCCAGCCTGACCTGGCTGCAGAGCGGTTTCTGGTCCCGTTTGTTTTGCTGCCTTGTGCAGGCAGTTGCTTAAGACAGGTATTTCTGCCCGCTGGAAATGGCTCCTTAAAGAGCTTAGGGAGAGCTTTACATCCTCCAGGTCTGGGTCTGGCTTGCAGCGCTCAGGCCCTGGGACCGGATCGCCTTCGGCGGAGGCGTCGCGGCTGCACGGCGCTTCGGCATCTCCGGGGAGGGAGGCGGCGGCTGCGTTTGGGCCTGGCGCGGGGCTGAGCCGGGGCCGGGCGCTCTGCCTCTGCCGCGGCCCCGGTGCACAAGCGCGTTTGCATCTGTCCGCGCCGCTCCCGGGGCGGCTGCAGGGATGCTCGGCCGGAGGCGCCGCGGGAGAGCGGCCCCGTGCCGCGCCGTGCGCCCCTGGCCTGCGCCCTGGCCCCGCGGCGAGACGGCAGAGCCGGGCTGCGGCCGGAGCCGCGGCAGCCCTTCGCTCCGGGGATGCCCTTTGCCTCTCTGCCGCCTGGAGCCCCTCCGGACGCTGTGATGGAGCCGGGGTTGCCAGGGAGATAAAACATAAACACCCAGGGCTTTTTTCCCCGACTCCTTTTCCGTCCGTCTGGGAGCCGGGAGGGGGCCGGCTCGTCCCTGCCGCCGGGCGATGCGCGGCTGCCAGGAGCCGCTTTGTTCTCTGGAAATCCCCTGACTTCCCAGATGCTCCCGGCCGGCCCCAGCTCCGCTCGGCTGCCGCGGCCGGAGGAGGCTGCTCTGGCCTCCGAGCTCGCGTCGCCCTGCCCTCGGCACGGCCGGACCCTGGGGACCCCGGCCGGGGCATGGCGACGTCCCCGCACCCCGGCAAACGCGGCGGCTCCTGGAGCGGGGCCCAGCCCGGGAGGCTCCCGCGGCCGGAGGCCCGTGGATGGCCCCGGCGAGCTCTCGGTACGCCCGGGCGGTGGATGATTCACCCCGGCGCTCCCCGCCCGGCACGGCGGTGCCAGCTGACGCGTGCATCTCGTCACCGGCGCGCCGGCTGGTTGCGGGGCCGGGCGCTGGGGCCGGCACCCTGCCGCGGGGGCCGCTCGAGCCGGCACCCGAGCTCGTGTTTGCAGGCAGCACCCGCCGGAGAGGAGGGCAGGAAGCGTTGCGGCTGCTCTGCGCGTTTGCACCCCGGCAGCGTTTGCACCGGGCCGGCCGCGAGGCTGAGAGGGAGACCTCCGCTCGCGCCTTCGCGCCCTAGTCCGCTTTTCAAGTGCCCACAAGGCCCTTTCTTCCCTGCGGCCGATCTCACCGCGGAGCTGGCGGGAGCCGGGGTTTCCGGGCTTTGCCGCTCGGCTCCGGCGGGCCGGTCGCGGTGCAAACCCCGGCAGCCGCGGGGCGCGGAGAGCTGCTCCGAGCTTGCCTTCCCGTCCTTGCCGTGGTCCCTCTTCTCCCCCCGGCCCCGTCGTTCTCCCTCTCCGGCCGAGGCCCTGCGCTGGCAAGCGTTCGGAAACGCTGCGAGCAGCAGTTCGCCAGCTCCCCCGCTGCCGGCGGCGCTCCGGACCTGCGTCCCCCTCTCTTCCCTCTCTTCTGCTGCGTCCCTGTCCGCTCGCGCTGCCGCTCCTCCCGCGGGGCTGTGACCTGGGCTTTTGGCTCGGAAACCCGGGCTGGAGCTGGCACGGGAAGCGCCAGCGCCGGGCTCGGCCCCGCCAAGGAAGGAGCGAGCGCGCAAGTCCTCCTCTTCCGCCTTGGCGGGGCCGACGGGGCCGGGAGTAGCAGCCCGGCTCTGCTCTCGCGGCTCGCCTTGGGAGCTGGCGCTGCGGGCGGCGCGGCGCCGCTGGCGTGGCCTCGCTCCGCCTGGCCTCGACCCGCAGCCTTTGAGTTTCCCTTCTTCTATCGCCTCTCTGCTCGCCCGGCTGCTGGCGCGACGCCCCGGTGAGGGGCGCAGGGCCGAGCTGCCGGCACTGCCCAGCGCCGCGCCGCGGCCAGCTGCTCAGCAGGCGCGGGCGTGCAAAGGGTCTGGTTTGTTATTGCTCGGGGGAAAATAAATCTTCCCGAAGCGTCACGACTCCCGCCCGGCTCCGCGCCGATTCCCTCGCAGACAAAGCCTCTCCTTTGTGCTCCCGGTGGCTGTCGCGGGGGCGGCCCGCGCCGATGCGTCCCGCGGGCAGCCCGCGCCCAGCCGCGGCTCCGAACCCCTTCAAAGCCTTCCCGCTGCCCCTGTGCAAGCCTCGGCCGTTCGCGCTTCCTCATCCGGCCGTGCGTTTGCTCTGCCGTGCCCGGCGCCGACGCCAGGCGGGGAGGCCGGCTCCTCGGACGGCGGGTTAACGCCGGCGCGGCTGCTCCGCCTGCCCTTCCCGCGGGGGCCGGGCGCGCTGCGGCTCACTGCTTCCCGGGAGAAAAGGGCTCCCGAGTGCCCCAGCCCCGCCGCGATGGGCGGCCAAGGAGGAGAAGTGAAGAAAGGGCTAGAAAAACAGAGGAAGGAGGCCAAAATGCTGGGCGTGTTTGGCCCGTAGCCGCACAAGCCCCTTGGCCCCGAGCCGCCGGGGTGCTCACCCTTGAGCCGCCGGGGTGCTCGCCCCCGGGATGCTCGCCCCCGGGATGCTCGCCCCAGCAACGTATGCAAAACCTCCAGGTGGACGGTTTTATTTCTCGCTTTGGAGAGGGGCTGCAGGCAGCCGCGCGTTAGTGGCGCGAGGACGACCGCTCTCGTCCTTCTCCCCGCGGCCAGCCGAGGTCCCGCGCGATGCCGGGGGCACGGCGACGCCGGCGGTAACACCGCGCCGCCCGGGGAGGAAGGAGCGGGGCTGAAACGGGGGTTGAGGCGTGGGAGGACAAGGCGGCTCGTCCCCTGCGGAGCGAAGGTGGTGCGGGAGCGGCGGGGACGTTTTTAGCCCGCCGGGAGCCCCGAGCGCCGTCGCGCGGCGATGGCGGTGGCCTGGATTTTGCCCCAGTTGGCTCGGCTTCGGCGAGGCCGGGGGGGAGCAGGGCAGGCAGGTTCCCCTCCCCGCCTGGCCAATCTGCTCC
Source organism: Struthio camelus (assembly GCF_040807025.1). Lineage (NCBI taxonomy): Eukaryota > Metazoa > Chordata > Aves > Struthioniformes > Struthionidae > Struthio > Struthio camelus. The sequence continues at coordinate 6,776,249 of NC_090965.1, read as the reverse complement.
GAATTTAGCACTTGGCAGGCTCCCCGCGCCTGCGGAGGGCTGAATCTCTCCACCTCCCCCCTCCACCTCCAACAGCCCCCGCCAGCCGGCAGATAGGAGCCCAGACGCCCTGGGGATGGCCGCCGCACAGGGCATGGTTCCCGTTAGCGGATGTCTTCGGGCGCAGGGGGGTGCTGGGGGCTGTTTAAGTGCAGGCAGCCGAGCCGGTGGCCAAGCTTGGCCGTGCCGGTCCTGGGGAGGAGGGATGCTGGCCCGCAGCCCCGCTTGCCGAGGAGAGGGAAGGGCTGCAAACAAACCCGGGGGAAAACCCGCGCCGGCAGGGAGGCGGAGGCCGGTGCGCACAGCCGCTGGCCCGTGGGAAATCGCTTCCTCCTGTCGCTGTTTCACCTGCTCCCTCCCAGCTGGGCCTGCGTTAACTCTTTCGGTGTCTCAGCTGCCGCTGAGAGCAGCTATAATACATATACCCGTGACCTTGGCTGGGGGTGGAAGGGCAGCAGGGAGGGCTGCTGCGTGGGTTGCTGTGCTGCAGTGGGGGCTGGTGTGTGTGGCTGTCCCTGCAGCAGGGAGGTGTGGGGTCTGCGTGGGTGCTGGGCTCTGTCGGTTGTGCTGCTGTGATTGCAGGTGCACGTGGTGCTCTTGGGGAGGTGGTCCTCCTCAGCAGAGGGGGGTTTTCCTTCCTGCTCTCAACAAGCTTTGATTTGGGGGAGTGGGGAAGCAAAGCAGCAAGAGAAAGTTTTGTTCTTGACTTGCTGTGTTCGTTCCCTGCTCTTCCTCCCTACCCCTACAAAAAGGGGAAAGTTAGATGGGTTTTCTTGGATGTTTACCCTGAGGCAAAGCACTGGCTCTTCCTACCCGCTGCTCTCCCGGGAGGTCCAGGAGAGCCCCCCCGGCCCCAGGGGCTGGTGTTTGGCCCTGCAGCGTGTCCACCCGATCTGCCGGGGAGGGTGCCGTGTCCGGGCCCACCCTGAGCGTGTAACACCCGCGAAGCAGCCCAGCTGGCGGATGGAGAACGGTGCTTGCTCTGTGCTGGCAAAGCTGGGGTTGAATCTGGGCTCAAACGCTCCCAAAGCATCCCCCGAGCCTGGATCTGGTCGTTGTCTTTGGAGCCGAATGGGGCGATGGGGCAGGAAGTGAAATCCCTGTGCGGGAGGAGGTCGGGTGTCTGCTGGGCTCTGGCACAGCGTGTGCCTGGCTGTCCTGCCCTGTGCAAATCCTGTCTCCCATGCTGTCCCAGCTGGATCCCAGCCTTTCCCCGAGAGGGGCTGGAGAGGTGTGGGTAAGCACGGGGTGACACGGGGAATGGTTCGCTGTGGGGGGACCTTGCCATGGGTTGGTTCAATTGCTCGGCTTGTTATTTGGAAATAGCAAGGGTGAAAGCAAGACAGGGGTTGCTCCAGTCTTTCTTTTCCTGCTATCCCAGTTCAGGGCCTCTTGCTGCCCACGGTCGCCCTGGGAGCTGCTACCTGCCGTGTCAGGGCAGGCTGGAAATCCCGGTGCAAGGCTGCTGTGGGTGGAGGCGAGGAGGATGTTGTGGTTCCTACCTGCACCGCGTTTCCTGGACCCTGCCGGCCGGCAGAAGGGACCGGGAACGCCACCGCTTGGGCTCGCAGCTCCCCTGCCGTGGCGGGGCGCCTGGCTCCCCGGTGAGCGCTTGCGTTGGTGCGCGGCGGAGGGCTGGCCCGCGTCCAGGGGCGGTTGGGGGACCTTGACCGCCGCCATTGCAGAGGGCGGCTGCGATCGAGGGCGGTGGGGAGCTGCGCGGCCGCTGTGGGGACGCGGGGACAGCTGGGTCCGGCGCCTGGGGGTCGGCCAGCGGCGCGAGTGTGGGTGCGAGGCCAGCGCGGCCCTCGGGGCGCTGCGGCGGGCAGGTCCCTCCTTGCCCGCGTGCGTCCCAGCCCTTGGCCGGCAGCCTGCAGCGTGCCAGCGAGGAGGCCCCGGCGGCGCTGCTCGGCTCCTCCACGCTCCGGAGAGCAGGTTCGTCCGCGGGTGACGGGCAGCCCCGAAGGGGTGGATTTCCCCTGTTTTGGAGCTGTAATCCAGCTGGCACATCCCTGCCTATGCTGCCTGACACGGTGCCTATCCCCGGCTGCTCCACGGCACCCCCCCAGCTGCACAGGAGCATCCCCGGCCCGCTCCAGGCCAGATGCCGGGGACCCGGCTGGCTCCAGGCTGCACCCTTGGGGACGGCTTTACCTTCAGGGGCTCCTGGGTTTCAGGAGGGGCAGATGGACGAGGCGATAGCGCTGGCCCGGGAGACGCCGTGCTCGGTGTCCCCAGGTGGTCCCGGCGCGGGGCAGGGCCGCTGTCCTGGGGTGCGTGCGGAGCGGGGATGTGGTGTGATGCAAGCCAGCTGGCTTCGTCCGCTCTGCTTCCTTCTTTGGAGGTTTCTTCGAAATGCCAGCGCTGCCTTCCCTCCCCTCCTGCATGTTATCATAACAGTCCTGATGGATTTGAATTCACTTTTTGAAGCAGAGGGCCAGTCCCACAGTAGGTCACCCCGGATCCTGCTTCCAGGGCTTCCCCCTCTGAACCCGGCAGGGAGCAAAGGGCTTTTTGGCTAGCAGGACCCAGCTCGGGGGGGGGCCGCAAAGCCCTGTTGCTAGCAGCTCCCTGCCGTAGGGCCGGGTTACGGGGCGGTTTGCGCTTGCACCGGCTCACACGGTGCTCCCTGGGCTGTCCTCCTTGCACCACTCTGCCTATGGCAAAACGATGGAAAGTCCCTGGGGGGGAGCAGGGACCGTTTGGGGGCAGAAGCAAGGAGGGGGTGGGATGAGTCCAGTAAGTCGGGCGCGGTGGCGGCTGCCTCCCTCTCCGGCCGGTGTCGGCGGCTGCTTCTCCCTTTGCACGGCGCTCCGCGGCCGGGGGCGGCGGGACGCGGCAGCCCCCCCCGCCGCCACCACCGGGGCTGGCGCAGGCGGCGCGGGTGCGGCGCTGCCCGTCACCTTTCCTCTCCTTGGGGAACGGAGCCGGCGAGCTGGTTTTGTCACCGCCGCCCTGCTCGGCGGCGCCGGTGCCTGGCGGCGGCGGGGGGCGACAGGCTGCCGCCTCCCGCCTGCCCGAGCGGAAGGGAAGGGGAAGGGAGGGGGACGCAGCAGGCAAGCCGATGCCCCCGGCCCCGAGCCCGGGGCTGCGCAGGGGACGGCGAGCCCCGCAGCCCGGCGCCGGCGTCGCCCTGCCCGCGCCGCGCGTCCCCCGGTGCCGTCGCGGGCCGGCGGGACCGGCCGCCGCAGCGATGCCGGCAACCGGCAGCCGGTGCTGAGCTCGGCGGGACGCCGGCACCATGCTGAAGTTTCGGGCCGACCGGCGGGTGAGGTAGGACGGCCGCGGCCGGGGGCACCTCAGCCCGGGCAGTGACTGCTGCATTGCAGTGCTTCGGCGGGGGATGTTAACTCGGGAGTTTGCGGAGCGGGGTCAGCCGAGGCAGCCGCTCCGAGGCGGTGATTTAAGGAGGTTCCCGGGCAGTTCCCGAGCTGCCGGGGCCGGTGGGCGAGGGCGGCGTGGGGAGGGGGGCAGGAGGCGCTTGGGCCGGTGCCAGCGGAGCTGCGGGCGCTGCAAAGGGCAGGAGCCGGCCTGGCGGTGCCTCGGCCGGGCAGGGGGAGATGCCGGCCGGAGAACAGAGAGAAACCTGCTGCTGCCCGCGGCCAGGGTCGGGGTCCGGCTGGGGACGTCCCCGGCTGCGGTTCGGCAGTGCCGGGAGGTCAGTGCAGCCCCCGATTTCCAGGGCTGACAGCGCTGCTCCGCCAGTGTTTGCACCGTCCCTGTCTCCTGGTATTGCCTGTAACCGGCCCCCTGTCACCGTCACGCTGTCACCCATCCAAAGTCACCGGCCACAGGGCAAATGGTCTGGAAGTGGCTCCAGTCCAGGGTGGCAGACACCTCCCTGTAGCCCGAGCAGGGTGCGTGGGACGAGGAGATCTGTCTCTGTGCAGATAACTCACACTGGACTCATTCATTAGGGTGCAGAGAAGCCAGCGCTGGCGGGGTTTGTGGAGTGGGCTCTGCCCCTCGCTTTGGGGGTGTGTGCACATTGCAGAGATTTTTAAGATGACCTACAGCAAGGGGAGGGCGGTGTGGAGGCGGACGGATCGGTGGTCGGGCCAGGACGGGACCTGCAAGGGAGAGCGCCTCTCAGCAGGGCTTTTTTTGGCAGAAAGCACTTAGTGTCTTCCAAGCCTGGCTGGAGCCCAGGTTCAGGGTGAAGAGTGTGTTTATGGGATGGTCTTGGCAGCTGTATTTTCTTGCTCAAACTTTCCCTGTTTTGCTGACGCTCGGCACTTCTGCAGCGTGCTGGCTGTTTGCATGTAGGCTTCGCGGGTGGCCGAGGGGCTCGGTGGCTTCGCGAAGGAGGGTGTGCAGAGGGAGGAGGTCACGGAGATGTCCGTGCTACCTTCAGGGCAAGGCAAGCTTGGAGTGACGGAGCCCCTACTGCGGGCCTTGCCTTGGGCTCGCTCCTTCCGTGGGCTTCTGCTTCATAAGAGCAAGGAGACCTCAAGGTTTTTGATAAGAGCAGTGCCTCTAACCTGCTGGTGCTCCACAGCCGGGTGCCTATCGGCCGAGTTCAAAATCTGCCGTGAAATCCTGCGTGCTCTTCGGCATGCCACCGCTGGCATGCGTCCTGCACGGGCTGCTCATGGCTGGGGTGAGTGCAGGTGCCCTTCACCCTTTCCACCGGACAAAACTTTAACATCGAGGGCTTCTCTCCCCCCAACCCTCTGGAAGCGGTTTCTGGAGGGGTTTCCCTGCCCCAGCCGGTTTGTGCTGGGATGAGCAAGGCTCTGTGCGGAGGGCTGGCCCGGGAATACCGGCTCCGTGGGACGGGACAAGGACAAGTCAAACTTTGTGAGTCCAGCCCAGCTAGAGCCCTGCCTGGCTCGTCCCAGCACCGCACCAAAAGGCCCAGTGGCACCAGCCCTTCCAGGGTGACTGCCTTGCACCTCGGCATGGTTAAAACGGCACCAGCTCCAGGTCCGAGCGGGTCCTGATCCAGGGCTGTGCCCAGCGCTCGAGCTGGTGTTTGTGTCTTGTGGGCGGTGTGAAGCTCAGCTCAGCTTGGCTGGCTGTGCCTTGTGAGCCTGGTCTTGCTCAACTGACGGTGTTTTGGCAAATGCCTCTAGAATCAGCAAGGCAAACTGGGGTGTGTGTGTGGGGGGGCATCGGGGTTTTGCTCCAGGCACAGCCCAGGATGGGTCACTGCTGCCGTTACTGCAGTGACTTGCTCTGACACCGATGTCAGGTTTATGTTAGTGTCTTGTCGGGTGGCACCAGCGCCCCGTGACACGTCCGCAGAAGGAACAAGGTCTCAGCAATCGGAAATGCAGATGAAATTTGTTGTGCGGATTATGCAGCGTGCGGATTAGCGGCAGGCGATAAGCGAGGCTGCCGTTTGTAAGCACTGCAAATCCCTGGGCTGCACCGAGATGCTTTTGGGAGTCCCCCCTCCACGCTCTGCTGCTCGGAGAGCCCAGTGAATCCTGCTTGCCTTGTTGGGACTGCCCTGCTGCAGCGTTCGCAGGCCCGGGGTCACCCGCAGCAGCTCTGGAGAAGTGCTCTGGGCAGGAGTCGCTTTGCACCACAGCCGTGGTCTCCATCCCATCCACTTCCCCCAGCCAAGGCCGTGGCTCAGGTCTGTGCTCCGTGGCACTCAGTTACCTTCTGGTGTGCTTGGGCACAGGACATAGGACCAGGGAGGCAGTCCCCTAAGCTCGTGCAAGCTGCAGATTTGTAAAAACAAACTGGCACTGGAGCGTTAAGCGCAAGGAGCACCTTCAGGGTGTGATGTTTTAGGGAAAGCTTTTGGAGACAAACCACTGGGTTTGGGGTTCAGACACCCAAAACACTGCACTTCACCAGTTAAAGTTACAAGTTCATCAGCTGAACCCCAAGAACAGCCCGTGCACGTGCTGCCGGCACCCTTGCAAAGGCGAAGGGAGTTTGGGTAGGTGACAGAGACGCAAGCAGACGTTTTATCCAGGTCAGCAGCAGGTGGTGCGGAGGCGAGCCCTGCTCCTGGGCTCCGCGGCAGGCAGCACCTCGCGGAGCTGTGGGGACGCGGCCGCCTGGTCCCCATGTGCTGTCGGACCCCATCGTCCCTGCGGGAGCCGGACACAAGCTGAGGATGATGAATCCCTCTGCCCCGTCCCCGCTGTGTCACTAACTCCACCAAACCACATCCCCGCTGTGTCACTAACTCGGCCAAACCACCTCCCTGTCTTCCAGCCACAATGAAAGGCGGAACACGTTCCTGCACCCAGTGACGGGACAGATCCCGGAAGAAAACTCAAGATTTGACTTGCAAAAGTAGGTTGGCTTTGGGCTCCCTTGATTTCAGGACCTGGGAGTGGGTTGCAGTGGGGGACCGAGGTGGGCTGGGGGTCTGGAGCGGGACCGGCACAGTGAGGAGCCGGTGATCCAGGGCCAGTTTCGGGGTGGATGGAGAAATGCAGCTCTGCTGACCGCCGCTTTCTCCTCCTGCCCTCTGTGCTGCAGACCTACCTTGGACATGTCCAGCAAAGCAGGCGGGAAGCGGCCGGCCACCGTTCCCAGCGAGTCGTCCAACCACACCATGGTGTCGGAGGCGCCCCCGGAGCGCCCCGGAGGCCGGGTGAGTGCCCGGAGCCACGCGGCATGGCGGTGGCAGTGATGACGATGGCGTGCCGGGGACCCTGGGGACTGAGCAGCTCCTCTCCCCCTGTGCAGGCCTCGCGCTCCTCCCGCAAGGGCATCGCCTTTGGGAAGCGCTCCAACTCGATGAAGAGGAACCCCAACGCGGCGGTGACCAAAAGCGGCTGGCTCTACAAACAGGTACCTGTGCTCGAGCCAGCATGGAGCCGTGCCTTCCCCGTCCCCAGCTGCACGTCTCCCCTGCAAACCCCGGGGTGCTCCCCAGCCCGGTGGGTGCTGGCTGGCCGCCCTCGAGGAGCGTGCTGGCCTGGCACCCGAAGCTCATCTCACTGCCGCCTCTCTCGCAGGCCAGCTCGGGGGTGAAGCAGTGGAACAAGCGCTGGTTCGTGCTGGTGGATCGCTGCCTCTTCTACTACAAAGGTGGGTGGCCAAGGGCCCAGCTTGCGGGGCACCCTGGCTCCCAGGACCCCGCTGCCTGGCAAGGACCAGGGAGTCCACCTGCACACAAACCTGGGTTATTATCACTGAGCAGATTTTGCCAGCGCTGGGCAAAGGGGTCAGGCCAGCGGGAGGAGGTGACAGCCCTCCAGTGGGGCGGTGACCACACAGAGCCGAGATGTCCCCTGTTTGCAGGTGTTTGCTGCACGGGGGACCCGAGGGGTTAATCCCCTGGCAGCTCTCGCTGGGCTCAGCCCTGGCAGCTCTCCAGGCTCAGCGCCCGGGGAGGGTGGGCATGCATAATTGAGCAGGCTGGAGCTGAGCGTGATGCTTGCCGGGAGGGCGCAGGAGGCCAGAGCAACAGGCAGGCAGCGGTTTCCCGCAGGTAGGCTGGCCTCCCGCCAGGCACAGCCTGCCCGTGCGCTGGAGCCCACGGGAAGCAGCCGCGGCACCGCGTCTCCGCAGAGCCTCCCGGCTCCTAACCGCACCGTTTCCCCCCGCTTCGCCCACCAGATGAGAAGGAGGAGAGCATCCTGGGCAGCATCCCCCTGCTCAGCTTCCGAGTGGCGGCCGTGCAGCCCTCGGACAACATCAGCAGGAAACACACGTTCAAGGTCAGTGCGTGGCCGGGCTGGCGCCGCGGTGGCAGAGCCTGCGCTGGGCATGGCCCGGGTGCTCGGGGGCATTGTGGGGCAGCGGTGATGTTTGCAGGGTCCCTGATGCTCCCTCTTCTCGCTTCCTCAGTGACTGGGCACAGAGCGGAGCGGTGCGCTGCCCTGGGGGTCTCAGAGGGGGGAAAAGGGGTTGGGAGACAGGTTTTTCCCCCTGGGGACGTGGGTGCAGGGAGTGGAGCTGCCTCTGCCTCCCAGCCTCTGAGTGCCTTCAGCATTACATCCTTTCAGCCTTGCTTTAGCATTGGCAAATGCCTGTCTGGGGAGAGGGGCGAATGCGTTGATGCCCACCGGGACAGCCCGTGCACTGTGCCCAATGCCTTCCCCTGCTGGGGAAGCGGAGGCAGCAGCAGGGCAAAAGCGGCGTCCCCGAGGTCATCGCTGCCTCCAGGCCCGACCTGCTCTGAGGCTCGACCCCGCGGGCCAGGCTGCTCCGCTTAGTAACCCGGGAAGCGAGCTGGGGGGTCCCCGGCGGGGGGACGTGGACGATGGCATGGGAAGCAGCAGCACGCTCCCTGCCCCACTTCCCTCCCCATCTCGCTGCTCCCCGCCAGCGCCGAGGGCTGGCACCGCGCTCCTTGGCCGTGCTCCCATGGCCAAGCGAGAGAGGGGCCTGCCCAGCTCCCCACTTCTTTTTTTTTAAGCTTGCTTTGACTGGCGTGTAAAGGAAATGGAAACGCAGTTGCAGTGGGTTAGCACGGACTTGGTTTCTGCTTGTCGGCCTTCGCTGCTGTGGGTGCAGGAGAGAGCTGTGAAAGGCAGAGGGAGGCTGTGTGCAGCGGGGCCCTCCGACACCCTCCCCCAGGAGCAGGCCTGGTCTGCCCCCGTCCAGAGATGCTCTCGGCCCCTCTCCGTGGGAGCGCTGAGGTTCCCCCGGCACACACGTGGCACTCGGGGGCATCGCAATGCACCTTTACAGATATGACTGCACACGCTGTCCACGGTCTCACCTCTGTAGGCAGTAGCACGTGCCTGCCTGCACGGGGTGCCTTGCACTCATATACGCTCATGCAAAAACCGAGCGCGCATCTTCCTGCTCGTGATCACGGCAGGAGCTGCACGAACCCAGCCCCGCACCTCTCCATGCACTCACAGATGTTTGTGCATGTGCCCTCAAACAAAATAAATAGTAATAGATAGTAATACTGCCTCAACCCCCTGATCCTGTACATGGGCGTACGCACCCATGCAGTCCTGACTCCTGTGCCTGGACCTGTCAACTTTAAACCTGTATTTAAGCTGCGGTTGGCAGCATCTAGGAGATGCACATGTGCTCTCCTGAGTCCTCGTGCTGACACTGTGCACCTAGGACTATCATCCCGGGCGAGGTGTCTGTTTGCCTGTAGCAGATGCAGGCAGTAGCAAAGAAGTGACCCAAAAGTGTTGAAGTCTCTCTCTTGGGATGTGATATTGGTGGGAAAAGAGCCTTGTCAAGCTGATTTTTGCAAACTGACTTTGTTCCATTAAGTGTCTGAGCTGTGGTGTTTTCACATGCACGTGAGGGCTTTGGTGGATAGCTTTGCTCAGAAATGAAAATCATCTCAGACCTGCCGTCAGAAAAGGCTCTGTCCATCCCTCAACTCCAGCCGAGTCCCTCTTTCTTCCAGAATAGACTTAAATCCTACAAGTGGTGCCGGCGCTGGCACCGCACGGCGTGACTGGGCAGACGGCCCCTCCTGGGGATGGCAGGAGAGATGGCACCTCCGGTGCACCCCATCCTTTGACTAAAGCTACGGTGCTTCATCTGCACCCAAATTGCCCCAAAACAGAGACCATGACAGCTCCCTGATTCTGATCCATCTTCAGGGTTTCACAGTAACATGAGAAAGGGTTGAGAGGTAGCAAGGAGAGGCTACCAGAGCCTCTCGGCCTCCAGCGAGGTCCTGCCACACTCCACCGTGTCTCCCCGTGGTGGCCTGCCACGTGGTTTGACCTGTTGTCTGTCTTTCCTCCTTTCTGCCTGGGCGAGGATCCCCCTCGGACAGGAGGTCTCTTCTGCATGCCTGTCTGCCACACCAGCACCCAGCCACCAGATAGGTAGTATGTTCTCGCGTTTCCGAGTGCATGCAGAAGGGCGCGGGACGCGCAGGTTTCCCGGCATGCTTCGCGCACCCCGCTGTCACTAATCAAGGGGACCGAATCCCTTTGGTCTTTGCTCTCACTGCAGAGCGTTCAGAGCTGCATGGAGGTTGCAGGGCCCGGGGTTCGAAGGAGCCGGGCAGGGGAGCCCCTGGGCCCGGGCTGCCGGAGCAGCTGCCAGCCCTCTGGGGAGGGGAAAGTGGAAACCCACAGGGAGTTTTAATCAGAACCCTAGATTTTCTTTTGATTTAAAGAAATTAAACCCTGAAAGCGTTTCAGGAATAAAATCTTTTTCCTTTTCCTTCCTCCTTGCTGCATCCCATCCCTTTGCAAAGAGGGGGAAGGTGGAAGCTTCAGAAGGACCACAAATAACCCATTGTGCTTTTCCGCCACCGTAGCACGGGTTGGAGAGTGGGCACCGAGATCATGGGCCAAAAGGGAACCTTTCTCCCTCAAATGTTATTTGGGTCAAGAAGCCACGTTCCCCCTCACCCTACATGGATGATAACGCTCCAGCCAGAGCTCCTGCTCTCCCAGGGAGTTGTGGACCCTTCATCTGCCTCTGAGCACCCCGAGGGAACCCCACTAACCCTGCACCTTTGCACTGGGGCACTTGTCCCTCTCCATGCACCCCCAGAGCTGGCCCCTGACCCCAGACCAGGGCTCTGGCAGAGTCGGGGGAAAGCTGGTCCCAAGCATCTCTGGTAGCAATTGCATGTGGTGCCTGTGCCCCTGCGTGTTGTGCTGGGCAGGCAGGGCTGCCTCTGGCTCCCAGAGGTGGTGGCTATGGGACCCAAGGGAAGCCGATGGCCCTGCAGTGAGACCTGGCTCTTCTGCAACCATCCGTGGCTGCTTTGGAAAGAGCAGGTGCATCAGGAGATGCCAGAGGTGTTTCTCATCTTGCAAAAGCTTGCAAAAAGCTGGTTTAAAGCAATGCTCCAGTGCCTTTTGGCCACCGCCTGTCACTGGTGTGAGGCTAGAGGTGCAACCAGTTCTGCTGGTGACAAGTTGCTCTTTAAAGATAATAAGCACAAGTCTCCAGCTGCGTCCTCAGCTAACCCCTGGGCTAGCTGAGGAAAGGGAAATGGGCTCAGGCTGCAAAGCCTTCCTCCCACGCCGCGCTGCTGAGGGGACATGCAGCAAAGCAAGGACTGCTTGGGGAGGAAAGGACCTGGCCCAGCTTCTCCTGCAGCTCCAGAAGACCCCAAGCCGACCCAGCCAGCTGGAAACCGAGCTCTCACTCGCCTGTCTGTCTCTCTCCCACTTTTCTGCCTCCCTGCAGGTGACTGTGTGCTGGGCGGAGGAGGTGCCGGCGCGTAACAAGCAGTCCCTGTCTTCCCAGGCTGAGCACGCTGGCATCCGGACCTACTTCTTCAGCGCCGAGAACATCGAGGAGCAGGAGTCCTGGATCCAAGCCATGGGCGAGGCTGCCCGGGTGCAGATCCCACCGACCCAGAGGTCAGGGCAGGCTGTCGCCCCGCAGTGTTGCACGGGGTGCAGGGGCACCCCTCGGCCCTGGTCTCCTGCTGATGGGGTGCAGGGGCCGTGCATTGCGGCAGGGGAGCCCCTTGGGAGCGTGGGGTCCCCCTGGAGAGCGTGGGAGCCGGGGGAGCATTACCCCGCCAGGATGGAGGGAGAGGTGAGATGTTACCTGGCCATCCCTAGGGTGGTGCAAAGGGGAGGTAATGCCCTCTCATGTCTTCATGCCTGCCAGACATGAGAAGACGGACTCTGAAAACATCCCTCCCAGCAAGCACCACCAGCACCACCGCAACACCACTCACCGGGAGCACCCCAAAGCCGACCCCGATGCCAAGACCCGGGGGGAAGGCGACGGCCGTGGCTCGGAAAAGATTGAAAGGAAACCAGAGAGGATGGAGAGCAAGAAGGAGCCCTTGGCCAAAGCCAACGGCATCACGGCGCAGGAGATGCCCTCGGAGCCTGGCAGCCCGTACCCCGAGGTGCCCCGGGTGCCGAGCAGCGTGGAGCGGCCGACGCAGCCCAACGGCTGGCCCTACTCGTCACCCAGCCGCCCCGGCAGCACCGCCTACCCCCAGCCGGACGGGGAGAGCGTGGTGCACCGCCGGGGCTTCGTGCCACGCACCAACCCCGAGAAGATCGCCCAGCGGAAGAGCTCGATGACGCAGCTGCAGCAGTGGGTGAACCTGCGCCGGGGGGCCGTGCCGCCCGAGGAGCTGCGGAGGTGAGCGCCGCGCTGGGCAGCGGGGGCATCCCCTACTTTTCTCCAGGGCTGCCCTTCAGACGTTGCTCTGGGAACGTCCTCCTGTGTTATCCCTTCCTAGGGTCGGAAAACCTCCTTTCCAGGTTGTTCCCACGTGCTGGCTGTGACCTGTGCATGGGGGACCCCCAGAAAGGCTAAGCGGGGTGGATTTTGGAGGGGAGACCCAGGAGGAGGGATGAAGCCCGCCACTTTGCAGCGGTGCTAGCCGCTGCATGAGCCAGCTTTCCGGACGCTGGTGACAGTCGCGGAGTTGCCGGCTGTAAGAGCCTGGAGACACCGTGCTTTCCAGCTGGGAAACCCAGCCGGGGGCCTCTCCTGGGGGCCGGGCACCATCTCGCCGCCCGCCCGGCTCTCACAGCGCTCTCCCTCCCAGCCCCACCAGGTTCTTCCCCGTGTCTCGCCGGGTGCCCGACTACTACTCCCCCTACTCGCCCCAGTACCCCGAGGACTACCAGTACTACCCACCCGGCGTGCGCCCCGACAGCATCTGCTCCATGCCCGCCTACGAGCGGGTGAGCCCGCCCTGGGTGCTGGACGACAAGCGCCACTCCTTCCGCAACGGGGGCCCCTACCAGCTCCGCGAGTGGAAGGAGCACCCGGGCTACGGCCGGCAGGACGTCCCGGTCTGGCTGCCCGGCCCCGGCCGGCAGCCGGCTTCCTACTACGACGAAGTGGACGCCGCCTCGGGCTCCCTGAGACGGATGTCGCTGCAGCCCCGCTCCCGCTCCGTGCCCCGCTCGCCCAGCCAGGGCTCCTACAGCCGCTCCCGCCTGTACTCCCCGGTCCGCTCGCCCAGCGCCCGCTTCGAGAGGGTGCCGCCCCGGGGAGAGGAGATTTACGCCGACCCGGCTACCTTCATGATGAGGCGATCAGTCAGTTCTCCTAAGGTAAAAGCCCTTTTGCCGCTCGGTACCTGTGAGGTTGGAGGGGGACCCTCCTGGGGGATGTAAGAGCGGGGATGCTGCAGCGGAGCTGGCCACCTCCTCAGCATGGGCTGTGCCCAGCCTCAGCGTGCCGCCAAGACCTTGGCTCGCAGCTGGCGGCATCAGATCCCGACGCCAGTCCTGCCTTGCGGTCGTGCAGAGGCGCCCGCCCAGGTCGCGGTCCTTCCCTCCGGCTGCTCCTGCGCTGAGCTCCTGCGAAGGCGTGCGACGGAGCGCTGGGGCAGGACCCCGCTGCGGGGCTGGGGGTCCGCGAGCGCGGGAGCGATCGGGCCTGAGCCGTTGCCCTGCCAGAGCAGCGGTGCAATGCTCCGAGGAAAGAGGGGATGGGGAAGAGAGCCCCAATTTCAGGGCACCGTGTCCCCCAGAGAAACAGAGCGAGTGCGGGGGCTGCAGCCCTGCTGCGGCGTGCATGCTCCCGTCTCCGCTTTCCCACCGGACGAGGCCTCCCGGGGTCGGCCCGCGCATGCGCTTTCTGGCCTCTTGCAGCTCTCTCACATCTCTGGGGTTTGGTGGGGGGGTCTCCTCTCTTCCCAGTACGACTATCTGGGTGACAGACGGCCCGTCCCTGCGGGAATGTACCCGTTCCACTACCCGGGGTCCCCCACGGTCCACGACAAGATGGTACGTATGCTCCTGGGGCCATTGCAGAGCTGTCCCCAGGTGGATGCCGCCTGGCAGAGGTGCAGGACGGCTGGGACAAGCTTGTGGCACGTGGCCCGGGCAGCGTGCCACATCCGGAGTGTGCGCTGGCGTCAGGGACGGGTCGTCCGCGCTGCCCTGCCAACCCAGCCCTGCGGGCAGGGGTGCAGAGAGCCCGTCTGGGAGGTGGGCCAGGCCAGGGGCTCGAGGGGTCCTTGCTTAGGTGGCCAAGGAAGAAGCTGGTCTGGTTCATGAGCAGCTTTGTGGGTCAGAGACAGGCTGCTCTGCGGCAGCGCGGCACCCATGCGCCCCGCAATGCCGGCCCTGGTCTTGTCACCCAGCACAGCCCAGTCCCGACGCGGCCCGCGGGGCCGGTCCTGGTGAGGATGGGGTGAGGCTGCTCCGCTGCCTGCCGCCTCTCCTCCCGCCTTGCTGCTTCACTTTGGCTTTTTCCTGCCTTGTGTTTTCCCCTTGGAGCACTGAGGGGGTTGGAGCTGGTGGGGTGGCACCAGGAGGTCCCAGCCAGGGACCCTGGCCGGGGAGAGTGGTGGGACCCGGCTGGAGGGCTGAGCGCCCCGCAGACAAGGCTGGTCGTGTCCCCGTCTCCTTGCTGCTCCTCTCCTTGCCCGGTGCCGTGCGTAGGGTTTTGCTGCTCTTGGTAGAGGCCCGTGCAAAGGGAAGGGTTTGCCAGGAGCCCCCCTGCCCTGCACGGTGGGGTGGACAGACCCCCGCCGTGAGGCTCAGAGCGGGAGGCAAAGGGGTGGTGTGGACCACTGCTCCGGCCTCCAGTGTCAGCCCCGTGGAGCGCGCGGATCTGAAATCGCTGGGCAGGACCAGCCACTGGAGGAGGGAGAAGCAGGTATCTCCATCCATAAGTTCCCTCTGCTGCTGCCTGTCCTTGCTCGCAGAAGATGTAGGGCAGGAGAGCGGCGCCCTGGGAAGGGCCGTGCTGCTTTGGAGGCACCCAGTTAGCCGCTAGCGTGCACTATCCGGGAGGGAGGCGCGCGGCTGCGAGTCTTGGGAGGGAAGCGGGTCTCTCGCGAGGCAAGTCCGCGGCAGCCCTCCCTGCTTAGCACGAAGGAGGAGGCACCTCGCTTCTCCGGCCAACAAATCTTTGCATTTCTATAGCCTTCACCTAACTGCTTTGCTTCTTCTTTTATTTGTTTTGTGTGTTCGTTTCTTGCCGCATGTCTGCTGGCTCCTGGTAGGATGAACTTTTAGACCTTCAGTTGCAAAGAAACCTAGAGTATTTGGACCAGCAGGTAGGCAGAGCTGGCTGCAAACTTCATGCTGCTTATGTCCCCGTGTGCCCCGTCCCTGCGCTGCATCCCCTTCCCTTCCGGCGCAGCATTTCTTCCCCTAACATCCATCCCTCACCCTTCTCGGCATCGAAGCAGCACGAGATGTCTTTGGTTTGCTTCTTCCATCCTTCCCGTCTGTAGGGCTGCTCATTGCTTGGCAGAAGAAACCCTAACAGTGCCGTGTGTGGTGTGCTGGAGGTGGTGCTCCATGCGTGCTGTGTGTCGGGGGGCTGGGGGCTGCAGCCAGGCAGGACGGCGGGCCAGCGCCGCCCCCGTTTCCCCGCGCCCTGGGTTTCCGGGAGCCGTTCCCGGGCACGAGGGGGGAAGAGCAGTGCTCCGAAACCCTTCCCCGGGTCAGTCTCTGCCGCATCTCGGCTTGGAGCGGTGCAAAGGCGCTGAGCGGAGCGCAGCCCTGGCGTGGCGGCGTGCAGCGCCTGGGGCAGGGGCTCAGGAGCCACCGCGGGCAGCTCAGCCTGCAACGGGCAGCGAAGGGTCCCTGGCAGGCTGGGGAGGGGAGAGGCGGGTTGGCGTTTGGCCCTCCCGGTGACCCTTGCCCAGCGGTCCGGGTGACGAGTGGTACCTCTCTTAGGGCGGGAGGTGCCAGAGCACGGAGATTCGTCGCGGTAAGGCTGCGTGTGCCTGCAAGGGAGCTGCAGGCAGCTGTACGGGCGTGCGATGGTTCGGGTGGCGTACCAACGCCGTGCCTCCTCAAAGGCTGGGAGATGCAACACAGGGCTGGGGTGATGCGTCCTCTGGCACCGAGAGCAAAGCGGCAGCTCCCAGGCCTTGCCGTGCGCTGCCCCGTG
This sequence comes from Struthio camelus, assembly GCF_040807025.1. Taxonomy (NCBI): domain Eukaryota; kingdom Metazoa; phylum Chordata; class Aves; order Struthioniformes; family Struthionidae; genus Struthio; species Struthio camelus. The sequence goes on along the minus strand of NC_090965.1, from coordinate 6,760,508 downwards.
CCGGGCTGTGTTTGGAGGAAAGCCCTGAGCTGATTCCAGCCCTGAGCGGGCAGAGGGAGAGGGAAGCATCTGCAGGCGCATCGGGGTGAAAGCTGCGGGCACCGTCTGAAACCGAGGAGGAGGGTGGGGGAGAGGGTCCGTGCTGCAGCCTGGCGCTCGCCTGCAAAAGCCAGGCTTGCTCTAAGGGAGCTGCTCCAGACACGAGCTCATTAGTCTGCAAATCCCCATCAGTGCAGTAATCACCAAGATCTGTGTCTGCCTTGGAGCAGAGCCAAAGACGAGCGGGAGCACTCGCTGCAATAAAAGCTCCCTGGGTTATTTCACAGCCATCGGCAGCAGTGCTCGCTCCCTGAGCCTCTTTAAAACGCTCCCTAAAAAGGCTTTCCTTCTCCTCCTCCTCTCCTCCTGACCTCTGGAGAGACTAATTCAAAGTGACGCTGTCAAGTATCTCTTTTTTAAAAAGTTTACTTTATTTTTGCTCTCGTCGTTTGTCCGGAGGGCTGCGCTGGGAGAGCTGGGCCCGTTCCTGGCTGTTTGTCACTGGGATGCTCCCTGGGCTGCATCCTGCCTTGCTGACTGGCCCCGAATGGGGCTTCAGCCCATGGTTTGTGAGAGGCTGTGCTTAAGCTGCCGTCGCCCCGTGGACCTCGAGGGACGTGGCAGCATCGCGGAGCGCGAGGGGCTTTGCCTCTTGTCTGCGGGGCCCTGCAGTGCTTCTGCAGGGGGTTGCTCGTGCCAGGAAGGCAGTAAAACCCTGGTGCTGCTTGCTTGAAGAGCTCCACCAAGCAGGAGCAAAGCACCCTGCGGCCGCCACCCCGCCGTGCACCCCGGCAGCGATGCACTGCTAGACAGCAGCAGCAAATCGGCAGTGGCAGAGGTGTAGACTAGTCCTCCCGCCTCGGGCTCTGCCCGGCCGCCCTGGCCAATGCGGGGTGAAGTCCCGGAGGACTTGGCAGCCGGGCTGTGCTTGGAAAGCAGCGGGCACGCGAAGCGCCTTCGCGCCGTCTCCGCAGGAGCCCCCGGCTCCCACGCCGGAGCTGCCGGCCACCCGTCGGGGAGGCTGGGGCTGCTTGTCTGTCTGCTGGGACCGCAAGTGCGTGTTGCAGCCGTGGGCGTCTCTGTGCCGAGCTTGTGTCTGTGTGCGCAGTGTGGTGCCGAGCTTGGAGCTGGCTGGGTTTTATCTGGTTTTTTTCCCCACCTCCCAAGTTTTCAGGGAAGGCAACCAGCCAAGGACATTCTTGACTGCACAAAGTGGAGCAGTGGTGGCATGGGGCAGCCATCCCCACGTGGCTCAAGCCCCTCTTGGAGGTGGCACCTTGCGGTCCGGTGGCCCGAGGTGTCTTGGACGGAGCCTCCCTCACCTGAGCACGCCGCACCACGAGCCTGGGGCAAGGTGGAAGCAGTGTCTCTGCTGACCTCTGAAATTTCCTTCCCTGTCTGTCGCAGATGAGCGAGAGTGAAACTCTGATCAGTATGGTGAACAGGATGGTGGAGAACTCTTCCCCTAGGGCTCAGCTCTACATGCAAGTAAGCCTCCCAGCCGCCCTGCCGTCGCCGGGCTGCCCCGGCTGCTTCTGCATGGCAGGCCACGGCAGCCTCCACGCCATCCATCCGCAAGCTCACCTCCTGACATTTCCGCTCATTGAAACTCCGGTATCCATACAGCTCCAGCACATCCTGCTCTTAGGGACATGCTAGTCCATCGCAGGCTTTGCTAATCCATCCATGAGCCATTTTAAACCCCGCAAATCCCTGTCCTGCAAGCGCAAGATGGGGATGTAGAAGTCCTGAACTCTCTCCCATGACCTGGCTGGGCTCAGGCACTTTGCTCAGCCTCTGTCTGCCTTTACGCGTTGAGGAGGCAAGGAGAAGCTGAGAGCAGACTTAAAACCGGAGGAGTCCGGTCCAAAGCACAGTTCTCCTGCTTGGAGTGTGGAAAGGGCTGCAGAAGCGCCGGGACCACGGCTCCAAACACGTGCAAATCATGTCATTCATGCGCACAGCTCATTGCACAGCGGGGTCGTGTGGCGCGGAGGGCCCGCCTGGCCCCGAGCCTGGTCGGGCCGCGAGGCTCTTGCTGGGTCCTGGATGGGGCCGCGGGTCAGGCATGTTCCCGAGGCTCCCAGGGCAGAGCGCGACTTGGGCTGCAGACGTCTCTTGGTTGTGTGGCCGCATGGTGGCTGGGCAATGCGTTGCGTGGCTTTCGGATGAGGGCAAAGGTGCTTGTTCCCATCCACTGTGCAAGTTGAGCCGGGAGCTGCCAGAGGGTGAAACTGGAGGCGCTGAGTTGCTTTTGTTGGCTGGGCTCCCTGCCTGGAGACAGCAGGATCCCCATGCACCAGACTCTGCCTCGAGCCGAGCTGGGTATTTCCCAGGTTCAGCCCTATTTGCATCGTCCTATGGTTTTAAATCGCTCTAAAGTAGCGTCTTGCTTTCTAGCAATAATGAAGCCCTTCTTCCTATCATACACCTTTCATCTCAAGATCTTGGAGGCATTTAATTGATGAAGTCCCATTAGTAATTTAGATTTCCAGGAAAATAAAACGACTCAGTGAGAAGCTGGATGGTAAACAGGCCCTGAAGTGGCTGCTGATGTATAGGTGTTTCAGCTCTGCTCAGTGAGATTGTGGCTTAATCTTTCTGCCTTTGTTTCCCTGCCTGTAGAATGGTGGCTGTGGTACCCCAGGCGGTTAGCAATTTGCAGGGCACCTCTTTAGCTGAGCTTTTGGCGTCTTGCGGGGGAGTTTGTCTCCGGTTAATTCCTCCTGCTTTCCCACCTGATCGGCGCTGGAGCTGGGAGCAGGGAAGAGGCCCCAGTTCTCCAGCCTTTGCCCCGAGCACTAGGCAGGGCTCAGGCAGCATGGTCATATCCTGCAGCAGATGCTGCATCCTGCTCCGCTGCTGGTGCCTCCCCAGCGATGCGGCTGTGGAGCAGAGCCCCATCGCCTCCTCCCCGCCGGCAGGACTGGGACGTCGCCTCTCCTTCCCCGCTCGCCGGTGGCTGGGTGCAGCCAGTAGCTCTACCCAGCTCAGGGACGGCACAACCTGGCCTTTCTGTGTGGCTCCCCTGTTTTGGGGCAACGGGGCAGGGGGATGGCCCGGTGCAAGAGCAGCTCGGCGGCAGCCAGCCAGGTGCAGCGCCGGGGCCAGGTTGGAGCCCGCCAGCAGCGGCTGCCGGAGCAGCGCTCACCCGTCGCTGTCCTTGCAGGTGACGCCTTTCCCGGAAGCCTACAGGGAGACGCTGCACGCCTACAAGATAAGCGAGCAAGACACGGATGTAAGAGCAAACGTTTGTCCTGCCTGTCCCCTCTCTGCCCTGTGCTGGTGCTGTGAGCTTCATTGCTCAGTTTCAGCCCATGTTTGGATTTGGCCCACTTCTCACCTTGGCCGGGGGTGAGGTCCCTGCAGCAAGCCTGGCAGGCTGGAAACCCTCCCCAGGGCAGCGTGTTGCCCCATCAGTGGGTGATGTCCTGGCTGGCCACGCAGGCCTGGGGCGTCCCATCTCCTCCCCAGGGCCTTGACTCCAGCTGAGCAAACACCGTGCACAAACCTGTTTGCACAAGCACACCGCGCTCTGATCGCTCTTCCTCCCTCTCTTTTTCCCGCCCGGGGACAGAAGCTCCTGGGGAAACTCTGCGAGCAGAACAAAGTGCTGCGGGAGCAGGAGCGGCTGGTGCAGCAGCTCCGAGCGGAGAAGGTACGTGGAGCGCGTGGTGCACGGAGGCTGCTGCCTCTCCGCCTGGTGCCCCTGGGCCCAGGGCTGGGCAGCCGTCCAGGGACAAGCCTGGCTGCAAGGCAATGGCCATTCCCAGGTGGCAGCACCATGGCAAGGAAGCGATGTCCCGTTTTCTTGGTGACAGCTCAGTGGGGATGATCCTGAGCTGGGCAGAGACAGCCTGGCCATGCTGTGGACCTGGTACTCCACATGCATTAACGGTGTATGTGTAAGGAGAGGGTCTGCTGCTCCCACGTCAGCTGAGGCAGGGTGACCTGCCCCAAGGCCCCCAAGGCAGTGGCAGAGCTGGGTTGAGCCCAGGGTGGCGCGGGGGCCATGTTGAGGGCTCTCACGGCTGTGTTGCCTTCCCCCCTAGGAGAGCCTGGAGAGTGCCCTCATGGGGACGCACCAGGAGCTGGAGATGTTTGGGAGCCAGCCGGCCTACCCGGAGAAGCTGCTGCACAAGAAGGAATCGCTCCAGAACCAGCTCATCAACATCCGTGTGGAGCTGTCCCAGGCCAGCACGGTAACGTGCTCGTCCCCGCACAGCCCTCCTCCTCCACCGCGGGGCTGGGGACGCCCACTGGCACAGGAGATGGCAGGGACCCACTTGGCGCTGCGGCCCCGGCAGAGCCGCATGCCAGCCCGCCTGCACGGGGAGAGGAGGAGGAAAATCCCCTCTACTGGCTGGCAACCCAGATGAGCCAAAGTCCCTGGCTGGGGACAAAGCAAATTAACCCTTGTGACGCCAGGCTGGCACACATGCCAGGAGCCGTCGCGGCTCTGGCTTCCGGCTGGCTTGGCCAGCGCTGGCAGGAGCCCGGCTCCTCCGCCAGCTTCCTGCCCGGTGTGAATGCCCCGGCCCGGGGCGCAGGCACCGCTCCGTCTCCCTGGCTCCTGCACCGACTCGGCCATTCCCAGCGTGCCATCAGAACAGGGAGCTCCCAAAGGCATAGCCTGTCTTGAGACGTGGCTCAGGCTTGTGTCCTGCTGCTGCCACCACCTTGCAGGCTCTGCTGGAGCTCAGGGTTTTGTTTTGGGAGCAGATTCCCTGTGCTTTCCTGGGTGCTGTGCTGGCCCGGGGCTGCTGCAAAGCTGGGGGAGAAAATTGCCGAGGGCTCGCTGGGCAGACCTGCTAGCCGCCAGCACCGGGCAAAACCCTTCCTAATCCCCCTTCCTCCGCAGGCCTTGGCCAACAGCACTGCCGAGTACGAGAGTCTGGAGAGTGAGGTGTCCGCCCTGCACGACGACCTCTGGGAGCAGCTAAACCTGGACATCCAGGTGAGCGCCGGCGCTGCCGGCCCGGCCAGAGCAGGTTTGCCCTGCCAGCTCCTCGGAGGTGAAAGTCTCCTGGGTTCTTTGGTCCTCCAGTCCCCCAAGGAGCTGGTTTGCAAGCGGCTGCTCTGTGCTCAGACCTCAGCATCCTGCTTTGCCCATGCAGAGTAGCAAATGGCACCTGTGGCATTGAGCCCAGAGGGGTGCAGGAAGCACAGGCACCCTGGTGCTTTTCCCTGGGTGCTAAACAGGCTGTAGCACAGCGCGCTTGGTGCCCTGGGCAATTCCCAGCGCTCATGGAGCTCTGTAGTCGGAGCTCCCTGCCCCAGCCTGGAGCTTGTGCCCAGAGGGAGCTGAGAGATAGCTCTTGGCAGGAATCGAGTTGTGAATGCGTTGGTTCAGATCGCCCGGGGCAGTGTGCTGGGGCCCAGCCCTGGGGCTGGGGACGCGGCAGGGCTGACGGCGGGGGCGGCTGAGCCCGGCTGCCGTGGCTGGCCGCGGCGGGAGCCTGGCCGCTCAGCCCGCTCTGACCCCTACCTTTCACCCCTGCAGAACGAGATGCTCAACCGGCAGATCCAGAAGGAGATCTGGCGCATCCAGGACGTGATGGAGGGGCTGAGGAAGAACAACCCGTCCCGCGGCACAGACACTGCCAAGCACAGAGGTGACCGCGCTCGACACAGCCCCTCCGTGCGCTGGCACGGCTTTCCCCAGCGCCCTGCTGCAGCGGCCCCAGTACACACACTGATTTCTGCTTTGCTCCACAGTAGCCGTGGGCCCCTCGGGAACGTACAGCTCCAACAGCCCCGCCAGCCCCCTGAGCTCGGCCAGCCTCACCAGCCCCCTGAGCCCCTTCTCCCTCGTCTCCGGCTCCCAGGGCTCGCCCACCAAGCAAGGGCCCAGCGAGGTGAGTGACCTGGGGTGGTCGGCCGGGTCCCCAAGAGCCCTTCCCCACCGTGGGGTCCCTCCCTCCCAGGGCTGGGCTCGCGGGCTGGCCCGACCCCTCGCTCTTGGGGGGGCGGGTGGGCAATGGGGTGAGAGCGTGGCCGGATTCGCACGTGGCTCTGCCTGGGGGGACCGCTCAGGCCGCATGCATGGGCTGGGGGCTTTCCCCGTGCGGTCTGGTCCGCCCTGCTTGCAGAGCCTGATTCTGGGCTTTGCAAATTTGGGCTCCCACCTCAAGCAGCCTGAAGGCTGAGACTTGCTCAGCTCCAGGGTTTGGGTTCAGCCGCAGCTCTTGCTAACACCACGGCCCCCTCTCACTTCCCATGCTGGGGGTTCAGGTGTGGCAGTGTCCCTCAGCTCCTAGTTTCATCTATGTGAGTTTGGGGTTGAATCCAGGCGCAGATTTTGCACGTCACCTGTGCAGAGCGATGCCGATGTCTGAGCTAGGGAGAGGCTCGTGCTCCAGCCGAGCGGCCTCTGCGGACCCTGGTGCGGAGCAGGCTGCAGCGAAAGCAGCCCCGGTGCTGGCGTCTCCGCGGGGGGCACGGCCGTGGTGGGGACTGAGACCGCGGGGCCCCCGGGAAGCGCCCTGGGGAGCAGGGACCAGCTGGGCTGTCGGCGACCGGCGGCTCTCCCGCCTTCTCCTCCTCCTCCTGGCCTGCTGCTTCTGCTGTTTGTTGTCTCAGTCTCTCTTTCTAACTCTCTTTTCCTTCCCGTCTCAGTTTCTCTGCTCTCACGCCTCTTGCTCCTCACCACCCCAGGAACCAGGCCCGCCTCGACCTCCCCTTCCTAAGTCGTATGTCCCCCTGGAGTCTCCTCCGACCGTTCCTCCGCTCCCTAGCGAGGGCCGCCTCTGGCCGTACCCCACCTCCCCTTCTTGGCAGCAAGGCGGCGAGGCGAAGAGGGGACAGGTACCGAAACCTCTCCGGAGCGGCCTCGGAGCTGTGCCCCTTCCCCTTCCTCCCCGCGACAGAGGCCAGGGCGATGGGGCTGCCTGTCCTCTCCCAGCCGCCGGGCCGACAGTCAGGGAGGGACAGCGTGGCCCAGCGCTGAGAGCGTGCACGGCGCGGGGACGGCTCCTGTCCATGCAGGTGGCAGGTACGCAGCCCCTCCGATGGGCGCGTCCCCACGGCAGCCTCGCACGGCAGCCTCGCCACGGCACTCTCGTCCTCTGCCTTTGCCGTCCTGGGGCAGGACGGGCAGCATCAGACTTGCTTCTCTTGGCCAGCCAGAGGATGCTCACAGGTGCTGCACCGACCTGCCTCGAGCCTCTCCGCTTTCCTCTGCCCTGTCCTCTGTCACTGTCGTCCCACGGCGTGCGTGGCACCGCTCCTCACCGCGCCGGGGGCTGGAAACCCCCGTGCCAGGGTGCTCAGTTGGTTTGCGAGCGATCAAGTCTGAGCTTGGGACTCCCTGATGAAGCCCCAGCAACGCTCCCGCCTGGGGAAAGGGTATGCGGAGGACACGGGTGTCTCTGCAGCCAGGCAGTCTGGAGGGGGATCAGGATGCGTGCAAGCAGGTGCTGGCACCGCGTGCAAGGCTTACGGACCCCTCCGCAAGCGCCGGTGGTGCTCACCGGCAGCCAAGCACCCGCGGGGCAGCGCGCCTGCGGCCGTGTGTTGATCCAGGTGGTGTAAGGGGTATCAGGACATGCCAGCTCTGTGCAAAGTGCGGGGCAGTTCTGCGGCGGTGTGCAGCACTCTGGCTGTACCCCTCTGTCCCCCGGCACCGCTATGCCAGCGCCCGGGCCCTGGGCACGCTGTGCCTGAGGGCAGCAGATGGGGAAGGACCCCAGCAGGGCCTGCGGCTTGCTTCGCTGCTGCCCAGCGCCTGCCCTGCGTGGGACGTCGGTGCCTGCTGCAGGCTGGGCATCTCTCTGGAGCTCGGCGCTGAGCTCCGGCTGCCTCCAGCCTGGATGCTGTTTCGTGCCATTTCCAAACCCCTGTTGGGATCATTGCCTGTGCAGAAAGCTCTTCCCATGCGGGAACCTTTCCTACCAAGACAGCCACCCACCGTGCCCAGCCCTGATGAACCAGGGGGCTGTAGCTGGTGCGACAGCTGCAGAGCCCTCCCAGCCTGGTCTCTGGTGGAGCACGTCTGGGGCAGGCGGTTTGGCTTCTCCAGGCTGGCACTGCCTGGCCAGCATCCGTGCATCCTTCTGCTTGCCGGGAGCGTGTTTGTGGTCCGTACGCGACCCTGTGGCCGCAGAGAGCAGTGGGTCCGTCCCCAGGCAGAGCATGGCTTCTGCATGGGTCAGTGGCTCACCCGGGCACCTGCTTTCCCTCCACAGCCCAAGGTGAGCTTGGAGCAGAGCAAGAAAGATGGGTCCCGGCCGGCCGGCCCCGGCTCCCCCGCCGAGGGGCCGCTGCTGCAGAGCCGGCAGGAGCAGGAGGCGGAGAAGCAAGCGGCTCTCAACAAAGGTACGCAGCCTGGGGGATGCTGGCAGCACCCCCTCGGGGCGCTGCCCGCTGCCACAGCTCTCGTGCTCGGCTGCAGTGGCCCGGCAGGGTTGCTGCTGCAGACGGGACCTGCTGCCCCTGTGCCTCGGAGCCACGGGGAGCGTTTGCAGCCTTGTCTCTGGCTTTTCCCTTTGCGACGCGCAGCATGGTCGGGGCCAGGCTGCAGGCGAGGGTGCACAGCATCTCGCCAGGAGCCCGCTGGTGATGGGGCAGCAACTCCCCCTCCATGGGCTCCCATTGTCCCTGGGCTGGTTGATCCCCAGGGGGTTTCAGCCTGGTGTTTCGGTTTCCTCTGCAGTGGGCATCGTCCCCCCCAGAACCAAGTCTCCCGCAGAGGAGGATGCGGCGCCGGCGGCAGGCGTGGTGAGGAGGAACGCCGGCAGCATGGCCAACGGGCTCGGCTCCCGGGTAGGGCTGCGTCGATGGGCTGGGGGCCGGGCTGGCAGTGCTGGGAGCTGGGCTAGCCCAGGGGCAGCCGGGCCAGGCGGCAGGGCCACGGGGTGGCTTGCGCTGCATGCCTCCATGCCAGTGTCTTCGAGAGAGGGTTTGGGGCTGCGAGGCTCGTTGCAGAGGGACGTGTCTCAGCACGGGGTGGACGGGGCTTGCCCCTGCTCCATGCAGAGGTGCGTGACCGTGGGGCTGGCCGGGCTCTCCCCAGGAGAGGCCGAAGAGCGCCGTGTTCGCCACCGAGACAAAGGTGAAAATGAGCGTGGAGGAGCAGATCGACCGCATGAAGCGGCACCAGAGCGGCTCCATGAAGGAGAAACGGCGGAGCCTGCAGCTCCTGGGCAGCCAGCAGCCCGAGACCCCCGGCACCAGGGCACCGGCCTCCTACAAGGTGGTGAGTCCTTGCACGGGGTGGGGGACTGGAGTAAATGGGCCGCTGCACCCATAAATGGGTAAATGGGCAGAGCAGGACAGCTCCCTGTGGGTGGTGGGACCGGGGAGCAGAGAGAGGAAGAGGAGGGTGAGGGCTCAGCGGGCTGTGGTCTGCCGCAGGTGCGCCGGCACCGCAGCATCCACGAGGTGGACATCTCCGACCTGGAGGCTGCGCTGCGCTCCGAGGACTCAGGCAAGGTCTACGAGACGCCTCGGGAGGAGATCGCCCGGCTGCGCAAGATGGAGCTGGAGCCACAGCATTATGACGTCGACATCCATAAGGAGGTGAGGCCGGTCTGCGGGGCTGGCGGTGCCCTGCCCGGGGGTCCATCCACCCTCCTCCCTTGGCTGTTGGGGGTCCTGGAGCCAGCATGACATGTCCTGCGGGTCGTGGGCACCAGGAGATGGTTGTGCGGGGATGAGGGTTGCCTGTGCCCAGGGGTTTGGGTTCCCCGGCAGCAGGCGTTCAGCTCAGCCCTTGTCCTCTGCACCCAGCTCTCAACACCGGACAAAGTCCTCATTCCCGAGCGGTACATCGAACTGGAGCCCGACACCCCCCTCAGTCCCGAAGAGATGAAGGAAAAGCAGAAGAAGGTGGAACGGATAAAAACCCTCATTGCCAAATCCAGGTGAGGCTGCTGCACCCGTGCCCCCTCTGGCTATCGCTGGGGGCATCCCTTCGACCAACGTGCCACCCATTCCCCCTCCGTCCTCCAGTGCCTCCCTCCCTTTGCTGGGCTCTGCTCCAGCCCCGCGGTCGCGTGATCCAGGTGCCCTCCTGGACCCACTGCCCGTGCTGGGCGGTGACGCCGACGCTCTCCCCGCAGCCTGCAGAATGTGGTCCCGCTGAGCGAGGGTGAGGTGGACACCCCCCAGGACCCGGAGACCCAGCTCCAGGAGCAGGAGAAGAGGATAGAGATCTCCTGCGCCCTGGCTGCGGAGGCCTCCCGCCGGGGCCGCATGCTCTCGGGTAAGGCATGGAGGGGGCACGCAGGACCTGGGGTGCCCACGATGGCGGGTCACCTGCCGAGCAGGCAGGAATAGCGACAACTGGACAAATCAGAGAGGTTGGACGAGCAGCCCGCACGGGACCGGCTGGCTGAGGGGCAGGAGAGGCAGCAGGAGCAAAGGGGTTTTTTTGGGCAGCAGAGCAGGGCACGTTGGGGCACGGCAGGGGAATGCCTCTCCCCAACGGCGGGCGAGCCAGGCTCTGGCAGCGGCGCCCTCACCGAGCTCCCAGCACCGGCACAACGTTGAGCCCAGCTGGCAACGTGGTGGAGGCTGGTGGCCACTCTGGACGTCCTGTGGGTCCACGTGGTTGGGCTCTGCTTCAGAGTCACGGGGGTTTGCTACCGCACGGTCCCACATCTGAGCAAATAAAACCAGGTCAGAGCATGCTCAGGGCCTGTTCTCTGCGGGAAGCGTTGGCAAGAAGCAGGGCAGGAAGGCCCCACCGCGAGCCCATCTGCAGAGCACACGTCTGCAGGACCCACTGCCCACCACCACCCTGCGGACAGCACCGTGCCTTGCCTTGTCCATGAGGATCCTTGCGTGGTGCTCACGTGTGCATGCCGTGGCGAGACGCTGTCGTGTCCGTTTGTTCTAACCAAGCTTGCTTCCTCCCTTCCTCCCTCTTCGTTTTCTCCCCGTCCGCTAACCTCTGCCTGCCGTGTGGCCTCTTCTCCTCCGTCCCCGCTGCCGGCAGCTGGTGTTCTTCACGCCCTTCTTCCATTTCTTGTTTCCAGCTCAATGCGCTACCCCAAGCCCTCCCACCTCCCCAGCTTCCCCGACTCCACCGACCAACCCCCTCTCGTCTGAAACATCCCGGGTCGCCGACAGCAGCCATTTTATGCGTGTCTGAGCCATGAAGTAAGCACCTTTTCTCTTGTACTTCATCCCATGCTCTCTCCATCGCAGCCTGCTGGCTGGGGGGACGGGCGGGGGGGCGTTTCTCCTCCCGGGCTCTGTTCTGCCCCGCGTTCGTTCATCGCTGCTTGCTCCAGCTAACAGTCTCCTGAGCCACGTCAGCCCGGTCTCCTCCCATGGACCAAGCGCAAGTGTCCTCAGTGGTGAAGCCCCCGTGCAGGGCTCCAGCCTCCAGGCTGGGTCAGCCAGGGTCAAGCGCGAGAGCTGTGCATCAGCATGGCGCCTGGTGAGACGGTCCTGAGCGGTAGGGTGTCTGCCTGGAAATACAAAATCCCACTTCAGTTTTTTTTGCCAGCAGAAATTGCAAAGCCCCAAGTGCGGGAAGCAAAGGGATCAGCTCAGGATTAGGATGCACGTGGTGGGAGCTGTCTCCAGCCAACCTTGCTGCTTGTGCACGGTGGCTTGTGACGTTGTGCAGAGCCCATTTCCCCAGAGAGCTGTGGAAGTGCCAGGAATGGGGTTGAATCTGCATTAGGTTTTACTCTGAGCAAGTGTGGTGGGGTTTCTGGGAAAGCCTGGGGCCGGGGGCTGCCCTGGCACTGGCAGGCCCACGTCTTGCTCAGCCGCGCTCTCCTCTCCCTCCAGCGCAAGCCCTGGCTGCTGCCAACGCTGGCAAGTTCCACGGGGCCACGTTTTAGCACCTCGACGCAACACCGAAACTCTCCTCGGCCATCGTTTTCGGTTCTCCCGGACCCCCTCCCTCTCACAAATGGCGAGACCACCCTGGACGGAGGAGTGGGGAGATGCACCATGGACAGCCAGCAGAGGCCTGCTCTCACACCAGCTCCCTTGCCCTTCCTGGCCCCGGGCTCTGCTCTGGCCTGGAGGAGATGTGCAGGAGCCTGTAGGAGATGTGCAGGTGCCAAGAGTTTGGTCGTGGGAGCATAGTACCGAGGGGACCAGGAGACTGCCCTGGACTGCCAGCCAGCACAAGGATGGGCTGTTGCATGCGGGATCTGTTGTGCCCAGGGAATGGGGTAAAGTATGGACGTTTGGTCAGGGGGATTTGCAACCACATCGGCAGTGCCCAGTACAGCTAGAAGGTCTCCCTACCAGGGCAGCATTGCACCAGAGGTGTGTAGGACTCCCATGGCTCTCTGTGCTGATGTATTGGTCTCCCAAGGGTCTGCAAAGATGCTCTTCTAGGTGGAGACCAGCCAGTCCCCACCATGGATGATGCTTTCACCTTCTGGTGGACCTGGATGCTCCATCTCTGCTCCTCGAGCAACTCTTCCCCTCCCTGTGTCCTTGCCTGAAACTGCTTTTAGCATCCCAGGAGTTCATCGCCAGCAGAGCGTGGTCTGCCCGTTTCTCCTCATGCTCGTGGCCCAGCAGAAGGAAGGAAGGAGCTGAGGATGGGGCAGATGGAAAGAGAACTGAGGGTACTGCAGAGGTGCCTGGGCAGGAGCCAGGGAAGTGGGGCGGTCTGTGCCGGGGTGGCACAAGGGTGTCCAGTGCGCCGGTGCGCAGCAGGCACGGAGCAGCAGGTCTGTGCGGGGATGTGGGCATGTTGCAAAGGAGTAGTGGAGCGGTGCAGCGGGCTGGTGCTGGGGTGTGAGGTGGGGTGGCAAAGCCACAATGCTTTCTGGGGTCAGCAGGGATCCTTCTGCGCGTAGGGATGATGGAGGGATAGGGAACAGGCTGGGGGCGATGAATACCTCTAGGTGATGGCAGCGGGGGACCGTCCTTGGCCTGCTCCTGAGGGCAGTACCCCTTTCATGGGGATGGGAGAGGGTGAAAGACAAATGCTACTAAAACACGGACTCATGTGCGCTCGCGCGGGCTGCAGCAGAGGCACCGACTGCTGCATCGGGCAAAACGCTGGCGAGCTTGCTGCAGGGGCTGGCACCGTCTCGGCGCTCCTGGGGCCCCTCCGTGCGGCTGGCGGAGCGTCCGTCCCTCCTGCCTGCATGTGACCCCAGGCTCATCTGGAGCAAGGTGTCCTCCTGGGTGCCCAAAAACCTTCTGGCTTCTCGCAACCTGGAACTAGCGGCTCGCAGCCGGATTTAGGAGTGCCGTCTGCACTCCAGACCCTTTTGCTTGTTTTTTCCTGTAGCAAGTACCCTTTTCTTTAGCTTTCTGGAGGGAGAGGAAGGCTGGTTCTGCCTGGAAATAGGAAATCCCACTTAAGCTTTTTGGCAGGAGAAACCGCAAAGCCCCGAATGCCAGCAGCGAAGGGATTATCTCAGAATCAGGCTGCCCCGGGCTGAGCATCGCCTGGACCCGCAGCCCCTCAACGCCGGCGAGAGGCAGCGATGGGGCCGGCGGGGGCTCAGGCACATCCCTTCTCCCAGACTGGGGGAGCCTGGCGATATCCAAACAGTCCCTGAGCTGGGACCCGCTACCCCCTCGTGTCCGTGTGCTGCCCGTGAAGTCCTTGCTCCGTGTCCCCGTCGCCCGGCCCGCTGGGCTCCTTGATCTTAGCAATACAGGTAGTGTCCCAGGAACCCGCAGCCCCGCTCCAAGAACCTCCCGCAGCCCTGTTAGCTCATAAAGCTGGCCCTTTATTTTGCTATTACATGCCTTAATATATGTTTTATGGAAATTATACATTTATAATATATATATATATATATATATTTGTTTTTTCTCTTCTTTTCTGGGAGGTAGTTTTGTGCTAATTTTTTCTCGCAGGGTTGTTGGCACCAGCCCTGCCCATGAGTTATGATAGCAGATTCTTTGCCAAATTATCAGAGGCGGGGGGGAAGAAACTATTTAAAAATATATATATTTTTTCTGCTTTTATTAAAAGCAAATTTATTTAAAATAAAATATGAAGAGAACTGTAAGTTTTCAGCAGCGATGTGTTTATTTCCCTGTGGCGGAAGGCAGTGGCGCCGGCTGGCGCGAACTCCTCAGCCCGTGTAAATCGGGGCGCTCAACTCCCTGCGGAGCGAACCCCCTTTACACCGGCTGCAGGGGGGAATCGGGCCCAGCGGACCCCCGGGGGTGCTGCCCCGTCCTGCGGCCCGGAGGGAGGCCCGGGCCCCAGCCGTTTGCCCAATGCACTAGGATCCCACGACTGCAGTATTGTGCACCCGGGTTTTTTTTAACTGTTGTTTTAATTCTTAATTTTATTTTGGTTATTATTTTTCATAACACTTCATATACCAGTGACTTGTAACCGAGAAAGGATTTGCATCGGGAGGAAATCTATTTATGCATTTGGGGGGGGGAAGGGGGGCATTTGTTTTCTGGGATTTTTTGCTAGTGTTAGAGAAATAAAAGTATCTAAGAAACAATGCAATGTCAGTGTCTTTTGTATAAAGGTGACCTCAGATGATAATTTAAATATTAGGGCGAAGAGACAGTGCATGAATGGCGACGGCATTTCAACCATTCCGAGAGGGATTTATTTGCCTTGCCCACAATTCAGTCTGCGACTGATGCCACTTTCTCTCGCTCCCTCCCAATTTGGGGGGTTAATTTTCCCAGTAGTGTTTATTTCAGGTATAGCTACTCAGGAGTAGCATTTGTACCTGGCAAGTTTGTATAAAGCCAATGGAAAAAAAACTGCTGGTTTGTAAAGAGACGGTGTGCAGAGCAGGTCCGTGTGGCAGCCTTTGCCCCGGACTGTGAGGACCCGCCGGGGGCTCGCTCCCAGCTTGCACCACCGGAGGCAACCAAGAGACCCCCAGGGACTCCCAAGCCCTCTGTCCTCACTGGGCGCCTCTCCCCGTTTCGGGGATTGCTCCAAGCACAGTCAGGTCCTCCCCAGGGAGCAAGAGGCAGACGATGGAGCAGGGAGGGCAGGAGCCGGCAGCAAGAAGCGGCCGTGCCGCCGGCTCCGCTTGAGGCGATGCCGTGCCCGAGGAGGAGCCGCCCGTGGGCACGCGGGTTAATGATTTGCAAGATGACGTGGGGACTAAAGGCCTTTCCAAGGGTCACTGCCGGCGAAGCATGTGCACGCGCAGCTGCCCTTGCCCAGCCTCACCCCAGCCCCGGGACCGGCAAGATGGTGTCGCTGACGGACTTCCAGCGTAAGCTGGGTGGGCGGCGCGGGGTCGGCACTGCTCCGTCGGAGATGCTGGGCCCCCGCGGCAGCCGGGGCTGCTCCGTGGCTCGGAGCCGGGGCCAGAGGCTGCACCGGTTGGAGTGGGGAGAGGGACGACGGCGAGCCTGGTTGTGGCCCCAGGCTCGTGGCAGGAGGCCGGCTGGGATGCAGGATAAGGACCGGATCAGCAGCCCGATGCAGGGCGCCGAGCCACTGGCTCGCGGGCTCGTGCCACATGCCAGAGCCCTCAGCTCAACCCGCATCCTCTGCAGGGATCGGCGTGGGACTCGTCGGCTTTGGCCTCTTCTTCATCCTTTTTGGGATGCTCTTGTACTTTGACTCGGTGCTCCTGGCCTTCGGAAATGTGAGTACCACAGGGCTGGGGCTTCCCGGTCCTGCTGGTGGCTGGTGCTTGGCAGTTGCACCTGAGGGGCTCTCCCAGCCGGGCTGGACACAGGAGCAGATGCTGGTGCTGAAGCAGGAGCCGAGGGCCCATCCGAGCAGAGCTTTTCCCATTTCCTCCTGCTAGATCCTCTTCCTCTCTGGTTTGGTCTTCATCATTGGCTTCAGAAGGACATTCACCTTCTTCTTCCAGAGGCCAAAACTAAAGGGCACCAGCTTCTTCCTGGGAGGGGTCCTCATTGTCCTCATGAGGTGGCCCCTGCTGGGCATGCTGCTGGAGGCCTACGGCTTCATCACCCTCTTCAGGTTTGTTGTCCACTGAGCACCTACTCTTTGTGAGCATTTGCCAAATGAAACCAGACAAGCAGCAGGGTTTCCAGCCTGGCAAAACCCCACCAGAGCAGTCCTGTCTTGGGTCCCCATGGCAGAGCTGGGGAGCGCCCTGTGGCTCCTGCCAACACCCCAGCCCCAGGCAGACCCCTGCTCCCCGGCACGACCTGACCTGGCACAGGGCTTAACAGAAACTTGTGTTTTGATGCAGGCGTTTTTTCCCAGTGGCTTTTGGATTTTTGGGCTCATTGGGAAACATCCCCCTGCTGAGCAAGGTGAGCAGGGCGCTGGGCGCGGTTTTCACGGATGTGAAGCTCGGGGTTTGCAGTCCTTTGGTGATGTAAATTGGTATCTCCACTGAACTAGGCATCCATGGTCATGAAAGTGCAGGGGAAATTCACCATGGTCTTGCCACAGCTCCTGGAGGATGCACTAAAGTATTTGACTACTTATCAGAAATTGTCACTCTTGCAGCTATTCCAGAAACTTGGAGACACCAGCTCCATGGTGTGACCTTGAAGACAGGCTGCACTGCTAAAGATAGGAGGCAGCAAGTGAGCTCTGGCCCGCCTCTCCCACACCCGTGTAACCTGCACCCAGGGACCCCTCACGCTGATTGGAGCAGCCTGTGCCCCAAGGACGGTGCCTCACTACCCCACCGGGCTCTCAGCGGTGACCCACAGCCTGCCAGGAGCAAGCGGGTGGTGAGCGAGGCTCCTGAGCCCAGAAGTTGTGCCAGGTGGGATTGTGTAATGCTTTTTTTTTTTTTTTTTTGTCTTCCCCTGATGACTGTTGGATTTAATTAAAATATGTGTTTGAAACCAAATCTGGATCATGTTCCCTTCCCATGGCTCAGGGCCTGCTCCAGCTCCTCTTAGTGCCACCAAAAGGCACTGTGGCCATGGCTGGAGATGGCATGGGGACCTTTCCATGGCTGTGGATGGCGATGGCACAGGGACCTTCCCATGGCCATGGCTGGAGGTGGCATAGCAGGGGGCTGTGGCCACCCACGCCCACAGCATTCCTGCTCACCAGGTGCTGACTTTTTGAAGGGGACTTCGCTAGCGTGAGGAGAGGGACAGGGCGCCCCGGGAGGTGACTCCTCCGTTGTAGAGCTTTTACACGAGGTGGAAGTAGCCATGCTTGGAGAGCCCTGAACCGTTGTGTACCATGTAGGTGAGGAGGCCTGTGGCAAGGGCGGCTGTTCCCAATGTCCTCTCACCATGGTGGCCCGGCTGGCCCCAGCAGCCCTGCGGGTCATGGAGCTGCAGGCCGGCATGGATATGGGCTGTGGAGAACAGAGCCACCTGGAGAGCAGCGGAAGAGGGCTGGGGAGGTTAGGAAAACACCCATTAAAGCCCATTAACATTTCATGACCTGATCGGAGGAGAGTAAATTACCCTTTTCAAATTCAGTGACCACGAAAAAGCAAATGACATCTGGAGTTATTAATTAATCAAGAGATGCTGCGGGGGGAGGAGTGAAGCAAATACTTGGAGAGAAGAGCACGAAGCTAGAGATACAGTGCTCCCTATCTCCAAGCACTATCGGCCGGGACTTGCTTTTCCTATAGACCCATTCCCAGCTGAAGGATGGGACATGGAAGGAGAGGAGCTTGAATTTGCAGGCTGGGTGCGTAGCAGGTAACACGTGCCCGAGCTTGTGTGAGTGATGTTGGCTGTAGTTGCTGGGACAGCTCTCCCAGGGCTTGGCCAGTGGGAACACCTTGCATGCCCGCTGCCTCTCCTGAAGCCTGACTCCTCCGTGAAGGCAGGCGCGGGGAACCGGGCCGGCTGCCTGCCCACGACCCAGAGGCTCTTTGCGAGGCAGGCAGCACGGGACAAAGCCGGAGGAGGGAAGGAGCAGCAGCACTCAGGGTCGTGCTGAGTGAGCACCACCACCAGCTCCTCAGCTCCTGCACATCTGCATTGCTCCAGAAAGGTCTGCAGAGGGTTGCAGCTTCTCCGCAGAGCAGGATCCAGCCCCATCAACTTGTATTCAAATTTGCACAAGCTAAATGGGTATGAACCAGATTTCTACGAGTGCACGGGAAGCTGGGTGCAATCATAAGTTTAATTAAACCAGGGCAGTTACAGCAAAGTTGGTCCCTGTGCAGATACTCTTCTTAAATTGCAAGAATTAATTATTGCATTTGACTTAAACCTGTTCCCTCCTGATTGAAGCACAGCCTAAATAAGCTGGTCGCTGTACCTGTCGGCACCAGGAAGGCATTGCAGTGGTGCCTCCACCGTGGTTCGCTGTTAGTTTGCATCAGGTGGAAGCAGACTTTCCACAGAACAAGCTCCCCAGGAGGCATAAATCACGGCACCCCCCTCAAAAGCAGGGTGTGCTGGTGTGGGGTCCCTAGGAGGTCTGGCTTGCAGGATGCTGCTCTCTCACAGCTGATTTCAAGGGGCTGCAGGTTGCAGGGGAGGCTCTTGAGAGGGAAAGCAGCTGGGAATTTCCTGGCACAAGCTTGGTGGGGTGGGAAGAGAGTAGAGGTGGGTCCAGCCCTGCTGGCATCGTGGTCAATTTTGGTGCTAAAGCTCAGAGCAGCAGGAGAGCCAGGCAGCAGTTTGCAGAGAAGGGATGGGTGAGGAAGCACAAGCTTGTTGTGCAGGTAAGTGGGGGCTGTGGTCTCCCTAAAGCTTACCTGGCGTTCCTGTCTTTGCTTCATGGCAGCTCAGAACTTGTGCTTGGACTGCGTGGTGATTTCCTTCAAGCTTCGTCTTCAGGCAGCCATCAAAAGAAAGAGGAATGGTCCTAACGATGTCACATACATGATAACCTGATACTCCTATTCCCTTCCTGGTCCTTGCGGCAGCTAGTGTGGGTGAGCCAGGGTTGTGTCCCCCCAAGCATTTTAAGACCCTATCACCTTAAAAAAAACAACAACAAAAAAAAAGAGTAAGCCTGATGGGAGCATCGAGCTTGGGTAGCAGCAGGGCTTTATTTCTGGATGTGCCAGCCCCTGGCCTGGGTTTCTGAAGCTTATTGTAGGGGAATATTTTCCCTCCGATTCTGAAAATTGCTATGTCAAGGCACCCTGTTGGAGCAGTTTTGGTTTTAAGAAAGCGCTTTGGGTGAAGCCCTGGCTCTGCTGACGTCAATGGCCAAATTCCCCCTGGTGTCGGTATGATCCACGTTCTCCTGTGAGTCCTTCCCAAAAATTGCTTCTATGCTCAAGCTCTTCTGTCGTGTGGAACAAGGATCCTCTCCAGCCCCATATGGTTTTTTTTTTAGCAACAAACTCACAGAACAGAAAAGTAGGTGAAGTGTGTGTGTTGCTGAGTGGAAAAGATAGAAATATATCTACATTTTGTATAATTTTTCAAAGATCTCTCAGGAAAAAAGGCTATTTGGTAAAATTTCCTAATGACCTTGTTTAGGGAGGACTGTTGCAAGTACTTCGTATTCCAAATTTAAGGGTTACATGTGTTCAGATCAAGCCAACGTTACAGGAGCAAACTTTATCTTGCAGGAAAGCATTTGTTTCTCTTTGAAAAGCATTTTTTCCTTGAAATCATTCTTAGCTTGATCGTTTGATTCCTTGAAAGCAGACAGGAAATAAGTTAAGAGTGTGTTGCCTTGTTATTTCCAGATGAGATCTTTATAGGTACATAATCATATGAAATGCCAGCCTTTTCCAGCGAACCACAGCAGGTTTCCAACATTAGCGCACAAATCAGGCAGGGGAAATTGCAGTCTTGCTTGATGGCCTGGTACCTTCAGTCATTGCAAATACTCAGGGCAAGCGTCACTTTTGTTAGCAGAAGGCACGGTCGCTTCAAGGCTGGGTGGGACGAATTAAGCATCCTCCCTGCTGATAAAATGTGCTGGAGATGGTCTGTGTGACTATTGGTTGTTTGTAGCTGCTGAGGGTCTCTGGGACCGGGGGTATCTCGGCTGTGCTCGCGAGCCTCCTGCCCTGCCAGACCCAGCCTGGCTCGCTGCGGAGCGACGCCATACGTTCTCTTTCCTTCCTCTGTATCCCCCATTCCTGCACCCTTGGGCACAAGCCCACCTTTGGCTGGTTATTTAAAGCCCTGCGTCAGGTCTTTTCAATTCTGTTCCCATGCACCAGCTGCTGGTCTGTGCTCGCTGCTGGCAGAGGTGCATTAAAAAATGCACTGCAGGGTCTCGAGGAGCCTTCGAGCAGCTGCTCCTGTGGCTGCGGGGACAGGTGAGGAGGGCAGAGGAGACGGGGCCGAGTAAGCACACTGCTCCGGATGGATGTGATAAATGTGCGGTGCTCCAGAGCCTCCCTGGAAGGCAGCAGGGCTCAGCTAAGACCTCCAGATATTTGCACCCAAGGAAGGTGCCCTGTGCTAAGGGGCAACAGCCCCCAGTTCTTCCGCAGCTCTGTGAGGGGCTCGAGTAAGTCTTTTTTCCCTTTTATACCTGTGTTTCCCGCCCAAGGGGCTGTGGCGCAGTCTCCTGTGCAGGGAAGGGCTGTCGCCCTTGGGGGCTGCGAGCCCTGGGGTGCAGAGAGGCAGGTACCGGCGCAGCGCTGCCTTCCCACCCGGTGCCCCCAGCCCTCCACCTTTCCCAGCCCACTCCTGCTCCACCTCTGACCCTGCAAGAGATGAGTGCCCGTCCATCTGTCCCTCCCAGGGGGAGCTGCTCTGCAGGCTCTGCCTTTTCCAGCATCCCTCGGACGTGCCCTGGGCTCTCCCGGAAGCGCCTCCCCCTTCCCCGGGCTAAAGGGGAGCTGGAAATGCCAGAGCCCCACGGTCCCGCGGCCTGGGACCACCTTCCCCGGCTGACGTGGCCCCTCGTCCTTGAAGTCACACCGCAGCCCCTGGCCTCTCCTTTAGGAAACTCGGCTCTGCAAAGTAAACAGAGCCTGTGGGATGCCCTGGGAGGGGATTTATGTCTGGTGGCCGCTCGCCAGGAGCTTTCTCATGTTGCTGCGGCTCCCAGCCGCAGCCCCGGAGCGCGGCCCGGGCCGGGCTCCTGACCCCTGCGCCCCGGTGCAACCTGTGCCCAGGGCACGCGGCTCCCTCGAGTGACGCAGTCCGGGGCCGGCGGCGCCGGGACCCTGCGTGGGAAAAGACGTCAGGGGAGCCGGGCCCTGACCCATGGAGCAAAGCCCGGTGGGATGGGGGGCCAGAACCGGCTGGTGCAGGAGGGGGCCAGGATGCTCTGGCATGGAGCAGCCCAGCCGGCCGGAGCTGAGCCTTGGTGCCCTCGGGCACCCGCTCAAGTTCAGCCTTCCCCCAGCTCCAAACGCTGCAGAAACCCAGCGTGGGAGGAAGACTCTCAAGCTCTGGTTTGGAGAGGACCTGTCTGTAATTTGGGGGGGGCCTCCCGGCCCCCGGTAACCCCTTGGCACTGGTACCCGCAGGACAAGGGTGGCAGCAGTGCCCCGAATAAACGCCATCTGCAACAGGAGCGCGTCAGCGTGCTCATGTAGCTGGGTGTTTCGAGGCAAGGGCTGTTATGTAATCGAGTTTCTTCCGAGAACATTTTTATTGCCGTCACAGTAGTTTCCCATCGAGGTTCCCCCAGATCAAGTGTTTGGCCTGCAGCCCCGGGACCTGATCCAGCACCGAGCAGCCTCCGCGCTTGGGCCGGGCGCAGTGCTGAGACCTGCAGCCCGTGGGAGCCCTCCATGCACCGGGGCGGGTGCTCAGCTCCCCGGCACCAAGCGGCAGAGCCCATACTTAGCCAGTTTAAACCCTCCCGGATGGGACCAGCAATGCACCTTGTGGCAACGAGTCCTCTGAGCCCAAGCTGGGATTTTTTTAAAGCAGATCAGATACCCTCCTGGTAACATGTGGCCTGCAGGTTCCCTTTGCATGCCTTGGTCTTACATCAAATAAGAGGCAGATTTGAGTCTTTTAACAGGCCCTGTCCACCTTTGCCTGGTCCGGGTCGTGGAGGGTGCTTGTTGGGAGCACCAAGCCCCTGGGCTGGCCGCAGCCTGGGAAAGGCCCTTCAGGCTGTTGGGCTGGGGAAATCCCTGCTCCTGGCCAAGGCATCCCATGGGAAAACCTAGGGAAGCAGCCCACCCCCTCTGCTGCCCTCTTAGGGCTTCTCTGGAAATGCCTGCTTTTCCAGGGGGAGGTTGGGGGATCAGAGCTGGGAAACAGTGCCAAGGACAAGGGGGAATTTTCTCTTTCCCCTTCCAAAACACAGAGCAGGACCAGGTGCAGCAGGTCGGGCACCCAGAGCCACACTGGGCTGCTGGGCACCTTTGCACCTTGTTGGTGTGGGGCAGAGAGCAGACTGTTCGTCCTGACCACAGTGTGACTGTGCAGGCCATGGGCACATCTACCTTGGCATAACATCATATGCAACAACTGCAATGAGTTTCGCTGTTCTCTGCACCTGGACTCTGCATTCAAGGAGGCTGTGCCCACTGGCTGGTATAACTGGGCTGAGCGGTGCTTTCCTCGCTTACAGTGTGCTCTGAGCAGCACCCGAAAGGGCAGCGTGGTCTAATGGTTTTGCAGTTGATGTCTGTGAGGCTGAGGGGGCTGCAGCTGAGTGCCGTAGCCTGCTCTTCTCGGCTCTTTGGGGAAAGCCTGTTTCTCTGCACCTCCTTTCCCCCACTGCAGCGTGGGGCTAGTAAAGCTGTCTGTGGCCAGAGCATGCCCCAGGTGCCCGACTAAGCAAGCCCTGGTTAGACCTGAGCCATCACCGCTGCCTTCAGCGCTGCTCTTCTGATTGACACCAGCAGGCATTTGGCCCGTGCCCTGCACATGCCGTGTTAGCGATGGCCTGGCGCTGACACGCAGAAATGCTATTAATTGCAAAGGGTGTGGGTTAGCAGCTCCGAGCTATTCACAGCTCCCCGTGCCAGCCGCGCCCCGCAGCGGTGCCTACCTGCCGGCCCTGCCGTCTGCCCTGCGCAGGGCTCGCCGGCCTGGGCCACCCCGGCTACCGGCACAGGGTGCCAGTGGGCAGCGTTCCCCAGCCTGCAGCCCTCCCCCAGCCCACAGGGAGGAGAAACCCATGTGGATGCAGAAACTCAGGCTATAAAAGCACCCTCCCCTTGGAGACACGAAGGAATCTGCTGTCAAAGGAGGAGGTGGCCCGGGGAGAGCTCGTGATGCCGGCAGGACAAAGCGGCAGGGTGCAGTGGTATTTGCTCTTTGTGGCTGTGACCTGGGGCACCGGCCTTTTCCACTCGCCAGCCCAGGGTCTGCAAAGGTAGCAGTCAAAGCACGTTGCTTGTGGGCTGCAATGCGCCGGGTCTTGCTGTCTCCCGTCATTTCTTGGTGCTTTGGCTGGTGCTGAGGATTGAGGACTCTGCTCCTGCACCACCTCGGGCAGCTGCAGGCCTTCAAAGCACTGGAAAACACCTTTCCTTCTCCTTTTCTTTTTCTCACTAGCACCTCTGGGTCTCCTTTGCTCCTCTTCCCCTCTCCCTTTGAGCACTGCATGGCTTAGGAGCGTCTCTCTTTCAAAAACGAAAAAAGGGGAGGGGGGCAGCAAGCAGGCCAAGATGAAGCACTTCACTTGCAATCCAAAAGAGCTGAGCCCCAGGCTGGGCTCTGCTCAGCTAAACCCGGCTATGGTCGCTCTGTGCTGCGAGAGCAGTATAGCCCCCCAGCGTCGGTAAATATCTGCTGCAGCAGGAGCTACCTCTTCCCAGCCCTCAGAGGTCCCTTCCCTGGCCGTATGCAGCGGGAAGAGGCTGCCGCGTCTGCCCGCAGGCTCCAGGGGCCAGCACTGTCTTCTCCATCCTTGAGCCTGGACCTGCACAGGCTGCGCTCAGCCACATCTGGACCTGGGCGCTATCGGCACCCACTGGGCAGCGCTACCCCAGCCTGTGTCCCCAAGCCACCACCGTCTGCCCTGGTCCTGGTGGGACGGGGCTCCGGAGGCCGGTGTGGCTAGCAGGGCTGGCGTAGGGCTAGCAGGAGCAAGGCCTGGCCTGGCGGCCCCGGTGCTCAGGTGCCCGGCGGGCTGCGGCGGGGAACTGCTGCCATCTAGAGCCCCCGGCTGGATTTCCCGAGGCAGGACTGTGTGGGGAGCGAGGGTGGTCTCCTGGGCGGTGGCCCCATGGACCTCTCTGCTCGGCCGGCAGGATCGCCCTGAGGAGGATGCCCTCCATCCGCCAGACGCTGCAGGAGATGGGCGTGAAGGTGTCGGACGTCTTCCCCGAGCTGCAGCAGAGCAAACGCCACGGCGCGGCTGACCCTCGAAACGGGACGGCTCCCACCATCCTCACTAACTACCTGGATGTGAGTCTCCTCCGAACGAGCGGCTTGTTCACCTGATGCGAGCCCCGGTACCCCTTGCGACCCTGGTGGAGGGCAGGGCGATGTGTCTGTGCCCACCTCCGTTCCTCCTTGGCAGCTCCCGATTTCGGTGCCTCACCCCCCCGAGCTCAGGGATGCTCTGGCGCCTGGCGCTGCCTGTTCACCACGCGCCGTCCCTGCGGCTGAGCCTGGCAGCAGAGCGGCACTTGCATCCCGCAGCCCCTTGGTCTGTGCAACCCGCCCAGCCTGACCCCAGCGCTGCCGTGGCTGGAAGGGAGGGATGTTCCCCAGCTCCGAAATCCTGAACGCCACCTCATTGGGGGGGTGGGGAGGAGGTACGAGCCCTCTCTGCTGCATGAGCCGTGATGCTCCCCATGCTGTGCCTCCTGCAGACCCAGTACTTCGGGGAGATCAGCATCGGCACCCCAGCGCAGACCTTCAAGGTGGTCTTTGACACGGGCTCGGCTAACCTGTGGGTGCCGTCGCACAAGTGCTCACCCCTGTACAGTGCCTGCGGTGAGTGCCGGGCCGCGCCGCGAGCACCCTCGGGCCCCGGGAATGGGGTTGGGGGGAGAAACGCCATCCAGCCTCAGCCCTGCAGGGCCCTCCATCTCCGTAGGGTGCTCAGAGCGGGCTGGCACTGTTAAGGTTCCCGCAGCTGGGTCTCTCTCTGCTGCTGCGGAGCCTCCTCATGCTGGGACACTCGTCCCCCAGAGGCTGGGGGAGCAGCCCTGCCCCGGCCGCCTTCCTCGCCTCCACTTTGATGCACGTTCCCCTTCCTCAGTTTCTCACAGCCGCTACGACTCTTCTAAATCACGCACCTACATTGCGAACGGCACGGGGTTCGCTATCCGCTACGGGACGGGGAGCGTCAAAGGTTTCCTCAGCCAGGACATCGTCATGGTGAGTGCCTGCCCTGAATTGCAGACCCCTGAATTGCCTCCGCGGGTAAGGAGTGATACCCGCGCACACAGCTCTTCTCCCTGCTACAAGCACACTAGTTACTAAAAGTAGGGGACTCGGGCAGGGGGGATTTGCCCCCTAAGCTCCCTGCAAAGGTGCTCGTGCTCTTCCCCTCCCCAGGTATCAGATATCCCCATCATCCAGGTCTTCGCAGAGGCCACGGCGCTGCCTGCCTTCCCCTTCATCTTCGCCAGGTTTGACGGGGTGCTGGGCATGGGCTACCCGAGCCAGGCCATCGACGGCATCACCCCCGTCTTCGACCGGATCCTCTCCCAGCAGATCCTCAAGGAGGACGTATTTTCCGTCTACTACAGCCGGTGGGTCTCGCAGGGAGCAGGCGCCTGGACTGGGGAGGGCATTTCTCTCGCAGAGCGCGGGTATTGCAAACACCAGTGCTGAGTTTGCATCTCGGGACTGGGAAAGAGCTGCAGCTAGGGTTGCAAGGGCCAGCGGGACCTGAGCTGGGGTGGGGGCACGGGCACCACGCGTGGCGGATGCCTGGAGGAGCTGGGGTGGCAGGAGGCAGCACAAGAGGTGGAGCTGAGCAGCTGTTCATCCACAGCTGCCTGCAGGGCTGCCCACCCTGGGAACGGCCGCTCCTGGCTCGTTTGTTGCTGTCAAACAAAGTCTCCAGCTTTGCTAGCGGTACTAGCAGCCGCCCTCCGCTCACAGGTTCACGGCGCATCTCTCTCTTTGCAGAGCTTCCAAGTAAGAAGACGAAAAGCGCGAGCGCTCTCGAGACGGCGCCCCACTAACACTCCCCCGCGCCTCCGGGGCCGGGCGGGATGCTCCGCCGGCTCCCGGCGCGAGCGGCCGGGCGCGGGTTCGTACGAGCTGCCGCGGTGCCGCAGCTCCGGCCGGGGGCCCTCTGCCCCCCGCCCGGCTCGGCGCGGACGGCCCCGAGAGCCCGCGCAGAGCGGCTCGGGGACCGCGGTGCGGTGCAGCCCCTTCTCCTGGCGTCTTTCCCACCTCTGTGCGTTAACTCTCGCGCTCCGCCGCTGCTAACCGGGTCAGCGAACCTCGGGGCCGGTTCCCTTCTCCCCGGCCTTTTCGGGGACGGGGGCAGAAGGGGGAAACCGCGCTGTGCTTTGCCTCTCAGGAACTCCCCTCTGAAACCCGGTGGGGAAATAATCCTCGGGGGAAGCGACCCAGCCTACTACACCGGGGACTTCCACTACCTGAGCGTCAGCAAGAACGGATACTGGCAGATCAGCATGAAGGGGTGAGACGGGGAACGGCCCAGCCCTGCCAACAGCCCCCGGGAAACGCCTGCCGGCCGCGCGGCGACGGGGGCAACGCGGTCCGTGGAGGCTTGCGTTCGCTTGGCGGGTGCCGACGGCACGCTGCGTCGGCCCCCGAGGAGCCGCGGTGCCCGCCGGGGAGCGCGGAGGGGGTGGCCCTGTGGGCTGATCTCACCGGGAAGCAGCAGGGGAAGAGTTTCATCCCCTTTAGTCCCGCAGAAGTAGCGTGAGGCACTGAAACAAATCTGCTTTGTGGTTTGCTTTGCTTTGCTTTGCTTTGTTTTGTTTTGTTTTTTTAAGGTACGTGATTAAGCTTAGCTTTCACATTGGAGAATGGGAGCGTTCCCAAAGCCCCAGAAACACCAGGAACGGCACGTGCTCGGCTTGGCCAGCGCTCACCTGGCTGGCCGGGCTGTGCTTGCCGGCGGGCACAGGCGCCAGCCGTGCCGCCGTGTCACCCCTCTTCCCTCCCGCTCCAGGGTGTCCGTAGGGGCTGAAACTTTATTCTGCAAAGAAGGCTGCTCGGTGGCAATCGACACGGGAGCGTCCTACATCACCGGCCCGGCCGGCCCCGTGTCTGTGCTGATGAAAGCCATCGGGGCGGTCGAAATGGCCGAGGGAGAGGTGAGCGAACCGGCGTCCCTGCCGCGCTCCTCCTTCCCGACGCCCTGGCTGCCCTCACCCCAGCCCGTTCCTGCCCGCAGCGCACGCGGCTCACCTCTGTCTCCTTCCTCCCACAGTTCGTTGTTGACTGTGACAGAGTCCCGCAGCTGCCCAACGTCTCCTTCCACCTGGGGGGGAAGGCGTACGGGCTCAGCGGCTCAGCCTACGTCCTCCGGGTAAGCGGGCATCCCGCCGTGCACCTCCTAGCGCGGCTGCAACGCGCCCCAGCGCGATGCTTCTCCTTCCCAAAGCCCTTCCCAATCTGCGGCGGTGTCCGGATAAGCCCCCAGCTTTATTGGGTGGTTTCGGGGAGATTTGGGATGAGCAGCAAAGCACCGAGAGAACCAGGGCTCTTGCTTCCCAGAGAGAGGGAAGTCGGGGCCAAGGCGTTTCTCCGGGGATAGCGACCCTTCCTGGGTCGCTCGGCAGGAATGGGAATCTCCCTACGAGCCCCGTGGTCACCACATGGCTCTCTCCTCTTTGCAGCAGTCCCAGTACGGAGAGGACGTCTGCGTCGTGGCTTTCTCGGGTCTGGACATCCCACCCCCGGCCGGCCCTCTCTGGATCCTAGGAGCCACCTTCATCGGGCACTACTACACCAAATTTGACCGGCGCAACAACCGCATCGGCTTTGCCACGGCCCTCTGATGGCAAGCGGGGATGGGGCGGAGAGAGGGAGCCGGCTCGGAGGCAAGAGTACCGCCGAGAAGAAACGATTGGAAGCACGAACGAGAACAGCGTTGCCTTGAAACACAACCACCTCCTCTCTGCATTGAAGCAACTGCAAAGCCTCTCCCACTCCCACTCCCAAGCCCCCGCTCTGCTCTGCGAGAGTCTTTGCTTTCGGGGGGAACAGCGCCTGAAATGCTTTTTCTACCGAGCATGTTCAGTGTGGAGATCAAAGCGGGATCACGTGTCCGGAGCGGCAGCTCCAGAGATTTCAGGGTGATGTGCAATAGTACAACCAGCGTGCAGCAAAACCAGAGGTGCTTGCAGGTTGCAGATGTACTGAGGAGGGACGATTTGTCACAGCCCGCGTTAGTCTTTGAGTGGGGGAAAAATAATCTGGCTGTATTTAATGACAGTTTGAGCTGGTGTTAACCCTATCCCTTTCCATGATTTAGCATTAAAAAAAACCCTCAAAGCAACAGGCTGCTGAATTGATGCTTGTTCTTGCGGAGGAGAGAGAAATGGGGCAGACTTTTAAGAGAATTAGGAAACAAGTGTTCCTTTATTGGGATTCATTATAGCAGACACTCTGCTTTTATATCATTCCCTGTGCAAGAGTGAGACACGCTCCCAGCTAGCGCCAGTGCTTCTACATGTAAGCAAATTGGAGTTGTTTTGATGATATGATAAACCTCCTTTCTTGTGTGTCCATGCTGCACCCCCCTGTAGAAGATGTGATCAGCCCTAAGAGCCTGATGCCAAATGAGGCTAGAGAAGCTCCCACCCAGGGCTGAGCAATGGTAACATCACACATGCTCTTAGCCCACCGCAAGGTAAAGGAAAACGCATCATCCTGCTCCACTGGTGCTTTGCAGCTTCCCCTGAAGCCTGCAACGCGAGCCGGGAGGAGACCAAACCGAAGCCGCTGAGGATGCTCCCTCGCTGCTCCGGGTGCCTGGGGTTAATCCGCGTCCTACCCTCGCTGGCAGCATGCCACCCCAGCACGGCTCGTCGCCGGACGCTCCAGGAGCGGCCGCCCCGCTGCCCCAGGCAGCGCAGCAGCGGGCTGAGCGTGCAGGGGGGCCAGGCCAGCAGGGCTGGGCTTTGCCCGCTCCGCTCGCTCAGGTTCTCTCTTGCCCTGGTTGGAAACGTGCCCAGGGTCCCAGCAACAGCCGGACCTGGGAAACGGGGTATTTACACTTCAGCTCTCTCTGGGCAGCATCAAAACTGAGCCCCAGGTCATGCCCCAGTGCAAACAGCAAACACGCCTTTTTGCAGGAGGTGCATGGTTACAGGCGGTCTCTGTCCCTCAAACCACTTTCCCACAGGAGGCAAACGGGAGAGTTGTCTCGGTGTGGGCTACCCCCGCTAGTCCTACCCCCAGAGAAAGAGGGGCAAGGTTGTACGTTTGCTTTACGGCTCTTTGGGGAGGGGAAGGTGCCCGCGTGTTTGATTAAGGGTGGCCGACTTTGCCCCACCAGGAAGGCAGCTCTTGCTACCCCAGTGCCCAGATTTGTTTTCATTGCCCTGTTGGCTCAAGCTAGCAAGCAGAGGTTTGTCTCTGCGGCGGCCGCGTGCGGCGATACGCGGCAGGCGCGTGCTGGAGCTGGGAGCGCCCGTGCAGGCTGGCCCAGCAGGAGGGCAGGCCGCTGACGTTTCGAGCCATGCGGGAGCGCTGCGGTGGTTCGAGTTACAGCGCATCTGCTGCTAATCCCAGAGCTCCACGATGCCAAGCGGTTTGCAATGTGCTCTCGCCTCCAGTTTGACCAGCTCAGGTGGCAGCGGCTGCTGTGGTTCACAACCGCAGCAGAGCCCTGGGAAGCGTGCCTGCAAAGCAAAGCACATTTGGGCTTCTGGAGCAGAGCCTGGAGCAAGCCACCATCTGAGTGCAAGCACTTTGCAGAAGCTTCTCGCCCTCATTTCTGCCAACTACTGCTGACAAATTCCCAGTGCTGCCCGAAGCACAGGCTGACACCAGATGACTCTCAGGCTGCAATGACTTTTCAGGATCCGTGATGTCCCTTTAAGCACAGAAACGGCTGCTGCTGTGTGACCTTTCCAGCCAGGTAGGCAGCAGCATAGGGCCTGCTTGCCAGCCCTCCCTCCCCTGGGGGCACCTCGTCCCCTTCCCTGCCACGCAGAGCAGCAGCCCAGGCTCCCAGGGAGAGGATGTGGACAGGCGGATGTTTGTCCCCGGTGGGAGGGTAGCAGCCTCTCTGCCTGCATAGCCGAGCTCGAGCATCGATTCCTCTTCAGGTCAGCACCCACAACCCCAGGTTTCCGGGGCTGGCAAATTCAAGCCACCCAATGGTGTTACTTGTTTCAATCACTGTCTGCAGACGCCGATCCATTGCTCCCGCAGCAGCAGCCGGGAGAACAGGTAGCGGCGGGTACGCACCGTTGTGAACACCGCCGGGGGCCTGGCCGTGCAGGCAATGGGCCCCAGAGGTCAGTGCATCTCTCCCTTTCATCCAGCGTTTCCTGCGCGCACTTGTGTGCCCTCTGTACATCTGCTCGCGAGCACAGGAAACCCTCGGGACTGGGAACCGGCGGCCTCCGAACGCCGCGCGCGCGGGAGGGAGGCAAAGCCGCAAGGAGGGGGGGGATCCGCGCGGGGCAGCTTCTGAGCTGCAGCCTGGCCGCTGCACAACCTTTTGGCCGCACAGAGATGCTGGCAAGCTTCTCCGTTTCCTTCCTACGGCAGGCAAACTCTCTGCCTGAAAATAACTGGGCCTTCTCTGTCCTATTCCACGCTGCAATGGCTCTGGTGTGGAGAAGACGCAAGTGGATCTGAGCTTGGAAAAGCACACTTACAAAATCATGACAGCTTCTGCCTTATAGCCCTTAGCTGGAAAACAGTCAGAGTGGCCTAAAATAGGATGTTTCTGTGGATCCAGTTCTGTTCCCGTTCAGCACAGTTGTTCTGAGCAGTGGGAACAAAAAATGCCTGGGCTGCTGCGGTGCTGTCCTTGGGCCCCTTAAGCCAGCCTATTAACACCTCTAATAG
Organism: Struthio camelus; assembly: GCF_040807025.1. Taxonomy (NCBI): domain Eukaryota; kingdom Metazoa; phylum Chordata; class Aves; order Struthioniformes; family Struthionidae; genus Struthio; species Struthio camelus. The sequence continues at coordinate 6,729,827 of NC_090965.1, read as the reverse complement.
CCTTTGCCAGGGCAATTTCCCGGTTCCCGCTGCGCAGTTCTGGCTGCAAGGCACTGCTAACCTGCAACTGCCCTGTATTAACACTTCTGATTGTTATGGCCAAGCAATTAGGCCACGCTCAGCCCAGCAAACTGGCCAGAGCAATTATGACCATCCTATTAAAACTGACAGAGCTTGTTCTATATATAGAAACGCAAGGAACTGACTGCTTTATTTTTTCCCCTTCCGTAAACGATTTCCCCCAAGTCTCCATGGTCCATTTAGCTGGTTTCAGCTGCAGCCAGCTGTAAGCTTTGGAGGGGGCTCTCTTTGCTGCAAGCCATGTGCAGTTGTTATTTCCTCTGATAATGAAGGCAGGCTGGAGCGGTATCAGCATGCTGGGGGCGGGGGGGGGGTTGGCCCAAAGGGTGAGTAATACTCCCATCTTTAATTATCAAACCTCTGTCTGTCCCACCTGCAAACCCTCATCGATATGGTGGCCAGCACCTCAGGCGTGAAAAGGCGCTCGGGCTTGGGGCAGGGCCATCTGCCCCAGAGGGGACGTGCCCCTGCTGGGGCCAGGCTCCCGCCAGGATGCCTGCAGGCGCGACATCCCGCCGCCGCGCCAGCCTTGCCCCGCTGTACCAGGCACCTTGCAGCCTCTTGTAGTGGCCAGCCCAGATCCGGAGGAGCCCCCCGAGGCGGGCGGCGGGGCTCTCGGCAAACAGCGCAGCGCAGTGCAGCCGGGCCCCGGCGGCAGGTGCGCGGGGGGAGCCGCCGTGCCCGGTCCGGTGCCGGCTGCGCTGCGGCGGGGGGGGGAGCGCAGCGGCGGTGTCCGGCAGCGCTGCGCGGTACCGGAGCGGACGCGCTGCCCCGTTCGGAGCCGGAACCGGGGCGCTGCCCGCTCCCCCCGGCGCGCGGTGCCGGGCCCCGCTGAGCTCACAATGCGGGCGGGCTGCCGCGGGAGGGAGGCGGGCGGGCGGCGGGGAGGAGGAGGAGGAGGGCCCGTGACTCATGGCTTCGCCGTGGCGGCCGGCTCCTCCCCGCGCCCGCCGGCCCCGCGGCAGCCCCCGGCACATGGGCCGCGGCGCGGGGCGCGCCGAGCTGGGTATGGCCGTGCCGCCCGCCCGCTGCCCGGATTGCCCGGAGCGCGGCGGCGGCGGGGTCCCGGCCGTGCCCCACCTCGGCATTGCGGTGGACGAGGGTGATGTGCTGCCCGGGGCGCTGCGGCTCATGCGGGAGCTGAGACCCGCCTGGGAGACGGCGCGGGTCAAGACCAAGGTACGGCCCGCCGCGGTGGGGGGGGACGGGGGACCCTGCCCGCAGCCCCCGGGCAGCGGCTGTCGCATCCCGCCGGCCAGCTCCCGCACCGGCTGCGGGGCGCCCGAGGGGGCTATGGAGCTCACCTGGTGGCTGCTGTAGGGCCCACCCGGGGGGACTTATAGGTCCTGCCTGAGGGGGCTATCGAGTACACCCTTGGGGCTGTAGGTCCATCCTTGGGGGTGGCTGTAGGGTGCACACTGGGAGGGCTATAGGGTCTGCCTGGCAGGGCTGTAGGGCCTGTCTCAGGGCTGCTGTATGACCCATCTTAGGGGGGCTATAGGGCCTGCCAAGGAGAGTATAGCATCTCCCCCAGTCTGGGAGTATAGCTGGGACTGATCAGCTGTGCAAAGGTCTCCAGCACCAAGCCCCCAGCAGGCTTTGGGGACCTCTTGGGGCACTTGCTGAACCATGACTGCGAGTGCAAGTGTGTCCCCAGGGTCCCTCGGGACTGCCGAGGTCGGAAAGGCTGGGGGGGGGGGGGGGCAGCCTATGCACTGTGCTCCTGCAGAGTCACCCCTGCGGGTGCTGCACCCCTGCCTGCGGTGCTGTTGGGTCCCACAGCCACAGGGGGTAACTGTTCCCTGGAGCCGGTCCTCGCTGAGGTTACTTGGGGGCTCGCACCTTTGCCGGGTCTCTTGCTTCAGATGTTCGAGTTGGGGTGGGAGGTGGGATTCAGTGCAGGGCTTGGTTGTCACAAGTTGGCAGGGTTTTGCTGCAGCGGCTGAGAGAGATGAGCAGGTCTGCATGGGGCTTGCTGGTGAGTGGCACTGGTGTCCCGACTGTTTTGCCCTCCTCGCCTCTGCCCCGAGGTACCACATCTGGGCTGGAAGCATGAGCCTGGTGGTGTCTGTGTCGCCAGTGGGCTCCTGGTCGTGGGCACAGGAGTGGGGAAGCCCTGGGCCTGGATGCGCTTAAATACATGCATGTGTGTGTACATGTCCTCTAAAAACACATGCTTCTCATGTGCCTGGAGTGTCATTAAAAATGTATTAATAGCCAAGTGTAATTAAATACAAGAAGCTGCAGGAAAATACATATGAAAGGGTAGATGGTAATAGGCAGGAAGCTCAGAGTTCCTCAGACTGCAAAGTTTTAAGGGTAGCAAATGTCTTGGGCTCCGTGTTTGTACAGCACCTAGCGCACAGCAGAGGGGACAACGTGCCTCAGTTGCGCTGATAGTGTAGAGACTTATATTCATAAAAGACCCCAGCTTTCTGGTATCCAGGTTGTCTCCAGGCATTGGAGGGTGGTCAGTGTTCAGCAGCAGCTTGTGCGTGTATATGTTTTTAATTAAAAAAAAAAAAAAATTGGGAGTTAAGGGAAATGCACTGGAGCTTGCAACTGCTGTTGCAAGAACTCCTTGGGAAGGGATTGGAGCTGTGCACTGGTTCTCAGCTGGTTCCCATTAGTGTTCCTGTTAGCTTTTCTCTGCTGCCTGGAGTGGTGCCCAGTTCACACCACCTAGCTGCATGGTATCAGTGCACAGCTGCTCAGTGTGACTGTACCAGGCTGCGCTTGTGGCATGTAAAAATCTCCCAGAGATTGGGGTAGGGTGCAGAAGACGAGGAGGGGGGAAAAGGGGTATATGTGCCCCCACCACCTGCCCTCCAGCTGCCGGGATGTTCAGGCCCCAGTGGGAAAAGATGTTGTTGCTCCAGGTTACGTCCCTTCTCGGGGCTCTGACTCCTCGTCCCTAAGACTCTGTCCCTCAGAAGCATCTCTGCATGGAAAAGGCACAGGCATTTGTCAGTGAGTCAGCCAGCCACACTATCAGACAAGCACGCACTCCTCCATTGCTCATCCATCCCATAATGAGAGCGGTAGCGATGTGGAGCCAAGCCACTGCGAGGACTGCAGCGTGGCCGAGGGCTCTGCTCGGTCTTCTAGGACTTTTGTAGTCCAACTTTGGCAACCAGGTGCCTCGCTGAGATGGTTCCCCAGCCGCCAGCTGGGGAGATGTGCTGGGGCCTCCCGTGCTGCGGAGCAGAGGTGGGAGCGCCTGCGGGGGCCGGCGCGTGTCTGCGCGCAGGGGAGGCAGCGAGCGTGGGAGCCCGCGGGGCTGCGCTGGGGGCAGCTCTGCAGCAGCTGGAGGAGGGGAGCTACGACGGGTCTGTGGCCCACCGTGCAGGTCCGACTTGGGGCTCGTCCTGGCCGTGGTGTAGCACCATGGGGCCGAGCCACTTCTCTTCAACGCCGTTGCACAGCGCTCGGGTCTGGCCTCTTGTTTAATTGCTGCAAGGCTCCTTGATTTCCTCGTGCCTTGGGCAGAGTTGCGCTTGCTTCCTCTCCGCTGCTGTGGTACAACAACGCCAGGGAAGTATTTGGACAGCAGTCAATGACTGTACCTTTGATGCATCAGATCCACGAGGAACTTCTTTGGGCATCTCCTGAGCAGCTGCGCTCATTGATGGGGAGCTGGAGAAGGTGCTGTCTCCAAAGCAAGAGAGACCCTGCATGCGTGCACCAACAAGCGACGTGTGAGTCTCCAAAATTAACGGTGTGGAGTTCAGCGGGGGATAAGGCTCCGTAATCCCATTAAACCCTCTGGAAAGGGCTGATTGGGCTGTTGAGCAGCAAAACAAAACCAAAGCAGAGTGAGGACCCAGCATCTGAGGCAGAGCTGAGCTGCTCAGCGTGGAGCCATCCCGTTCGCCCGCAGCTGATGTGTGCGCTACCGTGTGCAGCTCGCAGAGGGTATCGACTCAAGGATGCCGCTTCTTTTGCCCTGATAGGCTGTGGCAGCTTTTGCCTGCTGAATTTCTGGTCTCTCGGGTCTGGCAGGACAAGGAGAGGAGAGAGCGAAGCGTGGCACCATGGCAGAAAGACAAATTATCTGACACGGGAAGAGCTGCTTCCTTGCTCAAAAGCTTCAGCTTGTCCCAGCTCCATGTGAGACAGCAGCAGCCTTGTGCAAGTCCAGGGGACAGCAGCTCTGCTAGCGACCGCGGCTGGGTTGCAGCCCCAGCCGCTGCCCACCCCGAGAGCCAGCACCACCCAGCTGTGTAACGAGGGGTATTTGTGCCATCTAACTTTAGGTGTCTAATTCCAGTGCTTTGAGTTTCCCTCTGGAGGCGACATAGGGAGCCCTATATATAGGCACCCTATATAGGAACGTGAGTTGCTGAGTGAGTTGTCTAAAATTAGACGGTGCGTGTCCCACCCCGAGCACCGCTGCTCCTGTAGCACGAGCCGTCGCTCCCCTCCCGTTCCACCAGCATCGCATTTCCTCCGTTTTGCTAAACCAAAAAGGGGGGGAAAGAAGTAATGTGAGTGGAGAAGACTCCATGGGGAAAGGCAGTGCCCAGCCGCGGCCCTCGTCCGGCCCCATCTCCTGCACGAGCTGTGTTGGGTGCAGCGCTGCTGAGCATCCCACCCGCGATGGGGCAGGGGTCTCGCACACCCAGCTGGGCAATGGGGGCCCAAATCTTGCGACACACTGGAGGCGATCGGAGCTGCCCCGTGCCACCCGCCGGGCAGGGAGAGGACCGCGGCATGGGCTCCCCCGGCTCAGGAGGTGACGCCGGCCGTGGGGACTCCATGTGCCCGGGCAGCCAGCCAAGCCAGGGTGGCGCAAGAACAAAACTTGCTTTCCATCTGTGAGGAGCCATCAGAGCAATGACAAGAGACGTCCCCAGCAGCGACGTCTCTGCCTATCAGTGACTTGCGCGCGGCCCAGCCCCGCGGGGAGGGTCAGGAGGAGGAGATGGGGTGGTGGTGTTTGCTCTGCCTTGTTTGCTGGGGTTTGTTTTGTGCCAAGTGATTTGCGCTGATTTTTTGGGACTGATTCCCAGGGTGGCTTGGGTGCTGAGTGCGCATGCAGTATCTCTAGCTGTTCCTGAGCTCCCAGGTGAAAAACAGTGGATTTCCACCCAAACCACCCTGGGCTTTGCCAAGCTCAGGCTTCACACGCGTGGCCCTGGGCAGGTTTGCAGGTGAACCTTGAGGCCTCCCAAACTCATACCGCCCGCACCAGGCGCTTTCTCCCAGCTGCTGTGTGCACTGCTGCTTCATGCTCGCTCAAGCCTCTCCCGTAGCTGCACCTTGGGGTTGTCCCGCAAGAGGCTCTGCCTGGGAAAAAACGGGAAAAATGCTTGAGCATTTGGGTTATTCACTCGTTGCCTGTTATCGCCATTGCTTCCTCCCTGGGCAGCTGTTTGTGACGCTACAAAGCAGGGAAACCCAGTGTCCAGCCACCGGTCGTGACCTGGAGGAAAGTCCCTTGTGCTCGCTGGAACGGGGGTCGCGGCATCTCTCTGCCTGCGGGCCCCGAGCGTTAACGCGGGCTCGGGAGACTTGGGGCAGCTTCTCCCCTGCGTGCCCAGGGGACCACACCGCCATCCCAACCCTCCCGCTCCTCTCCCCCTGCAGCTTTTCACCGATGGCATCACCAACAAGCTGGTGGCCTGCTACACGGACGAGGACATGGCAGACGCGGTGCTGGTCCGCATCTACGGCAGGAAGACGGAGCTTTTTGTGGACCGGGAGACGGAGCTGAAAAACTTCCAGGTGCTGCAAGCCCACGGCTGTGCCCCCGACCTCTACTGCGCCTTCCAGAACGGCCTGTGCTACGAGTTCACGCCGGGCATCGCCCTGGGACCGGACCACGTGCGGGACCCCTGCATATTCAGGCGAGGGGCCGAGGAGGGAGCGTTGTCGTGGGCTGGAGACGCGGGAGGGGAGCCGGTGCATCTCGGGAGCAGGACAAGGGGTCTGTCTGTGTTTCTGAGCAGCTTTCACCCTCCCTGCAGTTGCTCCAACCACTTTCTGGGTGCTTTTATCTAGGTATCTCCAGTACTGTTTGCATGCGCAAATCCAGATGGTGCTGAGGGATAAACAGGCCAAATTCCCTGGTGATCCCGAGGCTGCAGCAGGATTTTTGCTGTGTTTCGGTGAATGAAGAGACTGCCCAAGAATCTCGGCTTTTATATAAATTTGACCTGGAAAGGTGAATGCTGTTTTTGACCCAGGCAATATCTCAAAATTTTTCAACAACACACAGCTAAAAGTGCTGTGGAAAGGAGTTTTTAGCTGTCTTGACCCTGAATTTTTAAACGCTGCTTTTGGAAGCCTCTTTTGAGATGTCTCAAACCTGTTTTAAGGGGTGCTGCTTTTTGGGTCTTGGCGCCCAGCTGCCTCTTACCTGCGCTTCTGTGGCTTGTTGCAGGCTGGTGGCCCAGGAGATGGCCCGGGTGCACGCCATCCATGCCAACGGTAGCATCCCGAAGCCCATCCTGTGGCAGAAACTGCACAAATACCTCGCCCTCGTGAAGATGGATCTCAGCCCAAAGGTATCCAACCCCAGGTAAAGGCAGAGGGATCGCAAAGAGCCAGGCTCTGGCTTGGGCGTCCGCTGCCCACCCATCTCTAAGTCTTGCTCATACGGGCTTGGGGGAGACAGCCCCGATTCCCAGGTAAAGCCTTTGCTGGGGTTTGCTAGCAGGAGATTTTTTGGGAAGGTGTCCGTGCTGGGACCAGCCACGCAGCCACTCCTGGATCTGAATCCATCAGCAAGCAATTTGGCTAAGCCCTGGTGAGCAGGGGAGGCCCACGGGATGGAGGCCTGCATTTTAAGCCATAGCTAGAATAAAGCGAAGCTCAGCCCTTCTCACAGTGGGGATCTGAGCTGCCAAGTTCAGATAACATTGGTGGAGGGGATGCTAGAAATCCACTATGGATTGGAGCAGGCAGTCCCCATTTCAAGCCAGTTCATCCCTTTTTTGGGCAGCGGAGGCCTTGCCAGGAGCCCCGGTTCACATCAGGTGAGTGACTGCGTCGGCCTGAGCCGGGACGTGTTGGAAGGATGCGGCCAGCCCCCTAGGTGATGGAGGCGAATGGACTCGAGGGCAAGCAAATAATTAACCCTGCTCTCTGAACAGTCGTGGCGGGATCCAGGGCTTTCTTTAGTACTCGCCATACTGCAGGCAGGCTTTACCCAAGTCTGCACCTTACATCCAGACAATTAGGTAATCATTAACAAGTGCTTTTCTGGGAACTGAAACTGTGGAGGTTATCAAAAATACGTGTACCCACGGGGAGTCCAAAAAAATCCTGTTGCCCTTGGGTTACTTGGATGCTTGGCTGGCAAGCGCTGGGTGGCTCCTTGTGCTGATTTGGTGAATCTTGGGGATGGATGTAGGCATAAGTGAGCAGAAGGGCAGGGCTGGGGATGCACTGTGCCAGCTGCCAGGCACGTGGGTGCCTTGCAGCACAGCTCGGGAGGTGCTGGGCACCCCACACTGAGCCTGGTTTCCCCACCATGAATGGCCTCATTAGAGCTGCTTTGTATCACTGATCAATTTGTTTATAAAATGCATGGAAGGAAGCAAGGGGGAACTCTTCCTCTCTGCCCCAAAAGAGGTTTCCTGTGAGCAGCAGTGATTCCACCCCCTTCTTCCCCAGCCTCCATCCGGATGTGCCCAGCCTGGAAGTGCTAGAGCATGAGCTGGCCTGGATGAAGGAAACCCTCTCCCAGCTGGGGTCCCCTGTGGTGCTTTGCCACAACGACCTGCTCTGCAAGAACATCATCTACAACGGCCCTGAAGGTTGGTGGCAGTTGCTTTGCACCTCCGCAGGAAGGGATTTGCCCCCGGGGGCAGCGTGCCGGCACACGAGCTCGCTGGTCTCGCTGAGAAGCACGGGCTTGGTCCTCAGCTCCCGTAACAGCTCTTGCTTTGGCTTCCGCAGAGCACGTGCGGTTCATAGACTACGAGTACACCGGCTACAACTACCAGGCTTTCGACATTGGGAATCACTTCAACGAGTTTGCAGGTGAGTTGGGCTCTTCTCTGTGGCACCAAAGGCAACCACCCAGCTTGCAACTGCTCTCCCATGATCTCCCTGCCCTCAGGGAAGGGAGGATGCAGTTAAACCCTCAATCCTGCCATAGGAAATGGAGGCAGCTCCTCCCAGGGCTGTGCTTCGTTAGAGCGATGTGCAAGGGAGGGTCTTTTCTTTCTTTGGGCCCTGGGTTGTCAGCAGTGAGCGGCCTGAGTGCTGCTAGGGCACGGCGTCTGGAAGAGCCCAGCTCTCTTTCCTCATGTTGCGACGGCTGGGTGGGTTGCCTCAAGTCCGAAGGTTGATCCTCTGTGTTTCCAGGCCTGGACCTGCAATGATTTCACTGCCCTGGTCATGTGTGGGGAGAGTCCCTTGGTCATGTTGCTTTGCTCTGGAGAAACCCTCCCCTTCCCCTTCCCCTTCTCTTCCTCCTGGCTGTTGCTAATCACAGCTTCTCCTTGCAGGTGTGAAGGAGGTGGACTACCGCCTCTACCCCAGCAAGGAGATCCAGCTGCAGTGGCTGTGCTCCTACCTGCAGGCCTACAAGCGCTTGACCCAGGAGGACCAAGGAGGCAGAGGAGCAGCCGTGTCTGAGAAGGAGCTGGAGGCTCTCTACGTGCAAGTGAACAAGTTTTCTTTAGTGAGTGCCGGAGGTGGGGAGGAGGCAGCTGGAGGGCGACACTTGTGTGGAGGAGATGGCCCTCCTTGGAGGGAAGAGGGGGCAAGGGCTTGTTCAGTGGTTTGGAGATGCAACAATTCTCCACCACGTGCATCAGCTCGGGGGTTGTGTCCAGCAAGGAAGTGGGGCTGTCAAGTTGGGCTGCTTGCTGAGGTTCCCGTGCAGCTGCAGTGGGGATTTGTCCCAGCAGCGCTCAATCCCCCCTTGCCACCGCTTGCAGGGTTAGGAGGGTCGTACAGGATAGTGCTCCATCCCAGCCCGGCTGCAGACGCCGAGGCTGGCACCGCAGTGCGCTGTGCAGCACCCAGCCTGCTGGGATCCCTCGCCCCGGCTGGGACCAGCCTCTGGAGCATACAAAAATGTGTGTTTGGGCCAGACCCCTGGCTGCCTGGGACTCGGTGACCTTCCAGCACGGCTGCGGGAGGTCTGGGATCTGGCCGGGAGAGAGGCGAGTGATTTCCTGGGGGCAGGGGCACCTTGTCCCAGTTTCTGATCTGTATTTTGTCTCTTATAGGCGTCCCATTTCCTCTGGGCATGCTGGGGCCTGATCCAAGATAAATACTCTACCATAGACTTTAACTTCTTAGGGTGAGTGAGCTCTGTGCTGTGAGAGCCGGGGCTGGAGGGGAAGGGTCAGCGCTGCGGGCTGAGCCCCGTCCTTGGCCAAAACAGGCATGTCCAGCGCTGAGGAAGCAGCATATTCATGTCCGAGGTACCCAGCAGGACAATGGCAAATGGCAGCAATTGCTCCACTGCCATCTCCTGTTGCTTTTGACTAGGAAGCTCTGCTCGGGTCCCATGGCGTTTGCTCCCGGCGTGGCCTAGTGTGGGACGGCTGGAGCAGATGGATCCCAATGGCCCCTCCTTGCTGGAGGGATGCTCTGCGCTCAGGGGACTCGAGGCCAGGGCAGCAGCAAGTGTCTCATGTCCGTCCCTTTCTCTCGGCAGATATGCAAAGCTAAGATTTAAACAGTACTTCAAGATGAAGCCGGTAGTCACAGCTCTGCAGATTTCCAAATAGCATCTCCAGCCCGTGAGACCCTGAGCTATTTTGTCCTTGCTGCATCCACAGCCCTCGCCTCCCCCTTGCCCTTCCCCACTCCAGCTGGGGCTGAGGGCAGATCCTGATGGTGGGAAGGGGGAAGAGGATCTCTGACCCAGCCACCGATTAAAGGAGACCCTGGACATACCTGAGACTGGACCATGAGACACTAAGGAGGACCACGGCCTCAGCGAGGCCCCAGCCTACGCCAGGAAGCCTTACCATCGCCTTAGTGCCGAGCCCGGGTGCCTGGTGGGTCCGTGTGGCGCTGGCACTACCACTGCTCGCCTGGCACCCAGTTTGCTCCCTCAATGCTGTCCCCGCGGGGGGACACGGATGCTCCCCTGCCACCCGGCAGCCCCAACCACCACGACCAGCGCTGCCTAGTTGCTCTAGCTGCACGACGCGCACGCTGTGCCCGTCTCGCCTTCGCAGTCCCCTCTGTCCCCTGTCACCCCTCGGCAGCGCTTGGCCCCGGGGCCCCTCCTGGGCTCTTGTCCCTTCCCGGGGTCTGTCTCGCTTCAGGCCTTCGTGCTCTCTCTGGCCCCAGGAGCGCGTGGGACCCTTTTGAACGCGGGGCTGGTGCTGCTGCAGCTCGGCTCGCGGCTGGGCTGTGTCCGTGCGAGGCAGCGGCTGCGGGGCCGGGGGCCGGCGGCTGTCTGCTGGCAGGTGCTGGGTGCCAGCTCCCGCTGCAATACACTCAGCCTGTGGCCATGTCTGTTTTTTTTCCGAGGCCGTGGTCTCTTTTTGCCCCTATCCCTCTCTCTCTCATCTCGGCTTTGCTTGCAGCATCCCGCTCCATCTGGCGCAGGGGGAGCAGCAGGGTGCTGGCCCCGACGCCGGGGTCTCGGCCCCTGCCCAGCCTCCCCTTTCACTGGCTAATAGAGAGCGGTGGGCTCAGTCCTGCCCCTCTGGGCCGTTTTTCTCTGCTCAGCACAGGCACCTCCTGGCAGGAAGGGATCAGCAAGGCTCGAGGGGACCAGGCTGGCTGTTGGAGTCCAGCTCCCCCGTCAGCCCTCACCCTTGGGGCACGGCGGAGCCCCCAGAAAGCTTTGTGCCTCTTCTGGCAGGGGGTTAAAGGGGACGAAGCCAACCTGCCCTGTGCAACGGGCATAGCTTTGCCCCTGGTTGGCAAACAGCAGCTCTTTGTCCCGGCGGGCTCAGTGAGGGCGAACCTGGCACCACTGAGTACTGCCCAGCTCATGACAGTTGTTGCACATCAGATTGGTAGGCGAGACCAGCTGAAGGCTTGGGGGGAGCAGAGCCCTGCTCTGCTGCATCCCTTAGCTGCTCGGCCTGTAGAAATGGGGCGAGCAGGATGGGGACCAGGCGGCTGCCCCCTCTTCAAGGGTGCAGAAACCCACCCCAGCGAGAGCCGGGACTTTTGTTGCATCTGCTGTTTGTTTTGGTGCAAAATAAAAGCTGTTGGTAGCTGGAAATTAGGGGATGGCAAGTTTGTGGCAACTGATGCAGGAGTCTGCAGGTGCAGGGACAGCCTCGGAGGGGCTGTGGGGAGCCCCCAGCCCGTCTTCCTTGCCTGGAGCTGCTGCAGGGGGAGGCCAGAGCAGGAGCAGAGGGGCCGGTGGGTGCATCTCCCAAAGGCCCTGCTCCCGTGTCCCCTTGCAGCCCTCGGGCCCTTGACCTTCCCGCAGGTGATGTGGGGGCCTGGGGAGCGGTTGCAGCGTGCGAGGGGGTTTGTGTGCAGCGCTCGCCTGCCTCTTCCCCTGCCAGTGGAGCAGGCAACAGGCACCAGCCTGGAAAAGGGGAATTTAGCCAAGCTGGTAGGATACGGCTCCCTGAGTTGCTGCTGCGAGCTCCTGCCGGGCCGTCCTGGCCCCTTGCTTTCAAACACTCTGCAGAGCCAGAGGCCGATCCCACGTCTCCATCCCGGTGTCTCCGGACACAGCGCGGGGCCCTGGCAGGCTCGCGGTGTGGCACCAGCACCCCAAATGCTGCCGGCGTGGATGGAGGGAGACAAAAACAGGTGAGAAGGGGAAAAGGGAGAGGGAAGCCACTTAAGACATGCTACGGGTGGGCCAGGGCAGGGCAGCCCAGGGGAAGGAGCTAAAATCAGCCTAAGAGAAAGCATCCCAGGGAGGAAGAGCCTTGAGGAGGGCGATGTGCTGGAAGAAGGGCAGGGAAGGGGGGAAAAAGCACCGCCCGGCTGTGTCCTGCAAGCCTGGTTTGACGGCTCCCAGCCCAGGTATCTGCTGCCGAAGGACCCCCTGTCCGTGTCCCAAAAGCCGAGGCGGGTGAAGTCCGAGCCCGGCTCTCTGCTCCAAAAAGTCATTTTATTGTGCCGAGGGGGGTGGGTGGGAGGGGAGACGATTGTAAACAAGTATGTGAAATATACAGGTTAAGTTACTCGTCGTCTTATTAACAAAATAAAGCTCTATCTATATTTACAGTCTTTAAAAAAAAAGGGAAAAAAAAGAAAAAGAAAGAGCCAGTTGCGCATTAGCGGGGCGCAGCAGCGGCCGAGCCCGGGCTCAGCCCGCTCCCGGGAGCCGCAGCCGGCGGGGCGTCCCTTCCCTGGGGACCGCGGCCCGGCCCCGCGACGGCAGCGCGGGACAGGGAATAAATAAAGCGCTGAAGGAGGGAAAGAGAGACGAGACCTTCGCCGGGGCGGGGGGGCGAGGAGACAGCGCCGCCCGCGTTGTCCTTCCCCCCGCAACCTGGGACCTAACGCTTTGGGGTGCCCCCCCCCTTTCACCCTAGTTTGTAATGGTCGAGTGCCCAGGTCAGCTGCAACGCCCCAAATTTCGGCCTTGCCCCCTTGGATGCAGGGGCAGCTCTGCACGCAGCGGGCAGCCCCAGCGGCCGCGACCCGCCAGCGCCAAGGCTCGGTTGCCCCGAAAACGCCGCGGGGCCGGAGCGGGCGGCCGGGTCCCTTTCTGCTGGTGCCACAAGGCGGTGCACGGGCTCCGCGCCGGCCCGGCCCCGCGCCTCGAGGGCTGGCCTCCGGAGGGAGCAAGTTTGGGTTTTTTTCACGATTTCCTTTTTTTTTTTTTCTCCCCCCCCCACCTCCCCCTCTCTCCTTTTTTTAATTGCTGCTATTTTTCTCTTCCTCTGTGGTTTTTGCAATGCAGGTCACAGGCGGAGCCTGCGGCTCGCAGAGCCGGGGCGCGAGCGGCAGAGATGCCCGGGGACGGAGGGGGCCGCGTGCCCGGCTGGCACGGGGGGGGGCACGGGGCAGCGGCTAGCGGCACAGCTGGGAACCGGGCCCCCGCTTTATTTACAGAGCGGGCCAGAGCTGTGAGAAGCGCGAAGGGCTCCTCGGGGCCCTTGGCTCGTGCTCAGGCTGGGCAAGAGCTAAAATTGGCTCCACGGGGATTTACTGGCAGCCTCTAAAGAAGGAGTGGGAAAAGCTGCAGGGTGCGGGGACGGCGGGTGGGCTGGACCGGCGCGGACGCGGCAGCAGCACCCGTGCCCCGTCGTGCACCCACCCCGGCAGGCGAGGCTCCCCGGCTCTCCGCGGGGACCTGCCTTCGCTAGCTGACGCGGCCGGCTCGGCGCATCCCCGCCGTGGCCGGGTCCCCGCGGGGAACGGGCCCGATGCCAGCGCCCCAGCACGTCGCTTCTGCTCGCTTTCCCCCATTGCAAAATGCCTGCGCAAGCCAGGGGCTTCCCCAGCTCCCAGGCGGCGCCCTGGGCTGCACCGAGCTCTGCCCCGTCGCCAGCCTCCGCGGGGCCGAGCAAGGGGCACCCGCGCGCGCGTGCACGGGGCGCAGGCCGGCGGCAGAGCTGCGCCGGGGTTGCAAAGCTCCTTCTGCTCCCAGCTCATCCCTTCTGCCGTGTCCCCGGGCAGCAGCCAGCCCCGGCGTCCTCAGTCCGTCAGCACCACCAGCTCGCCGTCGCTCTTGTCCTCGCCCTCCGAGTCCTCCTCCTCGCTGTATCGGTACGCCTCGCCGTCCGCCACCGAGTGCCCGTCGTCGCCGCCGTCGCCCTCCTTCAGGCTGCGGGTGTTGACGATGACGGGCATGTTGGGGTCCATGGCGCGGGGCAGGTAGTGCTCCACCAGGGGCGGCGTGAGCTGCATGCCCACCGGCCGCGGGTACAGCACGTCGGAGGCGGCGGCGGCGGCGGGCAGCTGGCCGCCCTGGGGCCTGCGGGACAGGGGAACGCAATCACCGGCTGGCGCGCCGAGCCGGTCGCTTCCCTCGGCCGCCTCCCCTGGCCGCCCGGGACACCCGCCTGGAGCGCGCCCCGGCACGCACGGACAGACGGACCGAAGGAAGGGGCGCGTTACCCTATCAAGTAGCCCTGCCTGGCGTCCTGCCGCCGGTTCCTCATCAGCGCCTTGTACTCGCCCACGCGGAGCCGCTTCCCCTCCACGATGCAGGTGCGTTTGGGCCGGGGCTTGTACTTATAGTCGGGGTATTTCTCCAGGTGTTGCCGGCTCAGCCGGGCCTGCTCCTCGTAGTAGGGCTGCTTCTCCTGGTTCGTCATGGACTTCCACCGGGAGCCTGCGCAGAGAGGACCCGCCGGGCACGCTTACCTCCTGCCTCGCTGTGCCTCTGCCCCACCTGCTGTAACGCAGCCAGGGTGCACAAGCCACGAATACCCATCGCAAGAGGGGGATTAAGGCACGTACAGTTATCTATGCACACGGCGCCTGCCTTTGCATGCAGCCAGGATGCCTTGCAGCCTCGACCCGCAGCTGCTCTGAGCGCCTGCTGGGGCCGGGAGAGATGCCACAGTCCCACGTGACACGGGGCACCCACATGGGACCCCGCACCGCGGCTAGCACCCTCCTGCGGTGCTGGGACCAGGTCCCTCCCTGACCTTCCTGGGTCACCTCTTCGGCCAGGGCTTTTGCTTCTCTGCCCTCTCCAAGGTATGGCGAGCAGGTGCTGCAGCTAAAATAGACCGTGCTGCCATGTGACTCAAATTCCCTCGCTGGTGACCTTTATTGTCATCCCTGCCAGCACCCGACACAGGGCGCAGCACAAAGCGTGCCGGCCCGCAACAGTGGGGCTCGCAGCCGGCCGGGCAGGCGCTGCGTGTCCTCCGAGCACGGCCCGGCTGCCCCAGGGAGCTCCGTCTCCAACGCCTGCACTGGGAGTCAGGCGTCGCTCCTGCTGTCCCAGGGAAACCGAGGCACGGAGGCATGCAAACAGTCATCCGCAAGGCCCAGGTGTCTGCAGCGCCTGGGCTGCTCCCTCCCCTGTGCATTTGGCCACTCGCCCTCGTACTGGCTCGGACTCGGGAGCCACTGTGCAGGCAGAGCACGCAGGAACTGAAAGCCCCCCGGCCTGGGCTAGTATCGGCTCCGGACCGCTCGTGCACAGGTATTCACCTGCTAAATTTGCACTCCTCGAGCAGAAACCAGCTCAGGCTCCCCAGGCAAGAACCACACTAGTTATTTACAGCTGCGGACACCTACGATGAGAGCAACCAGCACACCACAGACCACCTGCTCCTGAATCCCGCAGCCCCGTCGGTTGCAAGACGCAAACCGCCCAGATCCTGCCAGCACAATCCTTCAAAGGGAAAAGCCAGGGGTTTGTTTTGTTTCTTCTTTAAATAGTGGAGCTGCTGAAATGAGTCCGAGGGCAAACGAGGTGCGTCTGCTGAAGGTAACCCACAAAAACCCCTCTGTTGCGCCGCTGTACGCTTGTTCCCAGCCCTTCGGACAGGCTTTTCGGAGACTGTGCTGCTCTCTTTTAATAGCTAGAGGGGTTGCGCGAGGCCAGGGTGAAACGGCCACACTATACGTGACCACAGCCGAGGCAAAGGGCTGGCGTGACAGAGCTGCTGCAGACCCGTCATCATCAGAAGGGTGCAAGACATGGCCGGATTGGGTCCGTGTTGTTATAGACACTTGCAAGAGCTGAAAACCTGGGTCACACCAGGCTGATGGGACACAGAACGGCTGGAGAACAGTTGGGCACAGAGGGGATGTGAGGCTCAGGGCAGGCAAGAGTGGGGCTCCGACGGATGCAAGGCTTTGGTAGGTTTATGTGAGATGATGACAAGAAAACCCCATGCCTCAACTTCCAAGAGAGGAAGAAAGAGCATCCTCGTAGGAGATAGTATGTTTTGGAGGACAGTGGGCCCAGCGCCTAGTTCAAATCCTGTCTCTGAGGGGAAAAATTTGCTCTCCTGCTAAAGCAGTGCTGGGCTGTGGACCCTGGCTAGGAGATTACTGGCCAGAGGAGGAATCTGCCCTCAAGGCTTTGCTGCGTGAGCTGGAAATGGTCATCCAAGCCCTGTTTGTGCAAAAGGCCACATGCTCTGGATCCTGCTGATGCCCCAGGGCAGGACAGTGCCTTACACTTTTTAGGCTGGAGATGACACCTTCTTCTGGCTGGTTCCTTGTCTTCCATCTGACCCAAGCTGGGAGCCAAACTGAGCTCTGGCCTCGCACCTGGGAGGCACAGGGTCATCTCAAACAAGAGCGGGAGCAGCAAGGAAGGCTTGGGCCAGCCGAGCAGAGTAAGCCATGCACTGGTACGGGAACACTTACCTAGGATCTTGCTGATGCTGGAGTTGTGCATGTCTGGGAAGGCCTGCAAAATCTTCCGCCTCTCATCCTTTGCCCATACCATGAAAGCATTCATGGGTCGCTTTATGTGATTGTTGTTTCTGGACTCAGGGAAGTGCCGTGAGCCTGCAAAGGGTAGAGTGAGAAAGGTTAGGACCAAGGATGAAATGCAGACACGAAGAAGGAGCAAACAGCAGCCTGCAAAGCAGAGGGAAAGCTTTAAACCTGCAGCAAAGTCATACACTGTACTAGGTTCTTCCCTTAGACCTTCAAATGCTGCGTGGGCAAAGCTCAGAGGGGAACACCCAAGTGTTGGCTAACTTCAGAAGCATGCATGTTAGCATCTCAAAAGGGATATCTTAGGGCCAGCTGCGGGAAGGACTGCAAACCTCTTGATTCTCCTTGAGTTGTGGGTTCTTAGATCCTTTAGGAAAAGAAACTGGCTTCAGCTAGGGAGCTGTGGGGGGGGGGGGGTCTCAGCTCCTGAAAATTGAGCTTTTGGGGCCTTGTGTTAGATATTCACAAACTAAGGGACAGTTTTGAGCAGACATTAGGAAATACAGATTGTGGATTACACTGGTGCTCTTAGCTTCTCTTGAGCTCAGGCACAGTGCCTTCCTTACCATCCATCTCACAGGTTAACAAGGCCTCGTCCAGCCTATGGGCAGGGGTCTCCTCCATCCGCTCCTTCCCTGGGGAAGAATCAATCCCAATGTGGTCCTACAAGAGAGCAGAGGGGCATTTACTGCCAGCCAGGGGCAGGACAGAGCCAGAACGCCTGAGCAGATCCTAAGAGGGGAACCTCCCCATGGATGGAGGCCCTGAGTGTGGCCACTACTGGTGGGGTAAGGTGAGATGAATCACAACCATACAGCAGGTTTTGCTCACCTTTCGGTAGGGGTTACTCAGCGACCCCTCCATGGCCCCGCTGTGGCCGTGCAGCAGCTGCCGCGCGTCCTGGATTGCTTTGGTGATAGCGTCGCCTTCACCCAGGAACCCTGGTGACAAACCAGCGTGGGGCATCCATCAGCACCTCCAAAAATCCCCACAGCACCCAGTCCCACCCCAGCAATCACAACAGGAGCTGCTCAGCCCTATGGGGTGACACAGAGCAGTAAGGTGGCTTCTGTCCACTGAGGACACCCCAGGGAGGACAGACCCCAGGGAGCAGAGATGTCTTCTGTCTAAGGGAGGTGGAATCAGCCAGGAGAGGAACCATCTCTGGACCTGGAGGCCAGAGGAGCATCCATCAGCGAAGGCGTGTTTGGGTACACACCCAAAGGCAGGTTGGACGGGCTCGTCTGTAGGTCCCTTGTGGCCCCGTGACTAGGAGTGAGGGATTGGCAGCTGTTCAACTTCAAGCTGGGTGAACTGGAGGCACTGGGGAGATCGGAGCCTTTGGGTTTGGCTGTCAGGTTCAGTGGCTGCGAGGTTTCCTGCAGAGGAGGGAAGGGAGGGTGAAGCACAAGCCCGCAGGACTCTGGCTTCTGGTGCAGGGGGCAATTTGGGGCTGTACCTGCATCTGGAGGTGGCCTGAGCCGCTGGGCCTCTTCAACGTCGGAGGTGGGGGGCTGTGCAGCAGCTGCACGGGGTAATCCACTGCAGGAAGGAGACCGGGAGAGCCGTTGTGGGGGATGGCCACACTGCACGGCTTGGGTAGTCCCATCCCTCAGCCTTGGGCCCTGGGGACCCATCTCACCTGGTTTGCAAGGGATGGGCTGGATGGGCAGAGCTAGCTGGGAGTCCGGAGTCACGGGAAGGGGCTGGTGACTGGGGGTGAAGGCAGGGATCATAACGTAGGGCATGTTGACCTGCTGGAGGGAAGACAGGAGAGATGCAGAGAGACCTGATAGCTGGTGTGGGACATGGCAGGGGGTGCAGCCCCCTTGCCTGGCCCAGACAGGGGACACGAGCCGGGCACACAGGCTGCAGCTGCTGGGGGCTGAGGGTGTCCCAGGGAGGTGTCCCCCACCTGTACCTGGATCTGCTGCTGCAGCAGGTTGATTTTGTGCTGCTGCTGGATAAGCTGCTGTTGCTGCTTTGCGATCTGGTGGAAAGGGAGACAAAGAGGGTAAGTGGCTTTAACAGCACCATGAAGTGGGGCACTCACTCTGCCGGGGGACTCACAAGCGGCTCCCCAGGGACCCTGCTGGGGCTACAGTCAGGCACAAACTGCCTGCGCACCGGCACAGCAGAGACAGCCACTCTGCAGAGACTCCCGAGGGCTATGGGCAAGCTCTGCTTGGCAACTCCAGCAAGCTCCCCAGGGGCACGTCTGAGACACCTCGAGGGGCAGGGGGAGAGATAAACAAGCGCTGGCGGGATGATGCTTCACCCCACACCCCAACACGTGCCTGGGGACATCCTCCTTGCACATAGTACCCCCAGGGGCTGTTGGAGAGAAAAAAATGGATGTTCAAGAGCAAAGGAGAAAGAAGGGTCAGGAAAAGAGCCAGTGTGGTTTAATTATTTTAAAGAGTGCAATTCTCATTTCCTCGGACACTCATCCACCTGCACATGCAGAAAGGGGCTGGATAAGTACGACTCATATTCTCCTGGTACCATGGAGCAAAACAGGAAGCCTTTGGGATGGACAAGGGAGGACACAGAAAAGGGGAGGGATTTGGGGGGGCAGATGATGCCGAAGCCACACTCCCACCATTTCGAGGGGGACCCCCATCCTCCTGGTCCTGCACCAGCAGCCAGCAGCACTGCCCGCCTCATGCCCAAGGGATCCACGAGGGGATGGATGATCCTGATAACCAGCTCTCCCCGGTTCTCTGCTCCCGCTGCGGGGACGGCCGGGGTTACGGTGGTGGGGAAGGAGGAGAACAGCGGACACCCACCTGCTCTTGCTGCTGCCGCGCCAGCTCCATCTGCTGCTGCTGCTTCTCGAAGAGCATTGCTGCCATGTTCTTCTGCTCCGAGTGGGCCGTCAGGAGCTGGTCCCGGAGCGTGGACAGCTGGTTGATCATAACGAGTAGCTGGAGCTCTTTCTCCGCCAGGCTCTCCTGGGTTCCTGGGCCAAGGAAGAAGCCAAGCAGCTACTGGTCAGGAGCTCGTGGGTGGGTGAACACCATCCCAACTGTAGCTGGGTGCTTGTGGGCGATGCATTGCTAAGGGAGCATGAGAGTGGGATGTGAAACCCCTGACGTGTTCAGGGAAGGGCTAGTGAACCTTCTTGCTTCAGCATTGCCTCTGTGCAGTCAGAGGCAAGTCCTTGCACTCTTTTATCAGTGATGGCCTGCCCCCGCCCCCAATTAAGCGAATATATTTTGTTAAAAAGCTACACATTTTGATTAAATATGGGAAATTACAGCCACATTTCTCCTCCTACTAGCCCAAGAAACACAGGGTTTCCAGCCCAGCGTGTTCAGGCACAAAGAGCAAAAGGGAGCACGGTGGAGGTGGGCAGCAAAGCGCCGAGGCTCACCTTTCACTTCTTTGGACTCCATGGTGTTTCGGCCCAGCAGCCGCTCTTTCCAGTCACTAGACAGCAATTTCTCAATGGTCGGCATAACTGTTGCCGTCGGCACACACCGGGAGGCAGCCCGGCAGAGCGAGGGAGAGGAAAGCTCGGTGAGAACAGCTTGCGGCTCTGCACCATGAAGCGGGATAGCTGTTCCCATCCCGCAGAGCAGAGCTTTGCAAAAACGCCGGGAGGCCCAAAGCAAGCCCCCGGGAGTGGGGAAGTCGGTCCCAGGGGTCTCAGAGGTGCTCGGAAACCTTTCTTACCCTCTTTCAGGTTTCTGTTGAAGTCCAGCTTCTCCTGGCTGCTGACGGTAGGCTCGAAGGCAGACCGCCTGGACTCCAGCGCTTCGCTGGCCGGCGAGCAGGACTCCTGCAACATGCAAAGCGTTACTCGCCGGGGACCCCCATGGATGGGGAGAGTCACAGGTCTCCAGGTAGGGGATGCTCTGAGACAGCCCAGCCTGGCTGGACCACACTTCCCTACAGCACATTCCCTGGGCTGGGGAGCTGCCAGGGAGTTTTTGACAGCATCTCTTTCTCATGGTGCAAAGACTTGTTTGCAAGAGGTTGCTATTATTTATTTAGCCTGCCCTGCTGCTCTGAGCCCCCAGCCTCCCCTTAGGGGCAGAGGTGGGAGTGGGTCTGAGGCTACTGGTCAGGGAGAGACAAAACCCAAAAGCAATTAAAAAGGGAAAATGAAAGGGTTGATCCAGGCCTCTGCGGAGGGACAGCGGAGCATGTCTGCAGGCGGCCAGGGATGGCTCCACGCATCAGGCAAAAGTGCTCAGATCCCAGGGCCGACCCGAGAGCATCGACAATGGCCAGAAAGCCTAGGGGAGCCTCAGGTTTCAGCTTCATTTCCTCAGGATGAAGAATAAGCGTTCAGGGAAAAAACAATCCCCGTCTGCCTGGGGTCAGAGGCCAGCGCATCCCAGGCTGCAGAGCTCTGCCAGCCAGGCAGGACACACCGGGGTAAGGCTGCACTGGCAGCACTGACCCGCAAGACATATGGGACTGGGGACTGGTGGCCTGACACTACCATAGATGAGAGCAAAAAAAAATGACATTGAAGGTGGCAATGCAGAAAGGCCACAGCATTCGAGTTCATCCTGGATGCCTGCGGAAATCTGAATGCTTCCTAAGTGGTGCAATGCCCACACCGGGCATCTCCAGCAGACTCGGTCCCCCTGCGGCGGAGGGAGCGCACGGAGCCCGGACCCACCTGCGGCAGGGCCTGGGGGTCGGTGCCCTCTCTCGGTGGCGGCCCCGGCAAGTCGTTGGCATGGGGCTCGGCGCTCGGTGCAGCCCCCGGCGGGGACTCGTAGCAGCCTTCCTTCTTCTCCTCCGTCTTGATGGTGCAGTTCACCATGCTGCCAGCTCCATCGAGGTCCAGGTGGGGAGAAACGGGGCTCCTCATGGACATCCTGCGGGGCCGGCAGGGCCGTCAGCAGAGCCACGGGGCATCTCTGCTCACCCCCAGGCGACGGGTACCCTCTTTCCCAGCCCTTGCCCCCAGTTTGCAGGGCGCCGGTGTCACCCTTCGCCGTGGTGCCCAAACACACCCAACACACCTCCTTCCTCCAGGCCACCAAGGCAATGGAGCGATAAACAAAGCCCCAAAGTAAACCCACCTAAAAGCATGGGATTTAGGGGCAATGCAAGCGTGGGCCTTTGCACTTCGGCTAACAGCCTACGGGAGAGGAACCCAAGACACGCCGCGACTCGGCCACGGTCGGCCCACGGCACCGGAGACCCGTGCTGAACCCGAGCCCCCGGGAGGCCCCGGCTCTCTGCTCGCGAGCCGACCGTGCCTAGAAAGCCTGCAGGACGGCAGGCAGCTTCCTGTTCCAAAGGGAAATGGAAATCCTGGCCCCGCTAAACAATGCCTGGGATCTCAACCAGAATCGCTCCAGTGGGAGTCCTTGGCGCGTCTCGGAGCTGGGACCGGCCAAGCCAGGGCCAGGCGAGGGGCCGGTGCAGGGCGCGGGGACAGCCGGCCCCGGGGCATCATGACTGCTGGGGCCGGAGTAAATCCCGCTGCCGTCCGAGCCCGCCGGCCCTGCGGAGCCGCGGCCAGGTGCTCCGCTGGGGGTGGCAGCACCCAGGAGCGACCACGAACGCGCTGCGGTGCAGAAGCCGCATCCCCCTGTGGCCGCCGCTGGCCCAGGAGCAGGGCGACAAGCCAACGTGCATGCACTCCAAAGGGATTAGGCATGTCCAAGGGGGAAGAGATGGCCTGCAGCGGTACTAGCAGGGATTTTCCCTCTAAGGGCCACCAACCCGCACGCTGCACAGCAAGAACGGGAACAAACATTGCCCTCCCCAAGCTCGCTTTCCATGCAGGATGACGGGCAAAGAAGGCCATCAGGGAACCCTAGCGGAGGCAGGAGCCAGGCTGCGGGGACAGCGGGAGCACAGGGGCGACCGAGGTGGGGACGGGGCGGCGGGGACCACCGGGCAGCGCTGCTTCTGCAAGGGGCCTCGGACCTCCTCGAGCTCCTGCGGCTCCGAAAACGGGAGCGAGGGGCAGCTCGGGAGCGGGCTGCGGGCCCCGGGCTGGGGCCAGGGCTGGACCTGGCTGCGGGCAGCAATTACATAACAAACAAAGCCCAGCTCAAGCTGCGAATTAATCAAACCGCTGAAAATAAAACCTTCCTCTCAGGAACTTCAAACAAAAGAAACGAAAACAACAAGGCCGGCTGGGTAATGAAAAGCCAGGGCTCTGAATAGGGGACAAAAGGAAGTGGAACAATAGGGTGTTGGACAAAAGCAATAAAGTAAAGGGAAGTGTGACAGCTCAACAATGGGGCACTGTGCGCGCCAGAGTTTCTGATCTTAGCAGGGCTTTTTTTAATCTCGGTTCCCTGCCCTTCGCCGAACAAATCACCGCGCTCTCCAGGCGCTCGGGCTCCCTTTCGGCTTGGGGCTCGGGCAGTACCTGCCCGCACGGCGCCGAGCCGGGGGGCTTCGCCCCTGCCTGCTGGTCCCCCCCGGAGCCGCGGGAGCCGGGCACGGCGGGCAGGGAGCCGCCGACCTCGGCCGCGGAGGAAACGGACGCCTTTGGCAGCAGAAACGGAGGTGGCCGGGAGCCAGAGGGAGGGAAGCGGTGCCTCGCGCGGCCGGGGAAGGGGCGCGCTCCGGCCCCCCGCGGCACGCCGCCGCACCGCAAGGGAAACTGAGGCAGGGAGGCCATCGCCGCGCCGTGCGGGAATAAAGCCGGGAGGCGAGAAGCGCACGGCTGTGCCGGCCACCAAGCGCCTTAGCTGAGCGCAGGCAGGGACGTGGCTTCGCTGCGCCGCCAGGCTCTGCCCGCCGGCTCCAGCCCTCTCCGGAGGAGAGGCCAGAGGAGGCGAACAGCCAAGGGACCGACGAGCATCCTCCCGCGTGGCCCCAGCGACGGCCATGAACCGAGCACGGCTGCCGGTGCGGGGGAAGAGAAGCAGTGAATACTCGGCCGTTTCTTCCTCCTAGCCCTTTTTTAAAGGCAAAAAAACCCCCTCCCTTGCTCAATGCACTCCTGCCACAGGTCCCCGCCGCCGGCTGGCTGCAGCCGGGGAGCGGGCGGCCGCGGCGGCCGCACAATGGGCAAAGCGGGAACAATCGCTCTGCAGCGCCGCGCGATGCCGTCGCGTCGAGGCGCGCACAAAAGCAAAGTCCCGCTCCTCCGGCAGGTCAGGTTTCTATTGTACTTAACCTCCCGGTGCCACTGGAAGTTTACTCTTAAAATGGGCCTGGTACTTTAATAGGGGTCTGTTTGAAAGGGGGGCCTCATTGTGGGTTTGTTATACGGTTTGCCGAACAAAAAAAAAGAAAGAAAAAAGAAAAGAAAAAGGGGAAAAAAAAAAAAACCCCGCGCGGTTATCTTGTTACAGGGCTGGCTGGGTAAGAGGCCGGCGGGGGCAGGCTCAGGTGCTCCGCGCAAGGGCTCCTCTGTCGAGCAGACAATGCGGACGGGAACAATTGCCTTGGCACAGGCAATATGTCTTCATGTAACAGAGCTTCGCCTTTAATGTTTCCTATTTAATGCAGGGCGGCGGGGGAACGGAGCGAGCGGCGCGGGAACGAGCAGAGGCAGCCCGGGGGCTGAAGCCCTGCGCGCTCCAGGCAGGATGCGACCCACACCGGGGCCCCTCGGTGGGGCAGCAGCCTGCTCACCTCGCCCTCCCCTTCCAACGGGGACCAGCCCGTTTCCGCCAGCTTAAACCCTGGCCCAGCAAGTCCAAGGGCTGAGATTTTTTTTTTTTTTTTTTTTTTGGGATGGCGACAGCCAGGAGCGGGTGCAGCTTTTCTTTCTCAACTCGTACCCCTTAAGGGCACATCCTGCAATTCTCCCCGTGCGCCGTGCCACCCTTCCTGGCTACGCACTGATCCTATCTATCATCTCCCCTGTTTGTGCTGCAGCAGAGTGGCTCGAAATGCCAGCGGCAGAGCTGCTAACAACCCGCCACCCTGCCCCGGCACCGCGCGTGCGCTGGGAGAGCCGCGCTGGCGGGCGAGACGCCTGCAACCCCCCCCGGGGCACCCAGAGCCTCGCCGTGCCCGGCGGCGGCCGCATCGCCTGGGCTGAGCCTGCGGCGGGGGCAACGCTCGCCCCAGCCGCTGCAAGGAGGCTCCTGTTCCCGGTCGCCGAGCGCGCGGCTGCGCGACGTCGGGTAACCCCTGCGCGGGGCTCGGCACCACGAGCAGCAGGGTCCGGCCTGAAGCCCGGGGAGGAGGTAAAAACCTTCATGCCAGACGCGGGCCCTGCGAGGGCACCGGCTCTTCATGCACCAGCACTGCAAGTCGCTGCAGCCCCGGAAGAGAAAGCGGCCTCCGCGAGCCTGGCACCGGAGGATGCTCGCTTCCGCCGCAGCACGAGGCCGGCCACGACCTCGCTTTCTGCGCGCAGCACGCGGCGTTGCAGAAAAGGTCGCTGCAGGCAACATCCCTCCTGCACAAAGCGCTCGGAGCAAGGGCAAAGAAAAGCCTGCTAGCGAAGGTGCGGCACGGGCCGGCCCAGTCCTTCCCCGTCGCAGACCCCGTACCTAGTCATTGAAAACCTTGCTGTAACGAAGAGGGTTTCTGCTAGCGGGGCAGCTCGAGGGGAAGCCCGCAAGTGAGCTGCTATCGATTCCCCAAAGCGGCGGCAGGGTTTCTGCCAGTTGCTGAGGCTGAAAGCCAAGCTCTTGCAAAAATAATGGGGGGGGGAACGGACAGAAAGCCCCAAACACAAACTCTCCTGAGTGGCCAGAGCGCAAGGAAGAGCCATAAAAAAGACCCAATTAAGGCAGTCGCAGCTACGTTTTACAGCGGCAATTCCAGCTTTGGCCGTTTCAGAGACAGAAAGGGCAGAAGCGCAGGTACAGGGGCTTGCTCCTGCACTGTCTGGGCGCGATGCGCCCCTTCGCGGGTGCTGGAGCGTGCTTGACTAGGTGCTAATCCTGCCCCGCAGCCAGGTGCTCAGCCTGCCCCACGAGGCAGGCGGCGAAGGCGGCATTCAAGCCGCCTCGCGTTTGCACAAGCCGCACTTCAGCGCTGCAGCGTTTGTGGCCCCCCCCCAGTACCCCCTCGAGAGAGGGCAGAGGGAAAAATAAGACACATACACGTTTTCTGCTTCCAAAAAGGGCCCGAGGAATCCCTGCTGGCCACCGGGAGAGACAATAGCCCGTCTCCTGCCAGATGAGCAGGCCGCTTTCCTGCTAGACTTGGAATGTCCTTTCGGGGCTCTTTCCAACTGTTTCCGCCCAGCGTGCCTTCGCACATAAAAGAATAGACGGCTTCCTCCGAGGGCCGCGCTTGGTGCCCGCGGAGGGATGTCCAGAGACAGCCGCGCCGAGCGGCCCCCGGCGCTGGGGAAGTTCACAAGGTTGCCCTCCCGCCCGGCTGGGGCGCGCGGCTCGCGCCGGCTCCTTGTCTCGGGAAGGACCAGCCCCGTTCAGAAATCACCGCCGGGGACTGGAGAAGTGCCGGTGGCCGGGTCTGCACCGCCGTGGTGCAAGGAGATGCTCCAGCAAAACGCCTTTAGGCACAGGTTCCTCTGTAACTCCCCCCCCCCCGGCTTTCATGAGCTGGGCTTGCAGGATTTTAAACCCAAAGCGGCAGAAACTTCTCGGAGCGATCCGCAGCCGCACCTGCCCAGGCCAGCCCGAACGCCAGCGAAAGGAAAACAAACGGCATGGCCCCATTTCGTGCTGCTCGCGCAAACCCCGGCGAGGTTTGCGGCTGAGACACGGAACGGCTGGCTGGGAGAACGCACACGCTTTCAGTGGGATAAGAAAGAAATTAACACCTTCGGGTGAAAAATATTTGCATTTTTCAACGGGCCCCGCTTTGCACATCCAGCTACAGGAATCAAAGGCGCCCCGCTACAGGCACAGGAATTTGTAAGCGTGGCTCTATGCTTTAGAGGATGATCGCGTCATGCCACGATTAAGTCTCACGAAAGCTATTTGAAACAACATGTATTAGAGCCTTGGGCTTTTCCCAGGGCGAATGGGAAATCGTCAGGCGTCCCAAATGGCAAGTGAGCTGACAGGCACGTCGCCGATGGCTGCTGCTCTGCCCCAGAGTGACCCTCGGACCCCGGCTGCCCCTCTGCATCCGACAAGACCTGGCATCGCAGGAAAGAGCTCTAGCTTCAGGGAGAGCCGGGATTTCCCACTGTCCAAGCAAAACAGACTGGTCTTTGTCCAGCCGCCCTCCATCAGTTCAGGAATGCAATTTCTCTCCCGGCGGAGGGTAACGACCCTGCGCCCACCCTGCCGGCACCTGGCCCGGGGCTCCGGAGAGCCCACGGATTTGGGGCCTGAAACACGCCCACTGGCCCCGCTGCCTGTGCCCTCGGGGCGCGCGGTGGGCACCCAGCCCCACCGGCGGGCACACCTCCGGAAACGTCCCGCGGGGTCGGAGCAAGGCGGTGACGCTGCTGGGAGAGCATCAGCATCACGGAAACTCCGGGCGGCGGCGAACGGGGCTGCCCCCTCGCCGCCTCCCTGCCTGCGGTCCCCGCGCACCCCGACTTCCACCCGGGCCCCTCTGCCCCCGCTCGCCGGCCAGCCCGGGACTGTGCCCGTGCCCCCGCGGGGGGAAGCATCTTGGGGAACCTCTTGCCTCTTTGCAAGGAGGAAGAGTTGCTACTTCCGCAGCTTCAGCATTGCCACGTTATGACTCTTTGAAGGGGAAAAAATAGCATCGATTCTCCATCTACTAAGATGAAAACTAGAAATGGAGGGTTCCTATTACCGCACGGCACTTGGAAGACTGGTCAGCAGGCAAATTTAACCCTAAAGCAATTACCACTAGCTTGAATAGCATTCACTAATTCTCTCCAAAAATCCAACCTGCCTTCTTCAAAGGCCTCTAGGCCATATCTAGTATTGCTAATGAAATGCATATCTCTCTGATGCATGCCAGCAGAGGAGCCCTTCAGAGGTGCACGGGAAAAATCTAATCAGCCCTGCTATTCAAAACTTGGGGAGGGAGGAAAAAAAAATGTGTTAATCACTAAATTCACTTAAGAATTTACACTTGCAAGACAGGGAGAAAAAAAATGAATTCCAAGGCTGTGGCAGAGGGGAAGAAAAGGATCTGGGCTGCTTAACAAAAACGACAGCATCTTCATCATCGCTCTTGCATACACCAGTATAAGATCCCAGCTTTGTGTAAATTGTCTGCGAGCACTGCAAACCTGCCTCTTGCTAGAGCTAAGCTAGAGCAGATTTAGTGCTTAGGGGGAGAAACGCTCTGCTCAGGAACTCAGGTCCCGCTTTTCTAAAAGAGGCTTGTGGAATATTTTCACTTACCTAAATCAAACTCACCCCCCGACCCGGCGCTCGCGCCCTTCCCCTGCCACGTCCTTCAGTGCAAGGCTGTCCTGCGCTGAGGATCCCACGGGCGCCTGGCGGGAAATCCCAGGGCTCGGCTAGCATTCCCGCGTCGAGCCGTTCCCGTGCGCGAGCCTGCACCGCGGAGCGGGACCCCGCTGCAAAGACTGCAAGAGACAAGAGCCAACAGACGGGCGCGGGCGCGTTAGGGCGCGGGAAGGAGAAGCGCCGAGTCTATCAGGTAGCAACGGTCTCTGCTCGCCAGGACGATGGGCGCTCGAAGGTTTCTGGAGGGTTACAGAGCCCAGGGAGAAGCTTGGCCGTGGGTCTAGGCCAGCGGCGGCTTTGCAGGAGGAGGAAGCTGTGCAGAGCCTCCTGCGCAGCGGAGCCTGGGACTGCACGGGGGCACCAGGCTGGCGACGGGGCCTGGCCACGCGCGATGCTCCGCGTGGGGACGTGATGGTGAAAAACGTCTCCAGCGAGAACGATGACAGACAGAGACGCACCGAACAAAAAACTCATGTTCTCTCTGGGTACTCGAGTCCGTTTGATCCCACTTGGCACACATTTAACTGAGCCACTTCCCCAGCCTCCTAATGGCCCCTCTCTTACTAACAATTTCCAATTTGCTGTTAACTCTGGTTTCGCAGGGTTTCTGAGGCTTCTCTTATCAGCTTGCTCCGGTTTCTTATGAGCTGGCAGAGGGACACATCACTGCAAAACGCTTTCCGGCCTTGGCGAAAAGGATTTCTCAGCTGCTCCCTTGCAGCACGGGTGCCTTGCTGGGTGCCGCTCTCCACCTCCATGTGGCGCCTGGCCATGCCTCCGCCACCCAGACCCGCGCGGCCCGCGGGTCCACCGGCACCCGGCTCGCAGGAAACGGCCCTCGCGAGCTTAAACACTTCCAATTCGTGTTTAAATCAGAGACGTGGCGGCTGGGCATGCGTTATCGCTCGCGCGCTACCGCCAGCTTAAGGGCAAGCTTCAAAGCGTGCAAGAAGAACGACCCCAGAAGCAGGACGCAAAGACAAGGAGGCAGCAAGCGTCGGCTGGCTGGAAGCCTTTGCCCGGCAGCGGGAGGCCGCTGCTCCCTGCACGGCCGGGTTTGCCAGGCACCGGCGCGCGCTCCCGCGAGCTGGACAATATGAGCCACTTCTGGTTTTCACGCCTGACCAGTAGTTTTAAAACTATCTCAGTAACTAAATCAAACACAAAGAGGCGGTTGGATCCTTCCCCGGGTGTAAACTGGCACAGGTCCACTGGCTTCACAGCTATGACCCAAACACATTTTTCCTTTACTGGGATGAGTGATAGGAGGGTTTTAAGTAGGGGAAAAATTAAACTGAACATCAGGTGGAACTTCCTGATGGCGAGATTTATTAGCCTAGGAATGATCTCATCAGGGAAGCGGAGGAAACTCCATCGCGCTGGAATTATTTAAAACCGTACAAAGCCCCAAGGAGCGAGGTGCAGGGAACAAGCCCACGCGACTGCCCGCGTGACGGGCTGGGGACTGCTCCGGTCTTTCCCACTTCCTAGCCTCAACAGTCTTGATTTTTTTTTTCCTTTCGGCCAACAAGATGTATCGATAAGAAAGGAAAGAAAAAAAAAAACCCTCCTTGCACAGGTCACGGCTTTGCAAGGCAGAGGCCGGCGGTGGAGTCGGAGCAGCCCTGCTCCAAGGAGCCGGCGGTGCCCGGGCAGGCAACCAGGAGAGCACGAGGAAGGGGAGAAGCAGCCAGGTCGTGGCACCGAGGTCAGAGACCCGAGTGCCACCGCCAGCAATTAGCAAAAAAAAAAAAAAAAAAAAAAGCCACTAATTTCTGAGAAGGTCACAGGAGAGCAGAGTAAAACCCAGCTTTGCCCCATGAAGACATGTCATTTGGGAAGAGCAAGGCTAAAGCGTGGGAAGGGGTTTTATTACTTTGCAAGCGCAGAAATCTTCCCATTGCCTCCTCCCTGCCTTTCCTTTCTTCCCCTTCATTCTAAGCCAGTGCTGCATAACAAATGCTGAAACATATTAAAAGGGAAGATGTAGGGGAAAAGTGAAGAGAGAGGAACTTTGAAGACTATGTATTTCCTCTTTCCTTTTTTTCTGCCTCAGAAATCTTTTTTCTAAAAAAAAAAAAATAAATCAAGTTCCACACAAATTTCTTCCCTCTCAGAAGACTTTGCCTGGCTGGTTGCTGGCTGGGGAGAAACCGCAGCAAAACCTGCACGGCTCTGCCAGCTACCGAGCCTTTTCCCCGGTACACGGGGGATGCCGGCCGGATCAGGCCCCGGCCCCACCGACACCGACAGCGGCGACAACCCCGGGCGTCGGGGAGCCGCCGGGGTCCCTGGCGCCTCTCCTGCCCCCGGGGGCCTTGCCAGCCCCCCTGCTTCGACCCCCCCGCTGCTCCTTCCCTGCAAGCCCATCAATAAAGGGCATCGGCTGGTTCAGTCGCTCCATTCTCCAGCTCTGCAAATTTAATCGGTTTGCTGCAAATGACCAGTTACGGGAAAGAAATTATAAAAAAAGCGTCGGAGCAAACAAACAAAAGCCTTCCGGCGAGGGAGGTGAGGGCGGATGGCAGAGCCGGGGCGCGGGACCGGCAGGCGACTTACCCAGCGCGGAGCGGAGAAGGAGCCCGGCTGTCGCGTCTCCCTCCTTTTCGTCACCCTGGCCGTCCTCCCCTCACCCAAAAGCAGCCCTCCGGCTTATCTGAGCGGCCGATCGCAACGTCGGGTTGGTGCGATTTCACGCGCTCAGCACTTCCAGGCGGTACGGAGGGCACGTTTGACTCGGCTTGCTCGTAAACAGTACTTTCCTATCGCATGACGGAGGGACCAAGACATTTGAGCCTTTTCCTCTCCTGCTCTGTGTTTAGAAAAAAAAAAAAAAAAAAGACATTGAGCTAATCTGATTTGATAGCTATCTGCCCCCACGCACCTTTAGGACTAAAGGGTACGGGGAGGTGGAGCTGTTTCTAAACGCTTTTTCCGTGCGCGGCGAGCGCCCGATGCGTGGGACACCGCGTCAGGTGAGGCTCGCGGCAGGCTGCTCTTTCGGCACGGCTCCGAACCGGCCCGAGCCCACCCGCGGGGCCCCTCGGCGAGAGGGGACCCCCGCAGCCGTCCCCGCCGGGGCTGCGCGGGGTCTCCCGCCTCCCTCGGAGCCTCCGCAGGGAAAGCCAGCCCGCCCGGGGGGGGGGTCTCGGCCGCCCGCTCGCCTCCGTGACCGCGGCCGAGCCAGTTCCCAGCTTGTGCCTCCGCGGCCCCGAAAGCCACGCTAGCGACCCCGGCGATGGGAGATGCTCCCACCGGTGCAACCCCCGCCCCAGCACCACCACCCCTCGTTGACCTTCTCGGAGCATTTTATACCTCCTCCAAATGCCTTTTTTTTTTTTTTTTTCCAGCAGCCACCTCCAGGCTTGGGGTGACCCCCCACCTCTGTGGGCCGATTTGATCTTTCCACCCCCCCCATTTCTTTTTTTTTTTTTTTTTGGTCATTCTTCTCTTTTGCAGAAGAGCTGGGCGCGCACGTGAGCCCCGAAGCGGGGATGGGCGCCCCGGCAAATTCGAACTCGGCACCCAGAGCCGCCGGCGACTTCTGAACGCGGCGCGGCTCTGCGCGTTTCCGCCTTCGGCGTCTCGCCGCAACGCTTCTCTCCCCGAAGACCTGCCATGAACCCCGGATGTTTTAGAGGCGTTCACCTTGTACGGCTTTCTGAACCGCACCAGGAAAGTCAGCAGCGCCGTGCAGAGCTCCGGCCTCGCTCCGCCAAGCCCCCTCCACCCTCCCCAGCTGCTCCGGCAGAGATCGCTCCGCACGGATTCGGGGCAGGGGTTAAGTCCACGTCCCAGCTGCTGGGGCCAGTTGACATTTTAACAACAGATTTTTTTTTTTTCTGCTGGCGTGACAGGAGCTGCTCCGCAGTTGGGCGGTGCAATCGTCGACTTTTCTCTGAAAGAAGAGGAAGCCTCAAGCATCCGTGCTGCTAAGTGCCTGGAGCTGCCCGTCAGCTGCCCCAAGTCATCACACCCTCACTCCCGGCAAACCCTGAGCTCCACTCCTGCCGCGTTTCACACGCCGAGAAGAGTCACGGCTGGTTAGTGTGGACGAAGACCCCCCAAGGAAAACGCTTTTGGCCTGACTTCACCCCCCTCGTTAGTGTAAGTTGGAGTCACTTTGACGGCATCACCCCTCGTTTATGGGGTGCATTCAGGCCGTCGCGTTGATGACCAGTAGGTAGCTCAGTGCCGTCCAGCCCATTGCTCTCCACCCCTGCAGGGCCAGCCAGGGCTCCTCCAACGCCCGGGACAGGCTTCACAGCCGTGTCCCCCGCAGACGGGGGCTTCATCCCTCCGGCATCACCTCCCAGGGAAGGCAGCTTCCCGGGAGCGACGCGGGCCACCTACCGAGGCTCTGGCGGGCGGCGCGGAGGGGCTAATTTGCAGATAGCAATGCGGCAGGAGGGAGAGGGGGGGTCTGGCTCATGCCATTTTTATCACTCCCATTACTCTGGTTTGGGGAGACACCCCCCCACACACACCCCTTCCCTGCTCAACTCAGCTCCCAGTCAAGCTTCCAGCTTTTGTTCAAAGGAAAAACATTGTTTTTTCCCCAAACGGCTCGCTGCAGGCTGAGCGGAGCCAAAGCAACCCTGCCTATCAGTTCCTCCTGCGAGATATCGGGTTCCCCCCTCCGGTGAACAGCCTGGAGAGGGAGCGGGGGGGAGAAGAGGGTATTTCATCAGCACAGATCCGTCGGAGCAATTCTGCACCAACCTCCCCCAGCCCGGGGCCAGGCAGCGGCCCCGGGGTTCAGCGCCCGCCGCAGCCCCGGGCAGCGGATGTCACAGACCGAGCACCTGGCAGCGGGCAGGAAGGAGAACCGTGCCACGGTCCCTCCAGGTTCGCCAAACCACAAGAAAACCCTCCTCTCTGCAGAAGCGCGACGATCCAGCCGATGCTAATACCAGCCTCGTGTTTCCACCGTCCCCTCCCTGCTCTCCCAACCCCAGCCCGGACCAGATGCATTTTTAAAAGCATTCCTTGCATTGGTTTTACCATCTCCGAAGGCAATGCCTGAGCAGCCGGGACGGACCCTGCCCCGAGGCCCCGTCTCTGCTGCTCGCTGGCCGTCAGCCAGACGGGCAGGCGCTGCCCTCTCCGCTCCCGGGCTGCGCTCCTCTCTTCCACGGGAGCAAAGAGATTTGGGGACCCCGCTTTCAGCCCGGCAGGATTATTTCCATTGCACGACGCTAACGAAGCAAAGACGAGGGCAGAGGCGCCGCTCCCCGTTTGCCGGGGGGGATTCAGTGGCCCCCAGCCTGCCCGGGGGGGGAGCGCTCCCCGCGCCGTGCAGCCCGCGCCGGCGCACAAGGGGCTCTTTGTGCCCCCGCGGCTCCTGCGGCACCTGTTTGCCCCTCCGCCCCGCTCCCTCCTCCCGTAGCCTTATTTACCCTCGTCTCCCCAGGGCTGCTCCCGAGGGCCTTGGCAGCTCCTCCGGCCACGTGCCTGGTCCCAGCTCGCCCGCCCGGCCCGGCCCGGCGGCGCGGTGGGCAAGCGCAGTCGCTGCGCACGCATGCACGCACGCCGAGGCACGCGCGCCCGTTGTCCGCTTCCGGGTGAGCAGGGCACGAGGGCAGCGCAGGGAGGACGAGAGCGGCCGGAGGCCTTCAACGCCGCCCTGGCAGCGCCCGCGCTTGGCCGCCGGAGCCGCGGGGCCGCCCGCCGCCTCCCTGCAGCCCCGCCGGGCTGGAGGCGGTCGGGAGCTCCGCAGAGCAGGGGCCGGTCCAAAGGAGGATGCTGCCGGCATCGGCATTTCCCCGCTCCGGTTCCTGGAACGGACCCACAAACCCAACACAAAGCAGCAAGAAGGACTGGGCACAAAGGCCAGAGTTCAATTTTTATATTATAAAGCCAAGGCCAGTATTGCACCTGAATACCCAAATCGCAGCCTGAGAGCCTCCAAGAAAAGCGCATGTTGCATTGCCTGTGTCCATGCAGCAGCCAGCGCAGGTACGGATGGATCCTCCACAGCCCCAGCCGTGCCCTCAAATTAACCCTTTGGCTCCTGAAGGCGCCTGCATCATGGCAAGGACACAGCAGGGCCGACTCCAGGCCGGCCGCCTCATCCGGGCGGGAATTCCCCCGCAGAGCTGCCACGGGACAGACGCGTCTGGGACGGCAGCGCCCGCACCGCAGGGATATCCTGTCCGCACCGCAAGGATATCCCCGGCCGCCCTGCCAGCAAATCCCCTCCTGCGCAGCCCAGCCCCAGAGGCAGGCTCATGTGCAAACCTCTGCCCCAGGGGAGGCACTTTCCTGCTGGGAGTGCAAGGTAGAACAATAGGGCCGAGCCCTCTATTGTTCTAGACAAAAGATAAGCAGGGCTGCGGCAATCCCGGCCATAAACCCGTCCGCCCTCGGCGGGCAGACAGGCCTGCCAGCCTGCATGGGGCAGAGGCTGCTGGTTTCCAAAATTAGCAGGCGCGTTAGAGGGGCTGCACGATGTGTTTTATGCAGCACATGCACGTACATGTGCACACACGCGCACACACACACACGCACAGAGCAGGGTACGTCCCGAGTTGCACAAGCCTCAGGCACCGACGTGGCCCCACGCGGCCCCGGCACCAGGACATTCAGCATTAGCACCTCCACAGTCGGGTGGCATCGACCTGCTCTCCCGGCAGAGCCCCGGCCCCCTGCCCGCCACCAGGACTTACAAAACCAAGTCCCGGGCCGTCGACCACGGTGGCTGAAAAGCCGTGTCTCCTCCGTGCCAGGAAAGAGCACCGCGAGCGCCCGGAGGGAGCCCGCCGGCACGGCCAGACCCCGGCGCCTCGCTCCCGCGTCACCCGACAGCCCTGCTAACTCGAACAGGTTGACTTTTACGTCCCAAGAGTTTCGCTTCCCGGCCCTCGCACGGCAGCGCGGGCTGCGCGGCTTGGGCCCCATCGGCAGGGCGACGCGGCAGCCCAAGCCCCGCGCAGGCAGCCCCAGCCACCGGGCGCTGCTGGCAAAGCCCTGAAGTGCCTGCGTCAGCCTGTTTGCGTTTCTGCTCTTCCTTCGCGCAAGCTGGACCCTGGCTCAGCCCGGCTCAGAATAACCCCGCTTTGCGACGGCGAGGAGGATCAAACAGCCCCATTGCTCTCACTGCTACCCCACATCCCTTTGCTATATTTAATTCATAACCTTACCGTCTTTCCTCTCAACAGGCAGTGAAGTGTCTCAGCTGCCTTCAACCGTCAGAATTAAAAAATAATGACTCAGGCCAGCAGATTTTGGCCAGGGCTAGTGAGTGTTCCCAGGGCTCTTGCAGGCTGCTTTAATGATGAGCCACATTATCTTGTTCCTCTCTGATAAGACACCCGGGGGGACGTGATGGGGGAGGGCACCCGGCCTCTGAAGCCACTAGACTGCATCTTTTATAACGGTCACACGCCTAAAGCAGGCCTAGACGGTAATGGAGCATTAAATTATGGAGAGGCAGAATTTCAAATATTTCAGATCCATCTCCCAGTTTGCATTCTTCAGCTAAATGGCTGCGAGCAGGAGAGGGACAAGGAGGGCAGGGAAGGGAGCCTCCCTCTCTTGCAATGCTCACAGAAGTAGCTTTCTCCTTGAAAAAAAAAAAATCTCACTTAAACTAAGAGCAGCTGCAAAGCCATCCGAAGCAGGACTTACACAAACGCTTTGTTAAAGCAGATTCACGCCGCATCCCTCACTCATTTTTTTCAGTGCCCCATGCAAACGGCTGGGGCGCTCCTGACCGGCGGCGGGGCTCGGGGTGGGCAGCCCCGTCCCCTCCGCCGCCCGCTCCTCCCGCGCCGCCGCCGAGCCGGGGCACTCGGGCACACCAAGGGCCATTGTTCGGGGCTGGATCGGCTCCAGCTTTGGACATATGGTCCTGGAGCAGGTGGACAAAGCACGGCGGGGTGGGAGGGAGGGCTTCCAAACAACAGCAAATTTTCCAAAAGTTGACGCCTTTGACTCTGCCAACTTTCCCCCCCCGCTGGAAACGGCAGCAGGGCGCCAACCCGCGCGCCCCTCAGCCACGCGCAAGCAGGGCCCAGCAATTAAAAGCTCATTTGAGCACGGGACACGGCCTGGCCCGAGATACCGGTACGTGGCCCTCACTGAGGTCAGCAGCAGCGGTAAGGTACACAAAAAGGAGCAGATTTGGCTCCTGAAGATATTATCCAAACGGAGCAGGACAGGGTAAAAAGCACTGATGTATTTTCTGGCAGAACTGTCATAAGCTGCACTAATTTATTTTCCTTTTGTAGGTTCTTCACTGGGCTCAAAGTGGGCGGAAACTGGTGGTGCATCGTGCAAAACTTGAAGAGTTTCCCAAATCTTCCTCCCTGCAGCGTAATGAAACCAAAACCTCCCCGAGTTTGTGAAAAATAAACAAACGGAGCCTAGAGGAGCCCCGCGTGGCTTGTCGGGGGTCACTGCGACGCTGGCCGGACCCCACCGGGGCAGTGCCCCAGCCTTGGCCGCTGTGTTTCTGGGCTCTCCCTCCTGAGCCCTGCATCAGCCCCTCTGCCAGGCCACGCTGCGATCAGACACGCAAAAGGACGCGGCTCCGACAAAGCAGTATTTTCTAGCTGAGGGAAAAGAAAACAAATACAGATTTTTCATCGACAGTTCCCCGTTGGTAGGGATGCTACGTGCAGCAACACGGCCACACGAAAGGAGAACAAAAGAGTCAAGCGGCCTTTCTCCACCTCATTTCCCAGCAGCGTCTCCGGCAGTAGGTAGCAACTGCCCTGCAACTGCCCTGCCTGTGAGTGCATTTTTTCTTCCAATAAACACTTTTTTTTTTTTAGGAAAACAAACAGTGTGCATTTTATTAGCACGGCTGGGAACTTCCAGGGTGTAAAACCCGAGCAGAGATGCACTGACAGTGTGTCTGCACAATCGGTCGCAACCGCCTGTTAGAGGTCGTCTCTTAGGTAATAAAAGCTTTTCTGATTTCTGCAATTACACATGTACACATGAAGCAAGCCGAACCCAAAAGCACGCTAAGCGTTTGCCGTGGGATAAACCTGAAGCAGCCAGGATGGCAGGTCACGGCGGCCGCACAAAGCAGAGCTCGCTGCGCCGGCGGGACGGCAAGCGGGCGCGCGGGCCACTGGCCCGCAGGTTTTCCTGCTGCTCTGCCGGCCCCGAGGGACCCGACCACGCGAGTCTGCCAGGTCCCTGAGAGTAGCAGAGCCGTGAGTCCTGCTGCTACGCCAACCTGCTTGAACCACACCAAAATCCTTCAAAGTTTCTTTGGCTTTGTCTTAGGTACGGGAACAGGAGACATCACAGAGCAGCCGCAACTTGGCCTACGAAAGCGGAGGCCTGGGAACAACGCATGCAACTCGGCTCCCACGGCGCGGTGGGCAAAGCTTTTGCACCCCACAGATCACCAGCAACGACTATCCGAACAACCCCACGCTCCCCAGCAAAATTCAAAAGCTCTAAAGGCCACGGGGGGCCCTGCAGCCCTGAGGAGGTGCCGTCCCTGCTCTTGGAGGGCCACCTGCAGCGGTCGTGCAAGCCCGCCGGCACCAGGCCAGCAGCCCCCACCTCCCTTCCCCGCTGCTAGACCAAGACACTCACCTTGAGAGCAGAAAACAAGCTCCGTAGCACGCTACCGATTCCCCGAGCCAGCCATTGTCCACCTTCCCTGGACCAGTTTGCGGCACCAGTAGCTGCTGCTCAGCCCCAGCAAGTCTCCGTTCCAGAAAGGCCACAGACAGCAGCGGCTGCAAGTGCTCCGGGAGCCCATCAGCAAGCAACCAATGTAAAAATAAACCCACTGAAAGGCTAGATGTACTGTGCTTCTGCCACTGCGTTCCCTGCACGGACAGAAAAACCCTTCCTCTGCATCCCATGAACGAAATTAAACCCCCCTCCAGCAAATAACAAGTTTACAATCCTGCTGCATCCTCACTACTCACCCCAGCACAGCTCCCCCAGCAAAGCCATTTAAAATTGGCATTTCAGCAGAGAGACAAAAAGTCAAACTATTCCCCCCCCAGGACATCTTGCCCTCCTCCGTGCTGGCAGGAAGAAAGTTTGCTTGTCAGCAGGACTTTCCGGAGGGGGTGGTTTGGGTGCTCAGATTTGGCAAGGATAAAAAAAGTAGCAGCATAAGGGGCATGCCGGCGTAGGTAAAGAGAACAGACGGCGCTAAGTGCTCTGCTTGAGAATGGAAAAACGTGCCCAGCACGTTCAGTGCGATAGCCCGGAGCGCCTGCCTCAGCAAATGAGTTTAGCAGGAGATAATGTATTTTTAAAAGTTTGTGATCTCTGTTCCTACCTATTAGGCTGCGAGGAAGGGAATTCACCTCCTGTGCAAGATGCCAAATCGGATCCCCAGGGAGAACCACGGCGCGAGCCCCGAGCCCGAGGAGAGCGGCGCCCGCAACAGCTCGCCGCTCGAGCGGCAGCTTTGCCATTCATAAGAAAGTGAAACAAATAAACAGCACAAAGGGAGATGCTGGTAAAAATGTGTCGGTAGCAAATGGTTTAGAAAAATGTCTTTAGCCTGCCCACGTTTGTCAAAGGACACCAGCTATTTTTAACGCAAAGCCTCTGAAATCACCAGCTTTCAGAAAAAATACTGTCTCAGTGTCAACTGAATGGATTCTGTATGAAATTAAATTGAACTAAAAGGAAATTGCATGAATTGCAAACACGAGTTATTGGCTCAGTAGAAGAGTAACTGAGTGATATTATCTGGTCTGTGCTATGGAGAAAATCACATTAACTGAGCTAATGGTCCTTTTTCACCCCTAAAATCTATTACTCCAAATTTGCTTTGGAAGTTAAATGTTTTCCATACTGAAGGTACCTTAAAAGATGTTAACTGTGACTTGAACAATACGCAGCTACAGTCCACAGTTTTTCCTGGGTAGCATCCCTCACTGGCAAAGAAATCCCTGCATAAAATACTGGAAATCGTTAGCCTGAGGTGGAAAGAGGCAAGCTTTCTATTTATTTGCACAATTCACTTGAAAACCTCTCATTTACTGCTCCCTCAGCAATACATCTTTTGGTTTCCCTCTGCCACCACTGCTCCTTTAACTTTGTCGCTATTTAACCCTCGAGCATCCTGCGAGGTGCCTGCGGGCGAGCCCCAGCCCCAGCGAGGGCGGCTGCGGCTCGTCCCCGGGGTGGCTCAGGTGCTCCCCGAACACGAGCGGTCCCCAAAGCGCGTGAAAGCCCCCAGGGTCCCCCCCATCGCCCTCGGTGGCTGCGACCGCCCTGCCACAGCACCGCCAGGGTGCGAGACGAACCGCTGAATCCCACCAAAGTCGATGGGAGAAATCCCAGTGACGGGAAGGCGCCCGACCGCCAAAGGTCCCAGCGAGTGGTGGGTCTGCGGCTTTGGCCCCCAGCTACTGAAATCAGCTCAGAGCGGGTCAGAAACACTACTACCACGAGCGGGTAAGACCCGCCACCACTGCCGAGGAAGGTGTAATTTCGGTGCCAAGGTTTATTCGTTATTCGGCTCCTGCAAGCGACATAGTTCGGCGCTGACTCCGCTACCACAGTCTCTCTCTGGCAGTGCATTATCAGAACGGTGTTTATTAAAACAGCCCCAACCCCTGCTAGACACACAAACATCTGCGCACAGCACCGCCAGCAAGTTTTCCTGCCCGGACTCCACAGCAGTGTCAAAACGCAGCTCCCCGGGCAGCACGGGAGGTGATGCTGTTGCAGGGGAGAGACATCGCCTCTCCCCTCTGAGCGCTCCCCAAAAAGCCAGCGAGAGAAGCGTGCGAAGGGGCAGGAGCGCGGCTCACCCGGCCTGCGGTGCCGCAGGGGACGAGGGCCGGGGACCCCAGCCCTGCGCCTCTCCTGAACGCTCCCAATCCCCCCGTGCGTGTGCAAACCCGGCAGAGACAAGCGTGCGCTGGGGTGACCGGTGCCGGCTGCCGGGGCACCGGTGCACGGTGCATGCTGGCGCGCGGTGTCTGTGCGTGGCATGTGCTGTCTGTCTGTCTGGGGACAGTGTCTGTCTGTGCACAGTGGTGGACGGTGACCCTCTGCTGCTGTGTCCGGAGGGACCACCAGCCTAGACCCTGTTGTCCCCGCATCCTTGCAGCCGCAGACTGCCTGGCGTGTCCCACTCAGAAATAACCCAGCGGGCAGCGGGGACATGGGGACAGGAGCCACCGTAACCAGGGGGAGAGGGAAGGGGTGAGAAACCTTCCCGGGGCAGGGGGTGGCCTGGGGGTCCCGGGGGACATCTAGGGGGTAGCCTCTCGGTCGGGGGAGGTGGCCCATGGGTTAACCCCTTGCCTGCCGGCCCAGGGCCGCGGGGGGGGGTGCCCAGGGTTAACCTCTTGCTTGCCGCGGCTCTCCCCCTCCCTGGGCTCGGCTGCCGGCGCCGGGGGCTCTCGGAAGAGTTTGCAGCCCCTCAACTTTGCAGCGGGGACGGGACTGTGCGGGGAAGGGCCCAGAGCTTCCTTCACGCCCTTTGGCTTCTCCTAACTAAGCAGAGGGGTGTTGGGGACGGGGGGGTCCCTGCCAGGCACCCCCACACACACACACACACACCCAGCCCAGCGGGGATCGGGGACCGCGAGCCGGGAACGGGGACCGCGAGCCGGGACGATGCTCTCCCTCTGGGACCGTGTCCCCTCCCCGGGGGCCGTGCCCGTGTCCCCTCCCCGGGGCCGTGCCCGTGTCCCCTCCCCGGGGCCGTGCCCGTGTCCCCGGCCGCACTCACGGCTCCGCCGCGCTGCTGCCGCTGCCGGTACCGGTACCGGTACCGCTGCCGGCTCCGCCGCCGCCGCGCGCGGCTCAGGTCCGCTCCATGTCCCCGGCGCCTCCGCTGGGAGCTGCCCCGGCGCCGGGCGGAGAGAGGGAGCGAGGAGGAGGAGGAGGAGGAGGAGGAGGAGAGGAGGAGGAGGAGGAGGAGAGGAGGAGGAGGGCCGCCCGTCCAGCCAGCCAGCAGCCGGCTCCGGGGCGGCCCCTGTGCCCCGTCCCCTCCCTCCCGCACCCGCTGCCCGGCCGGGGGACCCACGCGTGACACCGCCGGGAGCCCCCGGCCAGCTCGCGACCGCGTCCTGTGGTGGGGGGGCGAAGCACCCCCAAAGGCAGAGGCATGACCTGGAGCGAGCTTCCTCCCCCCCCCAAAACCCTGGCGGCACCCCCTGGGAGCCCCCCGGCTCCCCCGTCCTCGCCACGGTCAGTCCTGACGGACACGCAGCCCTGGGGGCTTCCTTCCCGCTGCGCCCAGACCCCCAGCCTCGGGGTCCAGCCCCCCCCCACGCTGCCTCCAAAGGCTCTGACTTTTCCCTGCATTTCCGAAGAGGGGGGCTCGGTTTCTCCCCAGCATCTCCCGCTCGCCCTCCGCCCGGAGCTGTGCCGGCAGCCCTGCGCCCTTGGGCTTCCCCGCTGTGAGCGGGAACGTCTCCTTCCCCTGGGGCGGCAGCAGCTGTGCCCCCACGTGCCCCCAGCCCCGCAGGCGTGGGGCAGGGCAGGCAGCGCTCCGGGCCGGGGGTCTCGCCGGCTCCCAGCTAGCTGCATCCCAGCAGGATGCTCTCCCAGGCTTGTTTCGCCACCGCGTTGCAGTGTGTCACATCCACGTGGTCCTCTGGGGACGTGGGGATTTGATTGCTAGGGGTGGGCTGGCAAGATACCCGGCTCGCCGAGCGCACGGCCCGCAAGGCAGGAGGAGAGTCCCGAAAGCGTGGCTGAACTTCCTCGGGGCGCCCCACGTCCAACGACAGACCCCGAAGGGCCAACATACCTGCGGGGCAGGGGCTGGACCAGGCAGAGCCCGCGCTGCCTCCCAGCCGGATGCAAAGCGTTCCCACGCGTGGGCGGCGTGTCCGTCCGGACCGCGCCGCCTGGGAGCCTGGGCCCGGCCGAACGCTCGTACGCTCTCCTCAAAGGCGAGAGGGCGGCCGGGCCGCGCGGGAAACGCGGTCACCGGCCTTCCCGAAGGAAAACACACTTCACTGGGGCCAAAGCGATGCTCCGGTTGTGGGGTCTCGTTTGGAAACGACTGTGTCGACAAAAAACATTTTATTCTGTCTTATAAAATCTTCTTTAAAGTATTATGTCGACACTGAAGGAGAACTGTTTACGTTTCGCCAAAGGGGAAAATTCCCATTGACTTGAAGCAGTTTCCTCCCCCAACACCATCATGTTGTTCCATGGGAAATTTTTTTTTGTTTTTTTTTGGTTTTTTGCAAACTTTGTTTTCATCCAGTCCCAGGACTAGCAAACAACAACAATTCAAGCTCTTGGGACTGCAGTCTGGTTCCCACTCAGCTGGGACAGCCCTGCTCACCAAGCAGCCAGGCGCTAACCTGGAAAACTGGCTTTCCAGAGGCACGGAGGCGCCAGCATCCGCCCCGCCACCAGGAGCGGCCCCCTCGCCCTGCCAAACCTCGGCAGCAACGTTAGCGCACACAAACGAGGACAGCGGCGGTGCAAAGTCCCCGGGCAGGCGCCGAGGGCAGGGCACAGCACGACGGGCAAGGCAGGAGCTATCCGGGAGAGCTTCCCATCTGGTGTCTTCCCCGGAAGATCACTAAACGCCAGCGAGCGGTCTGCACCCGCCCATCCCAGGGCGTTCAGGAGCACGGGGGGGGTGTGGGGGGGGTCTCTGCCCCTTTCGGAGAGGGAGAAACTGAGACCCGGAGGGGGAAGTGCATTCCCGGAGCCGTGCAGCTAGCAGCAAACGGGTGGCGGGGCCGGACGCAGGGGCAGCTCGGCCCCGCGGCCCCTCCGAACCCGCTGCCCCGGCCCGGCCGGGGAGGCCGAACCCCGCGGGGGGACCGGCTCGCTCCCGGGGGGAGCCTCCGGCCGGCGCATCCCCCGCCCCGGCTGGACAGTAACAAAGGGGCCGAGGACCCGCGCCAGGACCAGCCGAAAAAAGGGGCGAGCGGCTTTGTTCGGGTCGTCATAGCAACAGCCAGGCCACCACTTTCACTTTCCTTTCCGTCCTTTCCCCCCCCCATCGGCGGTGGCACCACGGTGGCCACGGTGGCCCCACGCTGGCCGCGGTGGCCTTCCTCGCCCCCCGGTATCCCGCGGCATCACGCCGCCCGCCCGGGCGCCTGTCGCGCCGCCCTGCCTCCGGCATCGCCCCCCTGGCCGGGGCCACCAGCCGTCCCCAGCCCTGCACGCAAGGGCCCCGTGCCCGTCCCCTGCCGTCGCCCTCCGAGCTTTCTGCTTCCCTCAGCAGAAGGAAGCTGGGACAATGGGTGGAGGGGCCAGGAAAGCTGGTGGGGGCAAAGATCCCGCCGCCGCCGCCGGGGCCGGGGGGGAACGGAGCGGGAAGGCAGAGCCAGCCCTCGCCTTCCTCTTCCCAAGCCGCCCGCCCTGCCGCCGGCTCTCCCTGGCCGCAGCGCTCACGCCGCGGCTTTGTGCTGGCCGCGAGTCCCGGCCCCCGGCTCGCAGGATACCGTCGCCTGAGTCATGGAAATGGTTCAGACAATGGCTTGGCCCCTTTATAACTGGCCGGAGGGGGCAAAGCAGGGAGAACAAATCCGACCTGGCTTCCTGCGCGGAAGCGGGCCCATTGTTTGAAGCGGGCATGTGCTTCGCTCCTCGCCAGCCTGGGAAAGCTGCAAAACTACCGCTGACCAGGAGCAAGCCGCGCGGATGCGGCCGGTGGCGTCTGCGGCTCCCGAAGCTCACGCTCCTCCCGTAACCATCTTAGGAAGACGCGGCCGGGAGCGCGGCCGCTGCCCGGGAGGTCAGCCTCGGGTGCCTTGGCTGATGGCAGACAGGGGGAGATGGGGTCCCAACCGTCCCCGCCGCTGCCCTGCCGACCTGCCTCGCACACCCCGCGACGCCCCGCAGCCGACGCCGGCGCCAAGTGCTGCTCTCCAAAAGGCTGGGCCGGATGGGTAGAGCCACGGGCCAGCACCCCCAGACCATCCCTTGCAGAGCGCCACAAACCCCAAGGCTCGAAGCGCTGCAGCGTGCAAGAGAGGAGGGCTGCGCGAGGCCGGCGCTGCAGCCCCGGCCGGGCAGCCGCGCTGCGCGAACAGGCTCCCCGTGACACGTACGGACGCGCGCACGTTGTGGCCTTGCATTGCGTGGGCGCGCGCAGGCAGGCAGACGGACGCACATCTGCAGCGCGTTAGACCCGAGCTGATACGACAAAGCTAACGGAGAAGCACGAGCTCTGGAAACGCGGCGGCTCTCGGGCTGCCCTCAGCTCACCCTGTTGCACCTAAATCTCGCGGTCCGTACGGTTCGAGGGACACGGCAAGGCCGAGCGCGCCCCGGCCGCGAGCCAAGGGCGAGCGGCAGCGCTCCCCCAGCGCCGCGTCTCGCCCCAGCCCCCTGCACCCGGAGCGGTGGCAGAGCTGTCCCTGTCGGCTGGCACCCAACCGGCACCGTCCTCCGAGCGACTTCTCCGCTCTTCCCCCAGTGCTGACGGTGACGCCCGTACCGAGGGATGACGGCGCTTCTCCGTTTACAGGATGAGCCCTCTTCTGCTCCCCATCTTCCCAAAGAAGTCTCTCCAGCAGAGGACTAAGCCCAGCATGCCACAGGCAGCCTGACGTGATGGCCTTGGTGCCCCCCAGGGTACCTGGGTGTTGATTTTTCCTGCCCCTGCCTCCCCGGCCCAGCTCTCATCTCCAGCCCCAGCCCCTGCCTGGCGCAGCACCCCAGGACGGGAGCACGGCTGGGCCCCGAGCCCTGGCCGCGCGCTGGGGCGATTCCCGTGCCCCCCGCGCGCTCCTGCAGCACAGCAGCGGACGCTTCCCGGGGCCGGAGGGAGACTGCGGCGAAAGCAGCATCGGCCCGACGCCCCCCGGGGCCGGCAGCCTCTCTCCCCGCTGCCTGCCTGGCGTTTGCTGCTGCTGGCTCCTCGCAGGGCGGTGGGTGAGCTCCAGGAATTAACCTCCCCATTCTTTCCACCCAAACACCACATTTTGTGCTCACCACTTCAGAGGCACTTGCAGCAGCTCGCAGCTCTGTGCTGCCTTCCTCCCCGGCGCTGGCAGCGCCCCGCTACTGCAGGGAGCCCGGGCTGGGCCAGCGCGTCCGCCCGCAGCCTAACAGGGTCTAATCTGGGCATAATAAAACCAAGATGCTCCAGGATTGCTCTACGGGGAGAGCACTCAGAGCTGCTCAGTCCTTAGCCAAGTCCTGAGCCTTTAGCTCAGAGAGAGTTCGATGGGAAAATAAAGCAAAATCAACCAAAGGATGATTCTGCAGGAAAACAGAGGGTCGGCGGGGGGCGGGGGGGGGGGAAGGGACTGAAGCCGCAGGTGAACTCCAGCTGGCGCCTGAGAGCGGATCCGAGCGAAAATACCTGGGCAGAACATTTGGAAACGGTTGAAACGCTCCCTTCTGGCAGGCAC
Source organism: Struthio camelus (assembly GCF_040807025.1). Lineage (NCBI taxonomy): Eukaryota > Metazoa > Chordata > Aves > Struthioniformes > Struthionidae > Struthio > Struthio camelus. The sequence goes on along the minus strand of NC_090965.1, from coordinate 6,684,934 downwards.
AACACACCGGGCTGCCTCTGCCCGTGTCCAAACGGTTCACACCGGGCATCTCGCGCTGCCCCGACCTCCCTGCCCTGCCAGCCGCCAGCCTCCGCAGCGTCCCCGCTCTCCCGCTGGGAGAAGGCGGCTTTGGCCGCGCTACATGCAAGGATGCACGGGGGGAGCGGCTGCCCCCAGCTCGCGGGGCAGGCGTGCAGCCAGGGCAGGTGCTGGAGAGCAGACCCCGGAGCTGGGCTGGCTCCGTGGTGGGATCTGGAGTTGGAAAGACAGGTCCATGACTCGATTTCCAGAAAGCCCCTGGCTCTTGCTCCCTGGTTATCCAGCTGCTTTAAAGCCTGCTAGCTTGGCACCCCCAAAAGACACAGAAATCACACGCCGCTTCCAAAACCGTCGTGGCTACGCGCAGCCAAGACATCGCAGGCAGAGCCGAGCGTCTGCTGCTGCCGCAGCCGCGAGCGCCCGGCTCCGGAGGGGCTCCCACCCCCTGCCACCATCCCCTGCCTGTGCAAGCGCCTCCCCACCGCCGGCTTCGGCCACGGCGATGGCCACCAGTTGCCCGACACCGGAGCTAAGCGTTGCATCCCCCTGTGACGCAGCACACGCAAGACGCCCTGACCCGTAAGTGACGACAGCTCTGCCAGGAAGTTTCGGCTCCAAATCAGGATTTGATGGGAAAGAAAACAAAGCGACAGCCTAGCTCTGTAACTCTCTATTTCCAACCTGAATGCCTCTGTTGTTTTTCATCCAAGAGACGGGAATTGTCCTCCCGGAGCGCAGCCCAGCAGGCTGGCCCCACGGGCACAAGCTCGCCGCACACGCAGGACGGGCCGATAGCTCCTCTCCTAAGGGACAGCCACGGGGTGGGGAGGACGCAGACGTCCCGGCCGCCTCCGCAGAGCTGGCCCAGCCCCTGCCGCCGGCCGACACGGCTGGCGCCCGCGACACGGGTCCCGAGGGCCCGGGCTGTCTGCGTGGCGATGCCGTGCCCCGGGCGGGCTGGGGGTAGGGGCGGCCGACGGGGCAGGGGGCCGTGCCGGGGGCTCGGGGCGTCTGCGGGCCGGGGACAGAGGAGCAGAGAGGGGCGACGCCGAGCGGGCTGCGCCGAGGCGAGGAACGCCGGGAGGGAAGGGATGCCCGGACCACCCAGCGGGAAGGGAGGGGGCCACAGGGCGCAGCGATGGCCTCGCCGGTCCCGGAGGGCAGCGAGGCAGCAAAGCCGAGGCCTCGGGCTGCTGCAGACCTCCGTTTACCACCAGAGCCAGCCAAGCGCTTGGGGCTGAGCCCATCATCTCGCATTCAAAGGCAAAACCGGGCTCCTGGGGCCTCTGCTCCCCGGCTCCAGCGCCCTTGGCCAGCCCGGCTCCGCCGGGGACCCGCAGCGCCACCAGTGCCACCCACCTCCCACCAGGCCTGGGGACCCTCCAGCTCGGCCCGGACAGAGGGGCTTTTCTTGTCCCCTGCCTTTGTTTTCTATTTAGTGCTTTTGTTCTCCTCTCTTTGGTCCTTTGTTCCAGCTTGTCCTTTGTTCCAACGCCTTTGGTTTCTCTTCCCTTTGATGCTTTGTCACTCCCTTCATCTTGGTGCTTTTCTTTCCCTGGGTTTTTAAGCTGGCGGTTGTTTTCTCCCTCCACTCTGTGCTTGGCATTTTTATCCTTTCTCCTGCCTCGTCCACTCCCCGGGTCACATGGGCCCAGCACGGATTGTCTTTAAATCCCCATTTGTCTTGTTTTGGTGCCTGGATTTCCCTGCCTTTATGTCCTTTCTTAAGAGACTCTTAGCGATTTTTTCTCCTCACTGAGGAAAGTAGGGGGGGATCGGGGCTTAATTAATTAGTGAGTGTAATCTTCAGATGCATGGCACTGCAGGACGTGTGGAGCAGTATTACTAATCATTATTATTGTTATTAGGATGTTAAGGGTTAGGGAGGATTTAAATACCAGCTAATTGCAGCAGAGAGCTCCAACTTTGCAAAGTTATATCAGAAAGAGCCAGATTTGTTTTCACCCACCAGGCTTAGGAGAAGAGAGACAGGGCGAATGCAGACGCACAAGCAGAGGCTGAGCAAAGCCGAGCCCAGACCCCAGGGCGGGGGCGACCGCGGGCCCGCGCTGCCCAGGGCGCGGAGGAGCGGGCTCGAAGCCCGTCTCGCCCAAGAAGATGAAAGCCGAGCGCAGAGCGTTCGCCGGCCTTTAGGGATTTTAAATGCCTGTCTGTCGGCAGACTCCGTGGGGAACTAGCGACCCAGCGGCAGCGCGAGGGGCGAGAGGGCAAAGGCAGAGCCGCTGGGACGAGGAGGGACGCGTGGGCAGGAGCCCAGGGGGCTGGCGATCCTCGCCTGCGCCCTTCCCACGGCCGGGCTAAAGCGCCGTTTGCAAACAGGGGCTCGGGAAGGGTCTGGCCTATCTCAGCGCTCGAGCAAAAGGGCTCCGGCGTGTCTGAGCTCCTGGCGCTGGCAGGAAAGGACACGATCCACGGGCCTGCGTCTCTTGCAAGCTGCAGAGGGGTACAAGGCTTTTAACTCTCGGAAAAAGACTGTTCCCGTACACTAGCTTAGCAACACAAGACACAACTCAAAGCACGTGTACAAACACAACCGCAAAATCAGATACCGGGCGGTCAGGATTAGGGAACCGTTTGCATGAGAACAGCTTCAGTGTAAGACACTGTCGCTTTGCTTTGATTTAGTGCCCCCAAATATTTTCCCCCAGCCTGACGGCAGCACTGGGTCCTTAGTGAGTCTGGTCACGCTGTGATTTACAGGCTGGGCAGGCAATGGCAGGGTGCAACTCCGCTCGCTGCAGCATCTCCGAGAAGTCTCATTTCTCTTGTTCACCGCGGTCAAATGAAACCAGGGATTCACCAAACAACACCCCCCCCAAACACACTCCATCCCCAACACACACATTTAAAGCATCTGTAGCTCACTGCAGCAACAGCTGTTAAACTGAAGCAGCAGCCAAACTTAGCAACAGGATGTACCCTCAGATAACATGATCAATATCAGAAATGCAGCTTTTCAAGTGAGAGCTAAACCCATCTGCGAAAACCGGGTGTTTTAGGAGATCGGTTCCGATACAGGGTTTCTTTGACTCCATCTTCACAACACCCTGAATTCTCCTCTCACAAGTCACTTACAGTAACTTGGTGACGTCCCCATAGTCTGTGGCAGCTCGTTTTTAAGCGACGTAGGAGGTATGGTTTTCCGAGCGCGGGACCACTGGGACTGAATAACACGAGCATGTCGAGAGCTCCAAGAAGGGACCTCGATGAGGGGGAACGTTACCTCATGTCCAAATGAATGGGTCTAGCTGGATCAGAAAACATCTGGGTGCTGCAGATTGGTTGATTTGATAATGTCATTTGATTAGTTCTAATAATAACCCAATGCTATTGATAAACGCACCGAAGTGTAACTGCATTACTGCGACTCTGGTCAAGCAGTGCAGCCAGACCATTACCAGGCAGCATCAGCTGGGCCACAGGCAGGACCAGACATTAGGAGATACCTCAGAAAGCTCCGAGAGAAGGATTCTCCAGACAAGAGCATGCTCCTCCAAAAGACGCGAAACCAGAACACGCATAGCAAGCATGCTCTCCAAAGAGGGCTGGGGAAACCTGCCTGACCTTGAGTCCCCAAGAAGCAGCTCGCAGGGCACACCAGCACAGTCCCTGGGCCAGCGGGCTGCTGCTGGGCACCAGTGGGCTGCTGAGCATGGGAACGGACTCTGACAACTTGATGTGCAACCAGGAGGCAACACAAAGAGGGTCCAGTGCAACGCCCTGTCCTGCCCCAGCTGCGGTTGCTCAACGGGCCGTGTTAGCTTTGGCAGCCTCAGTCTAGCCTCCTGCCAACCCAAGTATTACGAGAGAAAACGGGAGAGTGGGCAGCAGTCCCGCATAGCTAGAAGCCTCCTGCTGGGGTCTGCGTGGGCATTTCATGCTTGCCCACCCCTTCAGATGGCTCCACGCTACAGGAAATCCTCAGCCTGGTTTTTCTCAGGTGCCTCCTGCCCTTTCTCCACACCTCTCCATGGGGCTGGATCTAATCTGGACATCCTCACCGAGGGTCTGGAGATGAAAGGACAGGGTGGCCTGGGTGAAAGCCTACGCTGAGAGCCATCATTGCTCAGCTCTGGCCCTCCCCAGCCTCTCTGGGGGAAGAATTTGAGCCCCGCTCTGCGCTGGTGTTTCCAGGGAGCATGGCAGCATCTTGAGGGACTGGGAAGCCGGGACTGCACCAGGAGACGTACAGCCAAAGAGAAAAGCCTCAGCCCCAAAGCACTCACTGCCTGGGTGTCTCTGGAGACAATTTCCTGCACCGAGACTCCAGTGCCCAAGCACTGGGGAGCTGCAATGTGCAGACTAACCCCTCCAAACAGTGCCATAACTGTGACTGAGTGACTCACTCAAGGCCATATCCAAACTGAGGCAGAGTTGGGCTTGATCCCTGTCCCAGTGTCTAGTGCCAAAGCAGAGTAGGGTAGGAAAACAGCCCCAGAGGAGCTGAAGAAAAGGCGCCAGCAGCAGGGAAGTGGATGTGGTTTTCCCAGGGGTGCTGGCCTCACCTGAACACCTCAAATCAGCACCACTCACTCATGCAAGCAGAGGTGGTGGCTGAGGACGCGGGGTGGGGACAAACACTGAGGGACTGCAGCAGGGAGCCGTGCCTGGCAGCAGCAAGGCGGCTCCGCCAGGACCTGGGAGACTTCTCACTTCAGTGGGCACCTGTGTCAGTGCCAACAACCATCAAATGTTAAAACTTAAGCACTCAAAACAAAGGCGGCCTGGGGAAAAGCCATCTTTCTGGTCTGCCCGGTTCTGGTTTCAGGCCTACGAGTGCAGTTGGCTGAACGTAAAGCTCGGGCCTGATAAGCCCTGGACATGAGTCATAAAACAATCCAAGCCAGAGCAATCGACTCCTTCCACAAGGCACAATCGACGGCACGAAGCAGACGCTCGTACAAGGGGCGCTGGCCCTGCTGCAGCCAGGCAGTGGGTGGTCACCTAGCCAAGTCCCAGCCTGGCCCTTCCAGGAGGGAGCATCCGCAGATGCTCTTGCAGCCCTCCGCCTCCAGCAGCACCGTCCCTTGCGGCACGGGTGCTGGGACGCAGCAGCAGGTCGGGCTCGCCTTCCCACCCCCTCGCGCTGGCCTCTTCTCAGAAGGGCTGAACCTGTTTTCATTGCAGAGCTGGCACCAGGAAGGCAAAAAAGAACCAAACCCCCCTCATCTCTCTATCTGCAACCATGCAAGGAATATTGTTCAGCGCAGCACAAAAGCATCCCTGAAAATAGAAGCGCCACGGCCAGGCCTGCCAGTGGCTGTGTGAGATAACGTCTACTTGCAAACAGTGTGCCTTTGTGCCGCTGTCACTGTCCCCATTGTTCAGGAGCCTATTGCCTCGGGGATATTGTTCCCTTCTTTTGTCTCAGCCCGGCTCCTTTTTGTTTGACTTTACTTACCATTTCATTCCTCTCCTTTGTGCTGGGGTTCTTTCTTTTGTCTCTCTCTCTCTCCCTTTTCTCTGTGTGATTTGTATTTAGCAATTGTTCCCGGCCCATTGGAAACACAATGTACTCGGGCTCTTTTCTCTCCTCCATTCATTACCTATTCAGGTGGGTTTGTCGGCTGATAGGTAACTGGGAAGAGAGGGGGCCTCCACGGAGCTCCCACACGTCTGAACACGCCAGAGCTCAGGAGGAAGCTGGTGCCTGGCTATGGCCTTTGGGGAACGCGGTGTCCCAAGCCCTCTACTCCAGCTCCACTTGAGCCTCTTCCTACACCACCAGATCCCAGCGAGGCCAGGCAGCCCCGGACCTGGCATTTGCAGTCTCTGGTTAAAATTAACCCCAGCTCTCTCCCATCCCTGCTGTTTAGGGACGCAGTAAAGGGAAGAGAAGAGTTTTCAATGGCAGGAAACATCAAGGCCCAACCACAACTGCCTTGCAGCAGCGTTCCCGCTGCCGCGCTCCCCATCCCCAGCATGTCCCCCCTTGCTGCACGCTGACCGGGTGCCCGGGACCCTCCCGGGCTGCAGATGGAGCCAGGTGGGCGGTCGCCCCCCTGTGCTGCCAACCGCGAGTGCCCAGGGCCGCTGCAGCCCGTGTGGCACAAGCAGGGAGGGGAATCGCCCCTCTGCTCCAGAACAGCCCCCGGCAGCTCTCGCGTTGGGGACCACAGGGAAGCAAAGAGCAGCTTGAGGCTTGGGCCTGGCTCCTCTAGGGAAGGCAGAGGGAAGGGGAGAGGCGGCCGGGAAGCAGTTCAAAGGGCCCCGAGGCTCCCTAGCTCCTGCAGGACGAGGAGGGGAAGGTCTCGTAGGCGCCGTCCTCTCCTCCTGCCTCCTTCCCCCAGCCCACCCTCCTCCAGTGCGCTTGGGGGTGTCTGTGGCAGGGTTCGGGCGATCGGGGGGGGGGGGGTACGGGCTTTGCGGTTAAGCATTTCTCTCCCCAGGAGGAGGAGGAGGATGAACCAGGAAACCTTCAGAGACTGCAGTGACGGCAAGAGCTAGCGAGTGGCCATCCCCAGCGACAACAATGCCCCATTGTTCTCCAGGGCACGGACCGCATGACCTAATAGGACTTTTCCATCTCTAATGCTGATGAAACCCTGAGGATCAAAGTCCGCTGCAAGCCACTTCCTTCTGCTCTCAGGCACAGCCTGCAAGGACGGGGGAGGCCAAGGGCCGCGTGGGACTTACCCAAAAAGTGAGGGACGGGGGACGCGCGTGCGGGATTGCAGGGGGGGCAGCAAGCAGCAGAGGGTCCTTAAGGACTGTGCGAGCCCCTGAACGCAGACCGGCTCGGGGATGCGGGACGAGGCTGCAGGGGGCGTGCCTGGGAATAAATGAAGCAGACTGTGGTCTATTGTTTCATTGTTATGGCTTCAAAGGACAATGGGGCATTGTTGTCTCTGGGGATCCCATTGTTTGCTTTCGCTGCAGATCCCAGCCGCGCCGTGGATGGAGGTTTCCCGAGGGCCAGGCAGGCTCCGTGTGTGGGACACTAAATAACGAGGCAGGCATGTTTCCTTCCCCACCCCCTCCTCACCACCCTTCCTAAAAAGGCACGGCGAATTGCAGCATGCGTGCGCCCGCACAGACCAGGGCACGGCACGGGCAGAGGCACCGGGACCACCCAACTGAGCAGAGCGCGGCGTTTCCAGCCTCCCAGCCCCACACCTTCCCAGCAAACCCCCGCTCCTCTCCCCGGGAGCTGCAGAGAAACCACACGCACCAAGGAGCCGGGGCTAGCGCAGGGAGAGACGCGCTCGGTTCAGCCCAGCGCACCTCTCCGAAACGCCGAGGATCCTTCCCCGAGGCTCCGGGAACATGTGCCTCGCTCTCCCGAGGAGCTGCGCCGTCTCACAACATCCCTACGTTCTCGCTCTCCTCCAGCCACCCACAGCATCCCCTGAAGACTAAGATCCTCCAGCATTCGCAGCAAGGGCCATTTGCCATCTTCCACACGGCAGCGCCCAACTTGTCCATCAGTGCCAGGGAACTTGGGAAAGGAAGACGCAGCCCTGGATCCCTCTTTGCTGTTTGTGCAGCACCTCTGGCCCAAGACCTATTTGCATATGTTTTCTTATGTTAAAAAACCAAAATCTGGGCACTACGCAAAAGTTGGGGGATGGGGAACGAACACGGAGGCATTTTCTGTCTCGGGCCCACAGCTGATCCCTGCGTGGAGCCCGCCTCCGCCCCGGCACATCAGGGCGTGCTGGAGGTGGGCTGGGAGATTGATGGAGCAGGAAGGAGAGACGCTCTGGCGGAGACACCCTTTCAGCAGGAGGCTGCTGGCAGCAGCCGGGGAAGGGAGTAACCCTTCCAGGGAGCCGGGCTGGGGGCAGGCAGGGAGGGGGCCGAGGCTGGGCAAAGCAGGCGCACGGAAACCTGGCTGGGGGAAGGGGACGCCCGCCCTGGTGAAACTCAATCAGCCTGGGACGGCTCCGCGGCTTCACTCCGCGCTGCGTGTCCCTGCCACCGCCCGGGGAGCCGGGCTGGGAGCCAGCGGAGCCCCTTTCCCAGGGGCCTGACCACCCTCGCAGACGCGGCCCTGATGAGCCGCTTCGCACGGCCCGGCCCAAACGCGGATCGCCCCCCGCCAGCTCGCCCCACTCGCTGGCCTGCAGCCCTCGCGCCGCAGGGCTAAAAGGATGTGCGAGGTCTACGTTGGGATCAGCTGCCGCTAAGCATCTTTCCCCACCACCCAAATGCACCCTGGGTGCTGGCTGGTGCCAGCGGACCCACCTGTCGTTGTCACTGCCTGCTGGCGCCCCGGCCGGCCGCACGCCCGGAAAGGGGGAAAAGCACGGCCCGGCAGCTCGGCCGGCCAGCACGGGCCACTGCACGCTTCAGGGTGGTAAGTGAACCCTCCAAATCCTAAAAAAGAGGGAGTTGACCCCCAGCCCAGCACGGGGGCTGCATTTGCAGAGCTCAGCGCTGTGCGCCCCCCGGGAGGGCTCACATGCAAATCCCTGCCGCCGCCTTCGCTCTCCGAGCGGCCAAGCTGCAGAGCAGCGCAGCAACGGGGCAGCGCTGCTGGGAAGGGAGCAGCCCTGCTCGGAGGCACTTTGCGCACCCCGCTCCCGTGCGGCCAGGGAAAGGCTGGGAGACCTTACGCAGGCACCTCGGCTGCGTCGTGGCTCCTCTGCGGTCAGATCAGCGCGGCTGGGCAGAGGGAGGCAGGTGACACTTCACAGCTCAGCCACAAACTGCTGGGCTTCACAGCGAGCTTTCGATTGCAGTAATACCCCCACAGTACAAGGGCTGCACAAGCACAAAGAACACAAAAAAACTGTTTTATAAAGGAAAGGAAACAACTACAGCTCATAAAGGTATGAATTCAACCTGCTTTTGTTTGTTTATTTTTTAATCCTGGGAATTCCCACTGCTGCTAATAAAATGAGAATGGAATTGGCCTCTCAAATACCTCTGAAGTTAATTTCAGTAAAAGCACCAAGGTATTTGTTTGGGGATCAATAGAAGCAATTTGGGAAAAACAGGTAAAGCCTGATAGAAGACGCTGGACATCTGATCTCGGCACCAACTCACTGCCTGTCTCTAGGCACATCCGTCCGCTCCCCTGGGCCTCACTGCTGCAGAGCAGGGAGACGTTTCCTCCTTTGGTGAGCCCAGCTGCTATCTGCAGAGGTCGAGCTTGCGGGGTCCCGAGGGTAACAGTCCCTGGGAACCAAACCCCTGGGCCCTCTGGGGACCGGTCCTCGTCCTCTCGATCTGCCATCCGGGGAAGCGTGGAGCGGAGGGCTCCACGTCACGGCCGGACCGACCCCAGCCCATGTGCCACCCGTGCCGCAAGGGACGGTGCTGCTGGAGGCAATGTGCTAACCTGGCCCCAGGTGCTGCCTAGAGCTGCTAGCAAGTCTGTCCCGCACTAGCAGCTCTTTCATGCTCCTGGCAAGTGTTACTTGCACAAACGCGCAAGCACGTGCACACACACACACACACGCTCGCTCTCTCCCTTGAATAGTGCAATTTCCTCTCAGATAAAGAGTTCCTACCGCAGCCCTCCTTTCCCTCACCCCCCAAACTCGTGCACATCTCACGCACACATTTCGGAGCCCACCTTGGGCTCTGATATTATCTCACTTCCTCGATATGAATATTAGCTGTTGTTGATTTACGATAAAGGGATGGGCTCCAAAACACTGTACTTAGGGGAGGAGGCATGGTGCAATACGGTCTGCTGCGCCCCAGTTGAGAACAAAGCCTTTTAAAGAGCGGATGCCGGTACCTGCCATAGCGTTAACTTGAAAGCCCATCTCCACCAAAGCAGGGTTCTCGTTGGTGCTGCCCTGCTGTCCCCCCGACACCTGCACGTGGCGAGCCGGAGGGGGGCCCAGACAGCAGCTCTGCGCTGCCCATGCTCTGCAGGGAGACGGGCTCCCGAGGGGCAGAGAGCAGCTCTGCATACGCCGCTGCGTCAGAAACAACGTTCAGGCAAGATACGTGTCCCTGTGCGCTAAGGGACCCTGGCCTCTGGCTCAAAGCCACTGACCCAAGTTCACAAACACACCTGAGGAGCCCAGGGGGTTCTGGCACTTCTGTAGAGCCCTGTGTGCTTGCACAGCTCCCGGTCAGGTGAGAGCACATGTCCACAGTACGGTGGCTGGTCAAACTTTCCCTTTATTTTATAACATCCTAATCTACACAATGCAATTGAGGTCTGGCAACTCTGCAAGATTCCCCACCAGCTGGAGCTGGCATACTCCTAGCTCAGCTACAAGGCAAAATACAACCACCTGAACAGCCACCATAATTCTGCTGTGAGCAATCATATCTGTATCCCTGTCCAACAGAGAGCACAGGGAAGGAGAAAAGTGTCCCTGGAAAACTCAGATTTATTTACAAAGCAGATTGCCTGGCAGCAGGAGAGCCAGAGAGACAGCAGGTCGGTGCTCAGTGTTGTTCCACTCAGCTGAGGACATCACACCACTTCATCAGCTATTACCCCCCCAGGGGACTATTAGATATTGTTCCTATTTTGCAGACAAGAGACTGAAGAAGAGCAGATAAGGGAAAATTCCAAAAAGCAGCAGCAAGGCCAGATATGCAGAAAAGCTCAGGCAAGCTCTGGCCCTTATAACAAGACAAGTGCTTTTGAAAATCTGATCCCATTTGACTTACCTGGTGAACTGGGCAAAATCTGGAATAGCACCCACGTGTCCTGGGGTCTTAGGGTTGCTAATAAACACCTGCAGTTGAGTAAAACAAACTGTCCCGAACTAAGGCTATCAGTTGGCTTTGCCTTTCTATTTCTATACCCCAAATTGTGCAGGTAGATGACAGCCTCCCTCACTGAGCAGAAGGATCTTTTACTACTGTAAACGATCTCCATCTTTACTACAGACAAACTGGCACCACTGCTGGAGGAGCCCGCATGTAACATTATCCACTGCAACACTGTGCTAGGCAAGGAGCATGTTTCAAAGCCCAGCAGGAAGCTTAAATATTTTAGCTCCAGGTACAGGAGGGAAGACAACCTACAAGAACCAGGTCTCCAAGTGGGTGCGGGAGATTTCCTATAATACCTCAGGCTGAACTCCTCCTGGGCTCTTGTGCATCTGAAATGAGGGAACAGCACCCTCTCTGAGGCCCAAGTTACCACCGACAAGAAAAGAAGCGATATCAACCAACTCTAGCAAAGCAAGTCGAGCTCCTTGCACGAAAGGGCCTGCTGGAATGCGAGGCAGCAGAGCAGGGGGGCGGGCGTTGCTGCTGCTAATGTGGCAGAGTTTCCCTGCCGAGGGCAGGCAAAATGCCCATGACTCATTTTTCCAAGAGATGTTACAAACAATAGTAATGATGCCCCTGGTGGGTATGAATGTGAAAATGCACGATGGGGGGGCAGCCATGCTGGGCACCTTGTGTGTGGGCTGCCAATGGAGGGTACTGCCACTAACAAAACCTGCTGAAGGCAGTTTTTGGCATTTCGTCTGATGAGAGCCCTTCTACAAGGACTACAGGGGAAGAAGGGCGAAATGGCTGCCCAGCAAACTCCCTTCCCCAGGCATCATATCTGCTTTTGACGGACACCAACCCAGTCTTCAGCAAGAGGAAATCAGTTTTATTAGCCAGAGTGAAAAATAGAAAACTTGGAGGGAAAACAATCCCGAACTAGTCCATCCTCACTCCGGACTGGAATGAGAATGATGAACAGGGCATTTAGGAAGCACCATTACACCATGATTTAAGGCTGCTCGCTATCCTCCTGCCCCTATCCTACATGCAAGTTGCCCACGTTCAGATGCTGCCCTAAGGGGACAGCTTCTTAGCCATTTGATTCCTCGACCTTCCGCTGTTGCTGCTTTGATACCATTATTTTTAGGCACACAAGGCATAAAACATACCAGCACTTGAAATAAGTTCTCAAATAATACGCACTAAGCCTGAGGTGCTGATGCTTGGGGAGAAGGAAGCTCTATGGGGGGATCAGAGGTGGTGGTGGGGCACTGCGGAGGGAAAGGTGATTTTCCCCTTGTACAGCCCACACAGCTACAAATCTCATCTCATTATTTACTTATTTTACAGACGCTTTGAAGGTTACAGAGCTGAAAATACAGCAAATGCTGAAGCTAGTCCAAGCTCAGCAAGCAGCCACAGGCTACTCAGGGTGTCCATTCCCTTGCGTAGTGCCAGCACAGGTCCATGTCCTGCCCTAGGACTAATCCCGCTACAGCAGAGGGCATACACAAAGCCTAAGATACGTGAACAAAAGTGCAATAATGCCTTTCAACAGCAGAGTAGAGCATCAAGAAACACCTGCTAGTGTCTCCACTAGTACCAGGCAGCTGGCTGGCTCCTAGGTTTAGTTTCAAGCATATATATAATTACTTTGCAAATCCATAACATCCTACCAAAGAAGGACAGAGAAACACTCTCCCTGTAGGAAAGACAGGACCACTCTGCCTCCCTCCTCGGGAGGGAGGGCCTCATCCTGCAAAAGGGCTGGGCTGGTGTAGGGCAATCCATTCTGGCGTATGAAAGGGACGATTTCAAGTGCAGTCTTCTTCCCGGAACCCCAAAGCCACAGGCAGACAAAGGGGAGAGATATTTACCCAAAGCACCTTCCAGTATTTTGAGTCACTTTCACCTCGAACAAAAAGCCCAGACACGCTCTGCACAGGCCCCACCTTGATCCGAGTGGGCTGTCATTTGTCTGCCACAATCAATGCAATGGTCTCAGGCTGAAAGGCCACACGGTGGAGACCTCTATCTTATGTAACTTGTAAAGAGCCATCTGTAGTGCACAAACAGTCCTCAACTATTTGCCTTTTAAGAAAGAGCTACAAGTTTTATTGCTACAATACTCACCCTAGGGGAAAGTGAGAAGGTATCTAGAACTATCCTCAGCTTGATTTTCGTTTGTAACATCTGAGTGCTAGTAGTGGTAAGAAAACTTTCACTGGCAAACTCCACCGTAAACACTTTGTTTCCTAGACACGGGTGAACACTGCTGCACGGTATTTGCACAACAACATGACATCCCACTGCAATAATCCAGCACGCTGGGGCACTTCTCATAATGCCACCTCAAGGCATCGTCTTCAAAAGGAGCCTTTACATGTCCCCCTGCTCCGGCCTGGTCCTCCCCCTACTACCCTCCGACTCCCCTCCCTGCACTTGAGGGAAAGGAATTTGCACGTTATGGAAAAGTACAGCTCGCAAAAGCAAACACAACAGGCTTCGACACAGCAGAAAGCCAAGCAACAGGAGTTCTCTAAACACAGAGCCCAATTGTAAGCATTCACTCTACCTTACTCCTCCTCACCGCCTCTTGCTCAGTCAAAAACAGAACCTCTGATTCCTCATCCCTTTCAAGAGCAGGAACACCCCAGTTCTCAGGGTACGGACGAGTCAGGGGCGGCACTGGTGCCGGGGAGACACAGGCACCCTGTCTGGCTGCCACACCAGTTGAGCACAGCCCCACACTAGGCAGCCCAGTTTTCTTTCTTCCAGGTTGTTCGGGAGCCAATAAAGCTGCTTGAATGCTGGGGAACTCTGTGTTCCTGCGGAGGCTTATGACACTTTGCTGGAGGGGCAGGGGAGAGCTCGCTAAGGCCGCAGCACCCCCTGCAGTCTAGCGCATTCTTTTGCAACCAGTTTGAGTCTCATCATCTCGTCCTGGCACCTCACGTTCAGCAACTCATGAGACATTACCTTCTTGCTGCCTGCAGCTTGGAAACACTCAGGAAGCTGGAAGGATCCGGGGTTAAAAAAAATCAGCAAGCACTTAGATGAGTCAGTCCTGTGGTTTTTATGGGGGCAGACAAGTGCTTCTTGGGAAGCCAGTTCAGCAAAACCAGAATTGTTTTTGTGCCCCATCTGCGTGCTGGTAACGCCTAGAAGCTCTGTTCTTGGACCACAACGCCCCACTGCCAAGGCGCTCCACGAACAATGGGGCTGCATTTCCTCTTGGACATCCACACATGCTCGGGCTCTCCTGCAGGCTTTCTACAGTTTTCATGGTTTCCTGCTGAGGAGCTTCTCATTTTCTTCTGCAACTCCCCCCCCCCCCACACACACACATAATTACTGCCTATTTTGGTACCTTATCACGAGATGCTTCATAGCTGATTAGCCTGGACTTCCTTCCTCCCATCATCAACCTACTCCAATATTGACATTCATTCGCACTAATTTGATAATATCAAAGAGCAGAGGAGCTCTAGGAGGCATTACAGCGTCTTGAAGTGCATAATTTGGAGTTGGCAGCAGCAGTGCTGATAAGAACAAGCTATTTCTCTTAATGTCCAACTTTTCGCAAAGATCAACCTCTTGTCAGCCATGAACAAAATGGAAAAAGGACAGATCCCTCAGTAGGCTCTGAGGCAACTTTATTTCAGTTGGCCCTCAATTTACCGTACCTAAACAATCTGATTGCAACAGACTCTCTGTTAAATAACCTCTTTCTGTCTCCACATTTGTACGATATTTTCCATATATACTTGGAAAAAAAATAATTACTTCAAAAAGAGGCTTTACAGCTTTAGGCAAAGAATCTCAAGGCCATTATTTGTCTGTAGCAAGAAAGAGATGCAGGCAGGTAAATTTTACAGGCACTTCATCAAAAAAACCCATTACTGCAACACCTAAACTGTCGCTTGAGACAACTTCCTTACTTCTCTGAAAGCTTCAGTTGGCACAGCAAGAATAAAATGGAAAACAAATGCAGGGAGGGGACCCAGTTAGTATTTTGTTCCATACAAGCTAGCTGCTGGTGACATTTAATGACTTCTATTCCCAAAGGACACTGGCAGGTTATTTATATTCACTATATGTTCAAATGACTTTGAAACTTGTGAACGCTAATACAAAATACAATATTCCCGATCCATACAACATTCCTGACTTCTTGGAATGGGGGAAGTATGCTGGGTGATCTCTGCCGGAAGACTCATATCTTGTACCTAATTCTGTGAGGCAAGATTCTTCCATCTTGAATTTATTAATTTTCAAGATTAAAATGATACACAGATTTAAGTTTTGAAAAACTGAAAGCTGATTAAATGACTTCTACTGCAACCTGTGTATCAAGACTCATTTCTCCTCCCCCAGGTAATCTTAGTCTAAGAGCTACAATTACAGCTGAAACTCTTCTCTTTTCTTTTCTTTTTCTTTAATCAGAAAAGCATCAGAGGGTACTGACAATCACAAGTAAGCTATGAAACTTATCTTTTAGTGATGAGATATGCAACTCAACTCTCTTCTGGAGCCCCAAATAAAACAGCCAGATCCTCAAGAGGATAATAATAATAAAAAAAGATTAAAAAAAAAAAAACAACCAATACATTTGAGATCTCAACTTATTTAACAGAACCACAGTTTAACCTAGAGACCCTGGCCAAAGAAGCAAGAAATAAAGATTTTATCCAAACTAACTCCATCTGAAGATAAAAGTTACTTTGAAAGCATGAAGAACAGTAAAGTTTGCAAATGTCAGATTATTATACTACAGCCCCAACTCCCTTGCCAACCCGCTAACAAACTTGTAAAGACTGATGCACAAGGAGCACTCCTGTACAAAATCTCAGGAAATTAGGTGTTTTTTCCTCAAGAAATTAGGTGTTGGTTGTTTTGTTTAGAAAATGTCTCAGGAAGCTGTCATAGCGGGCACTGAGGGCTGTAACTGCATATTCTTGTATTCTTGGGGAAAATCTATAACAACTTCACTAGAACCACGCAAGCTCAAGGACTGCACGTGGCTCCAGCATCCTTTCCGAACAAGTCTATCTTGTCAACATAACGCAGATTTGATGTTCCAGAACACAGAGTTGTTTCTCTTATCAGAAACTGCATAGACCCATGGTGAAAAGAACCCCAAACACATTTCTCCCCTTCCTCCACTCATAGAAGGACATGAGACTGAAAACAAGCAGATTTATGTTTACAGTTAACATGAAAAATGTTTATTTGTGAAATACATCTTTTATGGTATCGAAGTTAAAAAAAAATACTCCCACAAAGCTACAAACCATTTTAACCTCAGCATGCAACCCCAGCTACACGTAGCTTCCTATCTACCAGCAGCTCATGTTCCCATGACCTAGCACTTTATCCGCTCTGAAGCACAGTAACTATTGTTCTAAGGGAAGAACAGCAAATTCTAGTTAGAAACACTTTGTAGAAGAGTGATATTGTCCCCTTTTAACATGATCCGACCTGCAACACAGAGAAAGGAAAGGGGGAATTAGAAAGATCCCAGGGTCTGAGAATAACCTCATATTTTCAAATAACATTTCACAAAGGGAAAGATGTTTGCAAGAAGATGCCCACATGATAACTGACGAGTTTTTTTTTCAGACTACGGTCACAGACAGTCTCTTCCTTGCTGGCCACACCACAGGACTACAAGCCTGGCAGCACATGGCCCACGTGCACAGTTCACACTACAGCGTATCAGACACAATCTCCATTCTAGTGCTCTGCGCCCCAGCAGCACTATGCCCCCGGTAAGAGCCTGAACACATCGCTTGTCACAGACCGTTGCTTATCTTCATCAGCAGATGGCAAATACTACATACCACCACTTAGGTGGTTCCTTGCTTTGACTCAGAGGTGGCACAGCACGTGTAAAAATTTCTTAGAGATATCTGTTTTAGATGAAGCTGAAAGGAGTTTTGCCTGAACTCCTCCAGCCCTGGCTGCAGGAAAAAAGAGAGAGATGCAGCACAGACCTTACATTGTTACACACATTTAAAAGCTGAAAATAGGTCTCAGGCACTGACAGATTCTCCTGTATATCCAACAAAACCACCAAATCAACAAAGAGCAGGCACACAGATCTAGCCAGTATCCTTCCACTATACTTCAAACTCAAAACTCTTCACATGTTGTGTATTTTAAAGCGCTGCCATTTGGAAGGCTCAAATAACCACGTTTCAGATCATGCATCGCTTAGGTTATACAGACATACCGAGCTGTTTCCTTGATTTCGTTTTTGAGTGAATCTCCTCTGCGTCGTCCAGAACCAAGTTCATATATTCATCAAAGCCCTAAAAAACAACAACAAAAGCAGTTAGCGAGCTCAGTCTCCTACTCTTAACTTCAGCAACAGTGATACGAACTATCAATAAATATGCTGACACAGGCTAGACAATTAAGACCATTCACTGGAGGCATAAGGAGTGCTCTTTCAATCTGTGCTAGTTTCCCTTGACGAGAAGAAATAGAATCTGTGACTCTGGAGAAACTAACAAAAGAAATAATAAGGGTACCTCCTGATACTCACAATGATGCATCCTTCTATCCGCATGTTCACTTGCTCATAGAGCCAGACCTGGATCCTGGACCTCTGCAAAACGATGGGGGAAGAGAGCAAAATACGAACATAAACACCCCAAGCAATTTTGTTCCTCTCTCCTGTAAACTGAGAGCTCAGCTGGATCCTTACTACCACCAGCCACCGCAGCTCTATGGCTACATCCATTCAAAGGACAAACTCTCAAATATGGTCTCAATCACGTCCTCAGACATCTTTTAAGATGTTTTTCTCAGCGATTTGGAAAAGTCGTGGAAGCACATGTACGAGCCTGTATTTTAAAACAGACACAGAAGAACGGCCCTGCTCGTGTGACGTGATGATCAAACTCCCACTAGGGAGGTAACCTGTGAACGTGTAAAGGAAATCCTCAACTTGGAACCTGCTGTTCTGTACCCGAAAGATAGCGAGCTCTTCAGCTACCAGAAAACGGCTTTAAAAAACGTGTGTGTGGAGGGGGAGGGGGAATTCCACCAGCCAAACCCGCTGCTGTACCCGGCAGCAGCTCCAGGCCCTCGCCAGGGCCGGGACTCCTCTCGCCCCCCCCCACCCCCCCAAACCCCGTCCCGCCCCCCGGCCCCGGTACTCACGTTTTGCAGGTAGCGGAAGATGAGGTTCTGGAGCGCAGCGTTAAGGGCAGCACCACGGCACGGGGCACGGAGCCCGGCAACGACACGCCGTCCCCGCCGCCCGGCCCGCTCCTCCCCGCCGCCCCCCCCCCCGTCACCCCCCCACGGCCGGGAGCGGAGGCCGCCGCGGCCCTGCTCTCTCCGCCGGCGGAAGGATACGATGGGCTGCACCATCACCTTCTGCACCTTCTGGCCCTGCCCGCGGTACGCCATGGCCGCTGCTCCTCCGCCGCCGCCGCCGCCGCCCGGGCCCGCCGCCAGGCACGCGCTCCCGCCACCGCCACAGCCGCCGCCGCCGCCGGAAGCCGCTGGGCACGCCGGGAGAGCGCGCGGCGCTCTGGGACTGCGGGAGGACTTGGCGCGCTGCCCGGCCGCTCTAGGACCGGCGGGAGGACCGCCGCTCGACTTGCTCCGTGCGGGGCCAAAAGGGTAACCAGAGGGCTGGGGCGAGGGGGGAAGCTCAGGGGGGCAGCCCAGCTCTCTGCCCAGGACCAGGGGGCCTCAGGGAATGAGGGAGGAGGGTCCTAGCCTCCACCTTTGGGGGCCTGGGGAACTGGCCCCCTCCAGCCCTGGGGGGCTTAGCAAAGCAGGGAGGTGCAGGGGACTGTCCCCCCACCCCAGCCCAGGGCAGGGGTTGGCTCCAGCACCCTTCAGCCCCTGCTGCTCGGCCCCTCTCACCTCTCTGGGTGCAGGCAGACCCCCCCCCCCCCAAACACCTCCGGCTGCTGCAGACAGACCACGTGTCACCAGCTTTCCTACGCCAGGTTTATTTAAAAACACCTGTAACTGCCATCACGTAGAACAGTTCAACTAATGGTGAACGTGGAGGAGCTGGACTACATTTAATACAATACCTTAAATAGAATACAAATATAAAATGAAAGAATAAAATATTTACAGAAACAATGGCATACACAAAATCCCGTCTCCAGGGACAGAGCCTCTCGGCTCAGAGGCGGCAAAGGCTGACAACAGAAGAGAATATTCTGCTTAAACAACAGCAAGGAGAGAAAAAGCAAGGGGGAAGTCTTCCACACCACGGTCTCTCACGTGTGCTTCTCTCCTCCTCAAAGTCACTTCTGTCTGTGCACAAGCAGCCAGAGCTGGCAGAAGTCGCATCATGAAAAAGTCCTTCAGCAGGATAAAGGGCAGCGCTGTCCTGCCCACTTTGTAGGAAGTTTCCAACTTGGTGACCCTTCTGGAACTAGAACAGCAGTTTCTTCAGAAAGGGCTTTGCTAATTTTGGTTCAAACTTTTCCTCTAGGAACTAAGACATCACAGTGGATTATCAAAGCACACAAGTGTTTTCTTCCAAAGAGAAAAATATTTACAATAAGCTAAACAGCTGATTTTCCTCTGCCAGCAGCAAACGCCTGAGGGCCCCTACAGCTTCACAAATCATAACAGGAAGAGACTAAAGTTCTCCAGAAATTTAAGAAAATAATTAAAAAATATATCTGCTAGGGAAAATGATCACTGGTGGCAGGGTACACAATAGACCCCAGTCTCAGCTATTTTCTGCAGGGTCGCAATTTCAGACTGCGCATTCAGATGGCCAGTAACCTCCCGTCCCGACTCCAATGCGTACTTCTACATGGAGCTCAAGCCTCAAAGGTGCGTTGGGGGTATAGGGGAGATGAAAGGAAGGGAGCCCCAGGACATGCCTAAAAAGGAGAGCACAGTCAGTCCTGCAGCAGTACCAAGTACCAAGATTGCTTGTCTGGGCACCGGCCTCCTGTTGGTTCAATGCCACAAATGACCACCCGATCAGACAGATGCCACATGGCCAACAGGAGTTCAAATAAAGCTGACAGTCAGTGTTTTAATGTTAGCCCTAGCAGCTGTCACTTCCCAGCAGAAGAGCCAGCAACTCAGGGGAGTGATTCCTGGAACCAAGAGGCACTTAAACCAATTCTTCATTTACCAATTTACTGCAGACTATAAGAGGAATCCTGACTTCTCAACCCAGAATCCTATTCACTTCAGCAAAAAGCACCAAAACCCCCAAGCTTTGATACAGTACAATGAAAGGGGGGGGGAGGGTATTCTAGCTGTACTGTATAGCTGCTGCTTTTCACACTGACATTGTGTTATCCCTGATAATCGAGGAGAAGTAAGGCTGGATGGACTGACTCCAACCACCACCCTTGGCAGCATGTTTGGTCCAAAATGCAAGAAGTAATCATTCTGCTCCCTCCCACCCCTTCGTTTTCATTAATTTGCCCTAAAAGAGTAAAGTCAAAATGATAGCATACATAAATAGAAATCAAGAGTTGACATAGTAACTCCAAGCTTTAGCATCAACTGTCCAAGAAATCAGAATGCAAAAACCTTGAAATACACCCAACGTTGTGTTTTGCCAAGGGCAGGGGAGGCAGGGAAAGAAGCTTTAAGTTTAAGCCTTCAGAGCATCACTGACTCAGTAGATCAATTCACAACCACCACAGCTTGCAGATGGGCATCTTTCTGGTCTGAAATAAAGAAGTGCTTTGTCCTCTTAATATTGAAGGTAGCCACCAATAGTAACAGAACGGATGCGCAGGACTTGAACTCTGACCAGCAGGGAAATCTAGGACAACTGAGTGCAGATATTGCCAATTTCTACCAGTTCAACTGTGCTTTAAGACTCATTGCAAAGCCTCAGCTAGAAAAAGGATCATCTCAGGGTATCCAACAAAATATACAGTTTTAATTTTTTTTTTTTGAAACAGAAGAATATGCAGTTCAGCTGTCAATCATCTCAGAAAGTTCAAGAAGGAGGTCATCCTCATCTTTCCCTGGGTCCAGATCAATTTCTGCTTCTAGTTTGCCTCCTGAGATTTCCCAAATAAGCTTCTCAAAGTCATCTTCTACAGATAAAGGTGCTTTCCCAGCCCCTGTGGAGCTTAACCGGCGCGTCTTTACCACTGCTTGTGAAGAAGTTGAGCTTGAGACCTCTGACTGTGCCACAGAATCTGCCTGGCTTACAATATGCAGTTCAGCACTTGGGAGAACAAGAAAGAGAACAATCAGTATGTGATATTCCTTAACTAGAGATGCATTTTCTGCCAACTAGCTCTTAAAACTGCAGCTAATCCCTCCTACACTTTACACAGGGATCATTATTCAATCAAGCTGGGGCTACTTTAGGTTCTCATACACTAATATTAGCAGATACATTTTCAGTTTGAGGATTCGTCTGTGAAAACAGAACAGCTGGAGATCTGGCAAAGACGGTTCAATTTTTGTAGCCAGAGACACTGTGCCACATTTACTAATTTGACTGTTAAGAGGTCAAGGAGTCAACCTCTGCAAATACCTGTTTACTATTTTAGTTATTTTTCCCATGACATGCTCTGCAGACTTTGCTCCCAAATACAGGAAGTTGATCCTCATATACCATCTCTCTCTCCTCTTCCAACAGTCTTTGCCCAGATGTATGTTTGGTTCTAGAGAATGCCATTGCAAAGAAAGAGGTCTTCCTCCATCCCGACCCATCTCCAACTTCATCTCATCTTCATTCAAGTTTTCAGATAACCCAAGAAGACACTATCAACTGGCAGCACTTTAAAGGGAAGCGTCTAAATAACAACTCCTTCCCGCTGCTGGAAAACGCATTCATATGATTTGTCCTAGCAGAGTTCTTCATTTGATTTTGGCATTAATCATCTCAAAACTCTAATTTTTCCACATGTGAAAGAACGTATGTTTCAAGTGAAAGCCACAGTGACCCAGAAAAAGAACAAGTTTTGGTTGTCACCTGTCTTTGGGTTTTTCTCTTTCAGGTATAGTGACCAAGTTATCCTCTGGCAGGGCTGGAACAACAGCCTGGGAAGAAACAAGACAGTGTTTATGACACACAAGTAAATGATTTCTTAGCAGATGCTTCTTCCACACTGCTTCTCCTCTGGCATTGCTGAGCCTTAACCAAAATCCAGAGCCAGGGCTTTCCTGAGAAAAGTTGATATTAACTTCAAGCTTTCCAACGACCTCGTATTTTTTAAGAGCGCAGCATTAATGGAAAACACCACATAGAAATCATACTAGAGTATTATGAAAACACTGTCATGCCTCTAATAAAAAATAAAGAGGTACAACAACCACCCTGCAGATCGTTACTGGACCTAAGAGGGAACAAAAGACATACAGAACACCCGTTTTCCATTTTTCCAACTTTTGTCCAAGAGGAGGGTAAAACTGAAGCATAAATTTTACTAGGGACCAGCAACTGTCTCAGCTAGCGTCCTTACCACAGTTGCTTTTTTAGCTGGAGGCTCCTTCATGTCACCACCACCAGTGCTGCTCAATGGTTTCACAGCTGCCACAGCAGAGGGATGACTCTCAGCTGCCCTACGTTTCAGGGCCTGCTTTGTAGGGGAGGTGGCTTTCCCATCCGATGGCTTCATGCTCGCCTTAGATTTGGCTAGAACAAAAGGAAAAGAGAACTGATATAGTCTTGCTCTGCCACAAGAAAAATCCAGGTTCTCTTAACGTTCCCATAATCCTTCCTCAGTTCATTAAAATATATTTGGCAGCAGAACTGCACTGCTATTTCCCAGACTCTCAGTAACATTTGATATACAGAGAACTGTTTACTCACAATCCATAAAGAGGAGCAAAGAAACTCAACAGCAACACTAAATAATAGACCAGGACAAGGAAAACTCAAACACAGTGCAATCTTAAGTGAAAGTAGTACTTTTTCTAAAGCACAGTATGGAGTCTAAGAAAGTTCACAAATAGAAACAATTTCTGTATTTAAAGAGCCTTGATTTCTCTAGAAAAAGTAGCAGCTACGATAAGACACGAGATAGTATGCTACTGCCGTATAAGCTCCCCTTTCTCTTGCAGTCACGACCCACAGAATTTATTAAGCTATTCTACAGTGGGTCTCAGTCCTATTTGCATTATCATTTTCTAGTCTCCCATTGCTGATCTAAGGCAGGCTGGTAGGAATAGAAGTGAACTAAAAAGTTAAATATATGCTTCATTTTGTAGTGCTTTAAGTGATAATACGTACACAGCCACAATTACAAAAACTGTCATTTTCTGCCTTTCTTTGGAGAGGCAGCCCTAAGTAACTCTGTTATCTTCTAGTCAACACTTACTTTTAGCTTTCCGTTCCAGAGATTGAGCTGCCTGTTTCCCTGGTGGTACAGCAGCGTCCTTTCCTGGGCTTTCAATCCCATCTTCCTGAGATTTCACCAATAACCTCTTTGCAACCTGACAAGTCGGCCCTGATACCACAGTGGATTCAGGACTCCCAGACGCTGGGCTTTTGGTTGCTTTTTCCACAGTGGAGGGCACAACAGCTGCTTCCTTCTGAAGTTTCTCCTCTTGGTATTGTTTCAGTTGCCGCTTCTCCCTCATTATCTCTTCAAGGCTCTTCACCTGAACTTTAGAATTAGTTGTGCTCTGATCAGAGGGCTGTGCAGGGGGAAAAAAAAGAGCAAATGGACAAAAAAAATCTATGGAGATTTCATTAAGAAAATTTGATAGGCAGTCCCTCTGCGAAGGGCTCCATGTGGAAGAGAGTACATTAGTATAATTCAGATCATTAACGGGTTTTTCATAAAACTTAGCCTATGACAAAACCTATGCTTTGCTATAGAAATACCGTTTCACATGCCCGCAATTCCCAGCATGACAAGCTTCTTCAATAAAGCAAAAGACTCTAGCTGTAATCTATTCCATTCTTGTTAAGCAACAGTCATGCAAGCGTCTAATACAGCACTCACTGACAGCCTGATTACCTCTAATACAAAGCTCTACCTTTTCCTATTGAAATACTTAAAAAAAAAAAAAAAAAAAAAACCCTTTGTGTCTGACAGACTAAGTCACTGAGAACAAAAACATTCTCTCCACATTAACCTGGTAGATTAAATCTCGTGCTAATAGGGTTTCTTATTCATTGTCACGTATAAGCATTAATTCAAAGTTTGAGGATTACAATGTTGTCTAGAAATGCTATTGGAAATGACAGGATTTAGACTTCATTGCAGCACTTAGCAAATGGGAAAAGGTAGGAACACACTTGAGCTAGAAACCCACAGCAAGTTACAGACCAACATGACAGGACAAAACTTACCAGGAGTTGTATGACTATATACATTACACACACACATACAAACACACAGATACGTATTCACAAAAGACTCACCTCTGGAGGCACAGGGACAGCTTTGGGAGAAGGCTTGCTCACTTCCACTATCTTCTTCTCTTCTCTTCCAGGTGCTTTAAAACAAACAAAAATCATTTTCAAAAGCAGAAATAAAGGAACCTGTTTACTTTCGCTTCCTTGGTGTGGTAATCTTCTCATGTCTAATAACGAGATTGAGGGAAAGGCGACAGCACGTGCTCAACAAATGCAGCAATTGGGCTTTCTCAATCACGCAACCTCTTTTGAGGAAGCTTATAAGATCTTAATGATGAGATCGTTAATGCTCCGAAGATCTGATTTTTGACAGAAACTGGCCCTCAAATTAAGAGGTTTAGACATGCTTCACAAACACAGGTATATCACTATCTAGGCTAAACAACACAGATAACGCCCAAGAGGAAAGTAAACTTGGATTCAACATAGGGAAGGTCTCGTACCACCAAGAGATAGCAGAAAAAGCAGAAAAGAGAAATTAAGCTACAGAGCCTCTCCATGAATGAATTTTCCAGTGGGAAATATAGTAAATCATTGTGTAATTAACAGCTACTCTGAATGCGCGTGAAGGAAGCGAGTAGGGTTGCACATTCTGGCACTTCATTGCCTTTAACTCTTTTAACTTCTAACGTTCATAGAAGAAAAAAGCAAAGCAAATCCTGAACAAATCAAGTTTGCTCGACAGGGGAAGCACCTCATCAGGGCAAGTGCTGCAGCATTTCATTACCTATTAGCTTTGTGATCCGTAACAATCTCCTCCCTGCGGGGGCAGGTTCAGGTTGGGTTGGTGGAGCTGGAACGTTTTCTCCACTCTGCTGCATCCGCAGAGCTTTCTCCTGCTTGATTTCTTCCAAGGTTTTAATACGCACTTCCCCTGCTGGCTTGGCTTTACCTGTGGGCTCCTCTAGCTGCACTTTGCTAGGCACAGACGGAACTAGTATGTTCTGCTTCTTGGAATCACCCTCAACCTTTGCCTTGATAGGGATTTCCTCTGCTTTTTGCTTCTCTTCTTCCAATCGTTTGTGTTTTTTTTCAGCTAGGGCCTCTGAAAAAGTTTTGATGCGAATTGCAGAGGAAGGTCTTGCCCCTGGGCTGGTATCTTCTGTTCTACAAGGCCCTTCAGTCTGTGCTTTAGCTTGAGATTCTCCTCGTCGCTGATTAGCTCTCTCGAGACGGATTTCCTCCAGAGTTTTCACATGGATCTCTCCTGTCGGCTTGGCAGCTTTCTCTGTCATCATCATCATTTAAAAAGAAAGAAAAAAAAAAAAGAGAGAGAAAGAGAGAAAGACAGAGAAGCATCAACACTTAAGAGAGTTCAACAACACTCTGAGTCTCCAAAATTTGTCACAGTACTAAGGCAAGCTAATTTTGAGTGATGCCAGCAAACGCACCCTAGGGCAGTATCATGCTCTGTATTACATTCTCCTTTCCCTTCGAGCCCCTTGAAGCGTTTTGAAGACCAACCCTATCCAGAGACAGTTGCTACAAAAACAAACAAAACCCCACTAGTCCACTTCATTTTGTTACTTGCCAAACTAGGTCTTTCCCTTAACATCTCTAACTCTTGCTCTTGGCAGTGATTCTGTTCCACTTGGGCCTAGGCATACTTCAGCTGCTCATGGTTCAGAGCAGGAACATGAAACCTTGCCGAGGCACAAGTGGAAAAGAAACATGCATCAAGAACCACATCTCTGACAGCAGCCATCAGAAGAGCTTTAACACTCAA
This sequence comes from Struthio camelus, assembly GCF_040807025.1. Classification (NCBI taxonomy): domain Eukaryota; kingdom Metazoa; phylum Chordata; class Aves; order Struthioniformes; family Struthionidae; genus Struthio; species Struthio camelus. Next base: position 6,659,168 of record NC_090965.1, on the reverse strand, counting down.
GCAAGAGGCATCAGGCATTTTTTAAAACTAACTTTTAAGTCTGTGTGGAAGTAGTGTAGGTTCATGGAAAGGGAAGGCAATGTAACAACCAATTATTACCTGTCTCTGTACTGGTCTGTTCAGAAGGCAATCCTAGCCTCTCCTTCAGAGACCTGGGGACTTGAACTGCAAGAGAGAACAGATAAAATTAGGTGGACTGCATAAATCCCAACTTTATGCTCACATTTCAAAAGCAGACAGAAGATCGCTGGGATTCAAAGTGACCTCCAACCAACAGGCACAGAGAAACGGGAGAGGAAAGGAGACACGGAAAGCCTAAACTGAAGACCTGTGTACCAAATCCAGGTGTCTCTTTAGTAGCTGTACCTCTCTTTGGTGCTTTGTCAGCATTTTCCAAACTCTCTATCTTCTTCCCCAGCCTTTCAGCAAGGCTGCGTTTCAGTGGAAGGCCACTTTCATCAGCTGCAGACAGAGAGAAAACAGGAAATACTTTAAGAACCTTAATAATACTTTAAGAACCTAAAATCCTCTAGAGGAGGATTTTAGAACAGTAAACAACAAACTTCAACTTTTCCAGATATATTTTCTTGTATTTGCCTTCCAGTTGCTTATGCAATTTGCCATTTCTACAATTTGGCATCTCTGCCAAAAGGTATTTTCTTCTCTCTCACCTCAGGAATACCCTTGAATTTAGACAAAACCATCCGAACAAGAGCTCACAAAAAGTTCTTACCAATGGAGGCTTTCCGTTTTCCCAGTCTCTCTGCAAGACTCAATCGAATTACAGGCTCCTCCCCTAAAACAGCAAAGCACAGTGTCTTTAGTTCACAAAAAACAGTAACGACTAAAGCATTACCTGCTAGCCTCCATATATACACCTATTCTGAAAAACAAACACAAAACGAAAAAAAAAACCCAAATATTACAAGAATGCTATATCGCAAAAGATGACACTGTTTTGAGACACACAAACTAATATTTCAACTGTAAAAAACACTTAGAAAAAAATACCAATAGTCTGAGTCCTTGTTTCAACCTCCTGCTAAGATGAAGACCAATAAACCAGAGTTTACATGAAAGCTGTACTTTGGGCAGGAGAAAACGTTACAGTGTCATAAGCAAACAAAATACTAGGCACAAACTTTCCGAAAAGCATTCCTTCCTAAGGTGAATGACTACGAGTAAAAGTAGTTCTCCGCTTTTTTGCTTCTAAAAGGAATTCACATCTGAATAACATCACAAACTCTTATCACAACACTGTCCACAAATACTACTGCTGTCCTCTTTAATGCTTTATAAATTGGCTTCTTGTATAACATTATCTTCTATAGCTTTTTCCACTCATTACTCACCTGCTTTTCAGCTATCCCCTATTTGCACACTGACAATTGTTTGGCCTTTATTTTCTCTCTCTCTGCTGCTACTGCGTTTCATCCAAATACTAATTCTCTCATGTGCTGTCAACATATTAGCTCATATACAAGTCCCACCTGACTTCAGGAACACAAAAGTCAGGGTAAGCACACGTTCAAGAGTTTGTAGGATAGTGATCGTACATGATTAGCTATGGCTTAATGTCAGGTTGATAAAAAAAACACTTCTTGATCTTCTATTGCAACAGAAGAAACTATTATTTCCATGATCTTTTTAACAGAAAAAGGCAGCCCCAGCAGACTAACACAACTGAATCGTACTTAACCTTTAGCTTTAGAAACCACTGAATTGGAAACAAAAGTATTCTTTATTACCTTGTTTTGTAGATAGTGTCACGGTTCTGACTACTGTCCGTACGTTTTCCTTTTCCGGCACAGGAATAGTCTGAGATTGGAGTGGATGAACAGGAACTCCTGAAGGGCCTTCTGATTGGAGCAAGTGAAACATAAGAATGTTTAGGAGGGGGAAAGAACAACACCAAATAATTATCATAAAGACCAAAAGATATCAAGTATCCATTACTGCCTAACACAGAATGACCAGTGCACGTAAATAAGGTATGTCGAGTAATCTGCCATGATCTGCGCTTGAAATTCCAAGTTTAAGAAAACAGGTTTTATGCCAAAAGATTTTGAGGTTCCCAACTAAAGGAACATGGAAGTCTGTCCCCCAAGCAGCTCCCAGTCGCAATCAGCTATTAGCAGCTATTAGTCGCAATCTACCCATTAGAACAAAAGAACTTTGCTTTTACAAGTAATTGTATTCATCAATGCATAATCAGCTATCCAGATATTATCAAAAGAAAAACAAATACAAAAAAAAAACCCAAGGACAAAGATGAACAGAAAGCAGAAGAGTTAGTAAGAGAGGGGGGATATTAACTCACCACCTTGTTTTTTTGATCTTTCCTTCAGTTTTTTCAATTTAATTTCTTCAAGTGTTTTTATCCCAAAATTCAACTTCTCATCTGAAAACACAAAACAGTTAATGGAAGCATTAAGCAATCGGCCCCTTCTTCTCCCTTCTTCCCACCCTTTAGAGTAAAACCTAGAGTTTTAAGCAGTAGTTTCATCCATCTATACGATATTAGTTTCCTCTATCATTACATATGAATTTCCTACAATGCTTGACAGGACACATTTGCACATATTAAAATTCCACTCTGTTGGCCCATTTTGTTCTACACAGGTAAACAAAGAGTATATCTTTCCGAGCCAGGGGACACACAAGGTATCAGGTAGGAATAAGATCATCGAGGAAATAACTGAGTCCATTCACCACCCCCATGTCCTATTGTATTTTTACAACGTATTGTTTTTGAGTTAATTGCCAAATTCTTCGTCAGCTACCAGAAGATGATACATACATAAACACAAGATTTTTTCCCCTACAAGAAAGGTTTCCTTGGTGTTTTCACAAAGAAAAATAGCTCCATTAGCATGCCTACATAATATTCCATTTGTCTTAGAAAAACAGACTTGGAAGGCGAATGGGAGAAAAGGGTAAACCAGGAAGTAAAACTGCGTTATATACCAGGGCATGTAAGGCAAGCTGGATTGAGAGCCTGTAGCAAAAGACCCAGGCTCTTTGGCTATTCTTATGCTCTTGAATGTTATTCCTACAATGTTAAGGCTTCAGTTTCTTGAACACAGGTTACCTTTAGTACAATCGGTTTTGGTATCTTGAAACCACAATGGCATTTCGGTTTGAAAGCCTCCTGCTCAACTTCCAGCCTAACAACAGCTAATAAGCTTTTTTCAGACTGCAGAGAAGTTACCACTAGCTCCATGATCTCCATACAAGATTAACCAATTCTTCTAAGGCTTTCGCCAGACAGGACAGCCCACAGGAAATACTGATCATCATATTTATAAAAATGGCCATCCTTGGATCCATCCTACTCCCGGTGTTATAATACCTTGTTTTGTATTAGCATTGGATTTCCTAGTGGAAATTATCCGCAATCCATTATGGGTTTCCGGAGCTGGTTGCTGGACAGGTGTTTTAGTTTCATCTCCTTCTTCAGAAAGCTGATCTGAAGGGGAAAAAATAAACCTATCAGTTAAGCAGTAGGGATTAGACAAGAATATCAGCTTGCCTGTGTTTATGTAGCTCATACATTCATACACTGAATATTTCAGTCCATGGTTCCTGTTCTGTCCATATTCTTAATTAGAACACAAATATATGGTTTTAAAAGTTGTGGGTTGTTGTTGTTTTTGTTTTGTTTTTAAAAAAACAGCCACAGCATCTAGATCAACTTATACGAATAGAGCTATACTGAGCAAAAATATCAAGACTCCTGACTCTCATTGGTAGTTTCAACCGCTACACAATCTTTTATTCTGGATTGGACAAGATTCTTCAGACAAATTAGGGAGGGGGGTTTCCCTCTTCTGATGTACAGCATCACACAACGGACTAGCTGCAACAAGAGCGTTTCTGAACTTTCCTCCTGTATTATGAATTCTGGACATAGACTGCTAACCATGGACCACCAGTGGTCTAACCAGACTGGTTGCCTTATAAATAGTCAGTTTTCAGATACTCCATGATTTACAGATTCATTTATGGTACAAATGCCTTAAAGAACTAAAGTATGCTCACCATCATCATCTTCATCATCATCTGCAGCATTGATTACAACTGGCGGATGTGTAGGACTTGGGACATTTTCAGAGTTTTCCACTTTCATTACCCCCCTCAGCTGTGGGGAGGGATTTGACTGGACAGAAAGTTTATTCTGCTGCAGAGCGATCTGCGCCACTTTCACATCATCTTCTGCAGATTCAGGTGGACTTGGCAGTGTAGCTACAGGAAGAATAGGATCTTCTGTAATTTGGCCATATAAAACTTTGACCCCCAATGTTGCACTCACTGCATAAAAGCGGCAGGTAAGGGAAGACATTTACCCAGCTGGCTACTGAATTTATGCTCTCCTATTCCCTACTCTGTCACTGCTTATACTGTGAGCAATGGCTTCACTTCACACACAAAACTCACCTTCTTACCAGCCAGTAAAAGACCAAATGAGGGGAAAGTAACCTGAAAGGCAACGATCACACAAGGCACAGAGAAGCTGAGCAAAAAACAAAACAAAACAAACCACCACACACACACACAAAACAAACAAACAAAATCCCAGGAGTACATACTCAGTCTGCAGGCTACAACAAAACAACCCCCCCACCACCACTCACTTTTGCTTGGTGGCAAGAAGAGTCCATCGACATAACGTCCCTTGGCGTGATGAAAAGCACAGTTGGATTTCTGACAGCCAACTGGCTGTTTCTCCCAATAGCAAGGAATCTCACTGCGTTTTTTCTGAAGACGGAAAGAAATAAAACCTCACAGTAACACTCATCTGCAAAAAGCCGCATCGTTCCAGATTATGTCAGAGAGGACTTATCATAACGCAACACTGAGGCATCATGTCAAAGGTCCGTTCATCACTAAAGTATTTCAGGGCATATATACAAACTTTGCATAAGCTGTAACTATTACATATATTTCTTGTTATTCAGTTTGAGAAGACAGGCACCCTCACACATCAACTCAAGGTGTGTTAAACTAGTACACCTTGCCATATACTAGGATTATTCAGAGGGAAAAAACACCTTAAACAATCCAGGTTAAATTTATCTCAGCTTATCTTCTAGAGCTTCAGCTCTTCCTCATCCTTTTTCCCCACCTTCTAGTACCCAAAGAGAAACAAAGCGATCAGAATAACGTTATCTGAAGGATTACAGGGACAGAAGAGACCTGACAGACCACTATCTAGCCTAGCTCTCAGAGGCAATTTTAATGAGTCTGATCAATGTGGCTACTCTTGCATCTGTTGAGAAAACAGATTTCAGTATCTAATACAAAATTTTCACGCTGAGATATATCTAAAAGATTAATTACCCTCCCAAATTTCCTCCTGCTCCACTTGCGGTAGTGCAGGCCAGTTCATTTTAAAGCGAATACATCTATCTTATACTTACAGCAATGAAAAATACTTTTACTGATTTATCTTGAAAATATATCTTTGGGCAAACACTTACATCAATTTCCATGTGTCTGAATCTGCAGACATTCCTAAAACACCGACCCTCCTGCCAGAGCGTGCAGACCGTTTCATTCCCCAGAGCAGCTTCACAGTGGCGGAAGGGACAGCTGTCTCCCTGTAACCAAAAGGAAACGAACAATAAAGAAAATAAAATAGTACAGCCTGAATAAATGCTCATGCTATTAGGAAAGGTTTTTAGAATGTGAAGTAGAATCTAGAATCTGGTTATTAAGTTACCAGAGATCAGTACGTCTCCCTCTAGACTCCCCTCACCCAAGCTAAAAATAATTTAAAAAATTTAAAATAAAAACCTCATCCAGTCATACCTTGTTACACGTCGAATAGAAATAGAAATAGCAATCGTCTCCTTGGTTAGACATGCTGAACAAATTCCTAGAAGCAGCTCAGGTTATCAGTGTCGCCTCTCCACAGGGACCTCTTGCACTCTTGACAAGAGCTGGCTTCGCTCTTTCTTGGGCTGAAAGTCTTCTACAGGCTTGTTCAGTGAAATCTTCTTTTAAAAGTAACCCTGAAAAAGTATCAACAAGTGAATAAAAATCCAATTATAAAGTAATAAGCATTTTTCCAGCTTTTTTTTGTTAATCCAATTAGTCTCATGAGGGGTGCAACCTCTTGAAACTAGCCGAGTACAAGATCATCCCCGTACTAAATCAAGTTTACGTAAAACTGCATGGATTTGTCATTTGTGTTCTCTTCTACATCCTTAGCAAAATCTACATGCCTCAGAGCACAGGAAAAACTGCTGCATGTAGCTCTAAGCACAATACTAGAGCTACTTCTTAAAAAATCATCATACATTTGAGTCATCAGTCAGTGATTAACTACGGGTACTAAACGATTTCTACAAAACGCAATTTGACATATAAAACATTATTTTCCAATCACCATGGACCTTCAAGTGCACGTACCTGGACAATCTCAGCAAAGGTACTGATCTTCAAAGACTTCCAGTTAACTTCTCCTGTAGGCCGAACCAACACTGAATCCGTGAATTAATAATAAAGGGGTAGAAAGAATTTTCCTCCTCACATTGCCAAGGGAACCTCTCATCCACAATTCAAACATAGGATGTGCTTTTAAACATCTTACAACTAATGGAGGAAGCAAGTCCATTTGAATACTCTGTCAGACTGGAGACAGCCAGGGTTAGTTAGCTCTTCAAAAAACCAAAAAACAAAAAACCAAAAAAAAACCCAGTGCATTTAAGGATGAACTTGTGATTCAAAGTGGCTGCAAAAATGAAGGTCCATCTTCCACAGCCGGACAATTTTAATATATATATATTTTTAAATTTAAAATTCAGTAAGTTCCAATTTCTGGTCTTCAAGATTTCTTCACCTATTAAGAAAACACAAAAACCTTCCCCCATCTTTATTACCTGCATAGCAAAAACATTCTTGCGTGTATAAGTACACAAATATGTATATACATATACACATATGTGTTTATACACACGCCGACAGTGAGTGATAATAAAATCAGCAAGAGCGATAACAAAAATTAGACATTTTGGCTACTGGCCATGTAGGGTGCATAAAAAGTGTCTCGTTTTGAGGGAACTGGCAAAAATGAAAGTTTTACTTTATATTTTGATGAATGCGCCTTCAAGGCTGATGCTTTATAACATGAGTGATTTTGGGGCCAGCACACAAATATGCATACGTAGGTACATGCATACGGTATAAACATACCTATACACACAAGCGTGCACAGTATATGTTGTATGATATCCATATCATCAAGAACAATACTTTTAGCCCTGTTCAGACACGCAGAGTTGCAATCAATTAAGAGCAAGAAGACAGCAGATCAAGGATACAGCAAGCTTTGAGAGGTGGGGAAATGCTCACTTTCGAAGTGGCATGGCTGCATGAGACCAAGAATTTTGAATTTTTTGTATATATATATATATTTTCATATATATTTTTTTACATCAGAACAAATACTACAAGTTTGCCATCACATGCCGTTCCCTAATCCATATATCGACCATTATCCATTGCTGCAAGATCAAAGGTTTGAGAAGATGGCTCAGGTCCAATTCTTAACAGCCAAGGATTTTTTTGATGCCGCAGAAGCTGAAATTGATTCCATTTAGCTATAAACAGCTTTTTGATGTGAAGTCAGACATTTTGTTTCTTAATTTTTAAAGATAATAAATGCTATAAAACCTGCAACCAGACCAGATAAAAATCAAATTAAAGTGATTCTGATCCCTATCACTAAAATGCTGCACATTTCTGTGCTAAATATTTCTGACTCTTTTGGACAAAACTGAATGAAATAGTTCTTACAAATTAATAATAAAAGGTTGGAGCCTTTTACTCACACAAACACTAGTGAATTTTCCAGGATATTTTTTTTTTGGCAGGGAATTTTCCCAAATCTAAAATAAAGAGAGGAAAAGTTGGGTTCTTGCATTAGTTATTAGTTTTGATCGCTTGACAAAGGGAATAAAAACAGAAATTAAGTGCAAGGTTTCTTCCCATCTTCAGTACTGGTATGACTATTCACTTTTAACCTTTAGCACCTTCAAAACCAAACTTTGTGTCGCACAAATTCCTATGCATCTTCTAAAAATTACTAGTGCTCTTCGGCGTGGAAGTTTGACAAGAAACATTTTGCCAAATGTGTTACCAATACCATTGTTAATTAAATGCAATTTCAAGCATGAAAATTCTGAAAATTCTTCAGTTTGCACAAACCAACACTTAAACAGACGGCAATTAAGGACCACTGCTTCGCTGAGCAGAGGTATTCAAATACAAATCAGAGGGAATTCATAGTCTAGAAGGTGGCATTTCTTTTCCCTAGGAAGAGCGAGGAGCACCTGTGTATCGCAGGGTTACTATATCCATCGCTGCCACCGTGGAGAAAAAAAAAAAAAATTCCCCTACAGATTTAGCTCTTTTGATTGCCCAAGCAGCTCAGCTGCTTAAATCTAATGTGTTTTGCTTGCTGCCTTCCATATTCCTGAATACACTTTGAATGCTGTTCAGAATTTGAATCTGAATGGATCTTGTTTAAGGAACGGCAAGAAAACAAAACTAAAAACAAAACGAAACAAAAAAATCAAAACAAAAACTCACCACTATAAATTCCAAAAAAGTCCTTTCATTATATAAAAAAGTTAACTCAAAAACTTTCTTCTTTTTTTTTTTTTTTTTTAAAACTGAGGTCAGTTAACTTGGCAATCTGAGCGCTAAGCAGAAATCAACTTAACTAACCCCTGAAAGCCTAAATAAAAATGAGTAACTCTGGTGCACTCAGCAAGTCTCTCAGAAGCTGGTAAGAACGTTAAGGCTTTTTTTTCCCCCCCGTCCTTCCAAAACTGCAGTAAAGTTTTTCTATTAAGATTGAGCTGCACGTAACATTTTGAATTCATTTTAACTTTCCAGCTTGGTGACCAGCATTTGTTCTGTATTGAATTTACAGAAGAGCAAAAGGGGAATGACTTTTTTTTTGTACTCCAACAAATGCACGAAGGAAGGATTATTCAATACTTGTAGTATTGTGCTTATTAACTAGGCATTTACCTACAGGTATTTTTTGATCATAAAGCACAAACTACTTCACTTTGACAGTCTCTGTTCCTGGTCTCTTTTTGCATGCCTTTAATTTATTATAAAACAGTAAACAAGTTTAACATCCCTGTTTATAAGGACACTACAAGTTGACAGTCAAAAGACAAGGAAGGAAGAGCACCAAAAACTGCAGGTTCTAATCCCACTTTTCAATCCATCAGTGTTACCTCAGCTGCAAAACAGAGCCACTGCTGATTCACCCACTTGTTATAGCACTCCACAGCTGAAAGTGCAATGTGCACTAGGTGTTAAAAATTACGTAAGAAAGAGTGCACATGGTGCCTGCAGACACCATACCTGTTCAGTGTACTTCACATGATCTGAAGCACAGAAGAACCTCTTGCTAATACCTCCTCCCTACTATAAGGGCTCTCATCCTCTGTATCAAAGTCTAAAGCCAAGAGTAGAATAGTCATCATTAATACTCTTTACATTTGTTTTAATGAGTTCTAGCTGTTCTATAGTATCTAAACCTAGACTAGGTGCTCGTTCAGAAACTGGAGAGGGCGGGGAGGGACAGGGGACAACACAGCACTCACCACCCACTCAGAGCAAAGACTGCAAGGCTGCCAGCCAAGAACGGCAGCTTGAGTGAACGCAGGTCCCAGCCTCCTTCGCCAGCAAGTCAGGGCTCACCTTTTATTGTGACCTCTGAGAATTCTACTGTTGCCACAGCCAAGCGCCACAACAGCCTCTTGCTGCCTGGAACAACTCTGAAGATGAGCCACTTTAAGGTACCTGAACTAGGACAATCTCCCTTAAGACGAGAGGCAAATCGGTCTCTTTCCTGAAAGGGCTGACTGGCCTAGTGCTTCTGCAATTCTCAAAGCACAACCCTGTACTGAAGCAGACATCTGATCAGACACTCATTTAATACAGATTTCTCTATAGCTTAACACTTCAAAACCTAGAAGAAGAAATTCTTCAAAACTACCTTTAAAGCCAGGATCTAATAAGGTGGCCAAGGTGAAGCGTTCAGATCTGAGCACGCAACTCGGCAGAGAATCGGTTTCAAGACTAAGACAAATCATCTCCCAGTCCAAGAGCTACAGGGGGCACCTTTGATTTGAGTCGCTCCACACACTCTGCAAAGTCAGGAGGAGGAGGTGAATCGAGGACAGCAGCACTTGAGCAAGACCTGCAGTGCACGTGTGCAGTTCCAGAGTGGTCTCCGCAAACAAATGGCTCAAGAACGTCACACCCATGTGACATCAGGGACCTCTGGAATGAGTTGAGAATAGTCCCATCCACCCTCCCAGGAGGAGGCTGCACACAGTAGTTGTGCTCTGCCTTCTGCTGTTCTGAAGTTGCTTTAACACATAAAAGGTACCTCCACTGAGCGGCTATTTCCTGCTCCAAGAGATCCTGTGGAAGATGGCTTGCATGCTGGAATTCCTGCAGAATTTGATGGGCCTTAGCAGAATGAGCAAGGTGATAGCAAGTCTCTTAAGTAACTGTTAAGACCTTATCAGTGCTCTTGTGCTCTCAGAGGAAGTTTAAATCACTAAATCTAAAACATATGTAAAACATGACACTGACAACAGTGCCAGCTGTCGTCACAATATTGTCCAAAGCTACAAAGCAAGGGGTGAGGGAATTGGGAAAAGCCACACACCAATTTGGTAATTCACTTCTTGTAGGACACTCGCTGCTTGTAGAATTTTTAGCGAAGCCAGTTAGAGCGAGCGGCCTGTTTTCTAAAAGGGGACTTCTGCTGCAGCAGTCAGAGGAAGGCAGCGTATCAAAAGATACCCAACGGGCCATCACTGTCGGGTAGCCTGTGGTGGGTTCACAAGTCCATATAATCAATTGCCAAATGCATTTTTATGCATTCTGCTTTCTCCAAAACCTTCCACAATCACTTTTGTGGAAAAGTATGTCCTAGAAGGCAACTGATTGCTTAGTGCCACAATCTGTATTAACTTCTGAAAAGTTGGTGTTGGAAAAAAAAAAAAGCATCTTCAATAACCGATTTTGTAATACCTCCATTTGTCCATCATGTAACTGCATTCTCTGAACCGAGTTTCTTCACAGCAATATTTAGTTGAGAGTTTCTTTGAGTCCCACAGTTAACATTTATGGCCTTTCTCTTACCAAGCCTCAGCTCAGCAGACAAAGTAGGAACATCCCAGCCTGGAGAGGTTAAACCAGAACTCACTGTAAGCTTATCCCTTGAAAAGAAATAGCCCAACATGTCTCTTTTACAGTTCAAGAATTCATGCGGAACAGTAGAAGAATCCACGAGCGCTTCCTGACCTTCACCATTACCATTAGATTTAGCTCCTGACCCAGTGTATAGGGTGCATGACCTGCAAGTGGTGCTGCAGCACGGAAGTGCCACAGCGAGCCCCTGGCCCGCCTCGACTGACATAACTTTTTCATACATTGCAGACATCACAAAGAACCTGCCAGCTATACTGAGCATCGACAGAGAAGAAGATCCAGGCAGCAGATGTCTTTATCCTGATTTCTGGCATCAAAATGCTTTTGACAGTACTGCTTTTACAAAGAGAATTCCCTCTATTTTCTCCAGATGCTCCAGGAACTACTATTGCTGCAGCTGCAACGGCTGCTGTAATTGCACTGGCACAACCCACATCTTTGGCAAATCTTTTTGACAGCTCCGGTTTACCTGGGCGTAGTTGCAGTCCATTCCTTCTTCTCTTTGAGTTGAAAAAACAGTCCACTGGCTTTTCCATATCATCTCTGCAGAAGGGCTGGGAACAGATATCAAACTCCCACTGCTACAACTGCTATCTGGGCAGATGGACGACGCAGACATGCTAAAGGCATATTTATCCTCCCTTACAGTGCTTCCAGCTGTAACACTTATTTTGTTAGCCATGGTCCGACGTGCAGAATGCTTGACTTGGGGGTGTCACTGAGGAATCAATGTCACCAGGCGAGTACCTGGCTTGTCATGGTCAATGCCTTTTTGTTCTTTTTTTTTTTTTTTTTTTCTTCCTTAAACACATGCTCAGGATGGCATACCAGGTAAACGAAGGATCAATATGGAAGAAGTTCCACACAATGGAAATCTTCGCTCTTCTTCTAGGCAACAGTACGTGCTTTAGCATACTGCACTCTGTAAAGAAGCTCTCTCCATCTTGTTCAGCAGCAACAGGCAAGACCTCTGCAGCTGCAGCACATGCAGCTGTAGCAGTACCTGCAGGTCCCAAATCCTTAACAAATTTTTAGATGGTACATTTTTTTTTTTTTTTAAATGTAGTGGCTTTCCCTTAGTCCATAACCCCTTCTTTCCTATATTAGTAGGTGGCTCTCCTCTACCTTTCCCTCCATCCACCACAAACTTTTCCTCCTTGGTGTCAGAACAGACACTGGAAACAAATTCCAAATGAAGGGCACTGATGAAGCTGTTGCAGTTGCTCTCAGGGCAGACTGGCATACTGGAAAAACATGCACTCCTCCTTTTTCTATGTCTGAAATCAGTGCCAGGACCTGGCAGCAACTTTCTATGGGAATAACGACTATTCATCTTCCTCACTGAAATTAAAAGAGTCAATTTCCCCTGGAAGTAGTCTTTTGGAAGGTGCCATTTTAGATGAGAGGAGACAGGAAGAGGAAGTTTTCTCTAGGCTAACTTTCTTCCTGAAATACTGGGACATCCAGCAACAAATCTAGCCTATCTGTTCAGCTTGATCATTTTTAATGTGTGTCCAATTCAACTGCATGCCACAGCAGTAGTTCCAATTTTGCTTCAAAAATCACCTATCCACAGAATAGCTCTCTCTCTCTTTTTTTTTTGTTTTTAAACAGTCAAATAACAGAATTTTGTATTTTGAAAGTAGGGGCCCAGAGCTCAATTTCTGAGCACAGCAGGAACTCCAAACAACCAGTTCTGGGAACAGCCAGTAAACTCCACAAACTGATTGCTACAGTAGCAAAAAAAAAAAAAAAATCACTTTTGCAGCATTATAAACTTAAGTATAAGAAAACAGAAAGTTTCAGGATCAAAATCTTAAGAAACAAAAACAAACATTGCCTATTTTTAAAAAAACAAACTAAAGGAGAAATTATGACAAGTGGGTGCATCCAGAGTTAGTCAGATCCTGAAGGCGGTTCCTTTGGGGTACGGAGGAGCAATTTCTCAGATGACTAGTTTACAGCATACCCCTTATGTGCATTGCTACAAAAGGAAGGCACAAGCTTTTAACTCAGAATAACTTATCCTCCTAAGGCACCCGTACTGAGGTCTGAAATACGCTCAAAATGAACATATTCAGAGCCAGCCCAAGGTCTCTCTTCCCCCGGGAGACCGCAGGGAAGAGCGGAGGAGGAGAGCCCTCAGCCAGAGCCTGGAGGAAGGGCTAAGGACCGAGGGAAGGGCAGAGGAGGAGGGGAGAGCAGCGCCGGGGCCTGCGGCCCTGTGGCGAGGGGCAGAGGGGACCTTGGGGCCTAGCCGCGGGCCGCCGGGAGCGGCTCCCCTCCCGAAGGTCCCGGGGCGACGCCTCGGCCCCCGCTACCTCCCCGACAGAGCCCGGGCCGCCCCGCAGAAGCGGGGGGCGCCGCCGCCGCCTGTCCCCCGGCGGCTGAGGACACCCCGCCGCGAGGGGACAGGGACGAGGCCGCGGCCTGGGCCGCCGGGCGCGGGGGCTGCGGCCTGCTCCCCCTGAGGAGAGCGGGGCCTGGCGAGGGGGAAGGGGGGCGACCCCGGGCCCTTCCCCCGCCCCCGGCGGTCTATGAACGGCTCTAGTTACCGGCGAGCAGGGACTTTACCGAACCCCTGGGGAACCGCCGCTGCCGCCGTCGCCTTGTCCCCTCGCTCCGCCGCGGCCACCGCTCAGGCCGTCGCCTTCACCACTGCCAGCCTCAAAGATGGCGCCCAACATACGGGCACCATCCGCGCGCCCGCTGCTAAGATGGCGACCGGCGCGGCTTCGCCCGCGCCCGCTTCCGCCCGCTTGACGCGGTGGGGGCGAGGCGGGGCTCCGCCCCCCTCCCGCCCCGGCACAGAGCGACGCGCGGGCGGCGCCGCCCACCACAGCCATAACCGCGACGCGGGCGGGAGCCGCGAACAAAACGGCGCGGGCGGCTCCTTCCTCCTCCTCTACCTCCTCCATCCTCCTCCTCCAGCCGCCAAGGGGCGCCCTGAGTTTCTCTAACCCTGAACAAAACCACTCACTGGGGGGAAAACTGCAGGGGAACCTTCCCCCCCCCCTTGCCACCCCTCAGCCTCCGCTGGGGACACTGGGCCTCGCTCCTGCCTCCTGACGGTGCATCGGGAGCCCCTTGGCCGGGTTTAAACCCCCTTTTCCCCCCAGCCCGGCGTCGAGCGAAGCTCCTGAACCCAAACCTCCGATGACAAGCGCAGGCCGGGACCCCTTGGCTCATCGGCCCTCGGCCTGGGCCTGGCCTCGGTGGCTGAGATGCGCCGGGGGCCTCGCGCCTTTCCCCGCTGCCGCCCGTTTGGCCCTGAGCGGCCCCCGAGCAGCCGCCGTCGTCCTCGGGGGAGGCCCCAGCGGCTGCGGGAAAGAAAGGGGGCCCGTCGAGGCAGCGAAAGCCGCTGGGATCGGCGTGATGATCCAGGTCGGTGGGAGCAGGCCGCCGCGCGCCAGGATTCGTGTCGGCCTGCGGCAGCTCCGGGAGAAGGGAAAAGAAACGCTGGCTATTCCCCCCCCCCCCCCGCCACCCTCGTTAAACGGCTAGGAGTCCAGTGATTTCTTTCTCCCTTTGCATCCAGCAAAAGAAGAAAAAGGAAAACCAGTTTTGGCTGTTCTCTTTAAGAGCCGGAAGGCGCTGTCAGCGGAGAGACCGCTCTGCTCCGAGGTGCTCAGAAAGAAGGTGACGCCGCGAAATAGCGAAAGCTTTTACCGCCCTCCCTGATGAGCTGGCATCGGCTCCTAGGGTGATACGCTCGTTTTAGATTTATAGCCCCCACCTCGCCCAGCTGAGCCTTGCCGTCGGGACTCGGCCCTGGAGAGAGCCTGCTGTGAAAGGCGCGGAAGAGAGCGACGGCCCTTTGCGCTGCAGCCGGGGAGTTAAGCGGATCCGATGCGATCGCTCCGCTTGGGAACGAGGGTGTTGCGGGGTGGCTTTTATTGCCTATCGTCCTCGTCTGGGCCAAGTTCCTCTACAGAGGCGATACAGCCTCAACCTCCAGGCAGGAGGACACGGCTCAAACCCAGCGCCCAGGAGATGGAGATGACAACCCTGACGGTGCTTTGGCTTAGGGGCACCGCAGGCAGGAGGGGGGTCTCCGCTACGGGGCAGCACCCGGGAGCCGTTCGCTTTGCATAGTCCGCTCTGGAGCGTGCGTGGAGATGGAAGAAGCCGCGCTTCAGGCGAACCGACGGGTGCAGCCAGCCAGCCCCTGCCTCTGAAGCGCGAGGCTCAAGAGCAAGAGAAAACCCACGCCGCTGCCAGGGTGCTCTCGTCGGGCCCCATCCCTCTTCCCCCCCCCCCAGAGCCCAGGTTCGCGCTGCGGCTTGCTCCCGGGGCAAGCACAGCCGCTCGTCCTGCGCCAGGAGATGACGCGGCCTCAAGTTTACAAGCTGGTGGACACACGGAGGACGTCACAGTTACATGTGGGCACATTTTATTCTCTGGATGCACTCACGCATTGTTTCTGCTCAACAGCCAAAGCTTTACTGATCGAAAACCATTGCCCTTCTCCCCCCACTCCCAGCATACTTTTTGATATGTACCCCTCCCTTTTCCCAGCCCACCACTCTTCCGCTTCCAATTTGAGCGTTACCTCTGCTTGGAGTATGTTTTCTCAGAAGAAGCTAGCTGACAATTCATTCAAAAATGGTTCTCCCAAGATCCATACAAATTACATGCAAAACATTGTACATAGAGATTAATATCAAAATGCAATACAGGTCAGGTGCACTTTAAGCTGGACTCTAGGCTATGGCAAACACACCAGGGTACATATTGCTTTGAAACCACCATTTTTTAATATCATGCATACCACATAATATTCAGCCTTTTGTTTTGTAGTTTTCTGTTTTTATACAAAAATACCAGTGCTTGTTATACGAGTTACTGGAAAAGAAAAACCCAGATCTGCGTGCTCTCTTCGAAAGAAAGTTTTGTTGTAAGAGCGCTGGATAAATATATATACACACATAAATGTCAGTTTAATACTGTATATATATTTATTTAAGGGGAGGAAATAAACTAAAGGCAGTTTTAGCCATGGGCTTTGCTGAAGGAAAACTGAGCTTTTTTTTGTTGCTGTTGGTTTGAGCAGGAGGATATCGGAGGCAGGACAGCCAGAGATCAGCGAGCCTCAGGCAGGCAGGGGACAGCCTTGGCAAGGAGATGCTGGAGAGAAACAGCCACGTGCCAAGGAAGAGCCTTGCTGGTAGGGACAGGAAGAGGAGCGCATCGCCTTGATGGCCCCGCAGGGGAGGACAAGGTTTGCCGGTGGCTGTGGTGGTTATGTCCTGCAGGTTGACCAACACGCAGGAGCTGGCTGCAGCGGTGAGGAGCGACTGCGGCAGGTCCAAGCGCCCTTTCCCCAGAGGAGGGCTCCGGGAGATGTCCGCCTCAAGGCTGCTTGGGCGCTGCAGTTGTGCAAGGACGGTGGCTGGTGGCAGGCGGTAGCAGCGGGCTCTTGGACAGGCCCCCGCTGAAGCTCAAGGGGGTTTCCCGTGAACCCCAACGTCACGTCACCATGCGAAGCAGTGGCTTGAGCGTTAGCATCTGCTCCTCAGCTGGGGAAAGCCAAAGGCTGCCCATGCTAAAATTTGGTTTAGTTTTTTTCCTTCTTGAGATTGTTTCAATTTTTTCCTCAAAGCTTATTGCACAAAACCTTTGAAAATGAAGTATAATGCCTGTGCAAATAAAAGAAAACCTAATCACATAATGCAAATGCCTAAAAAGGACTGCTCAGCAATGCACATAGGAAGTGATGTAATGTCTTTGGTACCAATCTGCCAATTTATTTAACAGAAAACCACCACCACCACCAGAGACCCTACAATTATCAAGAACTGGATGCAAAATTATGTTCAGAGTGTTTTAATAACAAAGCATTCCAAGGCAAGTTAACACGTATCACAGGGCATTACTTCAGTTCCTGTCTGGCATGGCACTCTCCCCCGTGCACACTCGTGGCAGTTCAAACAAAGCAAAAATCTCCCCCCTCCTTCGAGGCATGTTGCAGAGAAGTCCCCAGAAGTTCATGCCGCCGACCATGCCTTTTAGTGTAGAGCACCAGTCTCCCCCAACGGTTTTATAATGTCCTCAATAACTTAACCCAATAGTCATTTGCTGCCAGTATATCACGGAAACTAAATAGAAAAAATACTTTACATAAGATGTATGCACAATAAACGTTTATACTTTAAGCAACCAGCCATACCAACATAATTTATATAAAAAAACATTTGTGTCATCCAACTAACATCTAGTATAAAGATGGCTGCTCAGAGAAAAGGAAGCTGACTGGCATCCAATCGCTTATATACTAAATTACCTGTCACTTTGAACGGCCGTCACACGGTCACATGCCATTGCAGACACGTGACTCGAGATTTTTTTTTTCCTTTAAACAAAATACATATGGCTGACGTAAAAATATCAGTTTCTGATCTAAAGAAAACTATATTTTTTGCATAATATTTATATATAATTATTTCTCCCCCTCCTAATATGGAAACTAGAACAACAAAAATATATCAACTAAAGAACAACCAGACCCTTGTGGCAACCTGCCAGTCACAGATTTCTGGGAGTGACTCTAAGAGCCCCCAAAGTTAGCTTGTTGTTGTTTTTCATTGGTTTTTAAGTCTTTTTTTAAAACAGGTCTGAGGTAATAAAAAATATCAAAAGAAACAAAAATCAGTGTCCCCCCCACAAAGTATTCAATAAATATTTATGTAAGCTTGTAAGAACACCATATTTTCATCCTTTTTTGCAAGTATTTAAAATAGAAAAAGTGATCTTTTAAGCAATGTCACCTTTAGAACAGAACAAAGCCCCACCAACCCTCTTTAGCTTTCCTGTCACCTCACTTGCGTACAGCTAACCAAACCGCAAGCCCCCCACCCGCCCCCCCAGTTCTGCCCAAGGTGCTTTCTCAGCTTGTGTGAAGAACAAAAGGGGAGGACAGCGATGGGTTGCATGGGCAGGGGCAGGTGTCTCGACACTGGATTTGCAACTGAGATGGGCAGTGGTGGCAATTTCTTCTTGCTGTTGGCAGTGTATGGAGCCCAGCGCTCACCTGCCTTTGCCAGCACGGAGGCAGGAGACTCTTGGGAGAAGGGCTTTTCGTCAGCTACCTGGGAGAGGAATGGCGCGGCGTGACCTCGTCTTTCCCTCCTCCCACCCCAAGGAAGGGACAAGTCAGTGCTGGACTGGAAAGGAAACCAAGACACTGGGTTTTGGTTGTTGTCATTTAAGGAACACTTATTTCTTGGCAAAGTACTGGGCTCTCGAGTGGCAGGCGGTGCTGCAGGCAGTGCTCGGAGAAGGCACGGGAGATTCTGCTGTGCGTTCTTAAGAAAAAGAAAAGAAAAGAAAAGAAAAGAAACCAGCCACCCCACCCTGTCACTAAAACCTCTCTGCTTACAGGGAAGGAGGCCGGGCAAAGACGACAACGTTGTACAGCCAGTTACAACCAGGTTCTCAATGCTTCCAACCAAACCACATGGGACAAAGGAGAGAAGGCAGCAGAGCTTTTTCCAGCCCCTCCCATCTGGGGCCAACAACTGGGGATGAACCAACACGAGCCCCACAGGGAAGAAACTAAGCCCAAGCAAACCAAACTCCTGTCTCCTGGTCTGGCCCATTCTTGGCTTTGCAAGAGGGTTAGTTCAGGGCAATTTTGCCCAGGACACCCAGGGCCTCTGCTGGAGTCTCACCTGGAGATAAATGATTAGAAGAGACCAAGGTTAGGCAGGAAGCAGGGTGAAGAGATGGCCTTCACAAAAGCAGCAAGTGAGGCAAAGCCTCAATGCAGCACCTTCTCTGGAAGACCTAGCCAACCAACCTGCCAGCTCTGCAAGGAAGTGCCTCCCTTGGCAAATCAGCTATGGATGTCAAGGGTCCTCCCATCAGCCATGGAGCACCTCTCCCTTCCACCAGCTAGAGAGTCTACCTGGCTTGTTCCTTCTATGATCTATGACTTGACCCAGCTGTACTGTCAATAACTGGACGCTCGTTCTCCCTTCAGCCTGCTACTGTTTTGGAAGTGATGTGCAGAGCCAGCGGGCACAGCTGCATTGTCCTCAGGGTTTCCTTAGGAGTTAACCACAGCTTGTACTCCAACACTCAAGGATTATTTAGTCTAAATACGCAAGCTGGAACACGCAAGTGCCAAGACCCCCTCCGCTCCTGATGGCAGAAGCTGTTAAAAGTGTTGCATGGCTCTTGCCAAGACTTTTGCAGCTGTTCAAGAGCAGGAGAGAGGCATTTCTTAAGATTCCCCAGGAAGGAGCCCCATTTCTCATGATCCTGGGGTTTTTCTTCACCACTCTCACCTTGCCAGTTCACCTCTACCTTGCTTTGTAGAAAAAACAGAATCTTTCAAATCCAGCAAGGTTACATCAAAGTCCCCTTCATCCCTTGTCTAACAACTACTGCTTTGGAAATGGAGAGAAGTGTGTGTGCACACACAAAGGAGGAACTGTAAAGGCTAGGTACCATTTTTAAAGGTGGAAGACTGGTGTACATCCCTGTATCTATCAACCTGTGAGTAAACACCTTCCCCCTGGCTGTTTGGTTGTTTATAATTTTTGCACCACAGTGCTAGCTCCCCCCACTTCCCACTGTGAACTTACTGGGGGCAAATTTCACAAGCAAAGGAACAAACCCCAACATTAGGAGAAAAAACAAAACAAAAAAGCCCTAAAAACCACAAGTGGAAAAATAAAGTCACAAGTGCACCCCCAGCCCTCAGGCAGAGAGCGTGCATGTAAGACTATGACGATTTGAACTTTCTTTGAACATGCATTTCTCAAAGTGAACCCCCTGTACAGATGCATGGAGCCCACCTCTCGGAGAGGAAATAACCTGGCTGTTTTGCTTGGGAGAGTACCACTGAAAACTAGGGATGAAGATGTACAATTCTGGCTTAGCCCCTCCCAACACCCAGCATTGTGGTACTCTGGTTCCCACTGCTAAATAATTGTTAAAAAAACAAAACAAAACAAAAACAAAAAAAACCCAAAATGATATACGTATGAGCAGTTTGACATGAAGTGACCGCAGTGTGTGATCAGTTACTGGTGCCGATATCACACAGGGCGAGAGGCGAAGGTGGAGAGGAGGAGGGGGTTCAAAGTTCTAAGGTCAAACCGATGTCTCCAAGCTGTGTAAGGGGCTTTCGGGCTCCGGGATGGTGACCTCGACTTGATCGCTGTCCACTGCATTGTTATTTTTGTTGAGGGATGTAGATCCACCCGGGCTACCCCCACCTCGCTTTTTGAGTCCATCAGTCTCGGGGTCGTCTTCAGCGCCGTCAAGGAATGGTGTTCGAGGCTCATCTTCCTCCAGGATGAACTCTGGGTGAGTCATGAAGTTATGAATGGAGCTTCTGGATTCGGGTTTCTCGAGGCCTTCGTACAAGGAGCTACGGAACGCATTCACCACTTTGATCTGCCAGGAGGCGAAGGCACAGGGCGTGGGGAATAAATAGAAGAAAGGTTAGTACAGGCTACAGGAGGCCAGAGCTTCCAGGAGAAATAAAACAAAATTTAAAAAGACACAATAAAACAAAAAGGACAACAACAATCACCACCACTGAACAGACAGCTAAGTCAAAATGAGAGATCTATGGTGAACTAGGAGGGCCAACATGGATCAGACTCAGGCACTAGGTGTGTGATGGGCAATCAACCGACTATGGGGCGACTTCAGAAGCTGCAAGAAAAGACACAAAATACTCAAACAGGTCACTTTGAATGAATGGAAGCCAAAATGCATTAGTTGTCATTATGTGTGTGCACGCGCATCTGTGTGTATAAACAAGGGACAAAAAAGTGGAACTACAACTCAAAAAAGGTGGGTTAGACAAACACAGTGGGTTCACTTCAAGGCAAAAACTCTACTGTGGGAGTGATGCATTTATTTATTCTTTTTCATTTTTAGACCTATAGAAAGGAATGGGCTAAAAGGTGTCACAAACTCGTTCAAGCCCACGTGAAGCAGAGGGTCCAAGTGGATGCCGTGAACAGTAAAACAGGACCCAGGTAAACATGCAAGAAGGAAGCCAGATCTGTGCGAGTTTTCCCACATTGCTGCCACCTAGATCCTGGGCTAGAGCTCTGGATCCTTCCCTACACCAACATGCTGCACAAGACCCAAAGCTTTCCAAAGGCAGCTATTCTTTTGGAAGCTCTGCACGAAAAACAATCCCAAACCTTGCTAGAAAGCCTGGCCACTCGCCACTCCTGGGAAACCCACAGGCTATCAGCACCACCAAAAGCCAAGCTCAACAGGTTACAAGCAGGAGATCCAGAGCCGAGTTTGGACAGCTGAGGTACTGCATTGCCACCTCCGTTGCACTGGAAGGGAAAGGTCTGGAAACCAGCCAGGATGGAAGCTAACACTGGATTCACTGCTCTCCCTCCCACTCCTCTGGAGATCCAGCCTTGAACTCTTCAAGCTCTCACCCTCCCCTTGCAGTCGAGTCTGTGGTCAGATGGGTGACAAACGTCAGATCCAGCAAAGGAAGAGGCAGGGAAGGAGGCAACGCTGTGTGGCTGCAGCAGATCTTTCCACCTCAGTGCTGCAGCCACACCCGCCCCAGCGCCCAAATTGCAGAGACGTGCACACGCTGGCATGCACAAGACAACCAACACACGCACACCTTGGGTGCAGAACAGCATTCCAGCTCTCGTGGATGACTTGGGGCTACAACCACAAGATGTCAAAAGGTGTAAAGTGAACGAGAGCTTTGCAACACGTGGGCTTTCTACGCAGAGCCCACAAACTGTGCAGCTCAAAGCCTCCCAAGCCTTAGAGGACCTGGTGAAATCACACATATGGCTTTGCCTTTTACTACAAAGCCAAGAGCTACCCACCATGCGGTGCCCTCCAAAGCATCCCTCGAGTTACTCCACTGCACTTTACACTGCTGCTCTCCCTGCTGACTCGCTGTCAAGTCCAGAGCCAGCAAGCAGCTTCTCTCCAGGGAGGACCCTATCCTGCCATGGCAGGTCACATCAGCAGCCTTCTGGCTTGTGTCACCCTTCCAGTCACCTGGAAACTGTATTCTCCCCTCCCTTTCTGAAGGAGGAAGCTATTGACAGAAGTTGTCAGCAAGGGCCAAACATCTTGCACAAGCTCTCACGTGTCTTATGGAGGCAATAAAAGTCTTTGTTCTGTTAACCAGAGTTCGCTTGGGGCCAGGGTATCTGCTCCAGATTCCTCCTCTCTGAAGGAGCTGCCCTCGAAACCACCACGAGACTTCACTCAGCAGCCCTGGGCACAATGGGGAAGTCTGCAAGCCTCCCTTCACCCACACCAGTTGTCCTGCTCCATGTCCTCCCTCCTGGCAGGCTCAAGTGCTCCTGGTCATGAGTCACCTCCGCCTGCTCCCACACCTGAGAAACCGAGTCCCCTGCCTGCTCTCATAGCATCACTGTGGACTTGAACTGGGACACAAGAAGAAAGAGAGCTGCAGATCCAACAAAAGGATGCTCCTCCACAGCAGCCTTGTGTTATACCCTCTAGAGCCTCCCCGTCACTCAGCCTGCACCCAAGTGAGCAGAGAGCATGCGGAGTTGCCAGAGGGAGAATGGTGCAGACATCCCCCTGCAAGCTGATGAGACAAAAATACATATGTATTTTACCAGTCCTTCGAGAATGGGCTGCAGATCTGTGCCTGAACAGAGATGACACACCCCTTCCGGGTGAGGGGATGAGCCAGGTTAAACAATCCACCTTGGTCTGGTGCCACGGACAGGCTAGGAGTGAAACCACCAACCAACACAGCGCACAAGAACCTCCTAGGGATCTTTGGTCTCAGCACAACAAAACAGCACTCACAAAACCAGACCTGAGGCGTTACTCAGGAGAGAGCCTTGTGCCTGAAACCCTGGAGATTTTACCTGCAAGATATTCCACGGTTCCCCGTTCATGAGGGATGCCCTCCCGAGTCCGCTCTCCATCTGGGTCAAAGATGGTGCCACACCACTGCGGGCAGCAACGTGGCATCCCACTGGCACAGGCTCAGCACATCTCAGCTAGAAACAAGCCAGCTCTCGCACACACAGACAGGCGCACACACAAAGGGACAGGTGCACACATACACGAGCTGGATAACAGACACCCGCAAAGAGATGAGCATCGGCCAAGTACCCCCATGACACTGGAGCACCAGGTGGCCTGTGAAAATGGAAAGTTTGTGTCTGGGAACAGGAATTCAGAGCCGCTTGTTTTGCTGCACTAATGACCACAGTAAGATCCTAGAGAAACTTGGTGTTTAGCGTGAAGGCACAGGATCAGGGAGACAGCTGAGCAGGCCAGGTTCTACCAAGACTGACCACAAGTCCTTTCATCGATACCCCAAGAACAGCAACTGCAAGCACTGACAAATAAAAGCACTGACACCTAAAAAGTGGTATACACAACCAGGTAAACCAAGAATAACCAGCTTGAACAAGCTAATGGGTGCCTCGGTGACTTTTGGAGCAACGAGGGGGTCAGTCTAGTACAAGCTCTGACAGAGCCAGGGGTAACTTCACAAAAGCCCTCCCTGCACCACCTCTAAGCACTGGCAAGTCAAGAGCTTAACACATCCCTGCCTTCAGCTCT
This sequence comes from Struthio camelus, assembly GCF_040807025.1. NCBI lineage: Eukaryota > Metazoa > Chordata > Aves > Struthioniformes > Struthionidae > Struthio > Struthio camelus. The sequence continues at coordinate 6,635,348 of NC_090965.1, read as the reverse complement.
ATTTTCTGCTCCACCAATAACTTCTGCTACACCTTTCCTCAGACAGTCTTATTTTGACTTAACCATCTCTGTCAACAACTAATTCCTGATGCACAATAAGTGCTCCCTTGTCAAAGACACTCAACAGCAAGGAAATGTGTTTTGAATGAGCCAGGCAGTGCAAACAAAAGTAACCTCCTCCTCAAATCCTCTCCCCAAACAAGTCGAAGCACTGGGGCTCACAACAGATTGGCTTCCTTGCAGAGTTCTTCCTTAGGCTGCTGACCAACCCTGTGCTTTAGAGGGGGGACACAGGATGATTTGCCTGGGCTGGCAATAAGACAAGAGGCAACATCTCTTCCCAGAAGCCTCTTGATGAAACGCTTCCCAACTCTTCAGAGCCTCTGATTTCCTCGGAACCCTCAGACGTGCCTAAATAACACCTCTCAGCCACACATCTTTCCTAACCACAAATACTCAGCCTGGCACCAGTGAGCTCTGGAAACCCTGCACAAACAGCTGCTGCCTGACAGCAAGTCCGACTGTTTGACACAGCCTGTGGCCAAACATCCTTTGGGAAACTTCTCCGTACAAAGCACAACTGAAATCCGCACAGCAGGACACAAACACTGCCTGGCCACCCTGGACTCGCTCTGGCAGACATAAGATGAATACCCACCTCCCTGCCCACAGTCAGGGTTACTTCTCCTCTGTCTGAAACCGTCATAACCCGCGTAACCCCTGAGTCTGGGGTCTAGAGTGTTGCAGAGTAGCCGCAACACTGCAAAGTGCTGTGGGTAAAAGCCATTGCTCACATGGAGACAGAAATAACACCTTCTGAGCAAAGCCAGCATCAGCTCCACCACCAAACAGTGGCTTGTAGGATCCAGTTTCCTCAAACCAGGGCAAAACTCCAAACTGAGGCAGTGCTTAGCTCTGCAAACCGTCCCCTGGTTCATTCACGACATTTCCCTCTCTTCCATCACCACCCAACAGGAACACAGTGCTCGGGGCTGCCGAGGTCTCGCCCAGGAGAACTCTTCTCACAGAAATAAAGTGGAAGACAGAGGGACTCCGTTAATCTGTATTCAGGGAAGGGGAGCTTTGAGAGAAAGGGAAGGAAAGCAGCTGAGAGGGAAGAAGAGCAAAGTATAGATAGAAAACAGAGGGAAGACTTAGCAACCTGGGTTAGCTTTTGGTCAAGTTGTTGTCTGGAAGGGCATATGCTATCCAAGTTATCTATTCCCCTGCTGCAAATCAGGGAGAACATTAATGCACACACTGCAAGAAAATCTGCATTTTGGTCTTACCCACCCCAGCCCACTACCCTGATACCCCTCTAAGCAGGTTTTCTTCCAATTAGAAAGTCGTGGTGGTGCACAGATGCAGACGGGAACAGAAGGCAGCTGCGCTGCTTCAGAAACACTGGAGTTAAACAAAATAAAATTCAGGCATCAGTGTTGGCTAAACAGAGAGAAAACAAAAATTATCAGAAATTCTCTCTTCTCTCCCACAATGCATAAACAGTGGAGACTGAAAGCTATTCAAAAAGTCGTCAAGGGTGTTTCTTTAATAAGAGGAGAACAAGGAAAATGACTGTGCAATAAAAAAGCCAATTATCCAAGAAGGATGCACTACCTACTCATAGTCTGGCAAAGGCCTGCGGAGAGAATTCAAGCTCACAAGCCTGTATATACAGCTCATCATGAACATGGAGGGGGCTATTATACAAGAGAGGGGTTTTTCCTCAGTCTGGAAGCCCACAGCTAGATCCAGGGTCCAGCTTGACGACTGATGTTCGGGAGGGCCACATTTTTCCGAGCACAGTTTCTCAGTTTGCATGCAGAAAGTCACGCGTCTCCATGTACACTGAAAAACAATGTGCATGAAACAGACTGGCCAGCTGGGCACCGATTACCTGCTGTAACAGGACAGCGATGCTCGGGATACAACAGGGGACTCGGTGAGGCCCTGTGAGCGAGAGCTCCAGGGCAGCACAGGGCTGGGGACACATTTATGTATGTTCCTCCTCATGACAGTGTATGCTTAACTGCAGCATGTGCGCTTAAGTGCTGTCCTGACCGGGGCCTCCGGCCTCAAGGCAAGGAGCTCAGCGTGCAGGAGCTCACTGCTGGCCTTGGCACGGAGGCAGCCGGGAGGACTCGGCTCTGTCTCACACAGCATGCAAATTAACACGCAGGCCACGAGAGGCTGCTTGCTTACAAGCCAGCTCGGAAACAGCAGGCTCAGCTGCAGGTGAGTGACTTACAGCAGCTCTGGTGCTTCACCACCTTCCAGCTGAGCCATGGTAACTGGCTGCTCTCACACATGGTCAAGTCCTTCCACCAGGGTAGAAGCCACTACCTTTTATCACACACGTGCAAGAGGCAGAGAGCATGCAGGCAGCCCGTTACCGCAGCTCAGCTGACCCGCAATAGCACGCTAAATGCTGCGGGCAGGCCTGAGCAGTCACTCTGCCCTCAGACAGATTTGCAGCTTTGGTAAAACAACCCCTCTACCCAGCACAGCCCTCCTGAACTGGGCAGAGCTGCATCGGAAAGAAATTGCAGCATTTGGACGCAGCATTCCCTTTTCACAGCAGTGCTTTTAGTTGCTCATAAATGCACGGTTCTTTTAAGAAGTACTGCCAATTTTGCACCCCTCAGGAGGGTGAACTCATATGTCAGTCCTGCAAAGGAGGAGAAGAGGTAAAAAAAAAAAAAAAAAAAAAAAAGAGGAAGCAACAAGGAATGGGGAGGGGAAAAGACCAGAAAGTATTGTAAACTTGTTAAAGATGCAACAGCATAAAAAATTAAAAATGATCTCCCGCCCCATCCTTCAGTTTAGAAATCAGTGTGTTGGTCAAGGGTTAGAGGGAGAGAGAACAGGCTGGGTTAGGTTGGTGCGGTGCTCTCTGTGGTTATTAGAAGTCATGCATTGTAATAGACTATCACTCACTGCCCGCAGGAGGAGATGCAGCAGCAGCAGCAACAGCAGAAGTGGTGGGAGTGGAATTGACGGAGGAAAGAGCTACATGGGTTGGGCTAGAAACATTTTTTACATCGTGGTGCTGGCTCACGATGGAAGGCTGTCTCCTGAGGGCTCCCTGCAAAGAGGAGGCGCCGGTCTGGAATGTGTAAACTACGTCCATCTGTAAAGAATCAGAGAGTGAGATAGCGTCGCCCCGGTCAGAGACAGAGGGAGAGGGGTCGGGGATGGAGCGGAGGGGAGCAGGGAGGCTGGGCAGACACACGCACGGACAGGAAGGAAGAAGGACGGACGGAGAGGTGGGGAGGAGGGATGAGAGAGCCCCCCAGCCCGCATTCCCATACACCCACACCGGGCTCGGCTGGCGCTTCTAGGAGCAGAGAGAGGTCAGCTTCCAGCCTCTGCCTTGCTCTCAGCTGCGTGAGGTGCACGGCTTATACCACCACCAAGAAAGACCATGGTGGGAGGGAGCGTAACAGGAGACGCCTCAGGATATTCCCACAGTCCACAAGAGGCACAGAGAGAGAGGGTGGGCAGAGGTGTGAGCTAGCAGCCTGTGGCCCGGAAAACTGCACTGGGAGCATGTTTCTGGTCCCTCAATTCCATGGGATGTACAGCCAGGGGGGTCAAATCCTGAGCCGCACCAACGCGCCCACAGCTCCCATGGCAGCCAGCTATGCTTGAAGACGCTCAGCCTCTCTCCCAGGGTCTCAGCTCAGCAAAGGACTCGTGTACAAAGTGGAGCTGGTAGGGGCTGGCAGGGGAAGCAGCAAGGAAACACCCACGTCGGTCTGCGGACATGCTCCAAGGCAGGAGGAACTGAGCAGCAGCCAAATGCCCAGGATTCCCGGACACTTTATACCTGGACTTTCCCCATCTGCCATATGCCAGATAACCGACTGGGAGACAGCACATCCCTGCACCTTCCCAGTCTGCTGCCTTGGCCACATGGCTCCTTGCTGCAAGCCGCAGGAAAGGGGCACCGCCTCCAAACCTGTTTGCAGCCTGTAGATATTTACTGCCTGTTAGCCTGTTTGCACTGTAGATATTTTACATACTGTAAAATATGTAGATATTTTACATACTGCTCTGCTCCTTCCCCAGTTTGATCTCCTTCCACAGAGAGACCCTCTTTTCCCCAGTGCTGCACGGACCCCAGGTTGGTCTGTGAAGAAGGAACCCTACACTCCTCCTTTCAGGCACACTGATTCAGGACACCTTATCAGGGGCCTGATAGTTGCTCAGGTTTGACCTGCAGGCTGCTCTGCTCAACTTGCAGGGCTACATAGCCAGAAAGGGAGTAGCTAAAGAGACTCCAGGACTTGCCAACAGTTGCAATGTTCGGAAGCGCTCTTCATGGTGCAACAGTAAGAGATTGTTTCAGTACAGGTCCACCATGGCCTGAGACACGGACGAGACACCTCAGAGCGTCCTGGTTCAGGGGGCAGGCACAGAACCAGAGGCACGTCCGGCCTCCGGTATTGCAGATGTTCATACCTACCATACCTCCAACACATCTGGACTGCGTCCAGAACAGCCTGGTGCGCCCAGCAGGTGTTCCACGTGAGCAAGCCAGATTGAGAAGTTAGCTCGCGTTTTCTCAGCACCCATGAGCAGCGCTGCCCTGGTCCCCCAAGAAGAGCCTGGCTCCCACCTTGCCCTTTGCTACGTACCCCCCTCTGCAAGGGAACAACGTACCAGCCTGGCAGGATGAGCCAGCACCAGTGCTTGGGGGAACCCAGCACAGTCCATAAATGCCGCGTGCCTCATGTGCACGCACAGACTATGACACGAGTCTGTTCAACACAATCTCCTCTTCCCATCATCTCTCCAAACTGGAGCCATGGGGATGGTCCCCGCTGCCTGCAGCCATTTATCTTGCACTTCTGCAGAAGCGCCAAGATGGCTGCTCTGCGCCAGGCAGGCTGAATGACCTCCTGGGAGCGCTGGCAGGGTGACAGCAAGGGACGAACAGAGAGCAAACGCCTGTTGTCTTGGGGGTGGCAACTCCAAGGAAGAAACGGGATTTCTGCTTTAGTGAACCCTGAACAAGGCAAGAAGACAGAACTGCAGGTGTGGGCTACAGGCACTTCTGCGATTCTGAGCGCTGATGGCTCAGAGAGAGGTCAGGGCATCAATAGCTTTCATCAACATCAGAACCCCATAGCTTTGGGCCATCTCCCGTTTTGATAGTTTTGATGATTTGACAGAAGGCCGTAGGAGAAGCAATCAAGGCTAACACAGGGTAACACAGCAGCCCAGCATGCCAGAGGCTGCTGGGGACCTGCAGCTTTCCTCCAAGGGGCAGCTCTGCCCAGATCTCAAGGAAAGAAGAGGGGCAGCAACCTTGCTGCAGGGAGCTCTCCCTGGCCTGACCAGCCAACTGTTGGTGGGGGCACCAAAATACCCCTCCAAACACTCAGGAAAAATTGTATCAGGGTGAAACAGCTGACATAAAAACACTATTAGCCAATTCTCCACCTGTTCTCTGCTGCAGGGCCAAGAGCACCAGGTGAGGAGCCAGGAGAGCTGGCAGAGAGACATGGCAAGAGCCTTTGGCCGGAAGGGCTTTCAGGGAGGCCAGAGGGCAGCAGAGGAACGAGACCAGAGAGGGCCCAGTAAGAAAGGCCAAACGCTACAGGAAAGACCAGGGCAGAGGGAAGTGATGCTCACTCGTAACCACTGGTTCGGAGGGGACTGCTGGGAACACATCAGCGCCTGCAACGGCTGGGAGAACAAAGGGTGCCAGGCAGGCCCCAAAATCCCTTCATGAGCCTAGAGGACTCAGGAGCTGAGATCGGGGATCGCAGCTGCTACCCTCCAAAGCACCTGCCATCACACAGCACCGGCAGCCTCCCAGCAAGAAAAGCAAGCCTTTCCCTGGTAGCTCGGACACTGTCCAAGGCTGACTCAGACTTGGCTGGTCAAGCCCAGCGCAGCTTCCCCACTGAAGAGCGGGGAGAGGACAAGGAACTGGACAGCAGCGATGCTCAGCTGCTCTGTGCTCCATCTCCCATTGGCGCTGCAGGTCCCTCGCCCTGACCGCAGACAGCCTTGTCTCTGGGTTATTCCAAACTCAGAGTCGAAACCAGCCTCATGCCAAGGCCCCAAAGCGGTCACAGGTGGGAGAGTGTGCAGCTGAGCTCCGATGCGCCTAGAACATGCCGTGACGGCCACGTCTCCTCCGCAGCCAGGACAGAGTCCCACGCGGAGCACGGGCAGCCAGGACCTCTCCTGAGGTCTAGGAGCAGTGTCCCAGCAGTGGCCCTGAGAGCAGCTTCAACATCGACCTACTGCACAACTCAGTAAAGCCAGGGGGGCCCCAAGGCCCCTCCATACAGCTCCTGAACCACCTTCTTTGCTGAGTGAGGTGCCAATCACCAGCACATCCAGCCTCCTGCAGACTGGCCTGTCCAGGGCTGGAAGATGCTTTGCATCAGAATAGACCAGTATCTCCCCCCTACCCAACACGTCCCAGAAAGGTAGGCTGTCCTGGTTTCCCAACCAGAGCAGACCCAGAAAGGCACAGATGGTGGGGGAAGTCTAGCCCAGAAGGTGATGGCATCCTCTGAGCAGCAACAGACGCCTCTTTCCAGACAGAGCCCCTGGAAAGAGAGAAAGCAAGAGAAGAGAAAGCCCCATGGTACCCACAGCCCTGCAGTACCTGAGTCTGTATCCTGTTGAGGCCCCTGAACCACAGGATCTGCCCACGCCGCAGCTCCATTTCAGCATGGTCGATCTCATCCACGTCCTCAGGTAGCTCCTCTTCTGGGATCTCCTCCTTGGTGATGCCGTGTCCAGCTTCCTTCAGGAACTTCAGGTGGCTGGTTGGGACAGTGCAGATCAACTGGGGAGAGGCAGGGAGAGAGAGGCTCCTTAGCCCGCAGGCTACAACAGCCCCGAGCCCGACAGCAGCAGCCTTGACTGAGAGGGAACATTCCTGTGGCGAGCTGCCGAGACTCAGCTGAGAGACGCCAGGCTCCTTCTGCCAGGCAAGGTGTCCCCTACAACCCCTCCAGCATCACTCCTGCCCAAGCGCACAGCCACCATGAGGCCAGCAGCCCACTTTGCGTGGCCACTGCAAACATGGCCTCCTGCGTGCATGAGAGGGTCCAAGCCCACATCTCTGTGCAAGGCCGTGGCAGAAACAGCCCTGCTCCCTTGCCTCAACACAAAGCTCAAGAGAGCTCCAAAGCGTAAGCAGCGGCTCAAAGAAAAGCAGCAGAAATAGATGAGAAACCATGCTGGAGGACACTGCAAGGAGGGTGGGAACGAAGAACATCAGCCCCCACCTCTCCTTACTGTTGGTGCAGCACTGGGATGGAGCGTCGGCCCCCTTCCACAGCTGCCCTGAATATATGCTGGGCAGAGCAAGTGCAGCTAGGCAGCAGGAAGGGAAGGGCAGGCTGGGCTGCGAGTATGCCGTGGCATAGAGGCACATGGTATTTTTTTAGGCTGGCTCTTACCTGACCCCAGAGGAGCTCTCCCACTCCAATAAAAATACACCAGAACCACTGGCTCAGGGTGAGCCCAGAGCAGCTGAACGGCTTCCCACCAAACTCCACAATGATGATCTAGAGCATAGGAAAGAACAAGTCACACACCAGGATGCTCAGAGGGCTGCACTAGGGCAGCCAAGGGAAGAAAGGGTCCCCCCAAGCCACGAATCTTTTCCCCCTCCCTGGGATCACAAGAGGAACAAGAACCTAATATCTATGCTACTAACTTTACAGGACACCACAGCGGCGGCTGGCCGGCCCTGGGATCTCCCAACACACTCTAGACCCTAGTCGTCAGGTTTTGTGTCACCAAGAAGCTGCCGGAGAAGAATAAGGGAAAGAACTGAGAGTCGCGGGCTGAGGTGGTGGCAGACACGGATCCTACCTGCAAAGTCCCCCTCCCACCCCACCATCCATCCCCACACTGCTCCTGTGGCCATACCTGAGCTGCAAAGGTCCCAAGCACCACTGTGCAGAAGATGGGATTCCGATAGATGGACTCGAAGACGTTCCTCTCCCCGTGGATCTTGCGAGCGTTGATCTCGTTGAACAACTGCATCATGACGAAAGTGTTGAAGACAATAGTGTAGTGTTCGGTGGGTGGGGAGTGCAGGGGGGCGTTCCGGCCACTGTCGATATCAAAAAACTTCTCCCCTAAGCAGGTGAGGGGTTTTGGGGAAGGGATGAGGAAGGGTGAGGAAAAGAGGAGAAGATGAGATCCTGTTCCTTCCTTATGCTCTGCACTGGCGGAGATGGAATTAGGTTCTCAGCCTATTACTGAAGATCCCTTGAGCCAGCCAGAGTCCCCCATGCTGGCCCCACTGAATCTGTTTCTTTAAAAATCTTTTAAAAAGTTGTTTCCCAGGCTAAAACTGCCTCTGCACCCAGTGAGACCTACAGCAGACCCACACCCTCGAGAATCCTTTCGTTATCACCACCATACGCAACTCCCCATCCAATAAATGAACTCTGCCCTGGCTGGCCTGGGGCTACTGGGCAATTGCTCAGCATGAGGATCCCTAACACTACTCTGGAGGCAAGGAAACACAGTTTGCAGACCCGCGCTGCCTTTGCAGGGCTGGCTGCGCTCTGCAGCTCGCAGAGGTCCAAGACGGACAGCAAGGCAGGCCTGGGAGTCTGCCCCCCATTTCTTGGGGCCTCACCCGCAAAAAGCAGCGTGAAAATGATAGTTAGCTGGTACACCGCATGCCCCAGGATGTTTTTCATCATCGTGCGGGAGATGAGCGGCTTGTTGCGGCCATATGGCTTGCGGAGCAGCAGAGACTCGGACGGGGGCTCTGTGGCCAGGGCTAAGGAGGCAAAAGTGTCCATGATCAGGTTCACCCACAGCATCTGAACAGCCTTCAGGGGAGAGTCCTGCAAAGAGAGGAGGGACAACACGTTACACTACCTAAACAGCTCTCTTTGCACTCCCCGTTTCACAGGGGTCTCCATTTTCCTTCTGCTGAGCCAGCCCAACCCCGGGTGCCACACCGGGTGCCCAGCCAGCTGCCCGTACCTGCGTGATACAGGCACCCGTGAACGCCACGATGACAGCCACAACGTTAACAGTCAGCTGGAACTGCAGGAACTTGGAGATGCTGTCATAGACGTTGCGTCCCCACATCACCGCTTTGACGATGCTGGTGAAGTTGTCGTCCGTCAAGATGATGTCTGAAGCCTCCTTGGCGACGTCTGTGCCTGCAATGCCCTTGAGGGCCAGAGAGCAAGCGGCAGTGGTGAGTCATTGGGCAAGCTCCGGGCTGCCCATCCCAGCTCCAGGGACTCTGCTTCTTCCCAGAAACAGCCCCGAGACAAAGATCCGCTGGAGCCGGAGGAGGTGGGAACCAGACCCACTTTAGGAGCAGGGAAGCCCAGTGCCAGTCCCAAGTTCTCCTACGGCTGCAGAACAGCAGCTCACCTCCAGCCGGGGGCTCTGAATCAGCATGGCTTTTCAGTCCAAAGCTGTCAGTGCTCCCACGCAGGGGCCACATTGCAGTAAATTAGGAAACAGCTCATAAGCAGCTGCTTCCTCCTTGTGCTTGGAAACATCGCAGTCCCTGGCTGTGCATCTCTGCTGCGAGCAAGAGCCAGGACTCCCAGAGGAGCACGGGAGCTCAGCAGCCTGAACTCTATGTGCCTTCCTGGCACAGGCTACCCACCCCAGCCCGCTCCGCCCATCCGGAGCAAACAGCAGCCCTGCAGCGAGCTGCAACCACCAGATCTGCTCCACAGCCACCTGCAGCCTCTAGAAAATTACCTGCGGCCTCTCAGCGCCAAACAGCAATAGCTACGCAGACAACTCGGCTTGCTGCGCTTCTCATCGTGGGCACTGAGAGGCGCACGTTTTGCGTACAATCTGCCTTCGCCAAGCATTACACTGCATTGAACCAATGCCCTTTAATGAGCTGTTTTCCCTGGTGCCTTCTTGCTGGAAGCTCTCTTGGGATTTGCAAGATCTGTCTCAAATGGGAATCCCCAGCTTTTGCAGGGCACAAGCTGCAAGGTGAAGCCGGACCGGTTGCAGGTAGCATGCACGCCGGCTGATCGCTGCTCTCTGGAGATATAGCAAGGGCAGGGCGCCCAGCCCTACACAGCACTTAGCTCCCAGGGAAGTCCGACAGCAGGTCAGGGCTGATCCTGCACGTGTTGCACTGGAAGCATGTACGGCTACCCAGGGAGGAGACACCTTTCTGCTATTCCAACTCGAGGCTCCCAGAATGGCACTCAGATCTACAACAGCTTCCTAAAAATTCTCTTCTCCACCCCCAAATTGTTATTTGCATGTAAGCTTTGCACAAAGGCTCACATACGGTCCCCCCTCCAGTAGCTGGCTCCTGCTCACGTACCAAAACCTAAACAACTGACAGGGAACCAGTTAAAACTGACAGGTTTATTTTCTTGCCTCTCCCAGACAGGGCAAAGAAAAACAGCAAACTGGAGATCAGAGTTCTTCACTGTAAATACACTTCCCAAGTTAGTGCTAGCACAACACGAGGAGCCTGGCCTGCCTGTTATGAGCCTGGGCGAAGAGCTGCAAGTCAGACTGAATTACTGGGCTCCCACCGCTCTCCTGGATCTCACACCTAGGAAACCAAGCCAGGCAGCTGCTTTCAACTGCATGCACTGGCTGCAGGGCATGAACTCTGGGCAGCTCCACAAGCCCTCTGCATCGCCTTCAACTTGTCAAGGTCCCTCTAGGTGGGTCGGAGAAGTTCACCTCTAAGCCAGGCTAGCAGAGGACTCTTTTCCAGCAATCTTTTTGCTAATGATCCTACATCATCTCTCAAAAGAGGTGTGGGGGGGGGTTGTTTTGGGGTTTGTTTGTTTGTTTGTTTATTTTTGGTTTTAAGCCATTCTGTAGATTTGGAAGAGAGTTTCACGGGTCCATAAATAATTCAGTGTTCAGAATAACTGACGTACGCTGTAGTTTCCCAGCACACGCTCTGGTGGTCACACTAGAGAGCGAAGGCCCTCCCCCAAAGTAAGGAAATACCCCATGGAAAACCCACTGCCATTCGATACCATCGCAAATCCAACGTCTGCTTTCTTCAAAGCTGGGCCATCGTTGGTCCCGTCGCCCGTCACGGCTACTACTTGCCTCTGGTCGCCAACTGTGCTGTCGATAATTCCTGAAAATGGGGACAAGGAGTTTAGAGTAAATAAGTCCCAGGCCAGGCTCCCAGCACAGATTGCAAAAGCACCCGCATTAGGGTGAGGCAGTTCAGCAAGAAGCAACAACTGCCCAAGAGCTCCCGCGCAGCCGGCGATCTCCCACCCTTGCAGGATGCAGGAAGACTTGCGCCTCTCTGGGGAAGGCGGCCAGGAACGCTCTCCCTCTTCCAAGGGAGGCACAAGGTGGGGAGAGGTGATGCGGTTGCTGGGGAGAGACCTGCAGAGGAGGAAGACCCCCATGGGAAGCTGCCATGCACTCACCTTTCACAAGCGTATGCTTATCCGTCGGGGAGGAGCGGGCCAGCACACGCAGCTTGGGCCAGATCTTATCCAGCTGCTCTTGTTCCACCTGTGGCACGAGGCTCACGTGAGTAGGGGCAGGGACATCCAGAAACCTTCCCCACTGCAGAGCTGTCCCCAAACGGGACAGCACCTTCACCTCGAACCACCCAGACAGCCCTGCAGCAGCTCCAGCAAAGGACTGCAGCAGGCAGAATAGCCAGTTGCACTTATCCAAGGAGCCAGATTCAGTGGCTTATTTCACTGGGACTGTCTCAGCGTCACCACCCACACCCACCACAGAGCCAGGCCCACGGGTGCCCATCACAGCCCCACGCTTGCTGTGTCCCCGAGCGCTGCACTGCAGCCTGCTTTGGCCCGCAGAGCAGCGGGCACCGGGCGTGGGGCTGCTGTCCCACCTCTCCCTTCTCATTGCGGATGAGCCGGTTGAATTCCTTCCCCTCCAGGCACAAGAAGTCCTCTCCTGGCAACAGTATGCCGCACTTGGTGGCGATGGCACGGGCAGTGTTGATGTTGTCCCCTGTCACCATCCGGACGGTGATGCCTGCACGCTGGCACTTCAGGATGGCATCTGGCACCTGGGGGAGCAGAGACGGGGTCAGGGCAGCAGACGGGCAGCATAGACCGAGCACCCAGCCCGTGGTCAGCGCGTGAGGCCCCGGCTCTGCCAAAAGACAAAGGAGAGCAGCTCCTGGAAGCTGGAGGAGGCCTGGCCAGAGAGCAGCTGAATTAAGGCAGTGCAGCTGCCATCCACCGGCAGCTCAGCTCTGCGCTTGGACTCGGTGACAAACTGCTGAACCGAGACCCCCCTCCCCAGAAACAGCTCAGCAGCCCCCCTGGTTTTCCCCAGGGGTACAGGGCAGCCCCCAGCAACCGAGGGGACCAGAGAGGTTTGCCTGCCCTTGCTTGCCGCTGCCCAGCTCTCGGTGGGGCTGGCCGGCTGCTCCGGCACACAGCCGCCTCCTGCCCTCTCCGCAGCTCCAGATGGACTTGCGTGCTTATTCGGAGAGGGTCCTCTGGCGCAGACAGCGCGAGATCTTCCAGCCTCCGCCCCAAGGGGAAGGTAACCTCATTGCCTCCTCCCTGTCATGCTGCGGGGCCAGGCGCCAAGGCACGGCCAGGCAATCCATCAAACGGGGGCATTTCATCCGTCCCGCACTGCGGGCCGGCAGCGGGCTCCCCCCCCACTACTCCGGCTGTGGCAGCATGTTGCTGCGCTAATGGGTTTATCTATTACGGAGCAGTGGGGGAAAAGGATATTAGTGAGAAATTAGCAAATTGAATCATGGCCTCCAGAGCCGGTGCAGACAGGGTATCTGTAATGCAATTCCCAAGCCCAGATACTTCAACGTCTAATTAAGGAAAGATGCAAGCAAGGCAGGAGCACAGGGGGCAAGCTTGAAGATGTAATCAAAAGGCAGGTATCGGAGAGCTGATTGCATTAGCCCAGCTGCCCGCCAATCACCCTGTGGTGGTGGTGGGGGGGGGGGGGCAGGGGGCAGCAATCTGCAAGGGAAGAACCAGCTAGCAGAGGGGTAGAGATCAGTCCTGCCCTCTTCTGTTACCCTATGGTGCCTCTGGTGTCTCCATGCACCTTTCAACTGAGTATGGAACCACAGTCTGGATCGTGCAGAGACCCCGGCACCAGTGGAGGAAAACTCATCATGGGAATACCCTGCCAGCAGGTCCCTCTGCTTGGGTATGAGAGAGAAACACTGGCATTGGACAGCCACCAGCTGTGCTGGAGCTTCAGTACCTCTGGCCGGACAGGGTCCTCTATCCCGACCACAGCGATGCAGGTCAGGTCAGACAGGATCTCATTCTCGCTGTCCCAGTCTGGCTCGGCATCAGCAGGAAAGTCGCGGAAGGCCAGGCAGATGGTCCGTAACCCATGGCAGGCCATGGGCTCAATCACCTTCTTCACCATCTCATCTCGGTCCTTCACCTTGAATAGCCGGGGGTCACCGTTCTTGTCCAGGATCTTGGTGCACCTAATGCCAGGATAGGGAGGGGAGGTTAAGCGAGATGTGGCCGTGGCAGAGGCATGCAGCCTGCTTAGCGAGGTGCTCAGGAAGGACCCCGCATTAATTACAGTAATCCATTCTCTTCGTTGCTCAGTTCTCCATCTGTAAAATGGGGGCATCCCTCTGACCCATAGCTGCCTAGAGCTTTATCAAAGCCACAGTAAAAGAGTAAAACGCTTTGCAAGGCAGCGCCATCCCGCGATCTCCCACTCCCTCCCTGCTCTACAGGGCTTGGCATACTCCATCCCACAGCTCCCCAGAATTGTTCCCCAGTGCCCTGGGACCCAAAAGCCAACAAGCTCATGCCAGGAGGCAACACACAGGCCTGCAGGACCTGACAGCACAGGAGAGGAGCCACGTAGCGAGGGAGAGCGGGAGGGCAGTTACTTGCGGAGGATGATCTCGGAGGCTCCCTTGCTGTACATGCGGAAGCTGCCATTCACGTTCCTCAGCACCGTGCTCATGGACTTGCGCACCGAGTTGAAGGTGTAGACCTTGTACAGCTTCTCCTCTGGCACCTCGTTCCGCACAGCCTGGTAATCTTGCTTCAAGTCCAGCACAAAACCCAGCAGGGCGCACTCGGTCTTGTTCCCCACTTGCCGGGGTAGCCCCCCTTCCTTCTCTGGTGGCTGGAGGGGAGAAAGGAAAAGCAATGCCAAATCTCAGTACAGCAGGAGACGAGCTGTAGGGACAGGCTGATGGCCAGAGGTTGTCCGAGAGCAGGCTGGGACGCACCAGGATCTTGGACGTGTAGGCAGAGTTGACAGCGACACCGTTGACTATGAGGTCCAGGACCTTGGGCAGGATGGCTTCAGGGTCAGGGATCTGGCGGTAGTGGGTGTCTCCCACATAGGCCTGCACCACAGTCATGCGGTTCATGGTGAGCGTGCCTGTCTTGTCCGAGCAGATGGCAGTGGCGTTGCCCATGGTCTCACACGCATCCAGGTGCCTCACAAGGTTGTTGTCTTTCATCATTTTCTGCAGCAGGCAACACAACCAGCACCAGAAAAATTAGAGAGAAAAAGCCCACATTTCCCTATCGCACCCTCCACACCCCTGGGGATCCTGCTGTATCATGGCCTCACCTTGACAGAGTAGGCCAGGGAGATGGTGACTGCCAGCGGTAGCCCTTCAGGCACAGCCACCACTAACACAGTGACGCCGATGATGAAGAACTTGACAAAGTACTGGATGTAAATGGGGGTGCACTCTGCCAGCCAGGGCCGGCCCTGCACCCCAAACGTGTCAATCACGAAGTACAGCACCAAGATGATGACTGTGATGGCTGACATGATGAGTCCTGGGGAAAGAGGCAGAGGAAGAGGTGAGGGTGTGCAAGCTGGTGGAGCCCAGTCTCCCCACCCACACGAAGCAGCTGCAGCACGTCAGCGCCGCTAGCACCCTCCAGTCCTCTGAGAGGGCACTCTATGCAACAGCATATGCAGAGATCCAAGGCTGGACGAGTCCAAGGAGATCCCAGTGCCCCTGTAGAGCTGGGGGAAGGGATATCCCTGTCTCAACACGCCATTTGCAACGAGAGCTCTGGTGAAGACCATGCGCCGTACCTCTGGGGTCATGGCTCGTGCTGGGCTGCGTGGCCACTGTGACTCACCTGCCTTCCCGATCTGGACCGCCAGGCGCGTGAGCTTCCCTTGCAGCACAGACTTCTCCTTCTTGGGGACTTTCACTTTCTTCTTCTCCTTCTCCTCATTTTCCACCCCTTCCTGGCTCTTCAGGGGTTGGATCTCTAAGGCCACACCATCCTGAGTTTTAGCTACAGCCCAGGGTAAAACAGACACCACGTGTGAATAGGAGAGAGACCAGGAAAAACTCTTGGACACCGTTGAGAAAGATGGTGGTGGGAAAGAGAAAACCCAGAGCAAAAAACACTCCCTGCAACACACACGCCTCCGAGCACATGGAAACCTTGCAGTCCCAGGGACCTCTCTAAGGGGCACTCTTCTACCACCTACCCCACGGCCGCAGCCCCCAAGGGATACCTGCACCCTGGGAGAGGCTTCGGGAGTTGGATGTGTGCTTCCAAAGTCCTTTGGATAAAGGATGCTCAGAGAGGACACTGCACGCTGCTATGAGCTACTTAGGACTGTCCCCTGCACTAGTGACACCTCCCTACAGCAGTAGTCCAGGAAACCCCTGGTCAGGCTTTCAGGGTGCAGGTAGCTTTCTTCTAACCTCTCCTGCGGGTTGCTTTACACCCTGCAGCACACGCGGAGGAGTTTGGTCTGACCAAACCACCATGGACTCCGGTTCCCTTTGGCGTCTTGCACCAGCAAACAAAGCAGTGCCGCGACGGCAGGCGCTGGAGGCTACGGGACCTCCCTGCCACAGCTCCGCTCTGCACAGTGCTGGGCATCTGCTTTAATACCCTTTTGGCAGCTCAGCAAGAATCTCTTTCTACCGAGAGGGCCTGAGGGGTGAGATGAGGGGGAGGTTAGGCATTCACATGGAGTTTGACTGAAGGGGAGTGAACCAGCTCCTTGAACCCCAGCTCTGCGAGCCATCTGCCACGTTTGCTCTAGCATCCGAGACGGCCAGACGTTCAGCTGTTAGAATTTGGCCTAAACCCATGGCCTAGCCCAGCTGAAGGTCTGCACCAGGGAGACCCAGGCCAGCTGGAAATTTTGCAGAGGGATGGGAAGAGGGTGGACAACCCCCCCTCCCCGCAAGTCTCCTCCACAGCTGCTCGGGGCTGGGAGAAGCAGCAGCGCGCTGCCAGCGCCGGCCACCCGCTGCCCTCCCGGCTGCTGCCGCTCGAGCGTTAGAGGCACCCGGGAGGTCCTGGCTGCTTCGGCTCTGACACCTCCAACGTTACAACAGACCCCGACACGGACAAAACACGCACCCGGACACAGTCTGACGGGAAGGAGGGAAACTGCTGAGAGGAGAGAGAAAGAGAGGTGGAGAGAGAGGTGTGGAAATGGGTTTCCTCCACAGCCTGCAAAGAACAGGGTGAGAAACACGGGCGAGGAGACGCTCACGGAGTCGAGGTGGCCACGGCAGGAGAGGGTGCAACAGTCGCGCCAGCAGCCCCGCGGCGGGAGCCACTCGGCCCTCCCCACCACCTGCGACGGGAGCTGCGCCTCCCCCAGCTGCGCCCAAACCAGACCCCGCAGCGGGAAGGCAGTGACGGGCGTCCGAAGGATTCGGAGCCGCCAGACCGAGGCGGTGACCCACGCTAATAGGAACAAGGCTACCGCGAGAAAGGGCTGCGGACACCGTTACACCCTCTCCTGGACAAGGAGGCGAGAGGCCGCCGGAGCAAAGAGCACAGACTCATGAGAAGAAGGAAGGAAGGAGGAATGCTTGGTAGTTAGTGTGGTGCTGGTTCAAAGGATGGAGAGGCTGGTTACCTTTGTTGCGATTTTCAGGGGCTCCGGGTTTTTTACCTGTTCAAAGAGAGAAAGGGTGGAGGGCTGAGCACACGGATCTCGACATTCCCCATGCGGCTGGGGGGACCCTGCTCCGAGGGGCTGCGCTCTGCTCCGGCGGCAGCGGCCGGTCCCAGGGCCTCGGCACAGCTGCAGTCACCTCCCGGCCGCTGCACACGCCTCCTGCCCTCGGGCACCAGCGCCGGTGGCTGGCCAGCTCTCCTTGCCGGCCAAAGGGACCCTCCACCCCAGCACCGCTGCTGGCCGCTGCGGCAGAGGGGACGTGCAGGAGCGCTCGGCGCTCCCCAGCTCTCCCAAACACTGGGTCTCCCTGTGCTTCGGGCTTCCCCATCTGCAAAGCATCTGCTATAACCTGCTATAAGCCGAGGAGTGCCGGTGCTTCTGGCTTCCCGCTGCCATCAGGCGCAAGCAGATCCATCCAAGAGGGGCAGACTGGCCTCCCCTTGCAATCGGCAGGCACAGGCAGTTGGCTGCATGGGGCAGAGCCGCCGCGGTCCACCTGCGTGCCTGCACGGCCCCGCGCACTGAAGACCCCAGCTTGCCTCCACAACGTTGCCTTTGCGCGACAAGGAGTTCACGCACTAGGGACCTGGTTTCTCCTTCCCTCCATCGCACCTCCCAGCATCGCAGGGAGGGATGAGTCAGTGAAATCCCCCCCTCCACAGCCTTCCTCCCAAATTGAGGGCTGCAAGGCTCCAGCGCTGGGCACAGAGCCAGGTTTGCGGTGGGGCTGAGTGACATAGCCTGGGGGCAAGGAAAACACCAAGCACCATCCTCAAAAGAAACCAACACTATAAACCAACACTACCAGGGCATTTTTGCTGGGGGAGAGCCTTTTGTTTACTTGCTCTCACTATCCCATGTCTCACCAGAGCTTCTGGAGAGCTCATACGTGGCTTTTACTCACTGCATTCAAGGGACTCCTTTTACCCTGCAGCACCAAGCTCCTTTCACAACTGCCCTTGCCCCAGCTCCGCTCGGTTCCCTCTGACAGGGAGAGAGGAGGGATGGGAGAAGGGGGCCAGCTCCCTAGGAGGTGCAGCAATGCTCTCCCGCACCTCCTAAACTGCCCTGCCCCATCAGAGGGAGATTTCCATCCATTTCCAGAGGTGCCATTCCCACCCATGCCCTAAGCTACTGGTCAGCTCTGACAGCAGAGCTGTTCCCACATCTCACCCCATTTCCCCACTTTTACCTAGCCTCCAAGCTGGCAGCTAAACCCGAAGAGCTTTGCAGTCACCAAACCACAGCTGGATACCCTAGACCCAGCCCTTACCCCCCCCAAATCACCCTGACTGCCTGCAACTGCCTTCCTGGGCCCTGGGTGGTGAGTAGCATCGGGCTTTCAGAGGGGTAGGCTCAGAGGCTACCTCGCTGCATCCGTTTGAGAAGCAGATGCACAGTGCGAGTGCTGCTGCCAGCATGAGCCGCCTGCGGCACCACCATCGCCTGTCCTGGGTGAGGAGAGCCGGAGGCAGGCAGAGCACGCACGGCCCAGAGCCGAAGCGGCTGCCAGGAGAGGCCCTGCAAGCCTCTGTCCCATCTGGCATCGCTTCCTGGGCAGGGCTCCCCGGCACCGAGGGACGTCTGTG
Organism: Struthio camelus; assembly: GCF_040807025.1. Taxonomy (NCBI): domain Eukaryota; kingdom Metazoa; phylum Chordata; class Aves; order Struthioniformes; family Struthionidae; genus Struthio; species Struthio camelus. The sequence continues at coordinate 6,616,881 of NC_090965.1, read as the reverse complement.
CACCCAGCACTGCGGCAATGCCAGCTTGCAGCTCCTTACTGCCAACTCTTCACACCTCCTTACTGCCAACTCTTTGCGAGCCCAGACTCGCAGAAGAGGGGTGTGGGGAGACGAAGGAGCACAGGAGGTTCCCAGGCCCGGCTCCCACCAGTACTGGCTCCGAACACTTCCTGATCGAGACGGGCTGGTGCAGAGCAGGAAAACGAGCAGCAAGACACGAGGGCTGAGGCAGCCAACGCGCCTGGGAACCTCAGCCCAACTGGCTGCTCTCCTATCCTCTACTCAACAGGCACATAAAACCCTCCTTTCCTTCTTCCCATCCTCTGCACTTTGACTCCTTCCCCACGTAGCTCAGGGGACATCAGCAGACATGTTCAGCGAAGTCTTCAAGGCGCTGGATGGACTAACATCCTTCGGATAACCAGGACTCACCTTCCTACCGTGGGGTGGGCAATGAGCACCATGCCAAGGTGCTGCTGGGCATTGCTCTCAGCGACTTTTCCCTCTGGGCCTTGATCCCCCCACCCTGCAACTCCAGGCTGCAGCTGGCTGGAGAAGAGAGATGAAGCCGTGTCCTAGAAAAGCTGAAGAGCCAAAGAAGGAGCCATGGTCTGGATACACAAGGGGGTTTTCTCATGCAGCGCCTTCCTCACACCGTGGACCAACGGGAGCAGAGAGGGATTCCCCCGTGTTGTCTCAGAGCTCACTGTACCTGCCTGGGTCGTGTACTAACACACAACTGCGTCCCATGGACACGGCCATAGCTTGTTGCACACTGGTGGATGCTTCCCAGGGTGGGGAGAAAAGCAAAAGAAAGGGAAAACACAGGTTCAACAGATCTCCTTACCTTTCTTCACCTTCTTTTCCTCATCTCCTTCTCCTGCACCCAAGAGAGTGAAGATGATTCCTGTCTGCGAGTTTATACCCACAGCAGTCACCACCATCCGTCCAGACCCCTCCATCACGTGGGTACCTAGCACAACAGGAAGGTCACGGTGAGAGAGGACATCAATATACAGTTCTCAGATCCTTCCAAAAATACAGCATGCTGGCTGCCTCCTGGACTAGGAAACGGGACATGGGACTAGTCACCTCTCCATCACCAGCACAAACCAGACCAGCCCTGCAATGACCACGTGAGACCTCTCGGCATTTTGCAGGAGAGAGCTGAAGAAGGTTTCCTTCCCCAGATGTCTCCCTCCAGGGAAGCTCAGACCTGCCAGACCCAGCAGCGAGTGCCCAGGGAGCAGGGCTTCCTGTGGGACACAAGGCCTGGACAAATGGAGACCCTGGAAATGCACTACTGCAGTTTCCAAGTCCTTCACGGTATTAAAACTGCCTCAGGTCAGGAAGCAACAACAGAGCAACGTGGCTTGCAGTGCCGCAGGCAGGTGGAGACTCTTAAGGCCATCCATCCATCCATCCACCACGAGGATTTGTTCAGGATCCGGACCCCATTCTGACTGATGCAGCAACACAAAGGCCATGCTGCCAGACTTAAGACTTCAAATCAACCCAAAACCTTGTGTTTTTCCACACAGGTGCTGCAGATATGCGTTTGCTTTTCTGGCTGAGAGCCTCACCTGACAGCAGCATGGGGTCTTTATCGAGGGATTTCTTGACTTGGTCTGACTCCCCAGTCAGTGAGCTCTCATCAATTTTCAAGTCATTCCCTTGGATCAGGATGCCATCTGATGGCAAGAGGTCACCTGGAAAAGAGGAAAGAGTCTGAGGATCAGCCCATACCTGGCAAGTCTCAGCTCACCCCTTGCTGCAGTGTCCAGGAGGCTTCCTGCACTGGCAGGAGGACTCAAAATTCATAATCTCTGACTCAATCTAGACAGAGAGGAAACAAAGGCTGGGTATCAAAGGATGACATTTTATAGCTCCAAAATCTTGACTGACACATAAGAGCATTAGTTTTGATGCCCTTTGCTCAGTAAATCAGCCAGTGTTGCTCCATATATGCTTTACTGAATCAGTAACATCCTTCCCAATGCCTCTGGATACATTCAAACTGTTATAGGATCACATCCTCCACCCCAAGAGGTAGGAAAAAACCTACATTAAAATCAACACCAGGTTGGAACAACCTAGTTCCTTAGGGGAGTTTGTATGGAACAAGCATACCGCCGGTAAACAAGGGGAGGGACCTACTTTAGCCCAAAGGCTGCCTTTAGCTGTCAACCTCTTTCAAAGGACACCTTGCTAAAGGGATGCTCGCCAACAAGGACATAGTTATGAAAATGATTCATTTTAAGAGACCAACAGGTTCCCAGAGCAGCCCAAAGCAAATATCTGTGCACAGAGCCCGGCTCAGGACTGCCAGCCCTGCTCCGGCTGCAGCTGGCAAGGCGAGCTGAGCTTCGTTGTCTGCACAGGAGCATCTCCCACAGTTCCTGGCAGAGGCACACCGCAAAACGGCACAGCCATAGAGGAATAATCGGAGAAGACAGCAGGAGCCACGTTTCCCCTCAAGTCAAAACGGCTGGCAAAAGCAGAGAAAAGGAACTGACATACTCCAAGATGGAGGGGGAGACCCCAGCCAGCGGCGCCCGCTCTGCTCCACGCACCGTGGTCATCTCCACTCACCGTACTTGATCTGCGCGATGTCTCCCACTACGATCTCGGCCACCGGGATCTGAATCACCTGCCCCTTGCGGATGACCGTGAACTTCTGCTCCTGCTCGATGCGGCTCTGGAGGCCCCGGAACTGCTTCTCCTTGCTCCAGTCATTGAAGGCGGTCACCAGCACCACGATGATCACCGAAAACAAGATAGCGGCCCCCTCGATCCAGCCAGCCTGTGACTCCCCCTCGTCCTCCACGCCACCCGTTGACTGGCCGCACACTGCAGTTGGAGGGGCAAAATTCAGCTGCGCCGTGAGACACTCAGTATCTCGAGTGACATGCACAGACCAGAGCCTGGAGAATGCTTGTTCTGACCTCCCCTCCCTGAGCTGGTCCAAGGGCTGGCCCCACTCAAGACAGGGTGGGGTTTTTTGCCCCTGAAGGCACTGGCAGGTTTTGCTCTTTTGGTTTTAGGTGCAGGCTGGCCTAACAGTGCCAGGCTGGGGAGCCAGGACACCTGGGGTCTTTTCCCAGCTCTAGCACCCTCCACCCCTCCCTCCATTACATGACCTTGGTGCAAGTCACCATCTCTCTGCATCTCAGTTTTCCAGATTGCTGCCCCTGCCCAACTCTTTCAAAGACATGGAAACCCGCAGGCCAGGGAAGAGAACAAAACTCACCCAACGCCATGCGGCTACAAAGGTTACTCCCCATTTGGGGGGATACCAAGCGACAAAGTCTTGTCCCTCCATGCTCCAAGCCAACAGGGAAGCCACGGGGGACCCAGGAAGGCACCAGACCAGACTAACCCCCTGGCTTTTGCGCATCCTTTGAGGAGCCACGAGGAGAGGCCCTGAGCAATGCCGCCGCAATGACAGCTCTGCCCAGACGAGGGCATCAGTGCAAGTTCCTTGACATGGCCAGGACCACACCAGGGACAAGCCACCACTTAAAGGATGAGCAGAAACGGCTTGGCTGAAACGAACCGTCAGCACCCGTCTTCCCGCGCTGGCCTGTAAACTCTGCCTGCACGTGCGGTGGAGATACCCCACGGGGTGACCTACAGCGACGCGGGGGGCCCTGGGGACTTACGTTCATTGTCACCGCCCGGCGGGTGATAGAACGACAGGCCCAGGGAGATTATGGCTGCGATTTCCAAGATGATCAGCGTGACGTCCTGAAGCGCCTCCCACACTAACTGCAGGAACGTCTTGGCCTTTTTGGGAGGAATGAAGTTCTGGCCGAACACCTGCCTCCTCTTCTCCAAATCGGTTGGGTTCCCGGACAGGCCTGAGGAGGAGAAAGAGAGGGAGATGAGGGCTGGCTCGTGCATCCCTGCACACCTTCCACTGCCATGCAAGAGGCTCCCGCTCCGGCATCGTGATGCTGTCGTCCCCGCTGGGCTGCGAGAGCCGGAGCTGCCGTCAGGGACCAGCTGCGGCCACGTGAGCCCCGCAGGCAGCACGGCGCGGGGTCCTTGCCCCAGGCCCCGTTAGGGAGGCGTTTGCTGCCGACCCAGCTGCGGCGCCGACGAGCCCCCGGGGCCGACGGGGCTGGGGGAGGACCCGTGGGAAGAGGAGAACGAGCTGCATCGCCTCCGCCTCTCCCCGGCGCTGCAGCCGAGCGAAGCGCCCGCGTGCCAGTTAATGCCAGCTGGCACTGGCCGGCTTGTTTACACGCTGCATCAAATTAGCCGTAAATCTGGCATCGAGCGCGGCGCTCGGAGCTGTCAGAGCCACCTGATCCGCTCTCCGCTGCCAGCTTGGAAGGAGAGGCAGCCGTCGCCAGTGACCCGGCGCAGCAGGACCGTCTCCGAGCTCAGCCGCGGAGGTACCGCCCTGGGCACCATCGTTGAGGGACGCCGAGCTCCCCTGCGAATCCCGGAGACCGCGCCGGCCGCAAGGGGCTGGGACAAGGAGACCAGAGCAGCTCCCGGCGGGAGCTCGCGCAGGGACGCACGGGGTTGCTCCCCACCAGAAGACGGGCGGTGGGCACCTAGAAGGGGGCAGGCCAGCCCGAGGGGAGCCGCGCAGACGGAGCGGTGCGTGCTGCTAGGCGCCCTGGCCGCGCACACCGCAAGCCCGCGGCGCGGCAGAGAAAGGTGCAAAAAGGGACCCCCCCCAAACCCCTGCCGTGGGGCAGCGAGAGACCGCGGAGCGCGGCAGCCCCCTTGCAGCCCGAGCCCGCGGGCCAGCAACGCAGCTACGGGAGACGGCAATTCAGCCTGCCCGGCCACCCTGCTCCCGTGCACCCTGCCCTAAAGGGCTTGGGGGGGGGGGCAGCACGAGAGCAGCCCTCTGCTGCCCTGCACCACCTTAACCGAGGCGAGCGCCGAGCCCTCGTGCTCTCCACCTTAAGAGCACCCGTGGGCTCCCGCCAGCTCCCGACATGCACCAGGCAGGGCGATGCACCAGGCAGGGCGGCTGTAACGCCTGGGACGGGACACGTCGCCGCCGCGCCTGGAGCCGCCCGGCAGCGCCGCGAGCCCGGCCGGGGCGAGCGAGCCTCCCTGCCGACTCGGCTGCATCCCCGCGTCCGGGCTGGGAGGAAGAGGCAGGATGAATCCTGTCCGTCCGCACCCCCCTCCCCTTTCTCTGACGAAACCTCTCGGCAGCGGGGAGGCGACGCGCTGGCAGAGCGGGCCCAGGCGTCCCCACCCTGCAGCAGCCGGGGATCTCCCGGCCCTCCCCGAACCCAACCCATGCGGGAACGCTTCCCGCCCAGCGTCTCCGGCGTGGAAAACGTCGCTAACAGCGCGCTTCGACTGGCCCCGGCGTCGGGACCGGGGAGCCGCGGCCGGCAGGACGGGAGACGCCGGCGCGGGGGCCGGGGAGGCTGTCTGCAGCCGGCAGCACTGCCCGGCTCCCGGCGCCTTCCCCAAAACCCATCTCCCGACAGCTAAGCTGCCGAGGGGCCCCCCGCGCCTCCCCTCCGCCCCACGGCGGCTTCTGCCCGGGGAAAGGCGCTGCCCCATTAAAAGCAGGGGGAATAATGAGCAGGGGGGATAACGAGCATGCCCACGCGGTTGCAGCCGGGTCCCCCTCCTCTCGCCTGCTGGACCCCGGGGGGAGGACGGCGCGGGCGGGCGTCCCGGAGGGGCCACCACTCCGGCGAGGTCCCCGGGCTCCGGCTGGCTTGCTGCCAGCTCACCGAGGGGGGGTTTGCCGGCGGGGCAGGCGGCAAACAGGCTCGGGCTCAAGTCCGAGGCAGCCCCGGCTCTCGGCACAGGGCACAGCCGAGGGCTTCCCGGAGGAAGAGGAGGGGGGGAAATAAACACACCGCGCGAGCCGGGACGTCGACAGCCCGCTCCCAAGATCACGCTTCACCAAAAACCCCAGCGCGGGAGTCCCAGCTGCGCCCAAGACCAGCCCGACCTGCCAGCGCCGTCCCGGGGCACGTTTCGGGACAGATGACATAAGTCACCTCCAAAGGAAGAGGGTGAAGTCAGGCAGACACCGGGAGCAACAGGCGGAGGGATGCGATGCTTGGTCCTGCCAAGCGCTGGCGGCCATCGCAGCGCCGGCGTCCGCCGCGGATGCAGGGGACAGCGGCATGCACCGGCGGGACCGCCTCGGGCCGGGGTTGGGGCGGGGGGGGGGGGGTTCGGGCCTCGAAGCAGCAATTGGGGACGCACGGGGGCCCTGTGGTTCATCCTCAGCGGGAGTTTGTAGGCCAAGGTAGAGCCCTGTGGGTTCGCTTCCCCCTTCGTCCCCTCCCATCCTGCCCCCGAACAAGCCCGCTACACCGTTTGGCAAGGGAAAACGCATTGTTTTGCGGTCTGGATTCGGTATTTCCACTGGGACATCCCCCCCCCTTCTCTAATTACATCCCGATATTGTCTTCCCTACCCCCACCTTCCCGGTCCCGACCGCAGCTGTGCACCACGCTCATCCCACGCTTTCGGCACTAAGAATAACCGGCAAGTTTTCCGAGCGCAGGCACATCCAGGTCCCCCCGCCGAGAGCCCCCGCCGAGCCGCGGCCCGCCAGCGCCGGTCCCAGCCCAGGGCAGACCCGGGGGCGGCGCGTTCCTCCCCCCACCCCGCGCCCCTTTGGACGCCGAGACGCGCGCCTCCGAGCCCTGCCTCCCCGCGAAGGCGGAAGGCATCCCGCGGCGCGCGCTCCCCAACCTTTAAACCCTCCTTCAGCCGCGTCCCGCGCCGCCCCGCGCTTAGCGCTGTGAATTATTAAACGGCGGGAAGGCTGGCGCAGACCCGGGAGGCATCGCCCGGGCTGCCGGCAGGGATCCCGCGTGCCTCGGCCGCTCCGCGGACCGCTCAGCCCGGCCCGTGCGTGGCCTCGGGGCTGCGCCTCGAGGGAAACCAGTTCCAGCACCAAAACTTGCTTCTCCCCTTCTCTTCCTGCCATCTTATATGATCCTTCTAGTATGACGCGGTATTAGGAGAGGAGACCATCTCCCACCGGGCTCGCGATCAACGCCCAGCGCAACGAGGCCCCGCTCTCAAGCTTAGCCGCAAGCTGGTCCTTTCAGCCCGATGGTCGCCTGCGATAGCTGCTCAGCACCCTCCAGGCACAGGCTTAAATCCTGCCTGGAGGACGTCAACCAGACCCACCAGCCTCGCCTTCCCTGGCGCCCAACAGCAGCCCCTTACCTTCCACCGGCGACGTCTTCAACCTCTTGCAGACGTTCTGCACGCCTCCGTACGAGTCATTGATCCTGGCGACCGCCTCGGTGCTCCTCAGCTCCATGAGGTTCCTCAGCTCCACCATGGAGCAACCAAAGTCCCCCTCATGGTTGCCTTCAGCAACCGAGTTCCCAGGGTGGTGGTCAGCCACGTTGTTCGTCATCGCGCCGACGCAGCCGCGCTCACGACGGCAACGCCACGAGCGAACACGATCCTAGTTTCTTTGCCTCCGTGCCGCGAGGGTCCCGCTGGGGGGGACGCGGGCGATCCTTGGCGGCGGCCCCGCGGACGCGGCGGGGGCAAGCGGGCGCTTCCCAGGTGAAGCGGGTGCCTCTAGCCAAGCCCAACTTCTCCGGATAAAGGTGTAAACAGGATGTGCATGTTACCGTGGAAGCGACCTTAGCAACGACCAGCGTGCATCTCCCGGAGAAGGAGGAGGGTTCCCTGGATACCACAGCAACTGGAGCTGCAAAAAAAGAGAGATGCGAAACAAAAATATAGTCATTAGGAGGCCCAAGAGGCCAGCTAATAAATACGCAAGCCCCACGGGACGGGGAAGCGAGGGCACCCGCCTGCCAGAAATACCAGGAGGCAACGTGACGCGGAGACGCTCGCGCGGGGTCGGAGCGCCCCGTCCCGGGAACGGCGCTGCCCCGGCCGCCGCGCTGCTTACGGCCAAGATCTCGCACCGGCTCGTCTCCGCTGAGCTCGGAGCGGGTTGACGGACAAGGAGGCCGCGGGCGTCTCTTTGCCGACGGGAGGACGAGCCCCACCGGCCCCGCGGCCGGGGCGGCAGGAAGAGCCGCCAGGTGGTTCTTCGCTCAGCCCCCAGCTGTCCAGCCCAGAAAATACTCCCTTTTATTTCGGTTTAAAAATACATCTTGGGAGTGGAAAGCAGCTGTTTCCGCACCACGCTCTGCCGGCCCGGGGAGGGAGAACCTGGTAACGACACTGGCAACAGGTAAGAGAAAACATCCCATTGATTTAGCTGTCAGCACCAACGAAACGGGGCTCCGAGCATCGAGCAGGCTTTTAATCAGAGCCTTGTCAGGAACCTAGAGAAACTACTAAAACCCACACGCTTCTCCGAAATAAAGAGGCTCCTACGTTAATCACGTCCTTTCAGGCTCCGTCTCGGGAAGCCCACTCGTACTACGGTCACGAGCTCCGTCACCGGCAGCGAGGAGCGGAGAGCCGGCGCAGCCGCGTCTCCCCGAGGCCCAAAAAGCTGCCGGCCAGGTTACGCCCTGGCTCCGCCGGCGAGCTGGGGACCGCGGGGACCCCGCGCGCTGCTGCTCGGGGCATCCCGGGCCGAGGTTTCGCCGCCCGGCCGCCAGCGAGCCCCCGCGGCGAAAGGGAGCGCGCAGCAGGCGGGCGATGCCGAACGACGCCAGCGGCGGCGAAAGGGAGCGAGCAGGGCCGGGGGCCGGACCGCCGCTCTCCCCCCGCCCCGGCCAAAGGGGCTTTCCTACCTCCAGCAGCAAAACCCTCCCCAAAAGCCGACCGGCGCCTGCGTGCCGCTCGCCCGCCCCTGCCCTCGCCGGTCCCCTCCCAGCCAGCCGCGGCCAGGGAGGGTTTTTTTTTTTTTTTGAGCGTTATCGGGAGGCGACAGGCCCCGACCGAACCTCCCGGCCATGGCGGGGCCCCTCGGCGCGACGCCGGCGCCCACGGAGGACGGGGGGGTTTCGCCAGCGCCCTCGGCCCTGCCCGGGCGCCCCTCGGGGGAGCCGGGCTCATCTATCATTTAGAGGCAGGAAAGCTCCTGACGGCGGGAGGTAGGAGACAGCAGATCCAATTAAGCAGCCTCCTGCTGATCAACAGGAAAAAAAAATAATAATAATTAATAATAATAAATTCCCCCCCACCTCAACACACTAATTTTTTCCCCCTTTCATAGCAAACAGCATCTTCCAAAGAGAGATGAGAGAAAGGCAGCTCGTTAACGTCGTAACGGCGAAGTCCGTAACCCGAAGGAGCCCCCCGCGCCGCCGAGCCGGGGCTCTCGCAGCCAGACGAGCGCGTTCCCGCCGGCGCGGGACCCAGGCAAGCGGAGGGCTGCGCCCGGGCTTCCCTAGCGGCTAACGCTCTCACGAGCCCCTAATGACTCCGGCAGCGTTCAGCAGGCCCTCCGCAACTCGCGTTGTTATTAGTTCGCGGAGCCCTTAGGCGCTGAAAGGAAGGAGCGCTTTCCAAGGGTCTCCCTCGCCGAAGGGAAAGCGGGGAAGGAAGACGGATGAGACGCTGTGTATTCTGGCAGCCCGCGGCGGCCAGGTGTCAAACCTCCCCCTGCGCCGCTGCAGAGGTCACGAAAACACGCTGCGAGCGGGGAGCGCACCCGCGGCACCCTGCCCTCCTCGGGCCCCCGCCGGCTGCCAGCTCATCCCCGGCCAGGCCGGCGGGAGCCGCAGACGAGGGTTGGGCTGGCCGGGCTTGGCGGCAAGGCCAGGCGCCGGCGCGGAGCAGCACGCACAGGGGAAGGAGGGAGCAGCCGGCGAGGAGCGACGAGGCCGATGCAGTGCTGCAGACAAACCTGCCCGGAATAATAAACGGCTGCATTACACCTCCGCCGGGGCCGGAGAGGAGGAACGCGTGCCTGCGCCGGGGCGCAGCATCCCTCCGGGCGCGCGAGCCCGGCACCGCCAGCAGCCACAGGCAGCGCAACAGCCGCTGCCTCGTCAGGGCGGATGCAGGAAAAGCGCCTATTAGCTCTTAAACCTGGCGGGGGGGGGGGGAGGAAAAGAGACCGCAGGACTCGAAAAAACAAGACCCCATCCCACAGCCGGGCGCGTACGAGCCGGCGGCTGCTGCTTAAGCAGCTATTTCTGGGCCCGCAGATGGCACGCGCGTGGGGACGCGCCTGCCAACGCACCCGCGGCCCCGAACTCCCCTGCGGCGGGCACAAGCTTCCTCCGGCTCACGCTGCTTCCCGGGAAAAGCCCGAGGCAACGCGGCTTGCAGGACAGACCCCCTCACCTGCCACCGGGGCAGAGGGAAGGGGCTCTTCCCGCCGAGTCCCCCCCCCACCCCATCCCGTGCATCTCGCTTCCCTCGAGAGCGAGCAGCTCTCCGGTCTCCGGCGCGCTGCACCCTGGCGCCGCCGGGGGCTCGGGGCTGCGCTGAGCGGGAGCAAACCCGGCCCGCGGCGCTTCCCGATCCGCCCGGAGCAGCTCGGCCGGGCAGGATCAGGCCCACCCCAAAAAAAAAAAAGATAGAAAGAAGAAGAAAAAAAAAAATCAAAAAAAAGAAAAAAACCACACAAAAAGCAAGCCCTCCCCAGGCGCTTTCCCAGCGCACGACACCCGCTCTGCCCCGCGCGGGTTCCCTCTCCTCTCCGGCGCTGGCGCGGCATCCGCGCTCGCTCGCTGTAGGTTGCCATGGCGAGCGCAGTGTGCCAGGGATGCTGCTTATGCCGCCTAATTGGGGGGTGGGGAAGGAGCGATGACCCTCCCAGGCTCAGGTCTAAGACTTTTTTTTCTTTTCCCCCCTCCTCTTTGGGAGTTAAAAGCGCAGCGCCAGGCGCCGCCGGAGAGGCTCGGCTGAGCCGCGCGGACGGGCTGACCCCGCCGACGGGCGCACGGCCCCCGGCAGCCAAAGCAGCCCCTTCCTGCAGGCAAACGGACCCGGCCCAGCTCTCCCTGCCGGGGAAACGTCCCGGGAGAGACGCTACCGCTTTCCCCGGGGTCGTTCCCGCGGCGCGCCGCCTCCGAGCGGCGCGCGCCCGGCGCGGGGCTGCCGCGGAGCCAGGTGCTGCGGCGCAGGAGCGACGCCGCCCGGGCGGCGGGAGCTGGAGAGCAGCCAGAGCGACGGCATCTGCTGCGAAAAAATCACAGGCAGGGAGGTGCCGAGCGTAGGCTACCTCCGGCGGCGGGTGTTTCTGGAGATGGCCGCTCCAGCTGCTCGCCGGCGAGCCCCGGCGCGAGGGGACGCGGGGAGGGCTGCCCGAGCGCCCTGCGCGGCGCGGGAGGGTGGCAGCACCGCCGCGTCTCGGGAGAGGGGCTGGGGGCGGCAGCGTCCGGGTCCGTCTCCCACGCAAGACGCCCTAAAACGGGCCGAGAAGCAGCGAGATGCCCGAGGTGACCCAAGCAGCCGGCGGCGGTCCCTCGGGTGCCGGGGGGGAGCCGCCTCCCCGGCGGGTGCGGAGCGGGGAAGCAGGGCGCGGGGCCCCTCCCCGGCTCACTCACCGAATCGCAATGCGCCCGCGGCAGCCCGGCGCCCGCAGACCCAGCAACACCCGTGGCGTTAACCCCTCCCGCGCCGCCCGCCCGGGGATGCCCCGCCGGGGAAGCCGACAGAGCCACCGGCTATTTTTAACTGCGGCGAGAGGCCGGCGCGGGGAGCCCCGAGGGGGCCCGGGACACAGGCGCAAGCCTCGGCGCGTCCCGGCGAGGGTTTTCGCCCCGGGGACGAAGCGCTGGCTGCGCGGCTCGCCGAGAAAGGAGCAGCCGCCGGCGAAGGTGGGCTCGGTGCCCCGGGCGGTCCCGAATCGCCCGGAGACCCCCCTCCGGGCCGCCTCTCGGCTGCTCCTTGCAGCGGCTCCGGCACGGCACCGCGCACCCGCTCCGCCTCGCGTGCTCCCCCGGCTCTCCCCGCTCCCGGGGTACCACGGTCGGGCAGGGAACCCCCCCCCCCCAAACCCGGCTCCCCCGCGGCGTTACCTCCTCGCCGCCGCCAGCGCCTCCTCCCTCCGCGGCATCCGTTTCCTCTGCCGGCGCGGCACGCCGCTGCCCCGGGGCGGGCGGCGCAGAGCCCCAGCGGAGGGGACGGCGGCGTCCCCCCGCCCCGCGGTGCCCACGCCGGCACCTGCCCGTGGGAAAGCCCCCACGCGCAGGGCCAAAATGCAAGGCTGGGGGGGGGGGCAAGACCCTACGTGAGGAGGAGGGGGGGGGCGAAGGGGCTGGCAGCCTGAAGCGGGGTGGGGGGGACGACTCCGCGCACCCCCAGGGCCTTTCAGCTGCGGAAAGGAGCCAGGAAGTCCCAGAGCCGGGCACGGCCCCGAGCGAAGGCCGAGAGCAGCAACGCTTGACGCCGGGGGGAAACCGAGTCGCAGCGCGGAAGCGACCTGCTCCGCCGCGCGGGGCTGACGCCGCGGCCGGGCAACCAGCGTTTCGGCTGCAGGGAGGCAAAACCCGCCGGGAATTCGCCGGAGGGGACCAGCGGGGCGCGCGCGGGGCGGCACGGGCGCCCCGTTCTCGTAGGCGAGGCGGGAAGCGCAGTGGAGCATCACTGGCTGTCGAAGCAGCCGGGCCCCGCGGCGTCACCGAGGCCGCCGCAGGAGTCGCCGCCGCCGCACGAGCCCGCGCCCGGAGTATCGCTCCCGCGCGCCTCTGCTGATGCGCATGCATCCCCCCCCGGGGGCGAGGGGTGCGCGGAGAGCACGCGTGCGCGGGCATCGCCGCCGCAGCCGGGTCGCGCCAACCTCCCCAGGCGCGCCCCCTCCCTCAGCGACCGCTCCATCACCTGGCTCAACCCGCCCACTTCCCGCTTTCACATCCCCCAAAACCGCACGCATCCGGGGGGCTGAGGGAAAAGGCGAAGCCCCCGGCGCGGTCCCCACCAACGCGCAGACCCCCGCCGGCCAAGGGGGCGCAGGGCTCCCCGGCCCGGCGCACGCAGCAGCGATGCAACGGGAGAAGCAGCGGGCCGGACTGGCGCAGGGTGCCGGCGCACGGCTCTTACGGGGGCGCAGACTCAGAACTCCGCGGTTTTTTGCTAATATTTTGCCTCCTCTTAACTGTAAGAAATTTTTTTTTTTTTTGGCATGCCAATAGCACTAGGCTCTGCCGGAGGCAGCAGCCCGCAGGGCGCACGGCAGTGGCTCCCCCCGTTGGGGCGGCCTCGCCGTTGGAGCGGCTCCCCACGAGCCGGCTCCCCGAAACCTGCTGCCCCGAGCGCCGAAGCCGGAGCCCGCCGCGGCTCACGGCTGCCCAAGCCCCGGCAAGACACATACATGGGCAAAAGGCAGGGGAGCCGCGCGGCGCGGCGGGAGGGCTCGGGAGCCTCCGCTCAGGAATCCGCCCACGGCCCCGGGCTTCCCCTCCGCCGCCGGCCAGGAATTTCAGGGGGGTGGAAAATAAAAAAAAAAAAAAGAGAAAAAGAAAAAGGAGGGAGTCTCCAGGCGAAGCTGTCAAGGGGAATGTTTCCATCTAAGGCCTTGGTATTTCTCTCCCGGCGCCTGCACTAAATCACCCGGGCTCCTCTCATTATTCTTTCGGGCTGTACAAGGTAGCGCGGGCGGCGGGGGGAGGCCCTCCGCCGCGCGCGCCCATCCCGAGCCGGCCTCTCCGGCCGGCGCGCGCACCTGGAGCGGCGGCGAGCGTCCGCCGCGGCGTCCCCCCGCTCCAAGAGCGGTTTCCCTTCCGCAGCCGAAAGGGCAGCGACACGCGGACGAGGGAGGATCCGCGAGGATCCGGTCTCGCTCCGCCGCGCCGGGACGGGAGGCTTCGTCCTCGCGCGGCGCCGGGAAACAGGTTCCTCCTGCCGCGAGCGCCGGGGGGACACGGCAGCAGCCGTCCCGCGCGTTGCACAACGTCACCTGAGCTCTGCTTTCCCCCCCCCGCTCCGACGGGCTCGGCTTCGCAGGCCTGAAAGCCGGCGAGCTCGAAGGAGCGCAGGGAAAGGCTCGCGACTTCGGCCGGCTTCAAAACGGGGGCGACAAAACTTGATGGAAATAAGGCATCAAACCAGGCGCAGGGCTCCTTCTCGTGCCTCGACCCGCTTGGGCGGCCGGCGCCGCCGGGCAGAGCGCTCCGCGCTCGGATGCTCCCAGGCCGGGACGCTCGCGGAGAGCGGCGGACCCGGAGCGATGCTCGGAGCGGGCGTCAGCCGCCGGCTGGAGGAGAGGGCACGAGCTGCAAGGACGGGATTAAAAACGAGGCTGCGCGTGGAAACCGAGACAGGCTGGAGCAAGAGCCCGCCGGGGATGAGACGACACACGGCCCGAGCTGCCCTGCCGCGCTCCACGCCGGCCCCGGGGGCACCCCGCGTACCCCGCCGCCGCTTGCGGAAACCGCCGAGGTTTGGGGACGCGCTCGGCCCCCGGCAGCGCCCGGAAACCGGAGCCTGCAGCCCCGACCGCAGCCCGGCGCCGGGCTCGCAGGCAGGTGGGGAAACCGAGGCAGCCACGTGCCCAAGGGCAGCAGCAGCGCCCTGCAGCCGCGAAGCTGCGAGCGGAGCCCGGGGTCCCGGCTCCCGCACCCCTCCGCGGAAAAGCCAGGAAACGGCTTAGCATTAAAAAAAAAAACCCACAACTAGAAAGCAGCGTGCGAAAACCAACCTGCAGAGCACGCGGGAGCCTCGCAGGCAAGACAGCAGCCGGAGAGCGAGCGCGCGGTCGGCCGGGACACATGGGTACGGCCGCGTTATTTTTAGCGGCCTGACACAGGGACAGGGGATTCCTGCCCTGCACATCCCCGGGGGCTTAAAATAGGCCCCGCCACTTCCTCCCAACAGGAGCCGCGAGACACGTCCGCGGTGCCGGCGGGGACCCTGCGGCCGACCGCCGCAGCACCCGAACGCCCGCCCACCCGCCGCGCGGCTCCTCCGCCCGAGCCGGGGCGGAGGGTGCCCTGGCCTGCTGCCGCCGGCAGCCCCCGGGGCGGCGGGGGGACCGCCAGGCGATGCCCGGGCGGGCGGCCCGACTGCACCACTCACCTTCTGCGCTCGCTGCTCCGCCAGGCAAGCCGCTTCCTCTGGCCTCGCTGGGCGAAACGAAAAAGCACGTGCAAAAGGGAAGGAGAAGAAAAAAAAAAAAACACAACCCCAAAACACACAAAAACAACAACAAAAAAATCCCTCTCGATTTACAGCAAGGGAAACTGAGGCAGGGGAAGCAGAAGCCGCTCGAGAGCGCTGGGCAGAGCAGCGGCCGGCCGTGCCGCGGCCGCCCCGCCGAGGGCGGAGGCCAGCAGCTCCGCGGCAGCCCCGCGCCGGCGGCTTCGCACGCGGCGGGACAAAGCCCGGCGCTCGGGGCCCGACCCCAAGGCAGGCGGCAGCGGCTGGGACGCAGCCTTCCCCCAGGCTGCAAATCCAGGCGACGCGCAGGTCTGCGGCACGGCACCGCCTCGCAGCAGCTCCCGGGCAGCCCAGCTCCGGATCACATCCCAGGCAAACGGGGCTCCGAGCACCGGTTCACAACTTTGAGCCAGGAGAGGAGATAGTCACCCCGGACCGAGCCAGCCAGAAGCCTGGATTTTTTCCATTGAAAAGTCCAAAAGGAGATTTTCGGGGGGGGGTGGGGGGGAAGGCAGCGAAGGGGAAGAGTAAGCAACTGGGGGTGCCTGCGAGCCCCCAGCCTGCCCCAAAGGGTTAAAAAAATAAAGACGGCAAAAGTGTGTCTGCGATAGGAAAAACACACAGGCTCCCAGGGAGGGCAAGCCGGCTGCTCGCCGCTTCCCTTCCCGACATGCCCCGCTCCTGGGAAAGTGTAGGCTGTTTTCCATATATAACTGCAAACTGTTCCATGCAGTAAGAAGTCTAATTAAAGGGAGGGAGGGAGAGCGGGAGAGACACAGAAGACCGAAAGGCAATATTTATACGAAGGAAGAAAGCCTGCATCCCAGGCACCAAATTAGACCCTTGCAGAGCAACGCCTGTGATATCATCGGGAGATCAAATCTGGGCAGAGCGGCAGCTCTGCCGAAGAGGCAAATCAGAGCCTGGAAAATATGTACCAATAAGTAAGCGGAGGGAGCCAGATGGGCCAAGGGAGCACGGGGAGGGGCGGGGGGAACAAACAGCTAATCCGAGCCCGTCGCGCGGGATAACGGGAAACACGGCAGGCGCGGGCGCCCCCCAGACCCCCTGCCCGCGGCCAGGTTCCCAGGGTGGCCGGCAAGCCGCTCCCCGCCGCCCCGCACATCCTGCGGCTGGAGAACGAGTTACTGCAATAAATAGCAGGAATCTGTTAAAAAAATAAAAGCACACGCGCACCCTGCGCACCCCCCCCCCCCCCCGCGGGAACGGGGCCGGGGTGGGGGGAAGCGAAACGCCGGCCAGGAGAGTCGCCTGCTGGCGCGGCGCCGGAGCCAGCCGCCGCGGCCAGGCCCCAGGGCGAGCGGGGTCCCCCGCGGCGCCCACCCCTTGCTGCCCCCCGCCCCGTCCGTGGCTGCATCCCCTGGGTGCGGGACAGCCCCTTCTCCAGCCTGGTCGGGCCTGGACGGGTGCAAGCAGAGCATGGCTGAACGGGGTGGGGGGACGACAGGGAAGAGGAAAAAAAAAAAAACACATAAAAAAGGGGAAAAAAATACGTGCTATCTGTTCTTCAAAGCCTCTTTGTCAGACCTACACTTCCCACCAGCGCCAGCCGCAGCCCCAAGGTAATCCGCAGCCAGCTAACACGTTCCCAGAGTTATTAGGTCCTCTGCCTACACTAGGTGTCAATGCATTTTAAAACCGTTAACATGCTTTAATTAAGCGCGGATACACTTAAGAGCCACCTTACCTAGGCTGAGCCGGCGCAGGGAGGCCGCCGCGCGCCGGAGCGGCGGCCTCGGCTGCAGCCGCCGGGCTGGGACGAGCCCCTCGGGCCCCAAACCCCGCTGCGGGCCGGAGCGGTAACCCAAGGAAAGGGGGCTAGCCCCCTTTCCCGGGCGTGAAATCCCTACCGCCCGCGAGCATCCTGCGCCGCGGCTGCGGGAAAGCCGCGGCGCCCCCCGAGCCCGGTGCCGGGGTCACCGGAGGCGACGGCGGGACATTCGCCGCTCTGTCCTCGCTGGGCCCGGAGGCTTGCTAGCAGCTCCTCCTTCCGCAGGCGTTTACCCAGGTGGGTGTCTAAGCACCGGCGCTAATCTGGGGATAAGAGCAGCTTTAGAAGCGAGAGGGCAGGAGATTACCGCAGCGATCCGGGTGGAAGGGGGCGGCGAGCGGCGCAGGAGGGCAATCCGTACGGAGCAAACCCGGCGCGCCGCCTGCTCGCGCGCCGGGGCCCCATGGCAGCCAGCGAGCTCCCGGCCGGGCCCCGACGACACCCGGGAGGGGGACCCGAGGGGGACGTGCTCGTTCGCACCCCGGGGGGGACGCGCTTCCTGCCGCTACCCGCTTGGCCACCCAGCCAAAAAAGTACCTACAAGCCGCTCGGCAGGTGGAGTCTTGCGCGGATGGGATCCCTCCTCTTCCTCCCGCCCCGGAGACCCCACGCGGCATCGCCGCGCACGCCGCAACCCGGCCCCGAGCTTCCCCAGCCACCCCCCGCACACGTTTTTGCTCTCCGTGCAAGCAGGAGCACGGGAACGCCAAGCGCCGGGTGCGATGCTGGGGAGCGCGGGCGAAGCCTGCTGGTTTCGGCACCCGCCGGCTCGGGGAGAGCGCTGCCGCCCTGGCAGCCCGCCCGCTGAGCCGCACCGGTCCCCTGCGCCGGGCGGCACACGTTCGGGGAGCCCCCGGCCTCTCCGAGCCGCCGTGCCCAAGCCGATCCCCTCGAGCGGGGACGGGGCACAGCAAGGTTTCGGGGGACACCGCGGAGGGGGACGAACAGCTGAGCGGGAGGAGGAAGGGAGGATCCCAAGGGAAAGGGGACAGTCCCCTTCACGCAGCGCCAGGCAGGGCGGGAGACGCCTCGAGCGTCGGCGGCGGACAGGGCAGCGCGGCGCAGCCGAAGGAGCCGAGGGCTCCCGCGCCCCGCCGCGCTGCAGAAGCCCCGTCCGCGCCACCTTGCAAGGACTGGATGCGATTCACGTTGGGCCGCAGGAGGCCGGAGATGCCCCAGGATCGCCCGCTGCCCGCCCTGCGGAGGAACAGGCAGATGCTGCCGGGAAGGGAAAAGGAGGAAATGCCACGCGCTCCACCCCGAGGCTGCGCCCAGCAGCCAGATAAACAAGGCGCAGGATGCTCACGCTGGCACCTCGCGACGTGAAACCGGGCGCGCGGCGGGCACGGACGGAGAGGGACGGACCAAAGAACCGGAAAAGCAAAGCCAAGAAGAAGGGAAGCAACAAACGGAAGGAGATGAAAAGCGGCAGGTCAGGAGCTGGCGCAACAGTCTCAGCCTTGGAGAGCTTAGCAGAGAAAAAGGACCCAGACCAAGCCGCCCAAGGATTTGGCTCACCAGAGCCCGCACCCAGCGCGGCCCGGCCCACAGCTGCCCGCAGGCTCGGGAAGGTCCCGCTCTGGCCACCGCGCCGACAGCAAAGCGGGTGCTAGCCCCGGGAGCCGGCGGAGCGCAGCCCTGCCCGCAGGCAGCCGGCAGCCTCCGGGCCGACGGGGCATCTCGCCCCCAGGAGCCCACGCAGACGCCTCCTCGGGGAGCCGCGCTCAGCAGCGGCACGCGCCCGAGTAATCCGAGCTGCCCCCGGGAAGAGGAGCCCACAGATTAAGCATTTAGCAGAGAAGGATGATGTTTTCGAGGGCAGCTCGCAGGGGGCACAGCGGATTGCCGGGCATGGAGAAGCAGGTAGCAGGATGAGGTTATGCGGCTGGTTTTTACCCAAGGGGAGGCGAGTGGGTCTTGGCTGCTTTCTCCTTCCCCGAGCGAGCATGGGATGTCCTGGGGCAAACGCGCGCCCAGACACACAGATGCTCTGCAGCTCTCCAAGGAGGAGATATTGCATGATTACAGTCAGCTGGTTTGGTCCTCCCATTTGTTTTGGCATAGTCCATCTGGGGTCAGCTCGAAGAGCAATTCATCACTTGGGAAATAACACTTCACCCCTCCTCCCCCCCAAGTAAAACCTCAAAGGCATCATTTAGACAAGCTTAATTTGGACACCTAAAAATAACCCGCACTAGTCAGGCTGGAAAATGCAGGCTGCGGAGTTTTACACTTTCGCAGCATGACCCAGGACACGAGCGTTTCCGCTTGCGGGAACCGTCCCTCCAGCGTGTCCGGCGCGTCCCCGGGTGGCGGGCGCGGAGGGCCGCGCTTCCTTCGGGGAGCTACCCGGAGCCGGCTCGGCTGCGGCCCGTCCTCCCCGAGGAAAGTTCTCAGCGCCGGCACTTTCCCAAGCATACGCACAAGCAGGATGCGGTGACTCACGGCTACGTCTGCGCGAGGACACCCAGGAAACACCAGCCATGCCTTCAGTTTTTCCATAGCGAAGCCAAGTTTATGGTCCCAGCTCTCTTCAGCTGATTCACCGCCGCTTCCCCCTCTGTCCCCGGGCAAAGGGGATCAGACCTCTCCGCCAGCTTCACCAAGCGCGTGCGATAAACCCTCCGCGCTAAGGAATTCGTCTAAGGCAGGTTATTACGGTTTTCCCCGTATTTTGCAGCAGCACAACTGCCACGCGCTGTGTCACCTTCCTCCATAGCCTTACACCGCACAAATCAAGTGTTTTTACAGCCCGACAGTCCAACCCACCCGTAACTCAAGGTTACTCCGCTGCTAGCCCGGCAGCGCCAGTGCCACTCTCGGCATCGCCATCGCGAAACGAACCCCGGCAGAGCCCCAAACCAAGCTGCCCGCCCGCGCTCCTCTCCTCGGCCCGGAGGCAGGAAGAGTTTCCAAGTCCCGTTCGCGCCGGAGCGCGAGCCCCGTCCCAGTCCGGGCCATTCCCCAGGCTGCTCCCGGCCGTCACCGTCGCGGAGGCCGTCCCGCACGTCGCCGCTTGCCGGCTACGGCGATAGCTCACGGAGCGTTTTCCGTACGTGCCGCCGGCGCCCATCGCTTCTCCTGACCCACGACTGCCTGGAGGAGCTCACCGCCGCGGGTGCCCATCCTGGGCAGGACCGGGAGCGTCCCTGCCCCAAGTCACACCTCCAGCAGCCCAAATCTAGGCACACGCTCTTCGGAGCAAACTTCAAGGCTGGGGCTCTGGTCCCTGCCCGAAGACCCGAGATGGGAAGATGCTCAGAGGACCGAGCCACCTTCCAGCTCATCCTCACGCCTGCCCGCGGCAGCGGACACGCGGCAGGAGCGCGGCTTTTCCACCTCGAGTTAAAACGCATCTGCTCGGCACAGCCCCAGGTCTGCCCCGGCCGGCCGAGCGCTTTGACCAACTCGGGGTTACTTCCAAGGAGCTTGCGAGAGGGTGGGAAGAGATGAAAAAAAGCTCGAGCACGGCGATGCCACGCCACTAAGCCCCTGGGAGGGCTGAGACGAGCTGAAGCATCAGCATTTCTGAGGTCTGCAACTCGCAGCAGCAAACAGCAATAACAATAATAAAAAGGAAAAAGGGCACGTGCAGGCCCCGGGTCCAGGCAGGCAAGCGGAGAGAGGGCTGCTGACCATCTCCGGGGCAGGAGGGAGAGGAGAAGGGACAGTAAAGCTCTAGCTGCCGCAGCAGGGTCCTTAATTAGCATCTTGGGAAACCATGCTTAAAACCAGACACCTTCTGCCCGAAATCTGAGCCCAGACCTGAAAATCCGATCACTAAATCCGATGCTCAAAGAGCAAAGGTCACTCCAAGGCCCAGCCCAGCCCGGCCAGAGCGCCGTGGCCCCCAGCTCTCCCGTGGGACCCCCTCCGGCCCGGCGCCGACCCACGGGGGCGCCTGGCCCCGCGGCCCCCCCGGCGGTAACAGATACACAGCGCACCGCTGCGCGGGCCAGCGGATTATTTTTAGCCTGAGGAACGAAGGAGCCGGTGAGCAGCCCTCTCGGCTCTCAGCCCTGGCAAAGGCGGCTTTGCAAAGCGGAGCTTTTACTGCTGCCATCCCCCCCCCCCGACACCCCCAGCACCGAGACCAGGGGATCCGGCCACTGCTGAACCGCCTGCATCGGGCCTCAGCCCTCCCCTCCGCCCCCCACCCAGCTCGGCACGGGGGTGGGATTCACCCTCCGGCTGGCATCAGCACTGCCCAGCTCAATCCTTCCCCCAGCATTAATCTTCCTCTGCCCAGGGAGGAGGAGGAGGAAGATGGGATCAGCCTCCGCAAGACACCCAGCAGCCGGGGTTGTCACCGAGGGGCCGCCGGCCGGGACCTCCGGCAGAAGGCTCCAGCTTATTTCCAGGGCTGGCGGTGCACTAGGCAGGGCTGACCTTTCCCCGTCGGAAACGAAGCGGAGATGGCAACAGCCTCCGTGGCGGAGGAGTCGCGGGACCGGCGGCGCAGAGCCCTCCCCTGCCAGCCGCGATGGAGCAGGAGGCCAGCGCTAAGCGCCGGCAGCGGGACGCCGGCCGCCCTCCGGCGCCGCGGGAAGCGCAGCGCGCCCGGTTCCCGGTCCGCAAAGGAGGGATCGTATTCCTTCCTCCTCGTCCCCGGGCGGACAAACTCTTCCGGGTAGGGACTCCTACACGCTGCACTCTGCGCTGACACACCAACTCCTGGCTGGTTTAGCAGGGGGGAAAAATACACCGACAGCACATGGGAAAATAAAATACAATACAGGGGACGGAGACTTCCCGCAGCCCGAGGACGCAGGGGTGCTCGGCTCCTTCGACCGCCGGAGCCCGTTCGCAGCCCCGCCGCCGACTCACCCCTGCCAGGGAGGTGTAAAAGCTAGCGTCCCCCGTCAGCAGGCGAGCGGCCAGCTGCTCGGCTCGGCGGCTGCTGCCTCGTCCCCCCGCCGCGACGTCCCCCCGCCGCGACGCCCCCGTTCCGGGGACCGGCTCCGGCAGCCCTTGGCATCCTTCCCGCGCCCCCTGCCCTCGGGGGCTGCCGGCTCCTCCGGGGGAAGGACGCGAAGCCGTCCCCGCAGGAGCTCCTGCCCGAGCCACCCGTGACCCCGTTTCCCAGCCCCGCGTGGGCACGTCACCGCGTCTCCGTGTCCCACCGGTAAAAGCGAGACCCCTCCCAGCAGCTCACGAAGGCGGCAGCGTGTTCAACTCATCTGTTACTCACAGAGAGCTTGTAAGAGCCTCCGAACAAACCCTCAGAGGATCCCAGTTACTTAATTAGTGCTTTAAAGAGTCACCGTCCAGGCGAGTGACACACCAGCGGGTTGTCATGTGCTCTGCATGTCTCAAGCGCTTGCTTTCTTCCTTTCTTTATTCACGCTGGCTTTTTTTCCTTCTCCCCCCCCCACCTTATTTGCCATGAACAAATAGAGGGGCAGGTTTTATAAGCCCATGGAAACTCTATTATCCCTCAGCATTAAAGCTCAAAAGCGGCTAATTAAAACATCAAAGTCAGGTGTTTCATTAGTTCAGCCTCAGGAAGCCCTGGCAGGAGGTGCCAGGGAACGTGGCTCCCACAGCCGGCCGAAACGCTGGGCAAACGCCGGGGCTGGACCCAAACCCAGGGAACAGGACCCACGTTCCAGTGTCACCGGGAAGCTCTGGGCTGACTCAGCCCGGCCAGCGAGCCACCGCCTGGGCATCCCTCCGCCTCTAGCGGGTCACAGCGGTCCCTACTCATCACAGGAGGCTTTGCCTACACCAAGGCTTTAAAAGGAAGGAAGGTGGGAAAGGCACATCGTCCTCTCCTCTGTTCAGTGCATCAACGCTCAGAGCTGCTTCCTCGCAGAGGCATCTCGGTCACCAGCACTGAGGGCATCAGCAGCAGAGCCAGAAGCCACGCAGGGCGAGAGGGACGGGTTCAAATTCCCAGCTCACTCAGACCAACGTATTTCCTCTCCCATGCATGGTTCTCCACATGCATGCTGGTAACGCCATCTCTGCCTCCATCCACCCAGACCAGGAGGTCCGCAGGAAGCCAACAGGATCAGCATCCCAGGCGCAAACAGCACCTCGACCCCGTTTGGGATCCACTCCCAAAAGTCTCCAGCAAGACAAATAAGTTTGGGAACACAAGGGCTGCCAGAGAAGCCAAAGGAGGCAGCACCTCTTTGCACACTCAGGTGGCCGTCCCCCATCTCAGCATCCGCATCCCATCGCTAAGGTCGCGTCAAGCATCACGGCCTCCCCGCGTCGAAACGCCTCGCCCCCGCAGCAGCCCGCACGTCCGCCGCCGCCGCAGCTGGGGAGGAAGGGGAGCAGAGCGGGGCCCCGCTCCCCGGTCGGCTCTGGGTTTAGCCCGGGCTCTCCTCCAGCTCCGAGAGCGCAGCACTGATTTGCCAGGAGCACCGAGCGGCCTCCCCCGGCGGGGAGGGGCCCCGGACGAGGAAGCCCGGAGCCTCCAGCCCTTCCCAGAGCCTTGCGTGCACGGAGCGGGACTGCCGGCGGAGAGAAGAGGGGCAGGAAACGGGCACACCGAGGAAGCGACTCCCTGCAGTGGCCGGCGGAGCTGCTCAGCGCCGGGCTCCGCGCGGCCCCAGCCCCTCGCGACCCCCCGGGGGCTCCTGCGGCGGGGAGTTTCCCGGACGGCGCAGGCGCTGCCCAGCCGGCAAACTCCGCTCGTGGCCTAGCGGGGAGCGTGCAGGGCGCCGCGGGTGGAGCGAGGCGCGGGCTCCGCTCCCAGGCGGCCGCTTCCCCAGCGCCTCGGGGCGCGTGGGGGGGAACTCCCGTCTGCAGCTCCACCCTGCTTCTTTCTGCTGCAAAACAATGGCAGAGCCCGAGGCTCGCCCCCGTCCTGTCCCTCCCGCTCTTACTCACCCTGCCCGAGGGCCGGTGCCCCGCTACGGCCCTGCTCTGCCTCTCCGGGAGCCGCTGCCAGCGCCAGCGAGGCCTCGTGGCAGCAGGTCCCAGCTGCTCGCGCACCGGCGCGGGGCTGCGCCTTGCTGCACGCTAACGGCGAGGGTGCACGGCGCGCTGCAGGAGCCGGGGCGGGCTGGGCGCACCTCGACGGCTGCGAGCCAGCACGGGGAATTCCCTCTAGCACCATCTCCTGCCATTCCAAAAAAAAAAAAAGAAAAGCACCCAGAAAAGCACCCTTTGCCCTCTCCAGCCACTACTTGCAGCGCTTGCACCACCTCCCCAGGGCCAGAAACTCCTTTCCCCCCCTCCGGGAGGGAGCCAACGCTTTCCAGAGGTCCCTCCAGCCTCCTCGGGAGGAGCCGCTCCCAGCGCGGCACCCGCAACCCCGGGCGGCGCGGCGTGGCTCTGCAGCGGGCTCTCGGCTACCCGCGCGCTGCCGCGGCCGGGCGCTGCCTCGCTCCGCTCAGGCGGCGGGAACGCAGCCAGCACGGGCGCTTCCTCCGTCGCGCCTCGACACCGGCACGGTTGGCCGGGCACTGGGCAGGGAGAAGAAACAGAAATGAAAAAACAAACAAGAACAACAACAACAGCAAAAATCTTACACCCAAGCACACAGTCCACTGCTTTGAACGGGCTTTGGGGAACCGAAGGGCACGCAGCGTTCGGGAGGCCTCCAGGACCACCCAACTCTTCCCGTTCATTCACCCAGAGCGCGCTCGGTGCTCCGTTCCCCGGGGCGGCCGGGCCAGGTGGCCCTGCCAGCGCCAGTCCCACGCCACCGCCACCGGTGGGGACGGCTGGGCTTCCCCGGGGACCGGGGCGGCCAGGACGGGAGGAGCGCGGGGGGCGTCAGCTCCTCTCGCTCGTGGCTAAATAATTCAGGTGCATCTCAGTTTGCTCAAGGAAGCAAAAGATTGAGGGCACCGGCGGGAGCCAGGCAGAGGCAAGGGCGGCGCGCCGGAGCGGGTGGGCCCCCTCGGGGACGCGGGGCCCCTCGTCGGTCGGCAGCCCCGAGGGCCGCTGGCTTCCGCCCCGTCCCGTCCCGTCCCGCCAGGCAGGAACAGGCTGCGCTGCTTTGAGCTCGGCAACCCGACCCCCACCCTCCCCCCCACCCGACCTCAGCTCTCCAGAGATAAGAGGACAATAACCTATTGTCCCTCCCTCCCCCTTTCAAGCTCCAGGCTTACCTCCGGCCGCACAGGGAGGGACCACCCTGCGCCCAGGGTCTGCGCGGCCCCCTCGGGCGCAGGGGGGCCGAGGTGGGACCCCCCGCCCCCAGCCCGGGCACCCAGGTCCCCCCGGGCGGATTCAAAGCAGATGCTCGACGGGGCGCAGCGCTGCCGACCGGCCTAGGGCGCGGGCAGCGGCCAAGGGCCCCCGTCCGCTAGCCGTGTGCGCCAGCGCTTCGTTGCTTTTTGGGGTTTTTTTTTTTTGGGGGGGGGGGGGGTTGGTTTCTTCTCCCCCCCCCCCCCCGCTGTGCATTTGCCCGGGCAGATTGGTGCAGGCAGCAGGGGGGACGCGCCTGGCGCGGTGCGGCGCGGTGCGGTGCCCGGGCGCTGCGCTCCCAGCGCGACCGACGGCCGGATCCGGCTCCCCCGCCCCGCCGGGGCCGGCAGCCTCCCTGCGCTCCAGGCGGGCGCCTGCCCCCCTAGGGAAACGCAAGAGCCAACCTTGCAAACACCTTTCCTCCCCCAGCCTGTCCTTGGGCTGCCGCAAGTAACTCCCCCTCCTCCACACTCGCACACGCACCCCCCCCCCGTCGCAGCGCCTGCCCTTCCCTTCGGTGCCCAGCTGCAGCTCCGGGCAGCGGCACGACGGCAGCGCGGAGACGGCGCCCGAGCCGCAGCGCTCGCCTCCCGCCTCCGCGGCCAGGCCAGGCCAGGCAGCGCTGCCCCCCCGACAGCGCCGAGCACGGCTAGCTCCTCGGCGCCGCGTCCCCCGAGGGCGGGCCGCAAGTCGCAGGTCCCCTGCGGCGGCGAGGATGCAACGCCCCCAGCGCGACCCTCACCGCTGCCTCCCACCTGCTGCTGCTGCTGCCGGATGCGCCCGGCGCCGGCACCGCTGCAGACTGCGCCCTCGGGCACGTCTCCGCCCGCCTTCCCCGTGCCCCCCAACCCAGCCGGCTGAGGAGGTGGGGGGGGGGGGGGTCGCATCCCACCTGCAGCACGCCGCTGCTCGCACACGCCTCCCTGCCAGCGGCTGAACCCCGCCGCAGCGCAGCGCAGCGCAGCGCAGCCTCGCCCCGGCGCGCCCTGCAGCGCCCCGGCTGCCCTCCCCGTCTGCGCACTGGGCCGCGGCCAGCCGGGGCACCCCGCCACCCGCTCGCCCCCGCAGCGCCCCGACGGCTAGCCCCTGCCCCGCGGGAGAGCGGCTGACACGGCGGGGAGCCGCCCGGGCACCTCTGCCCCGGGGTTGGGGTGGGGGGGGGGGAAGCCCCGGGACTCGCCCGCTCCCGGCGGGGCGGCCCGGGTCGGGGCAGCGCCTCCCCCCCCCCCTTGCACCGCCCCGCACTCACCGGCGCGGCGCCGCGGCCCGGCTGGCGGCGGAGCCCCCGCGGGCGGCCATGGGGCGGCGGAGGAAGAGGAGGAGGAGGGCGGCGGCAGCTCCGGCGCTAGCGGGAGAAACTGCTTGTCATGGCAACCCGCGCCGAGCCGGGCCGGGCCGGGCCGGGCCGGGGCGGGTCCCCGCCGCCGGGGGCGGGACTCTCTTAAGGTGGCGGCTCGCCCCGCCGGCCGTTAAGGGGGACGGGACGGGACGGTGCATGCACCGCCAAGTGCTGCGGGTTCCCCCCAGGTCAGTGCAGGGCATGCACCCCCCCGGCGGTATCGACCCCTCGGGTTAGTGCCGTGCATGCACCCCCGAGCAGCATGCACCCCACCAAGGCAGTGCGGTGCATGCACATCCCCAAGCACTACTGAGCCCTGTTGACCCCTCCCCCAGGTCAGTGCAGGGCATGCACCCCCCAAACAGCATGCACCCCACCAAGGTAGTGTGGTGCATGCACCCCCAAGCACTATTGACCCCCCCCAGATCAGTGCAGGACATGCACCCCCAAGCGGCATGCACCCCACCAAGGTAGTGTGGTGCATGCACATCCCCAAGCACTATTGACCCCCCTCCCCCAGATCAGTGCAGGGCATGCACCCCCGAGCAGTATGCACCACCAAACAGCATGCACCCCACCAAGGTAGTGTAGTGCATGCACCCCCAAGCACTATTGACCCCCCCCAGATCAGTGCAGGGCATGCACCCCTGAGCAGTATGCACCACCAAACAGCATGCACCCCACCAAGGTAGTGTAGTGCATGCACCCCCAAGCACTATTGACCCCTCCCAGATCAGTGCAGGGCATGCACCCCCGAGCAGTATGCACCACCAAACAGCATGCACCCCACCAAGGTAGTGTAGTGCATGCACCCCCAAGCACTATTGACCCCCCCCAGATCAGTGCAGGGCATGCACCCCTGAGCAGTATGCACCACCAAACAGCATGCACCCCACCAAGGTAGTGTAGTGCATGCACCCCCAAGCACTATTGACCCCTCCCAGATCAGTGCAGGGCATGCACCCCCGAGCAGTATGCACCACCAAACAGCATGCACCCCACCAAGGTAGTGTAGTGCATGCACCCCCAAGCACTATTGACCCCCCCCAGATCAGTGCAGGGCATGCACCCCTGAGCAGTATGCACCACCAAACAGCATGCACCCCACCAAGGTAGTGTAGTGCATGCACATCCCCAAGCACTATTGACCCCCCTCCCCCAGATCAGTGCAGGGCATGCACCCCCGAGCAGTATGCACCACCAAACAGCATGCACCCCACCAAGGTAGTGTAGTGCATGCACCCCCAAGCACTATTGACCCCCCCCCAGATCAGTGCAGGGCATGCACCCCCGAGCAGTATGCACCACCAAACAGCATGCACCCCACCAAGGTAGTGTAGTGCATGCACCCCCAAGCACTATTGACCCCTCCCAGATCAGTGCAGGGCATGCACCCCCGAGCAGCATGCACCCCACCAAGGCAGTGTGGTGCATGCACACCCCCAAGCACTATTGACCCCTCATGTCATTGCAGGGCATGCACACCTGAGCAGTGGCACGTACCCCACCAAGGTAGTGTGCTTCATGCACCCCCAAGGTGATAAGGGTACCCCCCCTCCAGGCAGTGCTGGGCATGCACCCTCAGGTGGTGCAGGCCCCGCAGGGCAGTGCGGACACCCCCAGCCTGTGTGGGACCCTTCCCAATGCACTGCAGTGCCTGCACCCTGGGTGGGGTGGGGAGGTGGGACCCTCCCCAAGGCAGCAAGGTGCATGCACCCCTGAGCAGCGTGGACCCCCCCGGGCCAGTGGGGGTACCCAAGCAGGGTCGGTGCACTCCTGTACAGGACCCTCCTCGCTCCAGCTGATCGCCTCTAGAGCACCCAAAGTCGACGCACGGCAAAGTCGGGGTGCCTCCTCGTGGGTGCTGGGGTTTGCCCGTGCGGAGCCAGCAAGTGCCCAGGGGGGTGTCAGCGGCCCTGCAAAGCACGAGGCAGAGCTCTTGGGCACCCCTTGGGTGACTGTGTCATTTGAGGGGGCAGGGGGTATGTGCATTTTTTGAGTTGCACAGGATTGGAGCATAAATAACCACCCTTTCACGCAGGCCAACCCGACCACCCCCACATTTTTTAGAAGCATATGAAATGCTGCAGTCAGACTGAAAGCTGCACTATTGCACGGGTGCAACAAGACTGGTGCAACATTTGGGTGTTGGCAACCTTAAATTAGGGTTAATCCTGTTTCTATCCCTACGTTTGGGCTTGCAACCTGGTTCAAGTTAAACCAGTGTAACATCTGTGCACGCACAAGCCCTAATTAGTGTTTGTAACGTTTTTTTTTTTCCCCTCCTCGAGGGCCTGCACCTCCATTACTTTGCATTCCTGCGCCGGCCCGGGGGGGCCGCAGAAGACGACTTCCTCGCACAGGAGCACCGGGAGAGCCAAGGCCCTGCCGCCCAGCACCCAGCAAACGCTTCCAGGCCCTTTTGCAGGAATTCCTCCGCCTGCTAATCGAAAGGCGCTGGTAAGAACGCGTCCGTTCGGCTTTCAGCGAGGTGGCTCCGTCTGGCTCGGAGAGCTGATGGTGGCGGTGCAAAGCCCCGCTGTGGACCCTCGCGGGGATTTCTCCCTCCCTGCACCGAGGCGCCTGCAGGGCCGCTGAGCGTGGCGTATCCCACGCATCCTGCCTGGTTGTTTTTCCTGTTGCTTGGCAAAGAGGGACTCTGGTGCTGGGTGCACGGCTGGGCGCTGCTCTGAGCCGCTGCTGGAAGCTGAAGCAAACCTGTGCTAGTTATCTGGAGTCGACTAAAAGTCGTCAGAGCTGCCAGCGCAACTCTTAATTAAAGCATCTCTTTCCTTTCAATAGTTTGCAACACAGAGGGTATCAGCCTGCTCGTGCTCTCTGCAGGGGGGTGCAGGCAGGGGGCTGAGCACTGCCTCCCCTCCCGCTGCAAAGCCAAAAGCGGGAACAAACAGGCCGGTTTCAGGCGGCGTCCTGCTCCCCCACCCCCCAAATAAAAGGCGGCTTGCAGAGACCACCGTTTGTCTGGGTGACTGGAGAAGGCTCGAAAAATACAGGGAGGAACAGACGGCAGACGGCATTTCCAATGGTCTGGGATGCAAAAAGGGCTATTGAGGCATAATAGCCTTTTAAAACAGCTTTTCTGAGCTTGGAAGGAATCTCTGACCATCTGGATTTGGACTCCTGAAAGGAAATAAGGCCTCCTGCCTGAGGGAACCTGTTGTTAACAGAGGGCAGTTCGCATTTGCAGAAATGTCGAGAATTTGCAGCCTCCTTGGGCTTCAGCTGAAATTGGGAAAGGCAGATCTTCCCAGCCTGGGTGCTCCGCGCTTCTCACTGAAGGAAGCGGCCAAAAAGCCGCTTCGAAATGTGCTTCCCATCCAGTGGCAGCCTGCAATTACAGTCCTAGTACTTAGCAGCTCCTGCCCGCCGTGTTTCCATTACGTCTGGAGCAGCCATAAACAGTCGGTCTAAAAGCCCCTTCCATGTCACACGTAAGGAAAAGCGCACGGAGGAAAGTCAACATCCGCAGCGGAGCGGGAGCCGCGCGGGCAGGGCGAGCGGCTGCGGCGGTTTGCGGATGCTCAGCCGCGCTCGCAGCGCGCCGCCGCCGCGTCCCGGAGGGCCGACCCGCAGGCGCGCGCCGCCCGGGCAAGGCCGGCAGGGCAGGGGACGCTGGGCTCCCGCGGGCAGGTCTCCGCAGGGCTGCTCCGCTGCTTCGTGCTTGTGCCTTTGGCCCCCTCGCTAGCCTCGGACCCTGGCTGGGTATTCGGTTTGTTCCCTTTTCTCCCGCTCCGGCTCCGGCCCCGTGCGTGGAGCTGGGAGCCGGCCGCAGGGAGCGCCGCGCGTTTCCTGCCCGGAGCTTCGGCCAGCAGCGTAAAAAAATACCCCCGAAAGGGGAAAGATCGGTCAACCAGACCAAGATCGGTCTTCTTTAAGAACTGGGCTTAACCGATGATTTCCCTTTAAGAAGAGTACCAAACTTCATCATGATTTGTCTTTAACGTCTCCCAGGCTGGGAACTTGTCGGTGGAGTTTTAGCCCAAAATGAATTGGATCAGCCAAGTTGTTATCAGTCACGTTATGAACCCATTCAAAACCCAGGGCCAGATCCGGATCTCATCTCCGCCGGTACAGACCCAGCGTCGCTCCGCGGGAGTCAACGGAGAAGCTTTTTGCACCGTGCCGGAGAGCCGAGGGCAGAATCGGACCCCCCCAGGGTTTACAACGGAGACACTGGACTGACTGCGGAGCCCAAGGCAGAGCCGGGCGCCTGCAAAACCTCTCTCCGTTCAGGGCTAAAACCAGGGAGAGCGCGCGCGGGCGAGCGAGCAACTCCGCTTGCTGCGTGCAGGCTGCTGCCGCAGGAGCCGCACGGGTCCCCGGGGGCGCCGCCGGCCCCGCGCGGCGCGGGACGGGCGCGAGGAGGCCCCGGGGCGGCCGGCCTCCGGGCGATGCTGCTGGAGCAGCGCGAGCCTGCTGCCACGGACTTTTTCCTGCCTCTTCTTCTTCCCTTTCGCTCCCGGGGCCCAGCCCCAGGTTTCGCTGCCGTTTCGGCGGCGTCCCAGGCGCCCGCCGAGCTGCCGTGCCGTTTGCGAGGCCCAGGCTGGAGGCCAGAGCGAGGAAGGCTCGCGGGCTGCCGGCGGGATACAGCCCGTCCGTGCGCCGTTTCCCACCTCCGCCTCCCGTCCGGCTTGTCCCGCTGGGGGCTCGGCTGTCCCCTGGCTCCGGGGCAGCTCCCCGGCGCCTTGCCGCCCGGAGCCGTCCCGCTGTGCCATTGCTAAAGACACCTCTCCTGCACCTGGAGCGTTTCCGCTACCAAGTACTGTAACGACGCTGCTCGTTTCTAATTAAGCCGCTACTTCATTATGGGCGGGAAGGGGCTGGAAATAAACTGTACAAAAGGGCGGGAGGGATTCGGGCCCCGTTTTACTTGATGAACGCGATGAGGAGACAAAACTGTTCGTGCCCCGAAGGCAGCCGGCACCGCACGGCCTCCAAGCCGGCAGCTTGGAGTATTTTGCCGCTGTGGCTGTCTCGCAGGCAGCGCGAGGTCGTGGCGACGGCCCGGGGACGGCTCCGCGAGCGGAGCAAGAGGCAGAACCCCCCCCCTCCATGCATCTTGCCAACTGCGTCCACGGGCAAACAGAAATAAATGGTTTTATTTGAATAATAACCATCAATAATGCATTGCTAGGAAGAGGCGGAGGACTGCAATTAAAAAAAAAAAAAAGCATTACATTGCCCGAGCAAAATCTAAATTATTCCTCACAGCTTCTCCGCTCGCTGAGTTATATTAAACCGAAACGGTTCCTGGTGCGGCGTGGCGCGGCGGAGCCGGGGAGCCCTGCGGAAGGCAGAAAGAAAGGCAGAGGGAAAAAAAGGAGAGGTGAGAAAAAAGAAGAGGAGCCCTGATGTAGGGGGTTATAAATATTTTACAACCGGGGAGCGCAGAGCCGTGGATATAGAGGCGATTGCGGGCGTCTCTGGTGGGAGGGAGGAATTCATCATGTAAACGGAGGAGAAACTTTCCGAGGAGCAGGCGGACGCCCACGGCCGAAGCGAGTCGGCAGGGCACCGCGGCCCGGCCCCGGGAGAAGGGAGCCGTGCAATCCCCGCGATGCTCCCGCAGCCCCCAGGTAGCACCGGCGACCCTGGGCGCGGGCTCCCTTCCCAGGGCGCTGGGTCCCTGGGTGCACCGCCTCCGCGGTGCACGCGCGGCCTTGCAGGGTGTTGCAGCTCTGCAGTGCCGCGGGCCGGCTGCCGGGATTGCAAACCCGCTCGGGTTTGCCCACTCGGTCGCGGAGCGATTTGCAGAGCAGCGGCTCCTGCATTTTTTGCCCCGCGTCCGGCCTCCCTCTCTGCTTTGCACCGTCTGCGATTTGGCGGGAGGGGGCAAAGGAAACGGGGAGGGCAACCGAGCACCAGCCCCGGAGCAGACGTCACCCTCGGTGCCTGCGCCCAGATGGCCGGGACAGCAGACGTGCTCTTCCCCGGGGGAGTCAGGGGCTCCCGGTCTGCGCCGGCCCCAGCCATCTCCCCCCGTACCCCCGTCAGCAGCGACTGGGAAAGCTCAAAGGTGCACGCTGAGAGCCTCTGCAGGTATTAAAACCCCTGCACCTAAAAGCGCCTCTTTAAAAATTAAAGCCTTAGCGAGAAAGAAATGAGTCGTGACGGGGAGAGAGATGAAGCTCGCGGCAAATCACCGTAGAAAGGAGAGCCAGCGCCGGGGACGGGCTGACCGGAGCCGTGACCGGCTCTGACGCGCCGGGCAGAAGGATGGGAATTCAATGACAAGCCCGTGGCCAAGGCACAGGGCCGCCGGCAGGGCCAGGGCGCAGGGCACCTTCCCCGGCCCTCGGTCTTGTGCATCCCTGCCGCGCTGAGCAGCGTTTGTCCCCGTAGGCCGTGCAGACGTGGAGCCCCGGGGCCGAGCTGCGGCCGAGCGCCGGCTCCCGGGGCCGCGAGGACGCCGGCGGCTCTGCTCCCTGTGGTCCCCTCCGCAAGGACCCCGAGCGCAGCGAGGGCGGGCGCCGCTGGATTTACCTGCGCTCCCTCGCGCCAGCAAACCGAACGCTGCGCTGCCTAATGCTGGTACGTTGTCTGCAGTCGCTCGCGCTGCCGGTCGGCGCAGCCGCCCCTCCGCCGCGAGATGCGCGCGGGTCTCGCGTCGGCCGTGACGCGAGCCACTCGTTTCCCCCCCGACTGCCGAGACGACTCAGCAGCTACTTCTCCGCCGTGACGTACGCACCCGTCCTTAATTTCTACTGCCGCCGCCGACATGCTTTCTTCCTTCCCCCCTTCCTCGCAGCCCCGGCTTGCCGTGGCAGGCTGCGTCCCCTTTGCTCACGGCCGCCCCTCTGCACCGCCGCAACCCTGCCAGCGGGGCCGAGACAGGAGGCTCGGCGGCGCGGAGCCCCGCGTCCCCGGCAGCGCCCCACCAGCCGCGATCGCGCGGGACGCGCGTCGCACGCCCGCACCCGTCCTTTCCCTATGACTCCGGATCAGAGCTCCCTGCCAAAAACCGGCATTCGTTTCGGGGAGGGAAACAGTGCTTTTGCCAGCAGGGCGTGTAGGAGGGAGGGTGATTTCTGCATTCCTTCCTAAAGCGGAGTGTGCCTCCGTGGCCCGGTCAAGGGGACGTTGCAGCGGATGACGGCCGATGATGCTGCGTGTGACTCCACAGGCCTGCGGCACTGCCTACACCTATGTATTTAAAGATACGTGTGGCCGGGCTTGGCCCGGGGAACGCGCCCCAGCGGGCAGGGCTGCTGCCGGCTCCCGGGACGCGATGCCGCGGCGGGGATGCAATGCTGCGGCGGGGGGCACGGGGCCGGGAGGGTGGCGCGCACGGCTCGCTCGGCGCAGCGCTTCGCCAGGGTTGCGCGCTGTGCGGTCTGGCAGCGGCAGGGCTGCGCGCACGTGTTTGTAAATACATGAAACCCGCGGCTCGCGGAGGAGGACAAGAGCCAAGCGCCTGCGATTGCCGGCACGGGGAGCGCAACCTTCGGGGAGCGGAGTTCTCTGCGCTCTTTACGGAGCTCAACCGAAATTGTTCTGCTCTGCCGAGCTGGAAAGTGGCTGCAGATGGCATCACCCAGGCATTTGGTCTCAAGAACAGACTGTGCCATTCGCTGCGGGCAGCGCCGTGAGCAGACGGGGAGGGGGTGAAGCGCTGCGACCGATGGGGTGCCGCAGTCGGAGGAGACGCAGGCTGAGGCTCCCCCCGCCCCGGCTCTGGGTACGCCACCTAACATTGCACCCGCCGGGCGCTCGGAGAGCCAACCGAGCCCGCGTGGGCTCAACTCTCCCTTGTGCAAACCCAGCCCTGGGTGGAAACACGGCAAAGAGCCCTTTGCAGCAGGGCTGGAGGGGAGGCAAAGAGGCTGCAGGCGGCGGAGGGGGCCCGGGGAGGGACCGAGCCCTCCAGCCGTACCAGATGCGCAGCCCGGACTCTTTCCCTTTGTCCTGTTCCCTGACTAATTTCCTTCCTCCCTTTCCTCTTGTTTTTTTCTACCCTCCTGCTTCCCATCTGCCCCGCTCCGACGAGCCCTGGCGCGAGAGGATCAGCATTTTCCTCCCGCGGCCGAGCAGAGCGGGGATTGGCAATGTGGTTTTACACCCAAACGCTAGAGTAAACCGAAAGGAGACAAGGTAGCCACAGGGCCGACGCTGTTTCCCCCCCCCCCCCGGCGGCAGGGGAGATCCTCGTTCAGGTTTGGAAGAAACGAAACGCTTTGGTAGTCCGTTACCGGCTGACAAACAGCACAGCGGCGTCGGGCAACGGAGCCAGACAAAACGCAGCCCCCGCTGCGAGCATAATTCAGGCACTGCCTTTAAAGGGAAACGGCTTTGATGAGGCTGGAGCCGGCCCCTCGCGCGGCACTATCTGCCCGCGATGACTAACACGGTCCCCAACACACCCTCCGCTCCGGAGGGCTGCGGTAGGAACCGCTATCAGAAAGCAGAAGCTGGTTCCTTCCCTGTTGCTCCTCACTAAGATTTTCCAGTGACCTATCGTTCTGCAGCGCTAACGGAAACTTCCCCAGGCCCCAACCTTTGCTCGTCTTAGGCATTTTTTTTTTTTTTTTTTTGTCCTCCAGCTGCATCTCAGCATCGGCTGTCCAAACCGATCACTCTTGCAGGAGGAGCGTCGCCCCCGGCATCGCACGCTTGCCTCCGAGCGGGAGAGGCGCTTGGCTTTGCTCCAGGCACGCGCCAGCGCCGGGGACCCGCGAGCACAAGGACATCCATCAGCCACGGCGCTTCGGGCGCGGGCCGTCCGCCGGCGGCACCCGCCGCTCCTGGCGCAAGGCAGCCGTCTCCAGGCACGGCACGATACAAATAACAGCTCAGCATAACTTCGGCGTTAGTGATTCAAGCGTTATCGGGCACATTTTTGCTGAGGACATAACTTCAGAGAAGAAGTAAAAGCGCAACTGGAGGGAAGATGGAAGATGCTGTAGCTTTCCGTGAACTAAATACGTGTATAAGGACCCTGTGCCTCGGGCTGAGCCCGCTTCCCAGGGAGGCAGAAGACCACAGGCCCCAATACCACTGCAGAAGAAACAGGCTCTCAAGAGTATTTTGGGAGTCTGTGAAACCAACTGGAAGACGTCCTGCACCCAGGTGCCGGCAGGATGCCCAGAGAGCCTTATCTAAGCTCACGGACAGGAGCAGGCCCGCGCGCAGGCACATTGCAGCCGGCGCCTTGCGCATCCTCCGTGCACCTTCCCGCGGTTGCTCTTGGGCAGCAGACTGGCTCTGGGCCAGGCTGGAACGAGCTGGGCGCCTTGGCCGGGGCCACCACCACCAACCACAGCAGCGTCCCCAGCCCAGCGACTCACCCTCACGCTAATCCCACCTCCTCCGCTGCACTAACCCAGCCTCAGTCAACTCCTCGATTATTAATTAACAAGCCCCACAGACTGTAATCCCCAGGACATGCTCAACTAGAGGCAGCAGACAGCCAGAGAGCTCTCCTAATGCTCGTTCCCTAAATCTGTTTCTAATTAGGAGTTGACTTACCCCTGCAATTAATTGCTGGAGTCATTCATTAGTCACCAGATATCAGAGATGATCTGTTTGGAAGAGGAGGCAGCGGAGCGCCTAAGCAATTAATAAGGAAAGGAGAGATGGGGATGGGAGGGGAGATGGGGGGAATCACCCGGGGGCGCTCCTGCAGCCCGGCACCGGCCGAGGGTAGGGAATATCCCCGTCCTGTGATGTTGCCGGAGACAACAGGGAGGTGCAGACAAGGCGTAAGGAGAGCGCAAGCTCTTTCCTAACGCCTCCGTGACAAGCGGGCGACAGCTCTTCCTTGCCTCAGTTTCCCCGGCCGCCCGCTCACCCGCCTCACCCGCGCTGCAGGGTTTACAGAGCACGTGAAGCCTTTTGGCCGAAGGCACCGCTGAAAGCTTTGCGAGCTATTATTAGCTTTAAAGGAAGTAAAAGTGTCTCTGTGCCTCAGCATTTAATTTTTCCTCCTAATTCAATCTGTGCGATGATGAATTAACCCTGCACCGCCCATACACGCACTCGTCTAGGAAATCACCAGCCTGCAGGTGGAAAAGCCTTACTTACGTTGCCCATTGCTTGCGGGGCGTCCCAGGTGCAGACGGCGAATACCCGCCGCTGGGGATGCAGGTGGGTTTGTGGCCTGGGACCTACCACAAAATCAACTGTGCAAGCGGGAGCAAGGGGCAAAGTGCAGGGGGATGCCCCAGAATTAACCAATTCCCCCAGCTCAGCCAGGACGCCAGGGATTTACAGAGCTGTCCTTATAGCTCTGTGCCCATGGCTGTGCCAAGCAGCGCCCGGCTCATACAGACGCTGATCCGGCCGTGAGTCCCTGAGTTGTCCGTGAAGGCCCGGGAGCACAGGGTGCCCCACAGCAAAGCGATCCCGGGAGCTGGCAGCCGTCAGCGCCGGGCGAGCGGCAGCACGGGGCTCCTGGCCGTCCTGGAGGGATAATAAGGGCATTTTTCAGGCAGTTGTGATGGGGCTGTTTTGGTGATGTGCAAACTCTGTGCCAGCTCCTGCTGCCAGGTCACCAGGTCAGGACAGAGCTCGGGGTGCCTTTGGTGCAGAAGCAACTTTAGGGTTTCTCTGAGTATGTCAGGTGAAGACATTTAGGAAAAAATGGCTTAAGTGACAGAGGAGATGAGCTGCATTCTGGGCTAATGGCTGGTAAAATTACATTAAAAAAATGGAACAAAACAAACCCTTGAAGGTAGAAGAAGATTGTAAACAGCAAGAGAAACTAGGACAACTTCTAAGCGGGAGTAGCTGTTTATTGCTTGTTGACAGGGGAACCTCAGATGACTCAGGTTGGTGACGGCCAGGCCAAGGCCAATAATTCCAGCTCTCCTGGTGACTGGTTCAAGTCCAGGCTGAGTTAAGCAGTGACCCTCACCCAGTGATGGGCTGTGTGACAAGGACCGGGGTGGTTCTTGGCCCTGCTCCTAGTGGGGCCAGGTTTCTGCATAAGAAGGCTTTGAGCTGGAGGCTTTGGCTTCTTGCCCCCCTGAAGTGCTCTCTGCAGATTTTTGGTTTGATCTGCGCTCAGGGGTAATGGGGATGGGTCGTGGTTGGGTGGCGGGGGTTGGGGGGGGTTGGGATGGGTCATGGATGCGTGGTAGGGCTCCTGCACGTCTGTGGGATGCGTAGGGTTGAAGACATGGTGATAGAGCTGCTTAATGAAGCAGCATGGGGCGAGGAGTGCTGTCTCTTATTGCAGTGTGACAAAACCTAGAAACCACCCTGTGCTTTGCCCTCTGGGGTGTATGTACCAGTGTTCAAAGACAGCATTTCTAAACCCAAACTGTAGCAATAAAAGTTGCAAAGCTGAGTTCAAGAGGGCCATCAAGGGCTCATTGCCAGTGAGCTGGTTGGGAGCTGGCAGTGACTCTGCATCCTGTCCCACCTCTCTGAGTCACTGAGATTTACCCTCTTTCTTTTGTCTCCTTATCTGGGTGTCTATGGCTCCAGGCCCCTTCTTTATCTTCCCATCATCATTTCCAAGCAGCTCCAGTCTCCAGTCTCTCCCTTATTTTGGGCTGTCCCTTGTTTTCTCCATCTAGGTTTGAGGAACTGCATGTAGAGGTGCTGGGCTCTGGCTGACCTGCTAAGGTGGGAGAAGGGAGAGGTCAGTCCCCTGAGAGTCCTCGGCAAAGGCTGCGGCAAGGACACCTCCATCCAGGACTGGGCTGAGGGCCAGCAAACACATTGCAAAGCCAGCTGGCCTCACAAAACCACCTTTCCCCCCCACCAGATCCTCAACAACCACATGCTTTCTAGTCACCATGAGCCAGGACAGGACTGAGCCACTCGCCTGGAGGCCAACGGGCTCTGCAGACCCTCAGCCGGCGCCTGAGCCAGACAGCCCTCGGCCCCAGGCAGTTTCGCGGAAGGGCTATTTTCTGCTTCGGCCTCGCGGCTGATGAGTCAGCCGGGGACGGTGGGGCAGGATCCCCTGGAGAAAGCTGCAAGCAGCGCTCAGACAGGGAGGCAATGCTTTCCGCACGCCTCCTGCAGCCCCAAGCAGACATCTAGCGAGATGGATGGGAGGGGGGTGAGATGGGTAAATAGGCACTGAAAGGAGAGCAATGAATAATGAAGACACCTGGGCATAAGATAGATAGAAACGGGCAGTGTGACGGATGCAGAGGGACAGAGAGACAAGCGTGTGGCCAGACAGACAGCTGCATCACCCGCAAAGCTGATGCAGAAATGCCAAAGTAAGGCCTGTAATGAAAACGGACGGGGCGCCGGGGGCCGCGCATCCGAAGGGAGCCCCCCCGCTGCCCCTGCCCGGCAGCGGGCGCAGAGGGAGCAGGAAGGGGGAACGGCGGCGGCCGCTGCGCTGTGGCCGTGGCCGTGCCCAGGGTGGGAAGGGGCCGTGCAACCTGGGACCTTGCTCTGCCGCTCTGCGACTGGCTCCATCCGTGCAGCGAGCGGGCTGCAAGGGGAAAAGCCCAGGGCACTGCTCCTTTCTCCGTTGGCCATCCTCATTCCCGGGGAGGGGGGAAATGACACAGGGTAAGAGGAAGAGTTGGGGAGAGGAAGATGCAGCCAGCCACGGCGGCCAGCTTTTAATAAGACCGAGCGCTTCCGAGCATCCCCGGCAGCGCGTTTGGGAAGAGCCAGAGACGGACGGAGCGCAGCCCTGCACACATCCATAACCGTACGCCCTGCGGCTGCTCGCATTGAGCACGGCCAGGACAGTCACATCGATGAGGAAGCGACAGGCTTTGCTGTGGACCCGAGGAGGAGCCCGGGCTCTGCCGCCGGCCTCCGCGGCCCAGCACAGGGCTCGCGGGAAGCAAAGGCGGCGCTCGGGGCTCAGCGCAGCTTGGGGACAGGCTTTCGGAGGAGCTTGGTGCTCCTGACTTCCACTTGTGCGCCCCAAAACCTGCCTGCTCCCTCCTCGGAGGATGTCCTCTAGCACTGCCCCGTGGCAGCATCGCCCCCGTGAGCTGGTTCGGTGCCACCGCCCTCGGCTCGCGAGACCCGCTGCGTCTCCCAAAGCCTCCGCTGCCGGAGCCCTGCCTTTACGGGGACTTCTCATGCCGTCCCTCCGTTTCAGTCTGCACCCTCCGCAGGCGGCCCGTGCCTCGCTCGCGGGACCCCGGCGGCGGGCGCCCGCTGCTCACCGCCTCGTCCGAGCTCCCTTGCCACCAGCCACGGGTGGGCAAGAATAAACACATCTGTGCAGCCCGCTCGTGACATGCATTTCCATAAGGGGAAGGGAACCCGCCGGCGCCGCTGGAGGTGCCCGCTCCAGCCCAGCTCGCTTCCAGCCCGGCGGGGAAAGGGCGGCTGGGGGCTCCCGCAGAGCCTGAGCCCACCCGCCGCCCTCGTCCTCCCCGAGGCAGGGACCGCGGCGAACGGGGCAAACCTCTCTTTCCCTTTTGGCACGGGGCAGGAAGGGAGGCTGGAGGCAGCCGAGCCCCCCGGGGCTCCCAGCTCGCACGGGATTGCCAGCGCCGCGGGGATCGGGCAGCTGCCTGCCGCTGCAGGTGCTGCTTTGCGACCCATCAGTTAAGGACATCCCTGCGAGGAGCGTGTGCGGCGCGTCGCTTCCAATATCCGTCTGTTTTCCTACCCTGCCATGGAGACAGCTTTCTTATATAAACCCTGCTAAGTAGGACGGCCTTTTATATCTCTTTCTCCCATCGCTCCTGGTGGCTCCGGAGGCTCCAGGTCTCCGAGCCACGCAGACTGCCTGCTTGCCAGCGGAGGAAAAAAGCGGTCAGCGGCTGGGCTGGCGGCGCTGCCTGGCCGGCGGCTCCTCTCCGCGGCGGGCGCCCGAAGGGGCTGCGCGCAGCAGCACCCACGCCCAGCACGGGGCCGCTGCATTAATTCAAAGAGGTTCACGCGTCGCCACCCCCCCCCCCGGGGGGGATGCTGCAAACCACCAGCCTCGCAGCAGAGCGCGCGCGGGGTGAGCGCGAGGCCGCGGCACCACCGCGCTTAGATGCCTTTCGGTCCCCCCCGTGCTCAGCGCCCCTCTCCTGCCCTCGCCGGCTGCAGCATCCCCCCGCGGGCCAGCTGCCGGCAGGATGGCGGGCCGACCAAATCCGTGATCCTTCGCAGCTGCTGTCAGCCAGAGCATCTCCTCTTCCCTGCCCCAAACCTCCCCACTGCCTCTTCTCCAGCCCTTTCAGAGATCTGAAATGACAGCATTAACGAGTAAATTTTTGATGAACAGGCTATTAAATATTTGTGGCTGTTGCATGTGCTTTCAATTATTCAGCGTGAAAACGCAGGCGTGGTGTAGGCGGTCTCGGAGCAGCTCTCCCCGCGGCAGCAAAGGATGCGTCGGCCACGCGTGCAGCTCTGCCGCTCTGGGGGCGGCTGAGGGATCCCGGCTGGAGCAAAAACCTCCTGGATAAAGCTGGTCCCCTGGCAAAATCACTTCAATTTCCATGAAGATCCTCCCAGGGAGGAGGAAGGACACTTCAAAGGGGAGAAGCTTGCCTTGCTGCGACAGAAAATGCTGCTCTCAGGACCGCGACACCTTCGTGCAATCTTAACTTTGCTGCCTGGTTTTTACGCTGGTGTTCTCCCCTGTCCCCGGCGGATGGGCTCTGCTTGCTGGCGACGCGGCAGAATTTGCCCTTGGAAGCGCTCTGCCACCCAACTCACTAGTGGAGATTTTTGAAATAGAACAACAACATACGCGCCCGAAAACGGCAATTAGAAATGAAGCGGCGCTTCGGAGCAACGCTCCTACCAACCCCAAACTTGTACCTGTCAGAAACTGTCGTTTGGGGGCAAAGCCGAGAAAGACGGCGTTTGGACTCCGTTGGGCACGAAACGGATGGTGACGCATCCTTGCTGCTTCTGAGGAAGGAGGATGAAGCTGCCCAGCTCCGAGCCCCAAAGCCTCCCTTGAAGAGGTCCACGAGAGGCAGGAAGGGCAGTGCGCCGCAGGAGCAATGAATCAGGTCGCTCCGAAGGATGCCAGCAGCTCTGCTGGCTTCCTCAGCTGACGAGCAAACCCCGAGCACTGTTCAGACCAAAACTGCATTTTCCAATGTCAATGTTTCCCACAAAAGAGAAACGTGGCACTTTGACCAGCTCGGGCCCGGGAACACCCTGCTGCCGTGTCGTGCGTGGAGGCCGGGCCGTTCTCGCCCTGGTGGCCTGGGCACACTCCAGCTTGGGTGTTTTTTATTGCCCTACGTAAGCGGCCGTTGCATTTTCAGTCCCGTTGCGTGTGATAGTGCCACTGAAGGATGCTCAACAGCTCCAGCCTCTCGCCCTTCCTCCACCTGCTTCCAGCTTTTGCAAAGGGATCGCCACGTCCGCGGGGAGCACCTCGGGGGCGCGGAGCATCCCTCGGGCCCCGCGTCCCTCGCTGGAGGCAGCAGCACGGCGGGGCAGAGCCGGTGCTGCCACTGCTGCAAATTTGGGCTAGCGTGGCCGGGGTCTGTGGAGGAGAGGGGCTGAGCAAAGAGCTCATGACTGCATCGCTGGGCTCCGTCGGGGACACGGGTGCCACCCAAACCCGCACCCTGCCAGGCACCCACGCTCGCTTTGGCAGCGCTCGTTACGCTCGGTGCTTCGTAATCAGGCAGCCCTGGAACATACCTGAGGGAAGCAGCCAAGAGGCATAAAATCCCCGCTGAGCCACTGCCAGCCAGAGGAGCTGCAATTAAAACAAAATGATTAATCACAAACAGTGAGTGGCTATAAAACTTTCCAGTAATAGGAGCGAGGCCTGGACCGGCAGCGCGGGAGCTGGAGAGCGCGCCTGGCTGCACCCGGCGAGCAGCGGCGCGCTTGCAGCGGGGTTTAGGAGACGAGCGCCGGCCCCACCGAGGGCAGCGAGGGTCCCCGGTGGCTCACAAAGCACCGAGTTCCCTTTTGGCTCCGGAGAGAGGACGACGGGGCTGGAGAGCGGCCCTTCGGCCAGCAGACGGAGATGCTCGCTGGGCTGGATGCTCTCGGCCGCGGTACCTGCTCCTCCCGGCGGGCAGACGCCCGCGTCTGGGTTGCTCTTGCCGGCCGCAAGGGAGGCAAGAGGGGAGGCGGCGGGTGCTTTGGGGAAGAATATATCAGCAGGGTGGATTTAGGGTGCTCCCTTCCCCGAGCATTATTTGATGGCTCCCCCAAAGCTGCATCCCCATTTCAGCCTGCTCCGAGCCCGGAGAGCATCCAGTGGTTAACGCTGGTGCCGCGTTCGATCGCTCCCACCAGCCAGGGGGGACAGTGCAAATAAATACCCATAAATTACACAGGAGAGGGTCACCTTTGCAGCCAGATATGCCCACTACCTTGGGGCAATGGAGAGCAGGAGCGACCAGCTCTCCCCCTCCTGCAGCAGCTTCGCTTTGCACCGACTCCGGCGCGCGTGCGTGCGTGCACGCGCGTGGGAGGACTCGCAGCGCGGAGATGAAAGCACCCAGCTGCGCCGCTCGCACCCGTAGCCAGGTACCCGCCGAAGTGCGCTGCAAAGTTGCTTCCCTTTGAAGAAAGGAAACTCGAGGATTAGCGGGGCTCTGCCATTGCCATGACAACCCTAAAACACTTTGCAGCGGTAATTGCCCAGTGGCCAGATCCTGCTCGGCTCTGGGCTGCCTCCTGCCCGCCTGCTCCTGTTGGCTTTAAAAGCAGCATTTTTCTGAGCGGTCCGGCCCTGCAGCAGCCAGCGTCGGCCCTGCTCAAAATTGCGAGTAACTGCAATTTCTGGGGGCGCCAGGGCTAGGGGAGCAGGCAGGGGATGCCCTTTGCAGGGGAAGGGGGTCAGCCCGTGCCAGCGGGGAGGCAGAGGGCAGAGAGGGGCTGCCTGCGCCACCCAGGAGCCCCGAGAAGAGCTGGGCAACACCTGGGAGAGGACAGCCCTGGAGCATGAACCAGCCCCAGCCCCCCAAAAAGGAGCTGCCCCAAGCATCCTGCCCCATCCAAGGGCTTTTCCCTTCTGCTGAAAAAAAAGGAAGGAAGAACCCCCCCCCCAATCCTGGCACACAGCCTTTTGAACCCTCCAACCCGCCCGGCTCAGCAGCACCTGGGAGCTGGGTGGGCTGTGGGAGGTGGGAACGCTGCCGCCGCGTCCCCCCGGCCTCGGCCGGGATGATTCGTGTCTCCAGCCAAAGGGATGAAATTAGCAATTGGTCTGGCTTAACGTGGGGGGCGTCTGTCCTCCCCCAGAGAGCTCTGCAGGCAGCAGTCGTGCTGCATCGCTGTGCTGGGAAGAAAAATCAATTTCCAACACTTTATTGTTCTTATTAATAATAATAATAATAAAAAACCTTAAAATGGTGGTGCTGACCTTGGCACAGGGGGTGTGCTGGGAGTCAGCACCAGCTGGGGCAAATGGGATTTCTGCATGCATCTCAAGTCATTAACTCCTCCCAGCCAGTCATTAATCCCCAGGAAATGCCCCATGACTTGGATCATTGCTGCTTAATTAATACAAGCTCCCATCCCCGAGCCCCGGGCCAAATCCTGAAGTCACTTGGCGTGATGCTTCCCCTCGGTGCCAGCCCCGTGGGAAGCCCAAGGTGTGCTTGATAACTAAAGCCTTGGTCGTGCCCAGGCGCTCGTGCACCCTCCCTCCCCAGCGAGGCATACGCAGCAAACGCTTGTTTCCCCCTCCCCTCGCTCTTTAAAATGGCTTTCACGTAATTAGCTTTATCGCCCTTAACTTGCCAAAGATTGAAAATGCGCCGCCGCTCCTTCCCCGCTCTCTTCTGCCACGGTCTTTCGTGATCCCTCTTCTTAAAAGAGAAATAAAACCCCATTCA
This sequence comes from Struthio camelus, assembly GCF_040807025.1. NCBI lineage: Eukaryota > Metazoa > Chordata > Aves > Struthioniformes > Struthionidae > Struthio > Struthio camelus. Next base: position 6,572,942 of record NC_090965.1, on the reverse strand, counting down.
TCACAGTAATGATTTTTGTTTCCCAGCGCCGCTGGTGATTTATGGGCTCCTTTCCCAGCACCGCTCGCTCTGGTGGCAGGGCCGGCGGAAGGGGCTGGGGGGCGCCGGGGGGGACGGGCACGGGCGCTTGCACGAGCACCCAGCCTGCCCGTCCCGCAAACGCCCTGCAAGCGGCCCGGCCCCTCGGCGGCCTTTGAGGCAATAGCAGCGAAGGAGCAAAAATCTGGCCCCGGCGCCCGGCGGGGGGCTCGGTTGGGGATCGCCTCCCCCAGCTCTGCTTTGGCAGCCGGCATTTCCAAAAGAAGGGCGAGATTTTGGGGACCAGGCTTGCAGCACCACAAAAGGGCTGGGTGTTTGGCACAGTGCGGGCCGTGCTCCTCCGAAAGCCAGGCTGCAAACAGTCCCGAGGATTTCCCCTCCTCTGAACCAGCGGGAAGAAATATTTCCAACCCCGCCGGCCGCTCGAAGCCTTTTGACGAGGCCTTTTCCCGGTCCCGACATAGATGCCTCCAAAACCGGACCCTTCCCAGTGTCGCTAGCCGCTTTGCACGTTTAGGCTGCCCATAGATTTATTTTTGCCTGAGTTTATTTGCCTGCATCTTATTTTCTTCTGTTGGGCTAAAGCTATGGCTCAATTTTAGGAGTTGGAAAAAAAAAAAAAAGACGAAAGAAAGAAAATTCAGTTTATCAATAGTTTACTCAAAACACTGCTTTCCAGAAATGATAGGGAGTCAGCTCGCGGCAAGCCCCGCTCACCCGGGGAAGGGTGGCTGCAAGGGGAGACGGGGGTTTTTGCATCTCCCGCCTGCTCTCCGCAGACACCACCTCCCCTGCCTCCGAGAGCGGCGAGAGCGTGCCGGCGGCCGCCCCAGGGGCGCAGCCTCCCGCCGCCGGTTTCCGTTCCCAGCCAGCCGGCTTCGCTGGGCTGAGCCCCGGCGGCCGGGGACGCCGGAGCCGAGGAGCCCCGGCCCCACGCGGCGTCGCTCTGCAGCAGCGCAGGCTGCATCCTCCCCGCTCCGGCTGGCTGATAAGACGGCTTGATGCTATTTGTGAATATATTTATGAAATATATATATATATATATATTTTTTCCTATTGCTCAAATACAAACACAGGAGCGTTGCAGCTCCTGACCCTTCGCTGCCATGAAGACACAATGCAAAGCACAGACTGCTGTGGACAAGCACCTGCCGTGGCTGCTTACGCTGGGAATAAATCTCGTGACTCTCGTCCTGGGCTTTTAAGAGTTGTCCCATCACAACCCTCTCCCTGACAGCGGGTTCAGAACCGCAGTCGGCCGGGAGCCGGCACGCGCGGCCGATGCCTGGGAAGGGGAGGCGAAAGGAAGGAGGAACCTCCTGGGGAAGCGTCGCTGCGGCAGCCGGAGGAAGAGCAAGCGCAGAGCTGGCATCGCCCAAGGACGGGGCGCTGCCGGGGAACCTTTGCAAACAGGTATCTGTGGGCCAGGTGCTCCCGGCGTGCCCCGCGCCGCTTCCTCGGGCCGGGCTGGCGGCCGGCACCGCCGGGGCAGGACCCAGCCCGGCCTCCGCCGCAGGCACGACCGCGCCGGGCGCCGAGCCTGCGCGGACGCTGCGGGAGAAGAAAGGCGGCTCCTACCCCCTCTTCTTTCCTCCCCCTTTCCTGGGCTAAAAAGCCAAAACAGGTGCATCATTTTTTAAATCACCAAAGGGGAAAAGTCACATCGTTCGGGTTGGGTTTTAAGGGCACGCGTCAGTGGGGCCGCGCCGAGTTGCTGAGAAACATATAACGTTTTGTCCAAGAGGAATTTATGTCAGCGTGACTAATGGGAGCAATAACGAGAGCGTTCGGGATGAATCATGTAGCGGAAGCAGGACCAAGGGCATGGCGAATGGGAGGAACCTGGAGCCGAGATTTTGGGAAGAACCGGTTGATTGCAAAAGCCGATTGACACCGGAGACAGACAGGCCGGTACAGGCAGCCCGGCGCTGCCAGACCCTGCAGCGGTAGCCTGGTGGGCCGGCACGCCGGCGTCGCTCGCACGGGGCACTTTTCCTCCTGGCTCCTTTTCTCTTGCTCAGATTGACTCAGTTCTGCTGGGCTGACGCTTCTCGAGGCTGAAGACCCCGGATCATCCAGAGAGCAGCACCGGTGGGGCGCAGATGCTGGCGTTTGAGTTGTTTTTAAGCTAGCCGGGGGGTGGCCTCGCATTTGACTTACTTGCTTTTTTTGGACTCTCTTAACAGGTACTTGAAAGCCAAACCCCCGCCAGCACCGGCCGTGGAGGTGGCCTGGGTGTGAATCCAAACGAAGGGCTGGTCCCCAAGAAGTGAGGGGCAGGAAACCGCGGGTATCCGGGTGCCCCGGAGCAATCCCCTCCCGGCTTCTGCCTCCTCCTGCTGTTGGTGCGGCGGTGCAGGACAGGGACCGCCGCTCCCGGGGTGCATCCACAGCCCCGTGCACACCTGAATTTTTTGGGGGCCTCTAGTTCCCACCGCGGCTTTCCAGGCAGCGGCGATACCTGCCCGGCGTCCCGCGGGAGCGCGGCCAAAGGCGAGCGGCTGCCCGACCCTCGAGAGCTGCCGAGGACGGGGCGGAAGCGGGTTATGGCGAGCGCCTGAGGACCGTAGCTCTTAATGCACCCAACAGCCCCGTTGCACGACCGGGATAGACGTGCTCGGCCGACCGCGCCAGCAGGGCAATGAAAACGCTGAAACGCTCGCGTTTTGAGGAGCGCGGCGCCCGAGCCCTGCGGATGCGCTGCTGGCGCTGCCGACTGCGCCGGGGGGGGACGGATGGGGCAGCTCCCCACCGCCCCCCGCGCCGCCACGGAGCCGTTAAACACACGGGGATTCGCGCAAAGCTGCTTTCTACACGCGTCCCTCCGGCTCCGGCCCGCCCCGAGGAACGCCTGCATCTGCTCCTGCTTAAAACGCGCTCCTCAACCGCGCTGCTTTGTTCCAAAAAGGAGGGACACGGGGGAAAGACGGCGCTCGGGTTTTTTTTCCCCCCCCCTCTCTGTTTCTGTTGCTTGGCGGCATGGAAAGTTTTGCTTCAGCTCGCCCTTGTGACTGGAAAAAGCGCCAGTTCCTCGCAGCTGAACAAGGGGGTTGTTTCTTCTCGCTTTTTTTTATTCCCGAGTTCTTAGGGAAGCGTTTTCGCAGGGAGGCTGCCGGGAACCGCGGGGACGCGGCCTCTCGGGCAGCCCCGGGCAGCGAGCGGGGCTGGAGAAAGGAGGAGGGCCGACGTTCGGGGGGGATTGCAGCTAAGCGGGTTTGGGGGGGGGGGCGTGGGAGAGGCAGAGCGAGAGCTGGGGAGTGCGGCACGAGGCGGCCGCGAGGCGCGCGGCTGGGAAAAGCTTTGGAAAAGGGGCCGCGATGGTTTTTTTTTTCTGCTCCCCCGGTTTGCTCCGCTGCGCCCAGGCTGGGGCTGCAACATTTGCATCCTGGGCTCGACGCGTCTAACTTCGGACCGACGGAGGGGCGGCCGGGAGAGGGCGAAGGCTGAGCCAGAGTGACCTCCTCCGGCCCCGAGCCCGCCTGGCCCGGGGTTGGGAACCACCAGCCGGGGGGCTGCAGCCCCGCTGCACGGCCGCGGTCCTGCCGGCATCCTCCTGCGCGAACGGCTGCGCCTGCCCCCGGGGAGCAAGCGAAGGGCAAGGCTGAGCCGGGGAAGGCAGCGAGGAGCTGCCGCTGCGGAGGAGCCCGGCCTCAGCCCGAGGACGCCCCTGCGGGCGGGCTGGAGGACGGCTGCTCCCTCGGCCCGGCTTCTCCGAGCGCCCGCGGGTGCAGCCGCGTGAGCCCGGGGCCGGCAAGAGCAAGGCGGTGAGTTTTCCAGCCAGCCGGCTGCAGGTCTCAAACGTGGCAGCAACCGCTGAAAAGCACCGGAAGGACACGCGGCTGAGCCTGCCGGCTCCTCTGCCTTCGCCCCGCTGGCGGCGGAGGGGCTCCCCGGCGTGGCTGCCGCAGCCCCCCGGGCGCCAGCTGCAGCGGCGCGGGGACGGGGGTGCCACCGGGGGCCGAAACACCTCCTGGCTCTTCGCCGCATCCCTCCGCCTCCGCAGCCGGGAGCGGGCTGCCCCGCTGCCCACCCGTCTCACGCGCCGGGAGGCGAGGAGCGAGCCGTGGGCGAGGAGCGTGACTTCAGGTTTCTGATGGGAAGCCTGTTCTTGGGCTTTCAAAGCTCAAGTCTCCTGGTCCCCCCCGGCCCGGAGTCCTCTTGGACCTTAAAGAGCAAAGCTCGGCGGCCGGAGAGGTCAGCAAACAACCCAGCCACGTTCTCCAAGTCCTTCCCAGCCCTGCGGAGGCACGGAGCCACTCGAGTAAAGAGTTACGCGAGATTTGCAAGCAGATATAAGAAAGGGAAAAAAAAACCAGGTCGGATTTTGGCCGCTCACCAACGCGGCCACCGTTTCGTTAAGTCGAGTTTAGTCATTAGGGCGGCTGCCAGAGGGAATCCGACACCGCTCGGAGGTTCAAAGATCAAAGATCCATCCCCGTCTCCAAACCCGAACGCTCCCGGGGCCGGCGCAGGGGGCCGCTTCGGAAGCGGGGCGTATTCCTGGGCAGCGCAAGGGTGCTCAGGAAGAAGATAAAACCTACAGCGCCGGCAGCCCAACGTTTTGCAACAGCCGCGCCGGCTCTCTGCAAGCGCGGGGAGGAAAGCCGGGTCGGCGGGAGCCGGCCCCGGCGTCAGGGCCCGGGGTGGTGGGGGGGCTACTAGAAAAAGGACAGTTTTTCTATGTGGCTTTTTCACTCTGTCTGCCGTGCTGGAGTTGTGCTGCTGGCTAAACCTCCTTTCTCCATATTTGCGCTCAGGCTGCTCTCGAGCAGCGCCGCCGCACTCCTCCCTGCCCTCGGAGAGCCCGTTTTAAAACGGCGAGCGTGGTGAGAAAAAAATCACGTTTGAGCTCATTGCGCCCAAAGGGAGGAAAAGCAACAGGAAACTCCACGTTGTCCACAACACGCTTGCTTTTACCTGCAGCGGGTTATTTCGTTCGTTTTCTGGTTTTCTCGCAATGGAAACCTATCTCACGGCAAAGCGCCCGCGGTAAACCCGCGCAAGGAGCCGGCGTGCCCGCGGGCGGCTGGACGGCTCGGTGCGACGTGCCGGGCGCTGTCCCGGAGGGACAAGCCGTGTCCCACTGGGACGCCACGTCGCGCTGCAATCAGGAGGGGGCTGGCGGCGATTATGGGGATGGAGAAAGTGCCATTCTTCCTTGCTAACTGAGCTCCCCACGGCCGTATCCCACCTGGAGGCAAACGCCCCATTGCAAAGCGCTTAAGCACCGCCGACGGACGGCGGCGGTTCACCTGCCGTTTTCCTCTGAGACGCAGCGCAGAGCTGTTCTGCGCAGAAAGTGAAGGATACTTTCATCTCCTGCAAAAATTGCTGCAGGTGTCCAGCTAGGCAAGGAGTTATTACTCGGAGGAGGGTTTTTACCGAGGCGCAGCGGCTGTGGCCCTTCTCCTGCAGGAAGTGACAAACTCCTTTAATGGCTGTGATGCTCCCGGCCCTGGGAGCAAACACCTTCCCCCTGGGAAAATTGAAATCTGGAATAAAGTTATTCATTTGATTAATATTTAGGGGGTGGAGGAGAGGGCAAACTCTACGGAGATGTCAGCTCAAGAAACAGAATAAATCTCCTGTTTGCATTTTTTGTTCTACGGTGCATATCGATGAGTTTTCCCAGCTTCCCCAGCAAATGGAGAACGTCGCTCTCGGCTCCAAAGGAAAATGACTGGGTTGCCCCCGCTCCGCGGGTGCCGAGGCCGCGCAGCGGCCGTACCGCCCCGGGGACGGCGCAGCCCAGGATCTCCAGCGTGGATTTGCGATGGACATGGTCCCTACCTGAGCGTCCGTCTCCTATTTCCCGGATGGAGATACCTGCAGGGGCCGGATCAGTGCGATAACGTGCCCTTCCGGTGATTCGGCCATGAAGAAAAAGAAAAGAAAAAACGTCAGCTGAAAATTCAAATCCCAAGCTGGAATGAGTTAATCACAGCGTGTCACTGAGATCCTCTCTAACCATTCCGGTAGTATTTCAGCCTCCTTTCAAAGGAAGATTCTGCAATAAATTTACTTACATTTCAAAATGAAAAGTAATTTGGAGCTGAGAAATGGATTAGGTCTGCTGAGAAAGTGTTCAAATGGGGTCTTTTGGCAATTTGAAAAGCTATCTTTTTCTCCAAAAATCATTTTGAAATAGAAATTGGTCCAAACTGATGCTTTCCTATAGACACACTGGGTTTCAGTAAAAATTTCCGAGCAAAAACATTTAGTCTAAAAATTACCAACCAGTTCTGCCTGGGACTGGTTGAATTCCCCTAGCACATGGTTCGACATTGCCTCCAAATCGGGAACATCGCCGCCACTATCTGTGCGCCCAGCGGTGCTTCCCCGAGCCGCTGCTTGCTCAGCGTCGGTCGCGGATGAGCCCCGGCCCCGGGGCGCGGGAAACAGCTCCCGCGGAGCAGCCCGGCATCCAGGGGCCGAAACGCCCCTTTGCTCTTATTTACGGAAAAGAGAAAAATCAAACGCTAACGACAGGAGGAACAGAGGGGAGCGATTCCCTTGGATTTGCTTTAGCCCCGTCAAGCCGTGGAGCCTGCTGCTCTCGCTTGGGAGCTGCTGCTGAACGTATTATATGTACTTTATATATATATATAAATACACACGCACACACACACACATATATATATGTATGTAAAACGTATTTGCAAAGCTGCAGAGGTACCAACACGGGGCTCGGGTGAGCTTCCCTGGGAGGAGGCTGGAGCGACGCTTCCCAGCAGCCGGCACGGTGCCAAGTGACATTTGCAGTCGGAGGGGACAAGCAGCAGCCGTGGGAGGGGAGCGTCGCTTCGACTTCTCCGGAAAATCTCAGCTGAGAGGCAGGAGCGCTTCTCCTGTCAACGGCGTGCCCGATCCCGTGGCCGCTCCAGTGCCTCCTTGCTGCTGCTGCTGCTCCCTTGGGGGTTTATTTAAGGAAAAATTCTATAGTTTTTCACTTCAAAAGTGTTTGGCATCACTTAATAGCCCCAGCGCGGAGGGCCGGGACTCTCGTCGGCGACCGTGAAACCTGATCAAAACAAAGCGGAGAGCCCCAGCGTCTGAGCCACAGATCAATGGGGCCAGAATTAAATATCGATTTTTTTTTTTTCCTGGGCAGCTACTTTAATGTAAACGGCATTCCCCTCCCTCCCGGCCCTTGAAACGCTCGCTCTCTCTCTCCAAGACAAATCGGCAGGACAGACCGGGGCAGGAATTTCCCCTGGTTGAGAGTCTCAGGCTTTAAATTCCCTTCAAGCTTCGGCTTCAGAGAAGGGCGAGCAGCTCCGCGGGTTGCACGCCTTTCGAAGGACCCAATAACTAATGCTTTAAAGCCACATTTCCAAGCCGGGGCGCACAAGGCTTTACCCCTGCCGGGCGCGGGGTGCTGCGCCCACCCCGAGCCCGAGGACGGCAAACGGAGGCGAGAAACCCTCTGCCCCTGAGCGGTGCCGCCGAGGACGCCGCGGCCGAAGCTGATCGAAGCAGATTAATATCATTACCGTATTAGCAGCCGTGCACTCCCCCGGCCGTTTGCTACCCTAATGGGGATTATTATACTTATTACAGTCCCCACTGCCAATGCTTATTGATTCCGACACTGCAGCGTTTTTAATCAGGCCTCTGAAACATGCCATTATGGGTGCCAAAGGGTCACCGCCGCGCGGGCAGGGAACAACGGCAAGGACGGGAATAAAACGCCGGCGGAAAACAGCTCCGGCGGGGCCGGGGAGCCGGCTGGCGCGGGGCCGGGAGGGGACACGGCGCGTCCCTGCGCCTGCGTCCCGCAGTCGGCGCGGGCGGCCCCCGAGCCCTCTGCGGCCGCCGCGGCCGCCGCACGCGGGGAGGCTGCTCGCAGCCTCCGAACGGGCGGTTAAGAGCAAGGTTGGCTCGTGAGCGAGTTCGAAAGCGGGGAGCACCCGAGAGATTGATGCTGGCACGCGTGCGCGCGCACCTCCGCCTTCGAGCCGCAGTTCGCCTCTCTCCCCCCAAACCCGGTGAGTCACCGCGAGGCTCTTATGCAATGGTGGGAAAAGGCTTTAATTGCAGAGATAATGCCACGGGAACGACACATGCCAGCACCGAGAGCTGCGGTGTTCGATTGGAAATTACCCACGTACATATTTATAGAGCGTGCCTCTGATTCAAACCTTTCCAGCAGCCCGCCGACGGCCCCTTTCAATGCTTTCTCTCCTCTGAGAAAAGCAGCCCCCTCCCAGCAGCGTGCACGTGGCGGGCCGCTTTCATGGAAATCACCTGATCTCCGTTTAAAGTAGCTCTGCGAGCAAACGCAAAATAAATAGGCTTAAAACACAAGTAAAGAGAGCCGGAGAAGGCGCTGCAGCAATACGTCTCCGGCCCTTCCCGCGCTCCCACTGCTGGTGCTCATTAGCAATACAGCCCGCGCGGGGCAGGCTGCATCGATCCGCTCAGCAATCATTAATTCATAAGCACAACCATTGATTTTTGCACGTGTCCTCATGCATGTTCGAGCAGCGGAGCCACGTGAGCCGCCGCCAGGTCCGGGCCTGGCCGCGTGGTGCCGGCGGAGGCGCTCGGAGCCGCTCGCGGCATCCTGCCGGGCAAGGGCCAACGCAGCCCGCCGGGCTCAGCCGCCCCGGGACCTGCAAGACTCGTTAGCCGCTTAGCGAAGCGGACGTCCCGCTGCAGCCCTGTCCGTCCGCATCTCCGCAGCGTCTGCCTGTCCCCAGCCCCCAGGGCAGAGGGCACGGGGGAGAGCCCGGCCCGGGGCCGACGGCCGCAAGTTTGGGTGTGGGACCGGCAGAGACGTCGGAGGCCTTTTAGTCTCTGATTTGCCTTTCACTAATTTTGGGGTAGAGCAGGACAACTGCTAGGCTGAAACTCCCACGTGAGAAAACAACAGCCCCAAGCTAGTCCCACGCCATGTGTAGGCAGAGCAATTATTTTTGCAGACGCCCTGTATCTTTTGCGGCTGGGCTTGCCGCCCCGGCGCGGGGGTCCTGCCCCCCCTCTGCAAGCAGGTCTGTCACCCTCGCGAGGGGCGGCCGTCCGGCGCTGCCCAGGGAGGCGCTTGAGATGCAGAGCTCATCCCTGCCCTCGCCGGGGTCATTTTTCTCTCCGCTTGACTCGTTCACGCGGGCGTTTATCACCCGCTCCGTCCGTGGCCCCTGTCTGGCCACCTGTCTCCCAGGGCACGGTGCCGACCCAGGGTTTCGTTTGGAGCCCACGACCCTCCTCGGAGGGGCTGGGGTGGCCGCAGCAGGACGGAGCTGCCCCCGGGGGACCCCCGGCACCGTGCGCGCAGCCCGTAGGGCAACGCGGTCCGGGAGGGACCCGCGGATGCTGTTGGCCCTAGGCAGCCCCATCCGTGCTGGGGAAGGACGGTGCAAGGATGGAGACAACCAGTGAGCGTGTGAGCAGTGGAGGAGAGCAAAAGCAATCCATTTGCGATGTGCATTGATTCCTAATGTGCCCGATAGCCTGCCCGGCTCTCCGGGAGGCGTTCGGAGACGATGCTTAGAAAGGCTGTCCACGGCCCACTGCAGTAAAACCCTCGACTGCCTCGCCGCTGCGGTGAGGGCGGCAGCGAGGGACGCCTGGGCAGCTCTCACGGGGCGACAGCGGGTCCTGCCAGCGGGGCCACCCCTGCCTCGTGTCACCCACTGCTGGGACGGGCACGTCGCCCTCATCCCCGGGGCTGCTCGCCGGGAGAGCTGGGGATGAAACCAGGTCTCCTGCCCTGCGCTCCCTCCGCGGCACATCCGCTGGCAAAGCCGGCTCTTCCCAAAGAAGGGGGGCAAGGCGCCCTGCGAAGCACCAAGGCGAAGGCACCCAAATGCCCACCCCGTCCTGGCCTGCCTGCATCCTTGGGGACCAGGACCCAGCACCCCGGTCCCTGGGAGCACGACCTGCCAGCCCCTTTGCCCCCGCGCAAACCCAGCCCGGCAGAAACCCCGGCACAGGTCTGACGGCCCTGGGGAGCCTGAGCTGCCCTGGAAAAGGCAGCAAGAGGGCAGCTCCGGCGCTGGGGTGGGACGGCAGCCTCCTCCGGAGGCAGGGCTGGGCCGGCTGCGGTGGGCGCCCCGCAGCCCTGCGCAACGGCGAGGGAAAGCAAAACCTCCACATCCAACTGCAAGCTCCAGGGGAGTGACAGGTAGGTAGAGGCAATTACTCAAATTGGAATTTGGGGTAATTATGTTCTGCCTTCCTGCAATTTGCCTGGTGGGGAAGCCTTCTTGCAACCCCCCCTCCCCGCTCAAGCAGATTTATCGCCAGCTGAACACCCGATCCTTCCCTGCAGTCTTCCAACTCAAACATATATTTCTCTGATCATAAATTAGCAATACTTGCACTCGCTCGCTCCAAGCTTTTTCTCTCTTCCCCCTCTCCAGGTTTTCCACATCCTACAGAAATGAAAGATCCAGGCTCCGGCTGGTTATTTTAAAAGGCGGCGATCAATCAGGGCTGCCGAGCGGGGCACGTGGTGCTCTGGCCCCCCGGGGCAGCCGGCACACCAGCTCGCCGGCGGCCCCTCGCCACGCTCTCGCGCAGCGCTGCTGTGCTCCGACAGCAACATGTGGCAGCTTCTCTTTAGACCCGATTCCCTTGGGAAAGAGCTGCGGATCACCTGGGAAACCCGAAGCCGAGAGCAGGGAACGAGCCCCCTGCCAGGGGAGACCTGTGGCGCCCCGAGGCCACGGTGTGAGGCTGGAAGGGATCGGCTGCGGCGGGGTGACACCGTGGACCGTGACGCTTGTGCAAGGCGCTGTACGAACTGGGAGCTGGGCCTCGTCCCAGACAACCGGCAGCCTCGGTAAAGCCTGGCTCACGCAGCAGGGGAAGAGCAATACTCACAGGCGTTTTTCTCCATTTCATCATTTCTCGCCGGTCAGACAGTTTGGCACGCTCGGCCGGCGGATGGGCGACGGCGCGGGAACAAAGCGTGACCTTGGCAATGGTGCTGGAGAAAAATCTTCCCTCTGCAATAACAGGGCAGGAGGGTGAGTGGGGAGGGTGGCCGGCAGGTGCGGCGAGAAGGCCCCAGGGTGCCCCTAGGCTGGGCCAGCAGAGGGGTGGCACTACCCCATTTCGGGGGGGCACCAAGTAGCATTCATCCCCCCTGCAAGGAGGAGCAAGGACACGATCCCTGCTGGCTGCGACGGGGACGCCGGCTCACAGGCCGTAGGCTCGAGCATCCTCGAGCGTCTTGCAGCCTCCCCCGGCTGAGGTGCTCGGTGCGGTGCAGCAAGCCCCCAGCCTCCTCCGCTCCCTGCCCCGTCGCCCTCCAGCCTCCCCGCAGCCCCCTGCCTGAAACCGGGCCCCTCCGTGGGAATCAGGGTGACCCGTGCCGGACCCCCGCTGGAGGCCACGTGCCTCCCATCACGGAGCCTTTCCCGGGTGTCAGGGCTCCCATCGACAAGACCTAGCGTGATGCTGCTAAGAACAGCCGCCTCTTGGTCGCGTCTCCCGTCCCGAGGCTGCTCATCGCAACGCGGCGAAGAGCCGTCTCGCTCTGGGGCGGGCGGGCAGAGGAGCGCTGGGAAAACCCCGGCACCGGCAGGCCCCTCGCAAGGCTGCGGCCGAGACCTGCGGCTGCAGGCGGCTCCAAGGACCGGGGCGGTTTTTTCCCAGCTTATTTATATATTACACAGCCATGATTTGAGGGTGGGGGCTGTGAAGAGGGAAGAGAAAACGTGTTTTCTTCTTTCGGCTATGTTTTTCCTCTTCCACTGGTGAAGTGGAAAACGGGGAGAGGAAAAGCACAAACATTTTTTCCTCTCTTCCCATTGTTGAGCCTCTGCGGAGAGTCCCGGGCAGCTGTCTGCGCCCCCGTGATAATTCATGAGCAGCGTTTTCATCCTCAGAGCCCTTGCAGCTCCGACTTAATGAATCCCAGCACTCCGGCTCTGGCATCCTTCAAAAACCAAGGACAGATCTGCAAACTGAGGTGCTGAGAAGCAACACAGCCCAGCCCAGGTGGCTGGTATTAATTAGCCTTATTAGCATTAGGGTCATATAACCTCTAGGAGCCCAAAGGATCAATCAGGATTGCTCCATGCAGTGCAAATACAGGCAGAAAGAGAGTCACTGGGATGAGCGCGGGATTGCCTGGCCCCCGGCGTCCCGCTCCGGCGGCTGCGGACAGCCAGCGGGCCGCGGCTAACCAGGGCAAGGTCCTGCCGGGGCGACGGGCGTTTGCTGACGGCTTCGGAGGGGCCGCGTTTGGGCTGTGCATTAGCTGCACAAACAGCCGCCCTAAACGATTGCACGCTAAGCACAAATCGGTGCCTTGAGCCAACAGCCAGTTAAGTGCTATAAATAAAGCTGTTATCATCCGTGCCTCGCTCGCTGAGCAAGCTGGGCCACGGCGCTTCCTCCCCAGCAGCGTTTAAGGGTGATTTCTAGCCCGGAGGAGGCCAGGAGCTTGTCAGCATCCACAGGTCAGCAGCCTTTTTCCATCCTGCCATTGATTTTACATTTAGCCAGTAAATCCCCTGGGCATGGGCCAGGGCCGCCACGGCAAGGCCACCAGGAGCTGGGTCGGCACAGACACGGCTGGATGAGGCAGACCTCTGTTATCTGGTTGCTCTCTGTGGCCTCGTCCCAGCTGGGCTGGGTCACCAGAAGGCCGAAATGCTCCTTCTGTGGCTCTGATGCCCGTTTCACATCTGACCCCAGCACCACCGCCCTGCACCTAGCCCAGCCCTCGCTAACCCTGCAGCTGTAGCAGAGGAGCAGGAAAAGGATGGAGGAGGACAGCTATGTCCCCAGGTGCTGGCCACAGGCTTGTTAGCCAAGGGCTCTGCCCTCCCAGCCAGGCTGGGATCACCCTGGTTGCCCCACAAGCCAACAGGGAGATGATTTGGACCCAGCTGAGCCATGTTGGTGGTGTGGGAGCAGAGGAGAAACCCAGGCGAGGAAGGTGGGCTGCAAAATGCCAGGGCAGCAGGAAGGGGAATGGGCACGGGAGAGGAAAGAGGCAGCCCTGGGCCGAGTCCCTGCAAGGATGCCACGCTCTGTCCCTTCTCCTTCTCCTGTACTAAGTTGGGGACAGAGAGGGCTCCCCAGGACACAGAGAGGGGCTGCAGGGCACCCCTGTCCCTTCCTGGTCCTGTCCCCCCAGATAACGGAGAGGAGCAGCCACCCCGGAGAAGGGAAAAGGCTGCTTTTCTCCACGGCTCGAAGACGTTCCCGTCTGTGTTTTGGTGCCTGTTAGCGATGCGTGGCTGGGGCTGGGAGGAGCGCGTGGGGGCAGGATGGAGGAGGAGGGGGCCCATATGGAGACGCTTCTCCCAGCGAGTGGCAAGATGCTGAGCTGGCGTGAGATTGGGAGCTCACTGAGACGTCGGCTGTTAGAGCCAAGCAATCAATATGTGAAAATCCAGCCCAGGCGAGGAAGGTGACCTTGAGCAGCAGAGAGAGACAGCGAGAGGAGGAGAGCTGCATGAATTACACAGGGAGGTGGTTTACGGGTGAGGGAGGAGGGCTGGAAGGAAGGAGAGGGACGAGCAGGGCCCGAGCCCTCAGCCCAGCTGCCGCAGAGCCTGCTGCAGGCTCGGGAGCGGGCAGCCCGCGATCGCACCCGGAGGAGGTGAGGGCAGGTGGGAGCTGAGTACCTTGGGTTAATCTGTTCCTCCTCGTCCGCCCTGCATGCCCCGTGCCGGCAAGGCTGCAGCTTCCAGCGCGAGCGCCCTGCACGCCGCGAAAGCGAAGCGGTCCAGAAGCACCTGCCTGCCTCCCCCAGCCCCTCCAGCGCAGGATTGCTCCGCAATGCCCATGCTGTTGTCCTGTTTAATTTAACTGCCTCCTCTGGGGTCCCACAGCTCTTGCTGTTACTTAGCAAATACTCCCAGGATCAGAGCAATGCTTTGCCTTTGCACAAGCTTGGCTTATGGCTCAGGCTATGCCCACGTCAGGCTGATGGAGGAAGCCTGTGTATCCCAGCAGGGTTACACAGCTCCTTACATGCATAAGCGTGTGGGACCAGCTGTACGACCTTATACAACCTCTGCCATAGCAGCGACTCAAAGCCAAGGCCGGGCCCCTTGCCCTGCGGGGAGCAGCGTAAGCCGACGTACCGGCTGTGTAGAGCTGCAGTCATCACCGGATGGAGAGGAGCCAGGACCTGCCAGCTGCCCAGCCACAGCCGGGAGGACACGGGGCAGCAGCCAGAGATGGCGAAGGAGAGGGCAGCCAGGGCTCAGACATGCTGTAGGGGAACATGCAGTCCCCAGGGAGCACGTGGATTCCCAGAGGAGAGAGAGTGTAGAAAAGGCACAGCTCAGGCACCCGTGGAAGAAACCCCAGCGAGGTTCGGACCGTGCATCACCTCCACTTGAGCCCCCAGACAGCCTCCTCCCAAGGATAGCCCCAGCTCAGCTCCCCCCGGGCACTTTGGGGAAGCCGAGAGCCCAGGTCCTGCTGCGCCAGCCCACCCCGGGTCCCCTGTCCTGTCTCTCTTCCCCTTGGATGCAACAGGGACCCAGGAGCAGGGTCGGCTCTCTGCAACGCAAGGCACGATGGCACTGCTGAATCACAGCTCTCCCTTCCTCCACCAGGAAAGCCCCCCTACGTTCTCTTAACCACTCTTAGAGAAGCTCAGTTTCTGCAAAGCTAGCAGCCCCTTACCACCAAGGACATCCCTCCACAGCCCTCCCTCTCCTCCCCCATCAACCAAACCCTTCTCCTCCCTGCAGCTCCTTTTAATACCCCCTCGGCAAGCAGGGAGCACCTGCGCCAGGGTCTCCCCGCCAGCTGGGCTGGGCTGCTCGCCAGGCAGGCGGCCGCGGTGGCCTGAGCCTCTCCTGGGCTCCTGCCCCAAGGAGGAACCAACCGCGGCGGCGACAGGGACAGCAGAGCGGCAGCTCGGCAGCCCTCCGGAGCCGGGGTCAGGCACTTCCAAACACTCTGCCTTGCCATCTAGTGGGATGAAGGCGAAAGACCGGGACTCACAGTTCAGAAAAGTTGGCTGACTCCGTGCCGCCGGAGCTGAGCCTGACTGACAGCTATATATTTCATCCTACAGGAGCAGATGAGATCACCGAGGCTAAAGGCCTGTGTTTAGATGTCAGGAGGATGGATGGTGAAGAAGGAGAGAGAAAGGGAAAGATATGGGAATAGACAGGGAACAGATAGATACAGCTGTTTCAAGGATGGCATGACAAGAGGGCTAATAAATCTTGGCATTTTAGAGCCTGAAAGGAAAGGCTAGACCAGGGCTACATTGCTTTTATCATTTACCCAGGACTTTGACTTTTGGGTGAACAGAACTGGTGTCTGAGTAGCCCTGCTCCGGGCTTTGCATGAAAAAGAAAGGCAAGGGAAGCAAGCGCCATCCCAGCCTTGCATGTTATTCGCAAGCACAAAAAGTTCCTCCTTGGTTTGCTCAGCCAAAGGGTGCATGTCCCAGCCGTGCGGTCCCACGTGGCAGAGCGCCTTGCATGCGCATCAGCTCGCGGCCCGTGCCTGGCCGTGCGAACCGGGCAGGCTTGCAGGAGCGAGCACCCAGCAGCTTTTGCAGTGTGCCCATATATGAAAAGCTGGATCTTCTTGCAAGCTGCCTTTGCCTCCCTGAGCCTGGAGGATGTGGGCTGAGCTCAGTGGTTTCAGTTCAGTATTTTGGATTCTCCAGGGATGTGTCATCTCTCTCACGGTATGCATGTTTATTGCATGTGTATAAAAATATAGAGGCTGAATACATTATATTTAAAATATCCCACCACTGGGCAGCTTTTTCAGATCTTGAAGGCTGGGACGATACGAGATATTTTAACTTCCTCAGAATGGAAAGCAGCTCTTTCTGCTGGCTCCGGGGATGGTTGGCTCCCAGCTCCCAGTGCTGCTGGCAGACTTTCCCTGCAGCTGAAGGAGACCCAAACCGCAGGGGCTCTGCAGCTCAGGGGAGTGGGAACCCTCTGGGCAGAGCTAGAGGCCGAGACCTTGGACTGCTGCGGTTGTGGCGTGTTGGGACCACACGGAGAGGAGGGCAGGGCTGCAAGCTAGAGTGAGGTCCCGGCACAGGGCAGGGGATGGGGGGGGGCTCCTATTTCCCTGTGTTGGGATCTCTTATTACGTCCTCTTTTGAGGATGGTGGCAGTACATGCAGGCATCCCAGTTGTGGCCGCAGCTCACATCTGGACATCAAGCAGTCTTCTGGAGCAATAGAAACCCAGCTAATGTGGCTGGGGACAGCTGAGGGGACAGCCCCATCATGCAGATCCAACCTCATGTGGCCAAAGCATCACCTCTCTGGAGCAATGCAGCTCCTGGTCCTCGTCCAGGAAATCCCAAACGCAGACACGGATGGGTCTTACCAAGGCTCCCCGGGGAGGGGACCAAGGCCTGGAACAAGCGGGGATACGCGGAAGTCCCTGCCCTTGCTAACCCAGGGCCATTTACAGAGCAGCTGCTGGGGCTGGACGAGGGCTTTCTGCGGCTCTTGCTGTTTAGAACAAGAATGAATTTTTAAATTCTTGGGTTTATTAGAGTTGCCCACACCCTGTAAATTTTTCATCCTGGCTCCATCTGCCCCAGCACCGAGGTCCCCACACGCTGAGGCTCAGCTTCCCGCGCCAGCCTACCACGGGCTGAAGGCAGCTGGCTCAACCCCACGTCTTCGGGGGGGTCGGCAGGGACGGAGGAGCCGGAGGATGGAGGCGAAGGAGCCCGGCAGCCGCCCGCCCTCAGTGGAAGCGGCCCGTGGGCAGGCGCGGCAGGCAGAAGTAGGCGTCGGGGAAGAGGCTGAGGTTGATGGGGTTGCCATCCAGGCGGATGTCCTCCAGAGCCCGGCGGATGTGGCTGTGGTCTCGGCTGTCGCAGAACGTGTCCTCGTGCATGGTCTGGATGTTGTTGTTCTGGCCAAGGAGGCAAATCAGGTTCGAAGGGCCGAGGAGGAGGAGGAGAAGGACAAGCAGGAGGAGGAGATGAGGTTGCAGGCTGACCCCTGTCCCTGTGCTCTGCATCACTCATATGCAGGCCCTGGGGCTGTGCACTCTGGGATGTCAATGGGGGTAAAAGTAGGGGGGAAAAAAGGGCCAGGGGGCTGATATATGTGGAAGACGCTGAATTTGATTGGGGGGGATTGTTTTGAGGGGAAGCTGCAGCAGCTGGAGAGGCGCAGGGGTCTCGGCGGGTCTCCCCGCGCTGCTCTCACCTGGAGGTGCAGGGAGCGCAGGCTCTGGGGCAGGGGTGCCGGGATGTAGTCCAGCTCGTTGTCAGACAGGTGGAGGAACTGCAGCTGCGTCAGGTCCTGCAGGGAGGCGGACAAATGTCCCATCTCAGGGAGATGTTAATCTCCTTGCTCCTCCTCTGCGCCGCCCCGGTTACCCCTCGGTACAGTGGTTTTGGGCTAAAAGCAACCAGCATTCATCCACCAGCTTCTCCTTTGTGTAACAGGAGGCTAAGCCGGGGCTGAGGGTGCCTGGCACAGCGTGGCACCCGCCAGCACCCGGCACCCACCCGGAAGGCTTCAGGTCTGACGCCAGCGCTGGGGATCCTGTTGAGGCGGGCGTCCAGCCTGACAATGCTGCGGGGCAGCTCGGGCAGCGCCGTCAGCCTGTTCCCGGGCAGGATGAGCTCCTGCAGGCTCGGGAGGAGGCGGAAAGCGTCCGCGTCCGCCTGGGAGATGGAGTTGCTCGTCAGGTCTATGCGCTTCAGCTTCTCTGGCGGGAGAGAAAGAGGGAGGGGGTGACCAGGGGCGCACCAGCCCCCCGTAGCTGCTTATTTCCCCTGTGCACAGCATGAGGCCGGCCGCCTTGGCCAAGCGATGGGAGCCCCTCGTCCCCGAGAAACCCTGTGCACGGAGAGGAGCAGGAGCACAGCACAAGCCTTGCTCCACAGGTCTGGGGCATCCTGGCCGCGGGAGTGGCGTGAGACCCTCGGTTGCAAGGAGGCCAAGGGGGTTATGGCACGGAGAGATGCCTTGGACCTGCTCTGGGGCACAACAGGGGCAGGTCGGATCTGGGCATGGTGCAAAGCAGGTGCTGCGCATCAAGCTTTGTGCCCCTGGGGGGGACCCAGCCTGGCTGGTGACAGCGGCTCGGCCCGTCCCTCGCCTCGACATACTCATCCCCACGAAATCGCCGGCTCGGATCTCGCCGATGCGGTTGAAGCGGGCGTAGAGGTAGGCGGTCTCCGGCGGCAGGGGCGGGATGCGCTCGAGGCCGGCGTCGTCGCAGTACACGGAGGTGCCGAGGCAGAGGCAGCGCAGGCAGCCGGGCAGCCCTGCGGGCAGCGGCACAGGCAGGCCCTAGCGCGGCGCCGGCGGCTCCCGCCCGCCTCTTGCAGCTCCCACCTCCCCGCCGACGCCAGCGGGGCTGAGCCGGCTCAGCCCCCGGAGGAAATGTTAGCACTCGGGTGGGTGCTCAGAGCATCGCTTCGCCCGACCTCAACCATCCCCGGGCCACCGACGTCCCCGCTGCCCCCATGCTCTTGCACGTCCCCGCGCTCCCGACCAGCCTTTTGGAGCAGTACGAGCCGTCCGGCCCCAGACTATGCTGAGCTCCCTGGCCACGCTGTCCCGGGAGGCTCTTTTTTTCAGGGAGCATCAAAGCGCGCTGGGAGACGGGGCCGGGGGAGGAGGGCGCCCACCCTCGGCCCTCGCTGCACCGCTCGTGTTGGTACACGAGGTCCTCAGAGCCCAGAGCTGTCACAGCGCCAGCAGTGAAACACCCTGGCAGCAGCTCATCAAGGGCTGGGCTGGAAGCTACCAGCCAAAAGAGCTGCTAATAAATGAATCTGCTCGGGGCCAAATACCTCCCGCGGGCGTGGGGGAGATGCAAGGCTGCCAAGCGCCGCAGCCTCACACCCGGGGCTCCCTTGCCTTTTTTTTTTTCCCCCGCAGAAGGAAATGCAACAGAAGAAAACAGTTTTGCATCGAGCGAAACGTCTGACTCCATGGCACGCGTGACGAGAGCGGCCCGGCAAGCCGGAGTGGGACGTGAGCCCGTTGGCGGGGACGAAGCCGCGTCCCCCACGCTCGCACGCTCCCGCACCTCTCCCCAGCGCCCGCGAGGCTCTGCATCCATTAGTGGGGGAGTTCAAAGCAGTAAGGCAACAATTTCCCTTTGCCTCCTACTTAATTTGTCCCAGTCTGGAGTGACAGAAAATGAATAAAGATATTTATCCCTCGCTACAGGATTTTAATTGTCGCTAATCTAATTGCTACTTTGTCCGACTGTCGCAATGTCTCCGCTCATTAAAACGTTGCTGCTTTGCCGGAGTTTGCTGGAGCTCTTGTTTCCCAGAAACGTCTTGCTCCAGCCCCCGGGCTGGCCGTTTGGCAAGGGGCCCCCGCGCCCCCAGCTCCGCTGCTGCCCAGGCAGAGCAAACGACCGGGGAAAGGCTTCGCTCCCTTTCCTCCAGGGTGCTCGGGCTCGCTCCGTGCCACCCACAGACATTTGGTGGCACCTGGAAATGAATCGTCCCTTTCTGGTGGGCCCAAGCCCAGAGCCAGGGGTCTCACTCACCCTCCGCAGTGATGGGTCCCAGCAGACCTGAGTGGCCGGACCCGGCAGTGGCGGCAGCAGTGGATGGAGGCTGCAGCTCTGGCGTTTCAGCCGTGGTGCCCAGGTTTGGGAGACCTTCCTGGGCCTTGGTGGGGGGAGCCAGAGTCCCAACCTCAATCTGCAAAGAAAACTTTGGCATGAGGGCTGAGCAGCCAAGCTGCCCAGGGAGAACTCCTGCTAGCGAGTCCTCCCCTCCAGGGCATGAGCCCACCAAGGGACACTGGTCAAGGGGTCAAAAGCACTGGGAAAGCCGGCTCCTACTTACACAGCTCTCCTAGGCCAGGCCTTTGGGAAGTGCCCTCCCTATTTACCCACAGGGACACAGGAGGTGTTATGTCACAGTTTCCTCTGGCCCCTATCTTCACATAAGACCTTCTGCAATGATGCTCTTTGCATCAGCAATGACACTAGGCCAGTTGTTGAGAGGGAAAAGGGAGCAGGGGCAGGCTGGGGTCATAGAAAGGCCTATGCTGCTACCAACAAGAGCGGTGGAAGAGTGCCCAGGGCTCCTAAGCCTGGAGAGAGGGTGGGAGGCAGGCCCAGGTCTCCAGCTGTGGCCGCGCAGAAGCCCCTTGCACATTGTGGGCAAGGCACTCTTGGGGTGCACCACGGCAAGACCTGCCCCACGCGCCTGGTGCTCTCCTGTTTCCCTCTTACCTTCGGAGCAAGGTCACCGTAGTCGTACAGCTCCTCATAGTTGCTTAAGTCAACGATCTCGCCGTAGCTGTCCAACGTGAGGTCATAGTTGTCCAGGTCCGTGTTTTCGTAGATGGCAAGATCAGCTTTGGGCTTCTCTGCCTGACTGGTCTCCTCCTCAGCAGGGGCTGCCCAAGCCGCCAGCAGGAGCAGGCTGGCGATGCCCAGCCGGACCAGGCTCCCCATCCTGCGCCTGCACCAAAGAGGGGGATCGCCACTGAGCCGGGCACTGCTGCTCGCTGCTGCCCGCTCAGACCGTGGGGTGCAGGGCGAGAGGGTGCTCCGACAGCGGTGGGCACGCCGGGCAGGACAGGGCTACGCGCCCTAAAACGGCCACAAAGCAGTGAAAGCAAACGGGCGAGAAGAGGGCTGGGGAAAGCAGCGCCGCGCTGCCCCATCCTGTGCGGAGCTCAGCCCTTGGCGGCGAACGGGGCTGCAGCGCTGGGGCAGGCGAGAGGGAAACGGGCACCGCGCAGCCTGCCCGCCCCCGGCCCCGGGAGCATCATGTCTCTTCTCCTTTTCAGCCCGTTTCACGCTCACCTGCCTGGCCGTGCAGGAGAGGAGCCGCGCGCCCCTGCCGACCCTCCTGGCGCGCCCGGAGGAGGCGGTGATGGTCATGGCCCCGCTGCGGCCCCCAAGGCGGCGGGGTTCCCGCGGCACGTCGGCCGGCGAACTCCGGGTGCGCCGCACTGCCCGCCCGCCGCTTGCCTCCCCGTCCCGGCTGGGGAAACTCGCCCGATAAAACCAGCAGCCAAGTGCAAAAGCAGCGGGGAGTCCTGCCCTCAGGCCCCCCTCGCTCTCGTGCCTGCACCCTGCAGCCCAGCCAGGCTGGTTTTCACCCTCCTGCAGTCTGGGTGACCTGGACCCGCCAGCACTGCTGGGGACTGGAGCGGGCCACCCCGGTCCCGTTAGCCGGCCAAGGCCACGCTGCCGGCGGCGATGGATGCAGCTCTGCAGCCTGGGATCGCTCGCTCCCCAGGTGCCGGGTGGGCGCAGCAGCTCCGCGCCCGAACCCGCCGAGGCCCCTTTCCGAGGGGAGCTTGCTCCGACCCGCGCCGACCCAGCTTGCCGCCGCGCTGGGGATGGCAGCGTGTCCCCTCTGCGGCAGCCCCCGGGGCCCGCGCGCGGCAGCCCTCCCATGCGTTTCCCCCAAGCAAAACGCAAAGGCAACGACCCAGCCCAGATCCTTCGCTCCCTGAAGCGAAGACGCGCCGCGAAAGCCTTTGCACGCCCCTGCGTGCATCGCGCCCCGTGACTCACCCCCGTGCAGCGCGAAAGCTCGGCTCGGTGCCCGCGGCGCCGAAGGAAGCAGGCGCGGACGCCCCCCTGGCCCTCCTCCTCCTCCTCCTCGGCGTGCAAAAGCCCTGCTGCAGCTCCCGCCGCCCGGCAAGGGCTGCTGAGGTTTTAACGGGCGAGAGGAGGGCAGGGCCATGCCGAGGGGCCTGGCCCGGCTGGGCTGCCGCGGGGAGCGGCGGGATGCCGCCAATCAGGCCAGCGGCACCCCGCTGTCCCCAGCGGGCCCAAGTATTATCCCCACGGTGGCTTTGCTCCGAGAGCCTGGGCTGCATCTAGGGCTGCCAGGGATGGGAGGGGGGATGGGATGGGATGGGAAGAGGGAGCAGGCCAGCAGGCTGTATCCCCCCCCGATGTCCCCATGGCGGGGACAGGGCCAGCTCCATCGCTGCCCCAACCAGCCCAGACCCTGCTGAGCCCGGAGTGATTTCTGGCTGTGCCCATCGCCGCCAATGCAGGAGCTGCAAAGCCCCCGTTGCTCACCTGCATTTCGGCAGGGGAGGTCAAGCCTCCCCCCATCGCCTTCGCGGGACCCTGGGACGCAGCCAGCACCCTGTCCCTGCAGAGGGTGCAGGGGTACCCGCCGCGGCCAGGGGCTCCCTGTCCAGCACCGGGGGGCTCCCGCGGGCGCTGGCTCCCGAAACGCAGCTGCTGCTCCAAGCGCCCCCCTCTGCAGCCGGAGCTGGGCCGGGGTGGCCACCCTCCCGCCGGTACGGGCAGGGTGGGAGCGAGGATCCCGCGAGCACTGGGTCGGCACCCGCGCAGCCGCCCACCGCTGCAAAAAAAACATTCTCCTCTTGCACGCCAAACCCCCCCCCCAACCCACGTGCTCCCCCCGCCACCACTGCCGTCGCACCCATATGCCGGCATCGGCTGGGCAGGCTGGGACACCCTGCCGCCTGCCTGCAAACCGGCACGCTCCTGCTGCGCGCCCCCGCCACCCCCGGCCCCCCGCCCGGCCGCCGCCTGCACAAAGCCCGCGCGCCCCCCTCGCTGCAAGGGCGGCCCCATCCCCGCTCGGCACGGAGCCGAGCCAAGGGCCGCCGCTAATCCCCGTTAAGCCCCTCATTAGCGGGCTCTCCATCCAGCGTGATGGAGGCGATGTGGCAGCCCCGGCGGGCGTCCGCTCCCCGGAGGGGCCGGCGGCGCTTGGCGCCTTGTCCGGGGTCGGCCGGTGAGCCCCCCCGCCGGGGAGGCCAGGCTTCGGGGCAGCGTGGCCGGAGGGGCAGGCAGCCTTTAAAACGCACCTTTGCTGCGCTGGGGAAAGAGCCGGCGCCTGTCCTCGCGCCTGCTTCTTCCCTCCTCCCGGGATGCAGCTGCCCCTCGGCGCTAACGCTCCTCAGGCATCACCTGCAGGGTCAGCGCCCAGCTTGGCTGCCGGAGAGGTCCTGGCTGCCGCATCAGAAAGGGGACGGGGGACCGGGGGTCCCCAGCTGCAAAGGGGCTCCACTTCAGCAGTGATTTATCATGTTGCAAACCTTTGGGCATATTTGGCAATAGGCCGCCTTGGACGCCGGGGCCCTATTGTGCCCACCCTGCTCGTCAGCCCGCCGGCACCGCTAACGAGGACTTCGCAGCCTTCGCCTCGCTCCCGCGGCACATCGCAGGGTCTCGCGGGGCGCCAGCCCGGCTCCCGCTCCCCAGCAGCGCGCGACTGCCGCTCGCAGAGAGAAGGGACGAGCGCCCGCGTTTTTGCGGCGCGGACGTCCTCCGGCAGGGAGATGCACGACTTGCCTGGGGCGGCAGGGAGCGAACGCGCTCCCCGGGAGCGTGTGATTCTCGTGCTGGTCATAAAACGCAGAGATTTTATTCCACAGAGCAAAACATAAGGGGAGCCGGCTCCCGTGCCTGCCCCGCATCCCCTCCCCGCCGCGAACGTGCACACTCCCGTGAGCGGAGACGGCGCCGAAGCCCATGCGTTCGCACCCACTCCCACGCCCGCCCTCCCTCTCCGCTCGTGATTCACGCGGGGACGGCAACAGCCGAGGCGATGCCAGGAGACAAATCACTGCCTACACCCGTCCTGCTCGCGTGAAAGCGGGGGGGGGGGGCCAGGCTCGTTCCCACCGCCGAGGGAGAAGCCTCCCTCCTCGGCCCCCCCAGCCCAGCCTCGGCTCCTGGAAAAGCTGTCCCCGAGGATGAGGACGGGCCCTGGGCGAGCGCCGAAGGCAGGTGCCGAGAGGCGAGAGAGAAGCAGGTCTGAGCACAGCTCTGGATCCCTTTTGAATCATTTTATTTTCACCACCGCAGAGAGTAGGAGTGAAAATACCATTAAGTTGAGATCAGTCAGGAACTACGTATGTCTATAGATGTATCTGTACAGTCTACCAGTATATATACACATTATATATAAATATATACATAGGATCTCCGGGTTTAAGGCTGAAACCTGTCGAACCCAATAAAGCCCGCTGGAGGAAGATTGGGAGAAGAGACTCTTGCTAAAACCACCACCCCCAATTAGCACGGGAGTTTAACGATCCTCCCGTCGCTGGCCGTGGCCCAGCTCCGACGCGTGCGGGGCACGCCAGGAAGGCAGGAGCGGGAAGCGCTGGCGTTTCCCACGGGCTCCAGGGAGATTCCCGTTCCTGCCGCCCTTCCCGCCGAGGGCGACAGTCGGTGCCCGGCCACGCTTATCTCACACCAGCCTCATTCTTGGTGGCTGAACACAAAGGAGGGCAACTGCTCCTTTAATTGCTTTAATACTTATTTCAGGTGGATTTTTTTTTTTTCCTCTAATGCTCGGCCTTCAATTGAAATCCTAAGAATCAGGAAGAAAAAAGGAGAATAATCCCCCCTAAACCCGGACGCCCTATATATGCAGGTACAGCTATCAAAGAGGGAAGCGATACATATGGAAATGGGGAGAAGGGGGAATAAAAAATGGCTTTTCCAAAAGATTTATTCTTCCTTTTTCTTTTCTTCTGCCAAAAAAAAAAAAAATAGAGCCAAAACCAGACATATGTGTTTGGTTCAAGAAAGCAAACAGGAGTTAAATTTATAGAGTCGAGCGGTAAAGTGGAGAGGAGCTGCGAGAGCAGAGCAGAGATTTCACAGGCGTAACCCAGCTCCAGCAGAGCCCGGATTCACACCCACATCGCCACGGTCAGCATCCAGCCCCAGGTACCTAAATACAAGAGCGAGATTCACGCCGGCATCGCTGTTGAAGCAGCAGGCTCTGCTCAGGGCGCTCGCTTGCAGCCGGGGGGCCCCGCTGGCGTCGGGGCCTGCCCGCCGCAGGGCTTTCGGCTGGAAGCGGCGAGCTGCGGACGCGCCGAGCCGTGCACGGCTGCAGCGGTGGCTGGCAGGACGCGGGAGGGGACGGCCGTGGGTCGGGGCCTGACTCAGCCTGCACAACTGGTGCTGGAGCCCCGGGAGAGAAGAAAACGGGGGTCGAGGGCGCAGGGGCAGGCAGGAAGGGTGGCCAGGTCCTGCAGGGGTGGGGGGGGTGCGTGGGGAATCGCTCCGGGAAAGGTGGAATCAGCTCTTCCCACCCAGGGTGCGGCAAACCCCAGCTCCATCTGCAGAAGTCAGAGATCTTCCCCACCCACCATCCTTGCCCAATCGACAGCAAGCCCCATGGATTTTTTTTTTTGGGGGGGGGGGGGGGGGGGACGGAGGGAATGCAACCTCCAGAGGAAACCCCTCTAGAAGGCCCCTGCAAAGGGACCCTGCAGGAGGAGGACCGCCTCGCACGGGACCCTGGGACGTGGCTCTGGCCACGAGGTGTCGTTGCTGGCCCTGCCGAATGGCGCCAGGCCCGCGCCTCCGCCTGCGCGAGCCCTGCTCGCGGGGGCCCACGCTGGACGGACACGGGGCCTCGCGCACCCAGAGCCCTGGGAAACGCCAGGCTTGCACAGCCTCACGCCTCCGGCTCGGCACCCCACTGCTGCAGAGTGACCACTGGTCACCCTTGTCACGTCAGTCCTGGGACATCCCTGCTCCACCTCCATTGCACGCAGCTTTTCCCTAAGGACATCAGAGCCTCGCCGTGGAGCCGGTGGGGGAACATGCCCGCAGGGTCCCCCCGGAGCAAGGGGACAACCCGAGTCTTGCAGCAAGACACAAGGAGCTGAGCAACCCTCGGGCTTTCCCCAGGGCATTCAGCAGGGACCCACTCGTCACCCCAACACGGAGCAAGGAGGGAAGCTGTGCCCAGCCCCCTGCGAGCCCAGCAAACAGGGACACAGCTGTCCCCAGGCAGATCAGGCTCTGGTTTTAAGCTTTTCTGGCGTGCTGGGTTTGGCATGCCAGGCACAGCTGCCTTCAAGCCGAAACTGCTTCATTTTGGAAACACGTGACAAGGGTGCCACAGTATGGCTTGGTCCTAGGCTCCCTGTTTCCTCCCCTCTTCCTTGGAGCTCCCTCATCAGCTCCATCATGAGGTGCTTTCAGCTAGGACAAATCCCAAGCTCCTGAACTTCTGCCAGGTGGAAGGGGAAAGCCAGCCCCAGCTCCAGCAACCGCCAGGGACATGGTGCCCTGGGGAAGGCCGGGTGCCAAGGTGGGGAACGGGGATCGCCATCCAGGTACCGGGGTGAGGGCAGCACCCGCCCTGTGCTGCCCAGGCGCCCGCCGTGGCCCAGGACGGTGCCATCCTGTGGACAATGGTCCACCAGGACACACGCGCCAGGGCCACCAAGGAGAGGGGGAAATGTGAGAGGGAAGGAGAGGCGGGGGGGAGCAGGGAGAGAAGGAGGCAAAGAAGGTCCCAAGTGTCAAACGCTGACAGGGGTCGAGTCTCTGTGCAAAGCCAAGTCCTGGGAGAGGCGTGCTGTCGGGCAGGGTTAGAAGACCACGGACTGCAGGAGCCTGAAGCACATCATCAGGTCCAGGGGGATGGGGGGCTTCAGGAGGTTCCCATCCAGCCGCAGGTAGCGGAGCCGGGGCACGTTGTCCAGGTCCGAGGGTGAGAAGTCCTGGATGGACATCAGGGACGTGGGGCAGATCTGCGTCCCGTTGATCTCTGCAGGGAGGAGAAGCAAAGCAAGAGGTGGGTTAGAGGAACCAGGACAGGGATGGCACGAAGTGATGCTAGAGACCCCTCTGCCCTGTTGTCCCCCATCTCCCTGGGGTTCACCCAGCCTAACACAGGGGTTGCTTTGCTGCCAAAAGGGGAACCCCCTGCTTCTTGCCCTAACTCCTAGTGCTTTGGGCATCTCTCTTGGGTATGAGTTAGCTGCTCCCAGAAGATAAGATGCAGCTTTAGGGCCCCAGCGAGAGGCAAATCCTGCTTTTGTTCAGAATTTAAGTAGGTCACATTCAGCCAAAGCAAGGTGAGGAATACAGTGAAAGAAAAGGGATGATTTCAAATGCAAAAACAGCCTACCCAGCCCTAAGCCTTCAAAAAAATATCGCCAAAACATGCTGCAGCGCTGCTAGGCTAAAGATAACATTAATAATCACTGATCGGGCTTGTTGCATGTCGCTGAGTTTCCACGCGTTTCTCCCCATCACCAGGCCTGCTTTGCACATTCTTACATTGTTACAGACCCAACTCCATGAACTGAAACCTCAGAAAAACTAAGTACAAGAAGGAACAAGACAGCTGGGGTAAAACACAGAGCTGGGACATGAGGTGCATGGCCATGCAAACATCTTTGCATCAAAAGTCTCAGCAGGACCTTGCTACAGGTCTATGTACCCTGAAGTCAACAGCAGTCACAACCTCAACCCCCAGACCCTCTTGGCTACAGTCTAGTATTTCAATAAAACACAGATTAATTTGCATTTCATCCCTACGTCATTATTCCCTCATGAACCAACACCAGCTGCTTCTGTCAGACAAGGAATTTGGCCTTGTGCAGTTTTTGTCCTTTTTCCCTGGCATCGTGTCAGGGACACTATTATCACTTGGCATCAAGGCAGAAGGTTTCTCCCTCTCCTCGCTTCCTGGCTTACGTCGCAGTCAGAGATGGTACCCAGCTACGTCAGGAGCCAGCTTGCTAAAGCGGTGCTGTGATTTTACAGCTGCTCTTTAGCAGCTGATTACTTTCGCATAGAAAGCCACGCAATGTCACTGCACAATAAATACCCCGGTCACCGGCAGTGCCTGCGCTACGCCACTCATTGCTGGGCTCAGTGACCTGCCTGGCGACTGCTCCACCTTGTCCTGTATGGGTCCTGCAGCCAAAAATTTAAGAGCCTGACTGCTTGCATGCACTTTTCCTGGTGCACACGGAGGGTTTCTGGACAGAGCGCTGCATTCTTGCTTCCCTGTGGATACTCTCAGCAAGGACAACAGGTTGCTGGACCTCTAATGTCAGAAACAGCCAGGGCTGCTGGGAATAGGCCTCTATCTTCCCCACATTAGCCATGTTTACGCATTTCACAGGCCAGCATCTCTCCCATGAGATTGCTGTACTTTGCCTGAAATAGTGTGAAATTGCCCCGGTTGATTTGCCAAGGCAACCTCCATCACAGCCCTGTTCTCCCTTTTCTTCGCTCTGCAAGGCTCAGCTAGAGAGCTAGGCTGTGTTATTTCTAACCATCCTGACTGCATACTTGGCATCTGTTCTTGAAATATGTGCACAGACTCTCCTTTTTAAATATACATATTCCCACACCCTGCTGGGGAAGTAAACCTTTTGATAGCAGGTAGACCTGAAAAGGAGTTGCCCATGACAGTGAGGGGAAAAAAAGGCCCTGTAACAGCAAAAGGAATTAAGTTCTGCTCTCTTCCTGCTCCTGGGCTATTGGCCTAATCCCTGGGCCTCTACATCCAAATCCATCCTCCTTCATTCATTAGAGAGAGCCACCAGCTCATTTCAACTCTGCATCCCCCTTCAAAGGGTTCAAATCTCCGAGGGTAAAAGATGCCATTTTCCAATGAAACATATGCCATCCCCAAGCATATCTGCTCCTCAAGTCTAACTGTGGCCTCCCGACCCACTTCCTCAACTCACTTTCAATGGAGTTGTTATTTAGGTAGAGGTGCTCCAGCTTGGAGCTGATGAAAGGGACATTGGTGAGCTTGTTGTGGGCCAGGTGCAACACCAGCAAGTTAGTGAGGTTGAAGGAGTTCTTGGGCAGCCCTTTGTCTGAGATCTGGTTGTAGTTGAGCCGGATGAATGCCAGGTTGGGGAACTCCTTGAAGTAGTCACTGGGGATGTCCTCAATGTTGTTCCTGTCTAGGAAGAGCTGGTGGATGGCATTGGGCACCCCAGGAGGCATTTTCCTCAGGATATTGTGGGCAAGGTTGAGTTGCATGAGGTTCTTGAGTCCCTTGAAGGTGTTTTTGTTGAAGACCCCATCGCTTAGCTTGTTGTGGTGCAGGTCCAAGAGCACCAGGTTCTCCAGCTTGTTGAAGACCCCAGCAGGGATCTTGGAGATCTGGTTCCTGCTCAGACGCAGCTGCTCCAGGTTGGGTGGCAAGAAGGAAGGCACCTCCTTGAGCTGGTTCTTCTCCATGTAGAGGAAGATGAGGTTTTCCAGCTTCTCCAGGACCCGCCTGTCCACCTTCCGGATGCGATTGTTGTCTAGGTTGACCCATTTCAGCCCAGTGGCGTTCCTGAAGGACTCCTCCGGGAGGTCATCAATGAAGTTGTTCTGGAGGTAGAGATAGTGGATGCGGGACGGGATGATAGGGACCTTCCGCAGGTTGCGGCTGTCACAGTAGAGGGCAGAGGGGAAGTCTGGGGGGCAGTAGCATTCCCGGGGGCAGTCAGGGAAGACGGAGGGGGGACCCGGTGGCAAGGGCGGGGGCAGCTCTGTGGGCTCGACGGGCTCGACAGGCTCAGGAGGTGGGCGCGTGGGTTTCCGGGGAGGCTTCCTACGCTGCCCGCTCACTTCCGAGATCAGCACAAGAACCAGTGGGAGAAGCAATCCGAAGGCCACCTTCATGGTCCAGATATTTCCCTGAGGGAGGCAACAAGAACAGGTCGGTTAAGGAGGGCCCAATTTAGGCTTATGCATCACCTTCCATCTCACCCCATCGCTACCGTCTCTGATGGACGAGCATTTACCTCACATCTCAGCCAGGTAACCCACTATTTTCTCTCCTTCCTCTTGGATATTGTTTTTAAATCCAAACCCTGTCTAGGTCGTGAGTTGCTCCTTGGCTCAGCTTTATTCCCCCTTGTTCTTTTAAAAAAAAAAAAAAAGACCCAAAAACACACACACACAGGTTTGGCCTTTTAAAGAACAGTCCATAGACGAGGGAAGAGTCACCCTTTTCTAAGCTGCAGAAAGCACCTAATCTGGGGGAAGCTGTCCCTAACCGGGTCTGGGCTTTCCAGTGCTAGAGCTCCACCTGACAAATGATGTCAGAAGCCACAAGACCTTTCTTAAGGCAATTTCGCATGCGTCATGCTCCCCGTGAACTGCTCAGCTGGCTTACTGAAATGAGTTCAGGTGTAATTTCATTCATTCAGCAATAAGAGGGAAGATAGCTGCTCAGAGGTCCTAATACTGCAAAGAGCCTGGGTAATAAATTTGGCAAAGGATAACGCAGCGGACAGAAAAACAGAGACAGATGGAGAGCAGAAATCCCCTTGTCAGCTGGGAAGTGAGCAAAAGATGGGCCAGAAAGGATATTTCCCTGCTTCTCCCACCAGAACAGGAGGCCTTTGAGCTGCAGTTTCCCTTCAGCTTTGACAGATGGTGTCACTAATATGACCACAGCGAGTCCTGTTGCACCAACGAGCAGACACCTCTGAAGCGAGGCATGCGGCCACGCTAGCGCGGCTGGGCAGAGCCTGGGTCATCTCCAGGAGCCCTGCTGCGGCCATGACCTCTCCCAGAAGGATGGATCACCTCCTTGGAAGCTCTGATGGATTAGCCTTAATTTTGCAGTTGAGCCAAAAATCAATGGCTCAGTAGCAAATTGGCTGAGTGATGGTATCGGGAGGCCAGCAGGAGTTAGCAGGGCAGCAATGATGGATAGTCTTGTGCTTCAGGGACCAGACTTCAACACAGGACAGGCCATTTCTGAGTGTGATGAAGAGGACACTTGCACGTCCATGCACAGGCAACGCTGAAGATGTTTGGCTACAGGGCTTCCTGTGCTGCCCAAATAACTGACGTATCCCCTCCGGTCCCACCACAAGGTGACAGGCTGGGATAGCTGCCCCACAGGGTGCCAGGGGAGATACAGCAAGATCAGGAGAGATCTCTGCTCACTCCTCGCCCCAGCAAGCAGGGCTCTGGCAAGGCTGCGGGCTGGGGGAAGTGATCCTGCCTGTCCTGAGCACCAGCACAACCCCTTCCCACGCTGCTCTGGGCTCAACTGTGCCCCCATTCCTGGGCTCATGAGCAAGCCCTTGGAGGCTGCTGAGCTTTGCCGTCCCTTCCGCTGCCTGGAAGGGCGGCAATCTGCCTGGCAAGCCTCTGGCTGGTGACTTTCCAGGTGACGAAGCGGAGGCTGCAGGAATCCAGCTCGTGGCAGCAGAGCTCCCCAGAAAGCCCCGCATAGAAGGCGCTCTGGATGCTCCCAGACTCCCTGGGATCAGCTGGAGGCAAGATGGGCTGTGTGCTTTCTGGGTAGGCAGCAGACACCTCCAGGTGCGCACCAAGCTTTTTCCAGGGGTGTTTATTACCCCAGCAGGAGTGGAGCCAAGCTAGATGCGCACTGGGGCAGATGGAGGAGCTCAGCAGAGATGGAGCAGGAGAAGACAGGGAGGAGGTTGGGGAGACTCGGAGGAGGACAGACCTCCTGGGCTGGGCACCTGCCCAGCACTGCTGGGACAGGAGCCCCGGGCTTTCCTGGCTCTCTGCTCTCCAACAAAACATGCAATGAGGCAGGGACAGGCTCCCAGCTCACAGGCGCACACAGCGATGCCTTGGCATCCAGAGGGGCCTGGGGCATCGGGAACATGCCCACGGCCAGCTCCAGCCGGCTCTGCTTACCCAGCACTCGGCAGGAGCCGCTCCGCACCGGCGAACGGGCAGGGCCGAGCCAGGCACATCGCGCCCCACCTCGGGCGGCCGCAGGGAAACCTTAGCGGCTCTCCTTGTCGAGCCAACAGCACGGCCCAGCGCTGCACAGGGGTGCAGCAAACGGCAGCCCGCCGGCAAACCCGCTCTTACTGCCTTCTCCCAGCAAGGAAACGCCCTCCCGGGCGGCCCACAAGGGCATCAGCCCAGACCCTCCCAAGACAGCTTCCCACCCTGGTGCTGCCACCCACCGTGGTCTGCATGCCACCCCGAGATGCCCGTAGGGACCTCCAGCAGGACCCCCAGCTCCCGGTGGCACACCGGCCCAGCTCCCTTTGAAGCAGCTTCTCGCGTTCCCGGGGCTCGAAGCAACCGGCTCCCTCCTGGAAGAGATCCTGTTCTCACCCTCCGGACCCAGCCTGCGACTTTCCTTTTTGTTTCGCTCCGCTCCCATCTGGCTCCGTTTAACCCTACAAGCCTCACACGCCTGCTGGTTTCAATCAGAGCTCTGGCATCTTGCTGGGGGAAGGGAGGAACAGGCGGGGAGCAGAGAAGTATGGGGCCGAAATCCTGCCAGACATTCAGCTCAGCAGTGCTGTAATAAGTCCCCTTTGGGGATGTACGTGCGTGCTTCTGTGTTGCAAGAGGACAGATTAAATAGAGGGCGGCAGAGAATGGACAAACTCATGGCAGGGGGTCTGGTCTACGTGCAGTCCCCTCCCAACCCTGCAGGACCTGTGCTTCTCGCCTAGCCACGTCTCTCTCTGCATGCACGCGCCCCCACCTTGTCCCAGGCCATTTCATTGGACTGTCTCAGCTCCAAGAACTCAGACCTGGATTTTAACACCCGCAAAGGTTTGGGGGGGGGGGGGAAGAGGGGTCCTGAGGTCTGGCTTTGGCCCATGGCACCGGGAGGAGGCAGCTGCGAAGCTGGGACAGGACATCGCAGCCAGCACACGCCGAGATCCAGGCTTTCGGATGCCTCCTCTCCCCGGGGCTGGGACACGTTGCAGCGAGGAGGCCCCTGGCAGAGAGACCGGGACGAGGCAGAGCCGTCACTCCGTCGGTCTCGGGGAGCTCGCCGAGCACTCGGCCCGTCCCGGAGCAACCCGCAGACGGGCTCCGCTGCGCCATGCGCCCTGCACCAGGGCTCAGCTCAGCAGATGTTTGGGGGCTCAGGTTGAAGCAGCAACTCTCACCGGGCCAGAAATTCAGGCCGGAAGCTGGCAGCAATACGTGCCATTTGTCACCGCAGAAGGAAAGTGTCAGAAAGCAGAAGCGATCCTTCTTATCCACCGCCCCACCTGCAACCCGCTGCCTGGTCCCTACGGGGGGACCCAACGCAGCTGCGTGGGGCACCCCGCCAGCCTCACCCCGCAAGGCTGGGGCGACCCGCAGGGGCTCTCCCCCAAGAAGCAGCCTGTTTTGGGAAGGCAGCATCCACTTCCAAACCATTTCCAGGCACACAGCTCACAGCCAGCAGTCCGTGCAATGGCCCGAGATCCAGAATAACGCCCTCGCAACAGGCCCACAGCTGGGCTTTTTGCAACAAACCCGAGGCCACTGCAAGCTTTATGATTGCCTCCAACCCCTTAGAGGGCTTAAAGCCGGCTCTCCCCAGCCGCGGTTGTCAGTCTCTTCTCTATCCTCTTTCACGCAGTTGAATTTACTGGCATGAAGCGCAAGCAGCAAGTTTCAAAATCCCACACCCAGAGTCTGCGTGAACAGTGTCTGCGTGCCAGCGCCACGGCACAGCACAGGGCGTGTTGTGCAAACGTCTTCTTCTGACCTTTCTCACCAGCCCCAAGCAGACAGAATGGCTCAAATTCAGGAGACCCATTAGGGAACTGTGCAACTAGAATAAAGTTAAACCATGAAGCAACACATACATTCAGGAAACCAACTGCTTGGGGAGGAAAAAAGGCTGAATTCATGGGCTAAAGCAATTCTGACACCCCCGAGCTTCAGGCTGGGCTGAGCACCTTGGCTGAGGTGCAAGGCCAATGCACCCAACTGGTTGGCTCTGTTTTTTCCCCAGAAAGGGGCATCTCATCCCATTACAATCGAGGCTCAAAAAATTAAGGGCAGGGGCTGGAAGTTCCAGCCGCAAAACATCGCTGACATTTGCTGTCCAAAAAGTTTAGTTTTACTGCATCTAACGAACCTGTAGCTCCCAGAGCAAAGGATCCTTTTCAGCCCGTTTCCCATAACCCTGGAAGCTCTGTGCAGAGCTTTTCCACGGCACCCCCAGACCTCAACACACCACGAGCCCCACAGACCTCAAACACCCGCAGCAGCCCTGGGAACCAGCACGTTAACACAGAAGAAGACAGGCGTCTGAAAAATAACCGAAAGGAGCCAGCAAAGCTCCCTCGCTGGCCTCCCTCCACGTCCGACTGCTTTAACAGCCTGTTAGTGTCTTTGCAAGACGTTGGGTCTGATCAGCCGTACCCAAAACAGGGAGCCCTTTATCCAGCCGCCCTGGAGAGCCGAGCCCGGTGGAAAACGGCCAAACGCAGCGCAAGCGCGTCCTCCCAGGGAGCTGGCGCCCCAGCGGCCCCGAGGCACCCGGGGAGCAGAGCGCCGCTGCGCGACCCACCGCTCTCGCGCTTTCCCAGGGAGCAGCCGGGCTGCTCGGCTCGGGCTGGAGCAGTCACACAGCCGAGGGGGCTCGGCACCCGCCACATTTTTTCTTGCGGGGATAGCGGTGCATCCGTGCACAGGACAGGGGTGTCCTGCCTGCAGCCCCGCCGGAGAGCACGCTCCCAGGTCCATCCTCACAGGCTCTTTAACAACACTTTCAGGCTGCAAGGAGCAGAGAGGCAATGCACAGCTCATGCTCCTCTCTGCATGCCAGGAGCATTTCCTAACTGCATTAAAGTCAGCAGACTGGTTGCAAAAGGCTCGTCCTGCTCACTGCTCCCTTCAGTAACCTCCTCCCCACAGGAGGGTCCATAGGAAGGCAGTCCCAGGAAAAAGAAAAGTCTCTGCTGCCTCCTCAGCATTAGCTATTCCCCCTGCACCCCCTTCCTCCTCCACCCTTGCTCCACAGCCCAGACCCTTCCCCAGGGCTGCTCCCAGCACAGCCCACGGGCCTCCAAACCACACACAGTGCAACTGGCCAGATGCAAAAAAAAAGGCAATTCAGGAGAGTGAACATTTCCAAAGCAATCACAGCCCGGCCCCAGGCATGTCCCACACACACACACGTTGCTCCCCTCTGAGCAGGTACCTCACACAGCCCTCTCCTGGCTCCGCTTTCCCCAGGGCTGGGAAGCTGCTCTCTGATCAGCTCCTTCCTCAGCCCTCCCTTCCAGGCTCTTCCCAGGGGCACAGGAAGCCTCCCACAGCTGCACTTTTATCTCTTCCCAGGTGGAAACACTCAGCTGCTCGCTCCTCCGCCTCCCTCTGCCCCGAGGAGGCAGGGACACCCAGCACCCGCGGTCCCGCTGCTGCGTCGGCTGCTGGGTGCAGCCCAGCCCGGCGCAGCGGGCGGAAAGGGTGCTTCCCGGGATCCACCTCCGGCAGCTTGCGGGATGCCGGCGGCGGAGCACCACATAAGGAAAGCCCACGATCGCAGGCGCCGCGGAGAGTTTCCAAGCTCCCACGTGCCGCGTGCTTTGCGTTCAGCTGCTAAGAGGATGAATTTCCCCTTCCCACCATGTAAATACTTTGCCTAAAAGCACCCAGTTTTCAAACAA
The DNA here is from genome assembly GCF_040807025.1 of Struthio camelus. Lineage (NCBI taxonomy): Eukaryota > Metazoa > Chordata > Aves > Struthioniformes > Struthionidae > Struthio > Struthio camelus. Next base: position 6,537,862 of record NC_090965.1, on the reverse strand, counting down.
GCAGGGCAGGGAGGGTCTGGGATAACACGAGGCTCTTCCATACACACAAAACCCTTTCCCTGGACTTCGGTGAACATCCCTATCCTGTTGCTTCCTCTCTTCATCTCCTGCCTCTGCTGGAGCAGAGATGAAGAGCCAGGTCCAAACCATACCTGTGGGGCGGCTGGACCCACCGCGGGTGTGCAGCAAGGGGGCTGACCCTCTGCCCTCTCCCATCTCGACACAGCTCTGCCTTCCAGGCAGGGGAGCAGGGCTCTGCCCCCTAAAATCTGCGCAGAAAAATCAGCTTGCTACCAAGACCTCCGGAAGCACCGCGAGGCAGCTCAACTGCCCTCTCCCACCTCGCTCGGGAAGTGGGACGGTGTGGGGCTCCCACCCACGGCAGGGAAAGCTCTGCTCGCCGCTCCTGCAGCCAAGCAGGGGGCACGGGGCTGAGCGCGCCCCTGCTGCAGCACCGCCGCGGACCCTGCCCAGCCCTTCTCCCCCCGGCCGTTTCAGCCCGCGCTTGGGCAAATATGGTTAAAAACAGCAACCTCGTGCTCGGTGCAGGAGACGTGGGGTGACCAGGCGCCTTCGGTGGACAAAGCACCAAAGCCTGGGCTCCCTGGAGTCCTGGCCCCGGGGGGGGCCGGTCTCTTTGCAGCCTCTCCTCCTTCTCTTTACGCACTTTCTCTGCTGCTTCCCAAGGCAGGGGATGAACAGGACGGAGAGGGGCGAGCGGGGTTTGGGTAGGCACAAGGGGATCCAAGCAGGGACCAGGGGGTCCCTGCGAGCGCCCCGAGAAGCAACTGGCAGCATCCACGGTGCTAGCATGCACGGGACTTTCCCCTGCCTTTGCAGCCCTAAACACACACCCCCTGCACTCCCACCCTGCCCCAGGCTGAGAAAAACTCTTGGAAGAAGGAAAAAAAAAAACAGAAAGAAGAAAGACTCCAGCTGCTGAAGAAGAGAAAAGAGAGGTGAGAAAAAGAAAACAGCAAACGTTTGCAGGTCGGAGAGGCTGGAGAGGGCCGGAGCATCAGGGCTGGCGCTGCTCAGCGCGGAGCCCGGGATGCAGCAGCAGGCAAAGCGCCGGCCCCGGCTTACCTGCGCGTCCTCTCCCTCCTCCTGCCTCTGCCACTGCCCAGGCCAGCTGCGCCGCGGGCGCCTCGCCGCCGCTGCTGCCGGCTGTGCGGCTCCGCCACCAGCGCGCCTCCGCCGAGCCGAGCGGCCGCGCGGGGTTTTGTTCCCCGGGAGGCGGAGGGCCGGGATGGAGGCACGGAGACAACAACAAAAAAAAAAAAAACGCCTTTCTCTGGCAGCCGAGGGCTTCGGGCGCCGAGCCGCACGCCGGACGGCCTGCCTGCCGCGGGGCGGGCGCTGCGACGCAACTCCTGCTGCCGCCCAGAAGCAGCGTTTGGGAGCAAAGCTAATTAATAGTTTAAATAAGCCCGTCCCCTGCCACGGCCCCTCTTGGAGGAGCGTGCGCCTGGGCCGGCGCGTCCGCCTCGCGACGGGCGCGCGGGGGCTCGGCGCGTGCCACCAGCGCCCGCGGCGGTCCCCCGCCTGTGCCAAGGGACATTCAGGTGTCCCCAGTGCCTGCTAGAGGGACCCAGCCCCGTGCTGGCCTCTGCGCTCCTGCCGGGCGGACAGCACGGTGAAACGTGACCCAGGTTTCGCTCCCAAGCGGTGACAGCTTTAATTTAAATCCTGATGACGCTTAAAAAGAAGGAGGAAGGGGAGCAGCGGGGGTGACTCGCCCCCGGCAGGCTGGGCTCGCCACCGCTCCGTCCGCAGCGGGCACGAGGATGCTGCTGCTCTTTCCAACGTGTTCGAGCTCTCAGCTGGATGAGAGCCGGGTATTGGCCATGGAGGGTCTTAACTCGGAGGGTTTCAGCCTTCCTCCACCCGCAATTTTAGGGGCTCCAGGAAAACCAACAATAAAAGTTTGAACCTCTCCCCTAGAGCCAAAGGAGGAGTCACTGCTCAAAAACCGCTCTCGTGGGCTTTCCATGGGTGAAACCCGGCCCTTCTCACTCGGCAACAGCGTGGAGGGACGCCCGCTGGGTGCCACGGTGCCGGCCGCGATGAAGCTGCTCCTCCTCCTCATGGGCAGCGGCAGGAACCGCCGCGGGGCAGCCCCGTTCCCGCGGGCGTCCCCGTCGCGGCGGCCGCTCGGCCGCGGGGCTCCGAGGGCAGGGGTTTCTCGCCCTCTCCCCAGCCGAGCCGATCTGCTGGAGGGGCCGGGAAACCAGAGCTGCTTTTGCTCATTCACCACCCCAACGGCCCCCAGCAGGGTCCAATCCTGCCCTCCCTGCGCTCCCGCGCTCGGCTGCGCAGCCAAAAGCGCAGCTGGGACCCCGCCGCCCCGTCGTTCCCACCTGCCGGACCCCCACATTTTGCAGCTCCCTGCAACCGTCAAAGACGTTTTCTCCCGAGACAGCGCCCGCGCCGTGCCCTGGCAGCGGACCCCCGCCGGGGAGGCTGCCGCTGGCTCGGCCCCGGCAGCGGGGACGGTGCGGGGGCACAGCCCTCACCCCGCAGCCAGCTGGGGCACTCGGGTGCTTAAAAACAAGCAGGTAGCCCGAGTGCAAGGCAGAAAAAGGAATGAAAGGAAACCACATTGGTATTTCGTGTTGTTTAAACAAAGAGTCGAGATGGAGGCGCGCGTTTGCCAGCTGGAAAAGGGTCAGAATCACAGGGAAAGAAAATGCTGTTTTCCAGCCGAGAGATTCACACTGATTGTTTTAAAAACAAGTCAAGATTCTCAAAAGCCAGCAGATCGTCAGCTACATGGGTTTTTTTTCCTGCTACCTAATAGACACGCAGCTGGCAAAACCCCCCCGAAGAGCTGTGCTATTAGCTGGATATTGAGAGGAACAGGCACGGTCCGAGTGGAGACCGAAAAGAGAAGGGGAAACTGAGGCACAAAATGCCAACTGCTTGCGCAAAAGCCGCCTTGCAAATCCAGGATGAAAAGGTCTCTTGTATCCTAAACTTTACCCAGTGCGCTGGAAGAGCCTGGGAAGCTGCTAACGCAGCTCCTACTGCTGCGAAGCGCAAAAGCCCTTAAAAAAATCTTGCGAGTACAAATTTTGCCCTCAGCCAAGGGACGCCATTTGTTGAGTTTTCCTCCTGCAGGAATTTCTTTTAATGTCCAAGTTTCAATTCCACCTTCAAAGATGTTCTTTTTATATTTGAAGAAGCAACAGGCTGCAGCTTAGAGCGCAGCTCTGGGTAGGTCCGGGCATCGCGCGCTCCCTTTGCACACGTTCGCAGAGAAACCGGGCCCTGCTCCCGCCGGCGACGGGGATGATGGGGCGATCATACCTGCTCTCACGCCTTCTGCTGATCTCAGGAGATCCTGAGTTCAGTGCTGCCTGCAAGTTTTCTACCATCTGCTTTTGCTTTTACTCATTGCTCCTTTCCATGCAGTTCAGCCTTTTTTACTCATTGCTACGAAGGGGAGTTGGGGCAGGGGGAGCAGGCGAGTGGCTGATGCTTCTTCCCTGGGGCATCCTGGCCAGGCGATGGGGGCCCCGCAGTTTTAGATACGTCTCTCTGCCCAGCCCACCATCGCCCCGGCGCCGCCGGCTCCCCGCTCTTGCCGCTCGCCCGCGCCAGCAGCATCGCAGTCTCCGGTCCCCGGTGCCAGCTGCCTTCGGTTATCTCCCCCGCGCCGCTCGTTCTGCAGCCATTTGTAGCAAAAACATGACTTTGGTCTGGCTGAGATAAGAAAGGAAATGTTTGAGCGCAACAGCGCTGGGAGCCCGAGCTAGCGTTGCAAGAACGGGCTGCATCGCACACGGGAACGCGAGGGACAGCCGGGAAACCGGCAAACACGGAGGAGCGGAGGCTGAGCCCGAGCCCGAGCCCGAGCCCGAGCCCGAGCCTGAGCCCGTCACGGCCCCGGCAGCTCCTCGGTGGGGACGGCGAGGTCACGGCACCCGGCCCCTGCCATCCTCGCAGGAAAGCAGCCTGGCGCCTTCCCGCAGCTCCGCCGGGGCCGGGCTCCTCAGGAATCACAGCATAAAAAGGTTTTTTTTGGCCAGAGGGAGATTTACTATTTGTAATAGCATCGGCCCCCAAACCCCCCCCCACCCCAGGCCAGGCCCAGCCTCCGCTGCGCTCGGTGCTGCACAAACGCAGATCACTGACGGCGCGGTGCTCTTCCTGACAGCCAGCTAGTAAAACCCCCCTCTGAGAGCGAAGAAATTTAATTTCAGAGAAGGAAAAAACTGGAAGAGGAGGAAAGCCAAGCTGCCCCTGCGGTCGCTCGGTCGGAGCAGAGCGTGCTTTGTGCGAAGCAGCAGATCGCAGGGGTTGCAGCAGGGCCTCCGAGCCGGCCGTGCTCTTCACCGGGGGTTTCTCCTGGCCTGAGCTGCCACCAGCCGTCCCCTCCCTCCCAGCTCCCGTCAGTCACCTCCCCGGGTCCCCAGGACTGCGGATGCTGCTCCGGGCGCCCCGGGCAGAGCCGGTGCCGGGGAATGGGCAGCAGGACCGAAAGCCCTGAGCGGGGACAAGGGGAGCCCAGGGGCCCCCCGAAGCGGTAGCTGGTGGCTCGGGATGGGTCCGTCCCCCTGGGCCCATGGTGAGAGGGGGCCGCGCTGCCTTTCGGAGGAGCCACGGCTCTCTGCGTGCCGTCGCCGGCCTTTCCGCCTGAAGCGCAGGGTGTTGCCACTGGCGCTGGGTGGCCACCGGCCTGGAAAAATTAAACTCAGCTTCCCCCAAAGCCTCCCCAGCAGCCGGGGGCAGCTCCCTCCCACCCCAGCCCCGCGGCCGCCTGCTCACGCAAGGGCCGGCGAAGCCGAAAAGCCTCACCGGGAGCCTCGGAGAGGCGCTTGGCTACACGCAAAGCTCGGGAAGCGGCAATGAGCACAGGGGAAAAATATGCTGCTTCGTAACGCATGGATCCCGCTACCGCGTTGCTGAGCCACCGGCCGCGTGACGCGTCTCCTTCCCGGCCCCGGCGGCCGCTGCACGCCGGGCAGGACGCCGCAGGGGAAGCGCGTTCCATGCGCGTGTGTCCGAGGCCAGAAAACATCTGGAAACATCTGGAAACAGATGCTCCGAGTGTGACGGCAGAGGGGTCACATCTGGAGGGTAGAAGCATGCTTGAAACCCCCTGGGCGAACGCAACGGGCCAGGTCTTGGGCACCCCCCAGCCCCAAGCGCCCCAGAGGCCTGAGGACGTGTGGGTCCGGCTCGGTGCTTGGCTTCGGTGACCCCAGCCCTGGGATCCCGGGATCCAAAACAGCGAGGGAGGGAGGCGAGAGGAGGAGGAGGAGGCCTGCCTCGCTTCCTTGCAGTACGCTCGTCCCGAATACTGTCCCTCCTTCCCAGGCACGGCCCATCTTCTCCATCCATCCCTGCCCATCTCACTCTGCCCAAACGGGGAAGTAAAAAAAAAAAAAAAACCCCGGACCACGGCACGCTGCTGCACCAGCCCAGACGGGCCAGAGGCAGGCAGGGGACAGGCTGGAAAGAACAAGCTGTACTCGCTCCTGGGGGAGAAATGTGGCTGAAAAAGCCCGTCGCCCTCGGCCCCAGCCAGGTGTTTGCAAGGAAAGAGAGGAAAAACAAGAAACAATCCACAATTTGAACATTGCTTGGCTGGTTTGGTCATTAAATCTACGGGCAAATCTCCCCTGGAGAATGGTTTGGGTATTACGGCGACCAAACATATCCGCTGCTGCAGCAGGGGAACAATTAGGTAATGGAAAAACGGCGTGCAAATCGCTCCAGGTTCGCCCTGGCTGTAGGGCTGGCGCTGCCCGACAGCAGCCTGCAGCCGCCCGGCCGGCGAGCGCGAGCGCGAGCGGTCGCAGCGCAGGAACGCAAACGCCACGGCTTCCCGCCCGGAGCCGCGGAGCCCTTTCCGCTCCGGTTTTGCCAGGGACGTGATACGACCCGGTGAGCCAGCCCCTGCTGCCAGGCCGGCTCCTAAACCAAGTGCCGGGAGCTGGGGAAAGCCCGGCGGAGAGGAGGACTCCCCTGTCCTGGGGGAGGAAGGCTGGGGGTCTGCATCGCCGGCAGCAGCGCGGCCCCCGGTGCCCCGGGGAAACTGAGGCAGGAGGGCGCGCCGAGAGCCACAGAGCCAGCTGCCCTTCCCGTTTAGGCGACCTGTAGCACTTCCCGAAGCGTGCCGAGCTTTTATTTTTATTCCTTTTCAGCCTTGGCACGGAGGGGCTGACACACACGCGCAGCGGGCCAAGTGCCGGGCCAAGCGCGCTTACGCCCCAGCCCGGACTCTCGCCCAGCTCCCTGGCGCAGCGCGTGCTTCCCTCGCCCAAATCCCCCCGCCGCCTGCCTCCTCCCCGACCCGACGGGACCCTTGGGGGACGCAGGCCCTGCACCAGCCCCGCCGCCCTTTCGGTCTGCCCAGCATCTCCTGGGAAAGAGGCCAAACAGCCCCGCAGAGGGAAAGAACCAGTGTGTCCAAGAGGGGCTGAGACCCTGCAAACTCATTGCCAGAACAGCCTGCTCCCTGCCCAAACTAAAGGCAGAAGGGAGACGGAGGGATGGACGCGCTCTCTGCCCGGAATCGGCGCCCCGGGGCCCCCATCCCCGCGACGTGCCCCGGACGTGGCGGGCCGTAGCTCCACGCGCGTGCTGAGCCCCCCGTCCCCCGTCTTCTGGGCTGTTCTTGTGGCTGCTTTAAGTACAGGGAGGGGATACAGAATTCATCAGTCCTCACATTGCTCGGAGATTAAATCATCCGGCTCGTTTCTCCCAGGGAGAGAAGTCCAAACCCCCCCTTCTTTTTTTTTCTTCTTCTTTTTTTTTTTCCCCTGCAAGGCTGAGCAGCCGCTTATTAAGCTCTTGGCAGCCGGACACGGCGGCGGGGCCAAGGGCTGCTGAACGCATCAGCTGGCGGATGCCACTTCGGGGCCGGCAGCGGTGCAGGACGGCCGCGGCACGCCGGGCGCAGCGGCGTCGCAGGGCGCCAGCAACACCCGGGCTGGCTTCTTGCCGCCGGGACCCCGAGTCGCACGGCCCCAGTCCTTCCCCTCCCGTTTTCTCCGCTCCTGCACTGGTTTGCACTGGTGAGCATGCAGGACGCCGGGACCTTCCCTCTCCCCCACTCTCCGCCAGGGCTCAGTTTTTCCCAGGCTCTCCCGGATGCAAGCAGCCTCCCGGGGGAGCGCGGGCAGCCCTCGCCGCCCCGAAGGAAGCAGCCCTCCGCTAGTCCCTGCAGCGGGGGCTGCGCTGCAGAAATAAAACCCCCTCTCTATGCTCACACAAAATTCAGGCTGAAACTTTAAATAAGCAAAGGCAAAGCGATTCCACGTCCCGGCTCCCAGGGGAGGCCGCCAGCGCTCATGTTTCGCCTTCGTGCTGTTCTCTAGGAAGCAGTTACAGCCTCCTCCCGGGAACCATACTCCGCTCTCGGAGGTCCCGTCCCACCCACGGAGCCCAAAGCCGCCTCCAGCACCCTACTCTCGACTTGGTAGAGGAGGAAACTGAGGCGCTTGCACGGGGAACGGACTCGGGCGCGCGGCCCAGGCCGCCGGCTCCCACCCGTCCCCGGGGTCCCCGCGAGGCTCCGGCACGCTGAGCTCTGCAAGCGCCAGCGTGGCCCCTCCGCCGCCGCAGCCCTGGGAAAGCGACGGAGCTCCTCTCGCCGCGCTTCATTAGCCTCGGCGGTTTGACCCGTGGCTGAACCAGGCAGTATCTTTTACGGCTTTAGCAGCACATCTTCTGTATACCTCACGCTGGGAACGAAGCAGTTGGGAACGGAGCGAAGGAGGAGTTTTCCCGGCCGGCCGGCGGGTCACGCACAACCGGCCGGCGGGAAGCGGCAGCGAGAGCTGCTGCGGGGAGGGACGGTCACCACCGCCCCTTGTTTCGGCTGCGGATCCCCGGCCCCCGGCGGAGAAACTGGGGGCAAACGGTGCCGATTTGGGGCCCTGCCCGTCTCGTGGCACAGGGTCCGGGCACAGAGGGGTCCCCGGGGAGGCAGGGTGACGGTCCCCTGTGCTGCACTGGGAGCACTGGCATGGCGTTAGGAGACCAGATCTCAGACCCAGGTGCTTCAGAAGACACTCCAGATTGCACGGGGACAGGGCGCGCTGCGAACGCCGCCGGCGCGTCTCGGGGCCGACGGCTCCCCAGCCAGCGGACCCCCGGCTGCCCCCGGCAAGGCTGACTGGGGCAAGCGCTCCGCAACCCGCGGCCCCACGCGCCCCCCTCCCTCTGCAACGCTTTGCTCTCCTTGCAACGCTCCCCTCTCCCTACGGCGCTTTGCCGATGCTCCTGCCACGGCACCCTGCAGCTGCGCCCAGCCGACGCCGGCCGCTCGGCTAGAGGCTCTCCGACAGACACGCTTTATCTAGTTTTTGACAAAAGAAGGGCCAGCGTTGCCCTCTTCTTCCTCTCCCCATGCAGACCCGAGTTAGCTGCAGCCCCCGGCGGGTCTCCTGCCCGGTGTCGAGCTCAGCCGGGCACGGCGCGGTGCCGACCACGCGGGCTGGAGGGGACGGCTGGTACCGCTCGCTGGAAAGGCGTCTCCCAGCCACGACAGCACTTTCTACGGCGCGAGGGGCGGGATGGCGGGCTCCCGGTGCCGGCTCCGCAGTGGGAAGAGCTGCCAGCGCTGGTTAGAGCAAGAACAAGGGGGTGATTCAATGAAACGCCAAAGGCATGAAACTCCAAACCATGAAAGCAAATATTTCGAGCCAAACGCACAATTAGCCGGTGGGACCCATCACCACAAGATGCCGCTCGGGCCAAGGGTTTAGTAGGGTTTGAAATGAACACTTTAAAAAACAAAAAAAGAACACAAGAAGGACTGTCCATATGTAGGGAGACTGGGGACGTGTGGGGTGGCAGTAGTCACCGCCTTTCAGATTGCTGGGGTGTCCATCCGCGTCGGGGACACAGAGCAAAAGGAGCCACAAAGCGGGTTGCGGACGTCCAAGGACGCGAGCTGGACTCCGGCCACCCGCGCCAGCCCCGACGGCGGGGGGCTCAGGAGCTACAGGCGCTTCGCCGAGGACGGGGACACCTGCCTGCGCCCGGCTGGGACACCTCGGGGACGGGGCAGTGACGGGGGCTGCCACCATGTGCTTTCAAGCAACCGCGGGTATCTGTCCTGCCTTCCTATGCCATGCACATCTCCGGCTGCGGGGCGGTGTTTGCTCCGCTCCCGGGGAGCCCGCGCCGGGATGCAAGCGGCTCCCCGGCCGACGGCCCACGGGTGCCGGGAGGGCTCTCCGGCTCGCCTGGCGTCCGCAGCGGTGCCCCGAGTCGAAGGCCTCCGTCGCCTCCCTCGCGCGGTCCGGGCTTTGCCTGCGAGCTGCCGCGGTTGCTGTTTCCAATGGAAACACCTGAATCGTGTTTAGTCCTTCCAGCCCTCTCTTGGTTTTGGCCTTCGTCCTCGCTGCCTTCTTCTCGCCCAGTATTTTTCCTCTCCGAGGGCAGGAGCCAGCCGGCCAGTTTCCTTGCACGGCACCAGCTGCCTCGGGAACCCGACGGCCTCTCCCCGTGCGCCCCGGGGAGCCCGTCCGCCGGGCTGCTCCACCCCCAGGATCTGCTCCCCTTTGGTGGCCCTGGAGAAGTCAATCAGGATGCTGTGACTTAGGGCTAACGGACCGATACTGCAAAACCACCAGCCTCTGGCTAGCAGGCCCCGGTGGAGACGGCATGATCTGGGGAGATCCCCAGCGATGGATCTTCTCTATCCATGAGTATTTCCCTTCTGGGCAGGAGTGAAACGTCACGGAGGACCCTTTATGGCAAGGTGGTATAGGTGTACATCATCCTGCTAGAAACACGACACAGTGCCTTCAAGGAGCTCTGACAGCGAGCCCCTGCCCCGGAAAACCCCAACCCTTCGGGACAGACCGGGCACCTCCAGAAGCCTCGGAGCTACAGCTCGCAGAGGCGCTTGGGCTGTCCCAAGCTGGAGACTGTGGTGAGAGTCGGGCGAGCAGGTTTCCTGCCTGGAAATGGCATGTTTCACACCGAGCCCGCGGCACGCGAGCTGCCTGCGCAGCCCTCGGAGCCGGGGTCCTCCTCCACGCTGGCAGGACGGGGCGGCAAAGCTGGAGAGCGCAGACGGGCCGGAGGGAGCCGGGATGATGGATATGAAGGCCTGAGCCAGGGAGTAACGTCAGTGGCCGCATTATGCTAACGCTCATTGCACCCGCTGCAGATTTGCCTATATTGCTTGGCGGAGAAGGCGAGTAGCAAACAGGCCTCTGTCAAAGCCCCAGAGATATTCAGATACTGCTCCAAATATTACAGCTATAAATTCAGCTCATTTTTCTAACTGCTAAGAGCTGCCAGCAGCCTTGACCTAATCCCTCTCTAACTGGTCTTCGCGCCGGTGCCGGGGCGCCCACCGGGCCCCTGCGGCGCACCCTGCTCCCTTGCAGGCAGACGCTTCTCCTTCGAGCCTCTCTCCAGGGATAACGATCCCACCGGAAACCAGCCCCTTCCCTCTGCAGCCAGAGCTGGCCGGGGCTCTTCCCCTCCCTGGCGGGCCGCGCGCGCTTCCAGGGAAGAGTTAACGCTGCCTCCCGGCAGCCAGCCGCACGCCGGCCGGGCCAGCGGGTGAGGAGGGAAACCTCGGAGGCAGCATCAGATTTCCAAAAACAATCCTGGACTGCTCCTCCGAGGGCTGTAACTTCACGGCCCCCTCCCCTACAAGCGAGCGCTTTCCTGCCGCCCTCGGGGGGCGAGCAGAGCCGTCATTAACCCTGGATGGCCCCCAGGCTCGGGAGAGCCGGGGAAGCATCCCGAGCGCGGACTCATCCCCCAGCCCTTCCTCCGCCTTGCACCGCTCATCGCCCAAATATTCGAGGCCCAGTTGTGCAAAGGCGCCTGGCACAGATCCCTTTGGCCGCTCGCTCCCGGCGGGAGGCAGGCACCTCGTTTCGCCCTGCGCCGGGGGTTCGGGCATCTTCCGCCACGGCCGCCCCTCTGCCCGGCTTCAGCCCCGGCCCTCGCCGCGAAACGGGGGGCAGCTCTGGGGAGGGGGGACGAGCTCCGGCCGCGCGCGGGCGGCCGCCCGGCACGCTCTCCGACGGGCTGCGGGAGCCACAGCGCGCCCGGGCGAAACGGCATCTATGAAAACACCCCGCAGCGCTTCCGTTCCCCCGGAAGGGAAAGTAAAAATAGGACTGAAATATTTTGATCGCACTGAAAAACAACGTTTCCTTCAGCTCCCCCCCATAACAATCCCCCCCCTCCCTCCGCTGGTTCCATTTTACGGGAAATTTTTTATTTTTGTTTTCATGTCGTTTTGGAGTGGAAAAAAAAGGCGGGGGGAATGTGGACTTTCCAGCGAAACAGAAAACCCTGCTCCTGCCCAGCTCCAGTCGCTGCCCTCTCTCTTTTTTCTTTCAAGCGGAGCCCCAGCACGGCCCAGAAACGCAAGAGGCAACGCGCGGCGAGAGGCGGCTCCACGCGGTTTCTGCTTCTCCTGGCACCGCAGCAAATATCCTAACGCAACTCGTCTTGGTGAAACTCCCAGCTCAGTTTAAGCAAACTCCCGAGGCTCCGATAGTGAAGTTATCCATCAAACCTCAGGTCGATCGCCCGGGTTTGTTTTCCTGGCAGCGGTGGTTTTGCTCCGCTCTGAATCAGTTCCTAGGGGAGCTGGTCCAGCCCTTTCAGAAACTTTGGGACTAACTCCTCAGAAACCCTGATGGAAATCTGAAGAAAAGGGGAGGAGAGGAAACAGCAAATCAGTCACATCCCCCCCTGGTATTTTCTACCGAGCGGAGCTCCATCCCTTATCGCCCCGCTCCCTCCCCTCGCCCCCAGCCCAGCTCCTTTCCAGCCGCTTCCTGGCACGGCCACCCGGTCTGTTTGCACAAAGCCTTCAGGTTGTCTCCTGCAGCAGCTTTCCCTCCTTTGCTGGGATACTTGTCTCTCCTCTCTTGTTTCCTGTCTTTCCAGGTGATCCAGGGTGGTTGGGAGCAGACCACCTGTGCCCACATCCCCCCGCACCTGCCCTTCTTGCTCTTGCAACAGAGGCCAAAGGCTGCAACGCCTCTCATCATCTCGGGTTTTTCCCCTTTCTTTTCAGGCCAGGTTTAACAAGGGGAGAAGCAATTCAGATGTTCTCCAACCAAGTAGCTTTGCTCGGCTCGGCTCTGGCTCGGTAGCAACCTGGTTCCAATTATTTCCCAAGAAAGCCATAAAGGAAGAAAACAACCCTGAGCTCAGGCAAGGTTTAACCCCTTCAGCCCTTAGGGCAGGGGAGAGCAAGGGAGGACCAGGGCTGTCTGGAGGCTGCTGCATGGCCAGGTTGCACCCGAGCTGGTCATCTGGCTCTCCAAGAGCACCAGGGACATGGAAAGCAAAGCTGTAGCTGCACTGAAATGGGGGAAATGGGTATTTTATGGACCTCTGCATGGAGAGTCTGCAAAGGCAGATCCCCCATGGGCTCTCAGTCACACCCTGAATTCAGGGGGCTCCCAGCAGCTCCTGAACCTCTCCCCAGGGCAAAGTGGGAGCTGGCAGTGTGGCAGAGACTTGGCGAGAGCTGCGGGCACCACCCCCAGTTTGGGGGCCACAAGAGCATTTGGGAAAGGTCCTTGTCCCGGGACCTGGTTGGGTGGGAGCAGAAAGCGGGGGAGCAGGGCCGCGCTTGCGGGATTCGGGGAGCAGGCACAGCAGCGGGGCCGAGGGGATGTACAGCCATCTCCGTCCTCGTTTCTCCTGGGAGCCCCACGCAAACCCCACTGAAGCATCTCCTCCCCAGGGGCCTTCCTCACCCCTAGGAGGAGGAGGTGGGCGGATGCCAGGCATCCCACCGTTATGCTCCCCAGCACGGGCGAGCAGCGGGAGCAGCCAGCTCCCTGCAGACCGGCAGCGATCTGCCGGCCGCAGCCCGAGACCCGGGGGTTAAATACCCAGGCTGGTGAGTCAGAAAAATCTTTGATGCAGCCAGAAGGAGCTGAGTAATTTGTGTTGCTGCAGAGGTCACGTTGCCTCCTCGCTTTTTATGTCCCTTACACCGTTCCTTCCCACTCTCCCTCTTCAGCCTGGACTCTCCCCTTCTCCCTTTTAAACTCGCCAGCTCTTTTTACTACCGTTGCTGTTAATTATGGGTATAACACTGCAGCCCCTCGGAGCCCCTGGCAGCAGCCGCCGCTCTCGTGTTGTGCTGGTCACCGCACCAACGCGGAGCAGAGCGCGGCTTTCGGCGCCAGCCAGCTCCCAGCCATCGCCCGCCCCGCTGCCTTTCATCTCGCTTGCTCCTCCCGGCACATTCATCGCTCTCCGCTCTGCGGTTGCCGTTCAGGCCCGAACGGCAGAATTTCTATAGGAGGAACCCTGCCGCCGCCAGCTCTGGATCTCATTTGCGCTAAGTTGCTTAACCCCCGAGTTACACGTCTCGCAAGGCAGCCCGCTGCCTGCTGCCCAGAGGACAACTGGGACCATGGGCTGCGCTTGTCCGCCCGGCCCAGCCCCGGCCGCCTCCGCTGGGAGCTGTGTCCGTCCCGAGCCGCGCAGCCCGGCCTCTCGCGTCCCTCGTTTCTAGCCCGTCCCTTTGCCCAGCCTTGGGGGGGTCTAAGCGCACGCCCAGGGCTCTCCCACACTACCACGAGACATATAACAAACAGCAACGGCTGCAATTAACCGCTGCAAAATCAGCAATGAGTTATTGTAAACTCAGCATCTCCCAAGGAACATTTTCAATAATTCTGGGCTGTTACAAAGCACCAGGGCAGCCAGAAATAGTTCCCTGCATTTAATCAAATCATTCATTAGGTTGTTTAATAAGCAAGGGAGCTCTGGGAACACCAGGGTTTTTCCGCTCTCACTCAAGCAGCCTTTGGAGAAGGAATTTATGGCAAACCTATTAAGACCCAATCAATCTGCTTTTAATCCTCCCTTAGCCTCCACGGCCGCAGAAAGCATCCCCGCTCCCACCACCCCGCGGGCCGCCAGCATCCCTCGAAGCGCTCCCGGCCCGTCGGCGGGGCCGGAGCGAGGTGCAGCGGGGCCGCGGAGCACCAGGCGCAGGGGAAGCCGGGAGCGCGATGGGCTCCCGCGGCTCTGCCGGTCGGGTCTTCCAAGGAGCTCGGCACGACCAAGCCCTGAGCGTTTCTGAAAGCCTGGCTGCTCGCTCAGCCGGGACCTGAGCCATTCGGCCAACCTGGCCAGCAGGGTTTAAAGCTGAGAAAGCCCCTCAAAACACCTTGATCCTTTTCCTAGCGGATGGGGACATTCGCGTAGGCGCCGGCTGCCCGCTTTCCCGAAGCGGCCGTCCCAGGGAGCGCCCCATGTCCGTGCCGTGCTGCTGCCGTTTGTTCCCCTCCAGATGGATTTGCTTTGTGTTTTCTGAGCTGGGCCTTTGTGTTTCCTGCAGATTTTTCTAACCTCTCTGTCCTCTCTGGTATTTGCAAAATCCTCCCAGTTCTGCATCCTCAGAGGATTTGGTACATATGCTATTTCCTCCCTCATCCAGCGTATTCACGAAGCCGTGTAAGCAGGGCCAGTCCCCGTGGGATGCCGCAAGACCCTCACTTTCAATCTTTTGGTACTTGCAGAGCCCTGACAACTTGCAAATGAAGACACAAACATTTCTACAACAAACTCAAGTCCGTGTACCCCCAACATCTGCAGGTCATGGTGGAAAACCTCTGGCGCTAGACACCTATTTCCTGTCCGAGGTACCGCTGCTCGTCCCAGGCCGGCAGCGTCCTCGGCTCACAGCAAAGCGCTGACGCCCGACGTGGTGCAGAGGCTGCGAGTGACCTTGGCTGGTTCACCTCCCCATCCCTCTGCGGTTCCTCCAGGGCGAAGGCTTGAAAACTGGCTGTAACTACTGGCTGAAGGTGTGAACTTTCATTCCTCCGTCCGCAAGTAACAGAGCTGCTGCCAGCAGCTCAGGGCACTTCATAGCTCCCTGGCTAATGCAATCACTCGCAGCCAGTGATTGCAGCTGCTTCTCATCCCCCGCCCGGGGGGCCCGAGACACCGCTCGGAGGTCCAGCGTTTGCAGGCGATACCAGCCGCGGGCATCGCTGCACCTCTCCTTTGAAACGTCAGACCTCGGCCTGACGTGCTGGCAGCTCACACAGCTTTTGGCAGCCCGTTGCCACCCTCCCTGACCCCTTTCATCCCCCTCTCCCGGCATCACGCCTTGCACGGTGAAGCCTGATTTCCAGGCTGAGTTTGTGTGCATGGCCCCCAGACAGCTGGGGGTCCCCAGGAAGCCTTCTGAGGCTGCCAAAACCACACGTCCCAACCTCAGCTCGTTTCTTCCCTTTCTTTTTTCCTTCCTTGCTGAAGAGCTTTCCCCGCGGTGCCAGTCTCAGGCTGCAACCTCTCACCTGAGGAGCACCGGCCCTGACCTGGCGTGCACCGCCGCTGGCTAGCCGGCCGCCCCAGCGCTCCTGCCAGCCCTTCCACCCCGATGAGCACCAACATTTCATAGCAAACACATCGCTCCGGGCTGGAAAATAAATGTCTCTCTGTCTTACTCTGCCTGGGGAATTCAGCACCGATACTTTAATTTCGCACATTTGTTTTGATTGAAGCAGAAGCGGATGGAAGGCCGAGCCGAGCTGCCAGGACTGTAAAACCGGCTGTCAGGAGCCTTCCCAGAAGCTGCCATCGCCCGGCCATGCCCGCTGCCGTGTTGGCCCAGGAGGGGCCCGAGGGACCGGCTGGAGCCAGCCCAAACCCTCCTGCTGCAACAGCACCATCTGCAAAGACTGCCTTCTGCTGGTGAGGACAGGTGAGGAATCGCACCACAGTCAGAAAGACAAGTTTGACCTCAAAACGATGGAAAAT
The DNA here is from genome assembly GCF_040807025.1 of Struthio camelus. Classification (NCBI taxonomy): domain Eukaryota; kingdom Metazoa; phylum Chordata; class Aves; order Struthioniformes; family Struthionidae; genus Struthio; species Struthio camelus. The sequence goes on along the minus strand of NC_090965.1, from coordinate 6,522,124 downwards.
CTGCAGGGTGAGGAGCCAGGTGCCCAAAGCCGGGATCTCTCTGCAGCCGATGTGGGGATGGGCTCCGCACTGGCCCACACGTCACTGCTGCTCTGGGCTCAGCGCCCCGCCTGGGTACCACCATGGGTACCACCACCCGCACCACCGCAGGGCTTTGCAGCTTGAGGAGTAGGCTGCACGCTGCATCCAGGCCAGCCAACACAGCGCTGCCGTTGCTGAGAGCCAGCTTCCCGGACCAGGCCACCTGCACAAAGCAACCCCATCCACCCTTTGCCTGGAGCCCTCTCCTGCAGCTGATACAGCCAGCGGCGCCCATCAGCCATCTGCCGGGAAATGAGCGTTGAGAACGCGGCAACTCAACGCACCTGTTGAGCCAGTCCAGCGGCGGGTCAGCCCTGCGTGCTGGCTGCCAGCGTGCCGCGGACAGCCCAGCCCGGCGCGCTCCGAGAGGGGAGCGCTTCCAACGCCCGGCTCCGCCGGCCGGGATAAACACAGGGTTCCCCTGACAACGGCCCGGGGGATCGCGCCTTTCCAAGCCTCCCTGCTGGAACGAAAGGCTGCTCCGCGCCGTCCCCTCGCCCGCTCGAGCATTGCTCGGAGCGTGTGTAATGGCTCCGGCGAAGAGGGCCGGAAAGCCCCGGGGAGCTGTGGCTCTGCTCTCTGAAATGTCAGGTGGAGGTGGAGCGGCCGAGGAAGTGTTTTCATCTGCAAGGCATCTGCGCCGCTCTTTCCAGATGAGGCAGATGCTCTGGTAGCAGCTCCGTAACCCCGGCCGCCTCCAAATATTTGTCTCTGCTGCGGACGGAGGATTGCAGAACTGTCGTCACCTCAGAGGTCCGGGGCCAAGAGGGCTCCGGGGTCTCTGCCACGGTCCCCGGGCTCCCCGGCGCTGCCACCGGGCTGGGCCACGCTCGGAGGGGGGCAGCCAGCCTAGAGAAACGGGCAGGCAAAGCCTTGGGGACATGGCGAGGGGAGCAGGGATGCCAGGAAAACACCGTCACTGGTTATTCCTCCTTCGGACTCTACCAAATCCTGCACAAAACAAGGGCTGGGGAAATTTCCCAGGAGGACGGGGGAAGCGCGGGGCAGCAGACAGCGCTGGCCTCGGTGACACGATTCAGCGTCTTTGCTCTCAGCTGGCCCCAGCAGCGGCCGCAGGGAGCCGGCCGGGCGAGACGCGGGGCAAGGGGAGGCACGGGGAGCAGGCGGCCGCGATGATCCACGCAGCCTGTTTACTTTTCAGTGCAGACTGGGGTTTTTCTGGAGCTGGAGGAATTCATCTCCCTGAAAGAGCCTTGTTTTTCATGGAGGAAATGAGACAGCGTGCTTTTAATAGGAAATAAAAACACATAAAATAAAGAGAAACTGAGACACAGACCTGGAAAAAAGTCGAGCCATCCAGCTGCGTCTCGCCAGCAGCCCGGGCCCTGCCAGCACTCCCAGCAGCTCCGCCGCCGCGGGCAGCATTGCTCCGTCCGCCACCGCGCTCTGCCCTCTCCGGCCCCTCGCGCTTCCCCTTCCCGCTCCCACCACATCCCACGTTTCCACGCCGATGCCCGCCGGCGGGTGTCCCCCCCCCGTCCCCGAGTCGCAGCGACCCACATGAGACGGTGCCGGCGCCCACGGGACCGCGGTGCCCGCGCCGGCCCCGGCCTGACTGCAGGAGCACCGACAGCCTCTGAACCCGTGCACAGGCCAGCAGCAGCTGCTTGCATGCGCTCACCCAGGTGATTTGGGGTAGGAACATGAAAATCAGCATCCCGGACTGGGGCAGAAGTCCAGCAAGCCCTGTTGGCCGCAAGCGGATACTTAAGAGAGGGAAAAAAGTACAAGCATAATCCATTTGTTGGGGTGATCCTTCCCCTGTGTCCTGCCGCATTTCCAGCACCCAGCGGTGCACGACACCCTGAGCCAGGGCACCCAGAAGCATCGCCAGCAGGTTCATCCCACCTTCCCTTGTGCACGTCCGCTCCCGGCCTTCATGACCCCACGAGCTGTGCACCGTGCACAGCACTGCTGCTTTGAACCTGCTTCCTGCCAAATTCACTGCATCCTCCCTGCTTCTTACAGAGTGAGAACGAGCAGATAGTCCTCTCCATCATCTGCCCCCAGACTTGCAGAGATGTGTACCACCCCCCTTCCTGCACCTGTGCCCTCCTTCTGCACATTCAGTGCACTACAGATTGCTTTTAGGGTTTCTGGAGGGATGGACAGCCACAGAAATAGATCCATCTGTCGTCCTCTAAGGAATGCATCGATGCTTCAGAACAAACCTCCTTGACACTTTCAACAAGGAACCATTCAATAAACCACTGAAGGACGCAGTTTTGCAAATGTGCCGCTCAGGGTTCGGTAGGTTTAATGCAGGACTGGAGATTAATGTGGACCGTGCTGAACGGCTGCCTTTGGGGGTGCTTTAGCTCAGCCGAACTGACAAACGTTTGCAGGGACTCCAGGCAGGACAAAGGCAATACCTGGAAATGGAGTTATTAAAAATACACCCAGCAAGCAACACCGAGAAATGGCCCATGCAGCAGCTGGCAGTCTGGGTGCTCCTGGAAGAGCTCTGTGATGCCAAGGCTGCTGGTGTAGACACAGATCAGGGTAGATCTGTGCTGCTATGAGGAAAGCACAGAAGGACACATGAAGGCAAAATCCTAATGATTATCTTGCTCTCAGGGGCAACTAGTGCTCTGAATCTTCCCTTCGACTCTCCCGACTGAGCTCGGCCACCACCCCCAGTGCAGGCACCCTGCAGACGAGCCCCTCTCCAAGTGGGACACCACCTCCTGCAAGACGCAGGCTGCCTCTCGGAGGTGAGGGACACACACTTCAGTAAACAGGCAAAGAAAAGTAGCCAAAGGCTGGGGAACAGCTTTTGCAGTTGCATGTTTTATAGAGATTTGCAATGGGATCGGAGGCCGTTCATGGTTCATGACATATTTGCATTGATTAAGTGAGACAATCAAACAGCATGGGCAGGGCTTGGTGGAGGGAGGTGGCAGCAGTGCAGGGGAAGAGACTGTGCAACAGCCCTGGAAATGCATCTGAGAACAATTCACAGCTTTATGGCCTCGCAGTAAATATCTTATTAAATCGGAATGAAATGCACATCTGGAGATTGCACTGGGGAGTGCTTGTCCTCCTCCGTCCAGGAGCATGTAGTGTTGCTCTTCTGCCATTACCAAGCCCTGTGTCTCTCCGTACCCAGCCCAAGGCTCTCCCAGTTTGGCCAGAGGACTCAGAAGATCCTGGCCTAGCGGCTCCTCAGAAGACCTGCCAAGCCGTGGCAGCAAACGCAAGGAAAGGGATGGGCTCGGGTCTTGCACTCAGCAGCTGGAAATTGTCCCCATGGCCAAGGCAAGACCATGCTGAGCAGCAGCTTTATGGACTGTATTTATCTTAATTACTCCCAAATTCAAGGGAGCTCCTGAACCCCTGCCCCAGCTCGGTTGAGCGTGCTCTGCGCCGCCAGCGTTGCATGCACGCTCTCCCAGCTCCGCTCCCAACTTCTTCCCACCAAACGCTGTCTTAACATAGAAAACCAAACTCCTCCTTACGTAGCTGTTGGCTATCAAAGAAACTAGTCGTAGCTACAGACACAAACAAGTAATGTTTCCATACCAGGCTCATTCCAGCCTTGTCCTGGTGTCTGCTGAGAGCCGCACCCAGGATCCTAGCCATACGCGAAGCATCGAGAGCTTTGGTGGCCTCGACCAGGGCTTTCTCAAAAACTCGGGAATGGTGCTGCCTTGGGGCGCTCCAGAGGCCGGCAGCTATCCCTGGGAAAGCAGTGCAGCTTTTCTGAAGGTGCTTTTGGTCTTTATTTTCTCCAGCTCAGAAACAGCACGATCTTTCTTCCTAGTGCTGCACTCCCACCTGCCCTGGCCCGCAGGATTGAGCCCTGCGACATTCGTGCTCCCGCTCGCATAGGGACAGCGAGGTGCAAGGCTTCCCGGGGCGACTGGGGGCCTCCATGGCCCTCTGTGCCAAAGCTTCAAGGAGATGCATTGGATCAGTCCCTCCCCTTGCCCCCGACCGGGAGGCAGCGCCCTCGGCTGACGGTCCCGCGCTTGGGACCCAGCCGGCCGCTTGCAGCCGCCCCGGAGCCCCGGGAGCCGCCGGCAGCGACGCGGAGCCACTATCAGAGAACGATGGAGCCCTTTGAAACTGCTCCTCAGAGGCAACCTGCTGGGGATCTCTGAAGCTGCAGATGCTTCAAGACAGCCTTGCTTGGAAAGGTTTAATTGAGAGGGTGGGGAGGGAGAGAAGAGAAAGCCCAGGGCTTGCGCAGCCCGCAGGGATCACAGGGAAAGCTGGGACCCAGCTCGCAGCGCCGGTGTTTGGACCAAGCAGGCAGGCTGGCACATCCTGGCTCCGTGCCCCGCGCCGGGGGGCTCGGGGTCCTGCTCTCCGGCCGAGGAAAGGCTGGGAGAGGGAGGGACGGAGAGAAAGCTGGGATGAGTTTGCAAATGACTCTTGCAGCCGTTTCCCCAACAAAAGCCCCTTTCGTCCCAGTGCTCCCGGCCCCTCGCGTGGAGCCAAGGGTAACATTTGTGCATGTGGAGCTATACGGAAACATGGGGTTTTTTCGGTACGTTTGCTGAAGCGCTGCACGCTTGGGCAGGGAGAGGCAGAGCCCCGCGGTCGGCTCCCCTGCCGGTGGGAGCCAGCTGAGCTTGCCTGGGCTCGGGGGAGCCGGACCGGCTCCGCATCCTGCCCGCGAGCTCTCATTTGAGCCCATCCTCTTCCTCTTGTCCCCCCCAGAGCACTCCTGCTAAACAGCAACAGCTGCTTGCGAAGCACTTCACCCCTTTCAATGCATGTCCACAGACAGCTGCTGAAATGCACCATTCCACCCAAAATCAGCCTGGCACGGGGCTTGCGCGAGCAGCCCCCGTGCCTGGGCTCTCCTGCCGGCTCGGACCTGCTGCGAAGCCTGGGCGCTTCCCCCCCGCCAACCCTGGCCCCAGGCCCACGCCGGGGCTGGCGGGGCGCCCCGGGGCCCCCACCCACCGCCGCGGGCCGTGTCCGCTAGAGGGAGAGCGTCGCAGCCCGTTTGCAGCTCCGGGGGCGCAGACGGGGCTCGTCTCGCCCATCGCGCAGCCTCTCCTGCGCGAGCTCCTTCCTGGGGGAAGGTGCGCCTGATGGCTCGCAGGCCTCGTTTCGCTGCTTGCTAATTAACCCCAGGTGGCTGCGGTTGCCCCTGCGAGACCCCCCGGCCTGGTGGCTCGGGGGGGGCGCGAGCCGAGGACGCCTTTGCTGAAGAAGCCCGCTCCGTATTTAAAGCGCTTCTCTGCTGCACGCAGGGGCAGAGGTGCCCCTGCCCTGTGTGGCAGTGTCCCCTGCGCGGAGCAGAGCTGGTCCCCTGGCGGGACCAGGCGCGGGGGAGAGTCCTTGTCGCAGGGACAGGCAAAGCACAGGGGCAAACAGCACATCCCCATCCGCCTCGGCCTCCTCGGGAACAGCCGCACTTCCAGGGGATTGAGGAAAGGGCGATAGAAATGCATTTTCCTTTTTTTTTTTGTGTGTGTGTCCTTCCAGGCTATTTCCCCCTTGTTTCTCCCTTTGCAGAGCGTGCGGCAGCAGGTGAGCAGTGTTACCCGTCTGAGGAAATCAGTGCTCTTCTCTCGCTGCTGCGGAGAGGGACCTGCTGGGATCAAGGCTGCCTCTGGGGCTGTGATTCCCATCCAGGTACCCGGGGGTCTGCTGGTACCGACCAGCACTGACAATACGTATTTGTTCATGGTTTCCTGTTAAACACACCTAGTGGAGACATTTACTTAGGATTTTGTATTATTAACAGCCACGGCCAGGAAAGGTCAGGGAAAAGCAGAAGCCTGTATTATTTCCCAGAGGATATGCTTCCAGAGGGTGCTGCTGGGGTTTTCCAACAGCAGCTCCATCGCAAACGGGAAATTGCCCCTTTAAAATACCCAGAGAAGGAAGCGTCCAAAAAAAAATCCCTGGAGGGAGGCCGTGGCAGAGCAACGGCTGGGGAAATCCCGCGGTGCGCAGCGCTGAGCGAGGGGAACCCGCCGGCCGGGCCGCCCCGGGGCCCATCACCGCCCTGCCGAGCGCCGTGGACTCCCGGTCCCGCTGCGAAACCATTCATCACCGGCCCCCCGAGGCGTTATGTGAGAGGATTAATTAATTTTTACATACACAGCTTTGCACCGGGCTGGGCGTGCTCATGCATTATTCATACATTCAATAGCACAGCTGATTTATTAATGAAAAGGTCAGGCTCATCCGAAACGAAGGCTTGCTTGAAAATTACTTTTTGCTGGGATCTCGGGGAGGAGCCGGCGGAGCGAAGCCGCTCGGGGCAGCGAGGCGCACGGCCGGCCGGCGAGCTCCGGCAAGGAGCATCCTGGCCCCAGAGACCTCACGGTCCGGGGCCGGGGCCGGCAGAGGAAAAGACTGTCCTTGCTGCAGAAGTGGGGATGTGGCTTGGAAACGCGAAGCACCAAGCTCCCTCCCCCCCGCTGCCGGGATCAGACCCGGAGGCGGCTGGGAAGACGGCTGGAGGGACGCGGCAGCTGCCCTGTTCCTCGGAGCCCGTTAATCCCCGCTCTGCTCCGCCGCGGCACGTTCCTGCTGCAGCCCAGACCCAGCGGCGGAGACGCGTGTGCAGGAGCCGGGAGGAGTAGCGCGGCGGCTGCGGGAACGGCTTCCTGGCCGCCTCCTCGCTGCAGCCGCCGCCGCTGCAGCCACCGAGGACCTGGGGAGCCAAAGAGACCCAGACCGTACACATCAGCATCTCGCCGGCAAAAGGGAGACGGTCACGCGCGGCCAACTCCTCCCTGCGGCGCTGCCGGCCGGGAGGGAGCTGCCTGCAGGGAGAGCTGGAGCTGCAGCGATCTCCAAAAAAAATGGGAAGGAAATCCTTTCCGGCTGCGCCCAGGGGAGGATCGGCCGGTGGGGCTGGGCACGCAGGTGGGGCAGGAGCGGGGGCGCGTCGCAGCCCATGGGGGCCTGAGCAGCGGGGTCTCACCTCCCAAACCAGCGTGCCTTGCAAGGCGGGGAGAAGCAGCAGCTGTTTTACCCTTGGGGACTAAGAGCCCCGCCGTCGCTCAGCCTCGCGCTCAGCTCGGCATCCTCGCACCCTCCCCTGCATCCGTCCCCGCCGCTCGCGGCCTCCCGCTCGGACGCAGCGGGGTGCTGCACGAAGGCGTGCAGCGGACGTCACGCTTGGGGCCGAGCCGCAACCAGCCTGGCTCTTCCTGGGGAAACAGGGGAACATTTCCATTATTTTCATGGGCCCCAGGGGCTGTGCTGCTCCCCGGAGAGACACGGTGCAATGCTGGAACATACTGGTGCACGACGGCCCTGTGTTTTTGGAGAGGAGGGTTACCCCCGGACAGCGTTTCTCTTCCCAAAGCTCCCCAGTATGAGAGGGGACCAAAGCCATTTCCCTAGGGCTTTGGGGCTGATTCACTGGGGCTAAAACGGCCTGTGTTATGAGAAGCATCACGAAACCGGGTGGCTCTGGGACCACGTCACCCTTTTATCTAATCTCGCCGCGAGCTCTCCCGCCGGCGGCATGCGGCCCCGGGCCCCCGGGCCAGCTGCATCCCTGCCTCGCAGCGCGGTCCTCAGCTCCCAGCCGAGCCTTCGCCGGGGCCGGAGCCGGTCCAAGCGTGCGGGCTCAGCTCGGCAGTGTTTTCCCTCTTTCTTTGAAGGCTGAGACATGAATTTGGCCCCAGAGCTAGAGAGCAGTCCCGGCGCTGCACGAACCCAACGTGGTTCATTGCTCGATTGCAAAGGGAAGGAGCAAGGGGCGACGGGGGAGAAATGGCTCCGGTTGCCCGGCGGTGCCTCGCAGGTAGCGAACGTAACGGGGATGCAGACCCAGAGCAAGCAGAGCAGGGCAGAGGCAAGTGAGGCCATCTCTGGGACTGTTTTGGGGCAAAACAGGGCTTTGCCAGATGCCTCTGCTCCCGGTCGGTGGGCTGAGATGGGGATGAAGCCAAAAGCCTCGGGCAGAGGTTTGTCATGATTCGGCGCTCGTTTCTGCAGAGAGAGCGGAGGGGAGCGTGGGGGCATTATGCACCCCCACCGATCTTTGCAGCCGGCAGCAGCAAGAAAAAAAAAGCTGCTTTCTGTAAAAGGCCGTTCCTCGCGCGAACAGACACTCCAGGGGCAGGAGGAGCGAAGCCACCGGTGCCTCCGCTGGGGACGCTGGAGTCGACGCAGCTGGCAGCCGTTGCTGCGCTGCTCGGCCCGCACACGCTGTCCTCGGAGAGGGCCAGCGGAAATCGAAGGAAAACAAAGCAAGAATTTATCAAACCACATGTAGGGCGGATAGGGCACTTCTCATCCAGCCCTCCCGCTGCTAATGCCTAGCAGCCTTCAAGGATGGAAACACAGGCAGGCTTTGGGGAGGCAGGAGGTCTGCGAACCTCTGAATCGGGTGCAGAGGGTTAGCTGGCAGCTCCGGGCAGCGACACGCTCCGCTGGGAGAAGCCGGCGTGATGGAGCTCGGAGGGGCCAAACTGCAGGTCGAGGCAGGCCGGGGGCGGCTCGCGTCCGCGGGGAGCTGAACTATCCGTGGCCACAGCTGCACCGTAGCATTTCTCAGCCCGCCTGAGCGAGGGGGGTCCCCGAGGAGCTTCCAAACATTCCTCCCTATTTTTCTTAACTCTTTCTCGTTGACTCGCACAGATGCAGCGCTGGAGGCCGGGTCGCTGCGGGGCTGGGAGCGGAGCCCGTCTCCTGCTCCCCTCCTGCACGCCGCCAGCCCTGCGGCCATCGCCCCGCTGGTGCACAGGGGACAGGGAGCCGCTCAGCCCGGGGAGCGGTCCGTCTGCTAAAGGCGCTCGCCTCCCAGGCGCCACGGAGAGGTTTTGTTTTCTCCGTGCCTAAACGCTAGCGGAGATTTCCAGCATCAATATTCAGGACTGTCGGGAACCAGCCGCTTTGATCACTGCTAATTATTGCTCGTGTGCTGACAGAGCCCGCCTGAGCACGGCGGCACCCGTCCCGCTCCCGGCTCCATCCACCTCCGCACCCGGCGCAGCCCTCGCTGCTGCCGCCCCTGCCTCCCCGCGCCCGCAGGAGGCCACCAGCGGCTGCGTTTGCACAAATTACTCTGCTGCAGCTCAGACCACGAGGCCGGAGGATGCTGTCCTGGATGCTCAGCCGCAAGCCAGCGTTCGCGGCCTGGGCTGAAAGGGAGACAGAGCACGGGCGACATGCCGGACCCTGGGGCAGGGCAGAGAGGGGTCCAGGGCATCGCCTCCCAAGCCCGAGGCTGGCGGTCCTGTCCCTCCAGCACTGCCTTCCTGCTATTGCAAAGAAACGCTCTTGCAAGGAAATGCTCTTGCCATTTCCTCTAAATTACGCAGCCCCTGGGAGGACCCCCCCCCTCTCCCCTGAACAACTAGATTCGGCTGAACAGAAGCGAGCGCTGAGAACGCCCACGCCCTGCTTCTTGCTCCTGTTTGTCTCCAAAGCATGAACAAAAAAAAATTACGCCTTCCCTTGATCTGAGGGAGCGTTTGCATCTAGGAAGGTGGCCGGAGGGCCGGAGCCGGGGGAGCGGAGGGCAGAGGTTCGCTGCAGTGGCCACTGGCAGGGCTTAGCTCTGCTCCGGGAGAAATGACGCCAGGGCAAAGAGGCTCTCAGCAGCAGGACATTTTTATTTGTTTGCTAGCGCGGGAAGCCAGGTGGCAGGAACGCTAATGGTTTTCCCAGGCAGCTGATGTTTCATCTTCTTTCATATTTCAGATGCTTTAGAGAGAAAAACAGCCTGCGCGCCACTGGGGAGGGGATTTCTAGGCCGTGACCTTCCCAGATTTGGGGGGATTTACGTGAACCCGAAGAGGGGGCCGGCAAAGGCACGAGGCTTTGGAGAAGGGCGAAACGCTGGAGGACGGCTGGGCTCGGGTGCCCATCGCAGGGCTTACGGAGAGGCCCCCCGGCTGCAAGAAGAGGCCACGCGTGCCGTGGGGAAGGAGGGAGCCCGCTCCCTTGGGGACAGACCCCAGAAACGCTGGATCGGGGCCGATCTTCACCTCCTGCCCATTAAAAATCGCTGCCCCCATCCCAGAGCTGGTTGCATTTCGCTAACGGGGGAACAGACTTTGGTTTGCACAGTTTAAGAGCATTAGCATAAGTTTAACAGCAATGCTGATGTGTGTTTTGAAAGGCACCCTGGGAGGAGGGCCGTCTGCAACGCTCGTCTCGGATGGTCCTGGCTGAGCAGGCAGAGACCCGCAGCAGCAAGGCTCTGGGCTCACAGCCGTCTCCTCGTTTGCTCCCTAGTGCAGCTCAGACTGCGGGTTATAATTTATTAATCTCTACATATGTTTATATTTGGCTCTAAACTTGTCTACAACCCTGTTTTCAGAGAGATTTGGGAATAAAATTTGCTTTGGAGCAGGAGGTCTGCACTGATTTCCCTGTCCCTGGAGAACGGGCAGTGGAGGGACCCTGGGGTTCAGCACTTTGCAAGGGGGCTCTGAAGCCTCCTGCACGTAGGAAACATGATGTGAGATTTTCCCCAAGCAGGAGCCTCCGTCAAGGGGCTGGCCTGAACCTGCTCCTTCTGCTGTTTGTTCAGCAGAGCTGGGAGTCTTCTGAGAAGAGCAAAGTGTTCAAAGGGCCTTTGAAAACATGAATTGAAGGCTCTGAGCAAGGAAACGCGGCATTTTTTCCTTCTGCTCCTTGGACAGCTGAGCCAGTCGCTGGCAGCTTCGGAGCTGCCTTAGTGCCACGGTGGGGAGAGAGGAGGAGAGGCAGCCTGCTTCCAGCGCGATGCCGTACTCAATGTACAGAGCAATTACCACCAGCAGAGAGATGGGAATGTCCCGGAGGGTCCTGTCCTGCCAGCCCCCCGCAAGGCCTCCTACTCTGCCTCCCCGAGCTGTATCTCCACAGCAAACACCTGCTTCGACAGCCCGGCCACCAGCCATAAATCACCGGGCACCAGGCAGCAGCAGGGCCCGTAGCACCCGATGGCAGTATGTGATCTTTTCAAGGACGCCAAGAAAGAGTCAGGGTGCTGAGAAGAGCTTATCACATCACAGCAGCATGGGCTGTTCCCAGACTACAGCTGTCCCCTGCATCGGGGACGCGACACGCGTCCCTGCGTATCCCTGTGTCCGGAATAGAAATGAGCTGCAGCAGAGACAAGAGTCTGCTAAGCTGCTGTGCTAACAGCAGCACTCAGCCACGAGCATTTCGCTGTACAGCACATGCTCATTTCCTAACAGAAGCAGGAGGATCCAGGGGCACTGGAGATACGTCCTCCAAGCCCTCTGGCATAACATGTCAAATAAGAGATCTTGTGCAAGACTCGCATAGCATAGGGGTAGAGCCAGCAGCAGGGAACAGCTCCAGGCCAAGGCTTTGCTTTGCATTTAGACACCTGCACTTGCTCTTTGAACAAAGAAACTGAGTTTTGCACCGGCACAGCTGAGGGTGGGAACACTCTCTCTTCTGCACCCTGCTATTAAGACCATATCGTCTTAAACTACGGAGAAAGCTCCAGCACAAGTTGGCTGGCAAAGCCCCCTCGCACCTACGTACTAGCACAAACTCAGGAGCAAGGTCCAACCAAGGTCCTTGTTGGTATCTCGGTGAGCAAAGGAGACTGGACAAACTGCAAGAGAGGAGTGATTGCGGGGAGCCCGTGTACTCACTCTCTTCTGCGACACTGCCATTAGCAAGGAAAGACCTCACCACCTCCCAGGAATAACCGCAACTGGCAACTCATGTCCTCCTGAATGGATTTGCGCTTGGCTAATCTTGTGCAAACTGCTCTCCTGGCTCTTCTGAAAAACCTGGAGGCTCTCAAAGGTATTTCACTGCATGCTCGTAACGAGCCTCCGTTAGCCATGTAGACATTAGCAGCGTAAAGTATATGTCTGGGGCAGGCCAGGGAGCTACTGGATGAAGAAGCACTTCACAGTTTCCAGTTCTGGTCTAAATTAAGCAGCTAACCTTTGCAAACACATTTCACAGTGGTTGTGAGAAGTTCTGACCCTCTCTGCGCAGATACATCCTCTCCTAGGACGCCAGCCACGCTGCAGGGTCCAGCTCGGGGGCAGAGGCGGCCGAAGGAGCCCGTAGGGATGGGGATCTAGGAAACCCAGCATCGTAGGACCCGGCCCTCCAGGCAGAGTCTGCACAGGGAGGCTCAGAGCACACACACAGATGGCCCAGGGCACTGCAACGCCCCGTGCAACGTGCCGCACGCAGAGATGATGTTGCTGAGACCACATAGCCCTTGCGGCCAGACTGTCCTGTGCCAGCACTGGGGTGGCAGGAGGATCCCAGGACACGCGACAGAGGCTTGCTTTGTTACCCAGAGCAATGTCCCTGGAGCTAGGAGCTGTGGAAAGTGGCATTCCTGGGTCCAGGCATGGGGGAGGAGAAAGTGCCTTCACCCCACAGCATCCCACAGACCCCAGGAGACCAGGGAATTATTACATTAGGCTCCAAAGCCCCAAATGCAGCCTGTAATTACCATGGGACAATGCAAAGACTTCTCCAGCTAAGCTATCATTTCCTAGCGCCGGTGTCCGTGCTAAGTCAGCAGCTGGGAGCAGAGTGGGGAGGGCAATGGGGAATTTGGGTTTTGCTCTCCCTCCTCCCATGCCTCCTCCAAAGAGATTTGAAGTCAAACAGGAGCCGCGGCCGGCGGGCGGCCAGGACCATGCCTGGAGCCGAGCAGAGCCGTGCCAGAAGCAGCGCGTCCCCGGGACGCGCCGGCCCCAGGGATGGGGAACCAGGGCGGCAGCGCAGCGCGGTCGGAGTCGGGATGACAGCGAGCGAGCGAGGCCACAGCCAGGCACCAATTTCACAACACCCAGTGTCCGCAGGAGGGAGAAGAAGGCAGCAGACCGCAGGGAGGATTCCCAGCCAAGGGTCTCCCGTCACCCCATCCGCAGCCAGGAAAGGCCTGGGCTGAGACCTTTCAGCTCACTGCATGAAGGGGAAGCTTTGAAGTATCTTCCATGGAAACTGGGCATCCCCAGGAGACGGGGGAGCGTCGGACTCTTCCTGCTGACACACAGGAGCCGCTCGGAGAGCGTCGCCCGGACGGCCCGCGCTGGAGTCAGAGTTTCCAGCAGAGCTCTGGGGCTCTCTCCGCAGTCACACCGTCTCCCCGAGTGACCCACTCCCTCCAGATTGCCTCAAGTCTCGATTCAAGAATGTTGTTTGGGTTGCAGAAAGCATTGCTAAAAAAGAAAAAAAGGGAAAAGGGAGGCGGGGGGGGTGGTGGGGAGAGAAGGGAGATCGAGGGAGAGTTTGCCCTGCCCCTCTGCCCTGACCTTTGCGTTTTTTGGAGAGCAGATCACAACCGTCTGGTGCAGACGTTTGCCAGATGCTAAGTGTGTTCCTGCCGCACGGCTCAGCCAAGGCACCTCGGCGCAGCAGCACCCCAGGGACCTCCTGCTCGCTCCCCCAAGCGCGTCTCCCCACCGCCCGCCCCAGCACGCAGCCTGGCACCGCAGCCCCCGTAAGCCCCTGCGGCCTGAAAGGACACAGCTGCGAGACCCCAGAAACACGTCAGAGGTGTTTTCTTGCTAGCTCGCTCCTCTCCCCCAAGGATTTCCCTGCACTGCAGCTACTCGGTGTCTCCGTCTGCCTGCTCGGCGTTTCCACCGCGTGCTTTCGTTGCGGCCGCCCTCGGACACCGGGCGAGGAGCTTCTGGAGGGGCTGGGTTTCGGAGGAGCCCTTTGAAAAGGAGCAGCGCAGGCTCTGGGGGCCATCCGAGCCGAAAAGCCCTCTGAAAGTTAAGGGGCTGCTCCCCTGCCGCAGGAGAGCCAGACCCACCTGCAGACACAAGCGCTCCCATTCACAAGCCCACTTAAAGGAAGGAAAGAGTTCCCTGCACACAGCGCAAGCCAGTATCCTATGGGGAGAAGGAAGAGACCCATTGAGGGACATAGGAGGTCACCGCCCTCAGGTCCCGCTTCTCTTCCAGCTGGTGCCAAAGCAGGGATAACACCTTTAGGCTCACCAGCATCTCCCAGCCAAGAACAGGCTGGAATGGACCCGATTTAGCTTATGATGGGCAGCACCTTAGAGCAGGCCCCTTCGCCGTGCCCCGTTTGAATCCCCGTCGACACTCGCAGACCGGATCTAGGTGGACCCTGGCCTGCGGCTCGGCCAAGGTCCGCATGGACGCTCATGGGCCGCTGCCCCCTGCACCGTGACTCGCAGGGGGCAGCAGCGATGCAGACGTACTTGGCGCTGGCAGAGGGTGCCCTTTCCCAACACAAGAAGCCTCTCCGCATTTTAAAGAGGAAAGAGCCAAGCAAGGGAGAGGAGGTGTGGGTGCAAATATCCAGAAAGGGCAGGCACCCTGACAGCCACGAGACCTCCAGCAACCAGCTGGAGCCTGTACTACATTAAGAGCTGGTTCTTTTCCCTTCACCCCACTGTTCTGCATTTCCCTCTCGGTCAGGGCGTCAGGGCTCGTTTGCCCAGGCATTTGCAGTGTGAGCCTGGTCAGGGGCTAGATGCAAAGAAGAGGCTCCTGGCTCGCAGCTTCCTGGGTCTTCCCATCACATGGGCTTTGCAGACATTGCTCCGCTCATTTACACCCCTCCTGCCTGGTCAAGGTTGGAGGTGCCAAGGGTCAGGGTCTCCCTGGCTCCTACTTGGTCTCTTGCAACTGGAGTCCCTTAAAAGAGCAGTTGGGATCTTCACCCTTTAGGCATCTGCCTTTAAAAGCAGAGCTTAAGAGGGGAGCTGCAGATGCTCTCAGGCAGCAAGACCAGTGCACAGTGAAGTCATTAAATAAACAGCCCTGCCTTCAAGCACCCTGAGCCCAGAGGGGCTGCAAACCACCACCTGGGATGCAGGGGGCCAAGGAAATTAAAGAAAATAGTGTGAGTGGGAGGACATGGCAGCTAACGGCTCCAGCAGAGCTGAAACTTCTTGGAAATGTGGAAGAGGCAGAAATAACATTTCCATGAGTAAAAAAGGAAGCTGCTCAGAAGGAGCTGTGCTTATGACAATCGCTGTTTTTGGATGCACATGGTACATGTAATAGTTCTCTGTTCATCCAGGCAGAATGAGCTTATCCTTAGCAGGACCATCAGATAGTTTTGATTCTTTGCTATGGCCATGAAGCATTTAGTATCCTTGCCAAAAACGGCCTGACAAATCAGTGTCTGTCTGTGAAGACAACACTCGCAGCACGCGGCTCCAAACGCAGGATTCGCAAATTAAAGGCAAACCTGGGCCAGATTTGGTGGTTTCAAATACAAAACTCAAGAGCATTTGATCAAAGAAACTGGAACAAACCCAACCAAAAGAGACACTGTTCACATCAGTTTGGTTTAGAAAACCAAAACAAACCAGTACAGGCATTGGCCTGGCCCCTGATGAAGTGCAGACTGCAGAGTATCAGCTCTGGAGGAGATTACACAGTGGTAGGGGCCATTGGCATAGAGCAAGCAGGACAGCTTGTTCCCAGCTCCTGTCACCAGTTCAGGGCTTTCTTTGAGAACTCAGCAACAGTGACAGGGAGTTTACAGGAGGATAGGTTTAAAAAGTTTCACGAAAGTCACCTGGGAACAGGGGAAGAGCTCTGGAAGTTTTGTATTGGCCTGACATGAACAGTAGCCTTGAGGTCTTATCAAAGCCCACCTCACGTGCCAGGAATACAGACCAAGCCGAGCAAGAGAGCCTGCTAGCAGCGCAGGAGATACTGGCTGCCTGGAGCATGAGATTGCAGGGCTGACAGGAGAAAAAAAAAATCTGAACTTCTTTAGATGGTAAAATTTCACTTCCCTGGGATAGCCTTGCCTTCCTAGAAGACAGCAAAGCCAGACAGATGATGCCTCAAGAGTGCAGCAGACCTCAGAGCAAGAAGGGGCTACACACTCAAGCATGTCCTTATTTTCTGTTTTAAGCTGGGAAAGGGGAATGTAGCTATGGGGAACTATCCCCTTTGGGCACAGCTCATGGGGACAGCTATGCAGCAGCACTGGGCCAGCCTCCCCAGGGGACCGGTGAGCCCCAGCGAGCGCAAGAGCCCTGCAGCACTGCAGGGCAGCCTCCCCCAGAGGGTGCCTCCATGCACCCAGCCTCCTGGCCTGGGTGCCTGTCCCGAGTCGTGAATATTTTTAACCTCTAGGAGATGGAGAGGCCGCATTCCTTATCTAGCCTAGCTGTCAAGATTTCACTTTTCCAGAAAAACATCCAAGCCCTCTGAAAGCCTCTGAGCTGCTGGCCACCAGGACCTTTCGAGCTGCCAGAGGTGTGATGCTGGTTGACACTGTCCAAGCACCGTGCAGCAGATGTTACTGGCTGCCACTACCCGCTGCACCATTTTCCCTGGAACGGTGCTCTCTGGCAGCGGGAACAAGTGTCTCCAAGTTGGGTTGTTCTTCACGTTAACCCAGAGACGCAAATCGCCTCCTGCACCCGCGCCGGCCAGGGCGGCTCGTGGCGGAGCCCCGCTGCAGGACCGCTGCAAGCGCTGCGGCTGTGCTTTGGCTAGGAAGCAGAGGTGTTACCTGCTGAATTAAAGGCCACAGGGCCTCGGGGTTTCTTGCAGACTGTGAAACCATACACAGCTTTACTGGGGTTTTATCTCCTTTTAGGTAGTGCAACACCCTGTCCCTTCTTTTCTCGCTTTAAGGGAAGAGTTTCTCTGAATCATCTGCAGCAGGCAGCTCCCTCCTCGCGAATGCCGGCCCGGCACAGTGAGCTGTGCTTTCCAGGCACACTCTTCCTTCCCAAAAAGACTTGCTTCCTGGCAAAGTCCCCACTGTACAGCTTGTCCTTCGCAACCCCGTCCACGAACCACCCGCACATTCCTTCTCCTCGCAACAAGGACCTCGGAGCGATAAGGATCTTTGCAAGGCTCCCCAGGGGAGGATGTTTCGGCTGGGAAATTTCTCTGGAAAACGAATGTTAAAAAAAGCCCTGAGGGAGTCTGGCACCTGCCGAGCTCCCCAAGCAACTCCAGGCTCCTCGGAGAACCTGAGCCGGAGCCGGGGCACTGGCAGCAGCAGGACGATGTGCGGTCGGGCTCCTCCTTTCCTTTCCTCACGGGAGGAAACGCTTCAACCGCTGCGCTGGAGGCATCTCCGCAGCCGAAACGCAGGGAGGGCTGGGCTGGCGAGCGGGGAGCTCAGCCGGCCGGCTCAGAGGCACTCGCTCCCCGGCTCGGCAGGGCCGGTACCCCCAGGACAAGGCGGCACTGGGAGGAGATGAGTCTCCGTCTTTCTCAGCCCAGCTGCAGGTCGGCCTGGTGCACGCTCCGTGGCCCCGGTTCCCCCGACACGTTCCCCCAGGTGAGCCTCGGCGGGGTCCCCCATCCCAGGCAGATGGGCACAGCATCCCAGCCTGCACAAATGCCAACTTGGCATCTTCCTCCTGCCAAACTCAAGACAAATTCCCACTGTCACAGTGGCCCTTTGGTAGGCAATTTATTTACTTTGGATGCTGCAGCCTTATCGTTCACGGAAATGTTTATCCTAAATATTTAATAGCAGAACTGCGTAAACTGAGGCTGCCTGGGGAAGAAGCCCAGGCTGCAGTCAGGGAGCAGTCACTAACATCTCTTTCCCTGGTACTGCAAAAGTTAAAGAGACTTTCTTGCTTTTCCTCAAGAATCACATCCTCATCTCCTCAAAGTCGGATCTTTTTTAATCTGGCCAGAGGCCTCCTCATCACTTCCTGATGAGAAACACAGGAGACCTAACAACAGCCCTTTTAAAAACAACATCCTCGATTCCACTAACTCATTAAACAGAGAGAGCCTGAAAAGTGCCAACACTCCTATGAGAAAAGACGAGAGAGAGAGAGAGAGAGAGAGAGAGGAAAGAAAAAGCAGGTTATTTATAACGCCAGGCAGCATTAGGGTCTATTCAGTCTCTCCTGCAAACTGCCTGCTGCTAGGAGGTCACTCCCCAAAAAACCTGCCGAGCCCGTGACCTGCAAGCACAATATTTGATCTGGGATCTAGGGCGGGCACCAGCCTTTGCAAATTGGGAGACTCACTCACATGCTCCTTAACACCCGGGCGATCCGGGAGAAGAACAGCCAGGCTTTGGGAAGGAGGCTCTTAGCTTGGTAAGTCAAACTCTATATTTATTTATTGTTTTTTTTTCTTTTTTTGAGTTTGATTTCCATACCCTTGCTGGGCAGGTGGTATGACGCTGAGCGAGGGTGCCCCGTGCAGCGCATGCCCGCGGCATGGGTGGCACAGCGCTGCTCAAACTAATGCCGCGTCCACGTTGCGGGGACCCCTCTCCACTTTGGCAACTCATTACATACTTGTCACAGGAGGACGAGTTGGGGGATGCACATATATTTTTTGATAGATACCTGGGCTTGCACAGGTGCCTGCTCGCAGCCCCCCTGGCTGGTGCCACCCTCCCAGCAAAGCGCAGCTCTGCCCAGGTGGGCTGGGCAAGGGGAGAGCTTGTTTTATGCCTGGTAGAAGACAGCGGTGATGGGGGGAAAATGCAGAGACCACAGCTGTCCGAAGGCTGCGATGCCCTTGCTCCAAAGACTGCTCCATATCTCGGCAAGAAGCTGACCCAGTTAGACCAGCAGCCTTTGGGAAGCGAGTGAGGGGATTCAGAGATGAAATACTATCATAGCTGGCATGCTCAGCTCAGATGCCACCCCAGAAATGGGGCTGAAACTGGCTGGGGATGGGAGAAGCAACATTTAAAAAAGGCAGGGGAGAAACGGTGTCTGCTGAGGACAGGCTCTAGGTTTAGCCATTCATTGAAGGGGGCTCACTGAGAAAGGTGAGGGACCCCTTGGGTCAGCCCTTCCCCAGCACAAAGAGACCCCAGGGATCGGGCAGCCAGGCAGCTTAGCCACCCGTCAGCGTGGCTGGAAGGAGCCCCCGTACAGAGCGGCTCTGGTATTTTACCAGGCAAAGTGCCCTGGAATGGGAGGAGGAGAAAAAACTAGTCTGCAACTGCCTCAGTGCCAAGCTCTCGGCATGCACGGAGCATCCCTGAGCACCACGCCTCATCTGCCCTCAGCTGCAAGAGTGTGCGGAAAGTACAGAAGGAGGGAGAAAAAGAGAAGGAGAGGGAAAGGGAGCCCTGCCTGTCCACCGAGGTCTCAATCCCCCTTTTCTTCCAGTGAGCGGCCTGCCAGGGTGCCTCGGTGGCAGCAGGCTCTCCAGCTCGGAGCAGAACTGTGCCCTCTTTGTGTGCTGGGCTCAAAAATAGCACCGGGGCTAGAAATACCCTCTCACCGCTGCTGCCCTGGGGCTAGGGTGCATCAGGCCAGGCACAAGCAATCCATGCAGCTCCCTGGGAGAAGGAATTAGGTGAGGGAGGAAGGAACGCACCCCCAAGGATGAATTTTGGGCAGGCCAAGGGTACAGCATGGGAATGCCCCGCGGGTGCAGCAGGCACCAGTGATGCATCTCCACAGGGGCACTGGTGACCTAGCTGCAGGGTGCTGACAGCCAGCCAGCCAAAGGGAGGAAGATGAGCAAAACAGCAATTTTGCCATTTGCACAGCCGGTTGAGGGATGGGGATGCAGTGAGGTTTCATCATGCAACCTTGCAGCCAATGCTGGCATCCGATCCTGGATTTCCCCAGCACCAAGGGAGAGTTTTGGGTAGGTGCTGGAGTGAGGAACCCTCTGCCCATGTCACATAACACAGGTCCCAAAGTGCCAGACAGCCAGCTGTGGATGAGAAGCACCCACTGGCACCATGGTCCTACAGCATGGCAGACCTTCCTCCAAGAGCCCGGAGGAGGGACGCGGCCTCCTACGTTGGCTGTGCTCCTGCTGTAGGAGCAGAGCTGGCAGAAGGCACGCCAGCAGCCCCGCGCTCCCAGCCACGTATATAGGAGCCAGCAGGCAGGAGAGACTCCGCTCCCCCTCTGAACAGCACAGCCCAGAGCGTTTCCTGGAGGCATTTCAAGCCGTCTCACTCGCATGCTATCCCGTGTGCTAGGTTAGTCACCAAGGGAAGGATGCAGGGCCGTAGCTAGAGTCCTCTCCAGCCTCCAGTGCACCACGCCGGGCACGGACGGTGGCCCTTCCGGGTGAGCGGGTGTCAGTTCTGCTCCGCAGAGGCCGAAGGGGCTCTGCAGTGGGTTACCTGGTGTGTCTCTGACTGGCCAAGGGGTACAAGGCACAGACCAGAAGAGAAGTAAGATTTTTCTGCTTCATGAACTAAATCCCCATGCACTAACCCCTGTCTCCCTTACCCAGACCTCTCCTTGTCTCACAGCAGCTAGATGTATGAGCTTGCAACCATAGTCAGGGAAAGCCTGGGGGAAACCCTTCTGCCCTGGAGCAGAACAGTTTTGGATCCAATTTTGGATTTAGCCCTAGAGAGACCGGTTTTGATAAACATGATTAGAACTCAAGGTTTCGTGTTGGCTCCCTTTCCCATTTGTCATGCTGGCCTCAAAGGGCAGGGGGATGATACCGCTTTGATGTCGGGTCAGGAGAATTAGCTGAACTCGGAAAATCTAGGCTTAAAAGTCTTTTAATTTCAAAATAAGCCGGAACTTGTTTACTGGGATTTACAGCAGTCCCTAGCAGTATGAACATCCTGCATTTTTGTGGGGGAAGGGAGAGCTGGCTGAAACCCATGGCAAATCACGTTGCAAGCAAGCATAGTATAAATATAGCTGCATAGAAACATGCCACGATCTTCATCAACCTGTTCTTGCAACTCCTGCTTTTTTTCCTATTTGGAGCAGGAGTAGAGCCTGGTCGGATGATGCCCATCTTAATCAATGAACTCACTGAGCCAGCCACCACGGCCTCTCATGCTCTTTCTTGGCAATAAGAAACACTTCAAATATTGGTTCCTCTGGGGATGCTGCCTGTGGCGTCCAGCAGGACACTGCATTGAGGGCCATACCTTGGGCCGTGGCTGCGAGCACCCCCCGAGCTGCAGACCACCCGTGTTAAATATCCACGCAACAAGTAGGCACCGAGCCTGGGTTTTAGTGCCAACCCTGCCCTCACCTGCTTGGTGGTCGAGTCCTTTCTCCTCCCTCCTGTGTACAGCCAATATAGGCATATTGCAAACGTTTTGGGGCAGAGTTGTGTTTCCTTACACATACTTTGTCCTGAGACTATGGGCTCTCAATCTCACTTCTCTACCCAGCCATGACAGAAATGCTAGTAGTAAATTTTTGCAAGCAAACATCCACTGAAATAGAGGTTTCCAGAAAGCATGAGGTGAAAGGGTGGAGGTATGGTAACTTCAAACAGAGGAAGTGTTTGCAGGCACTCTTTTTTTTACTAGGGTTCACACAGGACCCCTGTTACTCCAACTCTGCTGCTGATTACCACCAGTCTAGCACCAGAGCTGAGGTAAGACCCAAAAATCTCTGAATTCCCAGGCTACGGGGTGCAGCTCGCCTGCTTCTACCATGTATGTCAGACCTGCAGTTGCTGATGTTCTCCTCCCACCCACCCCATGTTTCTCCTCCTCCCTACAGGTTCCTCCAGGGTCAGCATCATGCATTGGGCTACAGTCCTGATAGTTGCTGGGCTCTGCGGAGTCTCCCTGGGCCAGTACGACGAAGAAGAAGATTTGGCTTGGTTACAGTACTATATGCGACAATCCCGGATGTCGTCCTATAACTACGTGCCATACTATGAGGATGAAAACACGCCTTATGTTTACTCTTACCTTCCGGCTCCAGATACGGAGGCAGAGCCTGGCCCTGAACCTCAACAGGCCCCTACCCGAGAATGTCCCCAAGAGTGCGACTGTCCCCCTAACTTCTCTTCAGCCATGTACTGTGACACTCGCAATCTGAGGTATCTGCCCTTCGTGCCTTCCAGGATGAAATACGTCTACTTCCAGAACAACCAGATCACCTCCATCCAGGAGGGGGCTTTCGACAATGCCACAGAGCTGGAATGGCTTGCACTGCACAACAACCAGATTACCAGTGAGAAGATGGGCAAGAGGGTCTTTGCCAAGCTCAAAAATCTGGAGAGGTTATACATGAACAACAACAACCTAACCAAGATGCCCAGCCCCTTGCCCCGGTCCCTGAGAGAGCTTCACTTGTCTTACAATCAGATCTCCAAGGTGCCAGCCAATGCTTTGGAGGGCCTGGAGAACCTCACAGCCCTGTACCTCAGCCACAACCAGATTTTTGAAATGGGAGCATCCCTCAAAGGGCTCAAGTCCTTGATCCTTGCTGATCTGAGCTACAACCACCTCAGAAAAGTCCCTGATGGCCTCCCAATAGCCCTAGAACAGCTCTACCTAGAGTACAACTACATCAACTCCATCCCTGATGACTATTTCAGGGTCTCTCCCAAGCTGCTCTATGTGAGGATGTCCCACAACAGCCTGACAAATCAAGGTCTCTCTACCAACACTTTCAACAGCAGCAGCATCCTTGAGCTGGACCTCTCTTACAACAGGCTTCAGAAGATCCCGCGAGTCAGCACCAACCTGGAGAACCTCTACCTTCAAGGGAACCAAATCAATGGTGAGCAGATCGCTGTCAATCAAAGTACGCTGGTGCAGGGGTGGCAACATTGCATGGTGGTCAGTGCAGCAACGAGGACACAGTCTTTTCATCCCTGCTGGAGTCTGCCCAGAGTATTGGTCTAGGCAGGAAACTGCATTCTGGGAGACTTCTGCCCCACAGGTGGCCCTTATCAAGATAGGAACAGGGCCTGTTGTGTCCCAGCACACACCTGGAGCCGAGACTCCCAGCTCTGAACACTCCCCTGCAGGCACTTGCAGTGATCAATTAAGCTGTTAAACTAATTTTCTCTAGCAGTTAGCAGACATCTCAGCATCTCCTGGTGAGGGACACCAGGGACCACACCCCAAGAAACCAGCTGTGGGCAGAAGCTGCATGCACAACCTGGGGAGGGGAGTACAGCTTTGCCTTGGCATAACACATGGGCTGAGGGGTTATTGACAGAGGGGACAGAGATCGGAGGGTACCCACAGCCACAATCACTTAACGTGGGAACGCGCATCGCCCTGACCAGCACTAATGCAGTGGGAAAGGGGCCAAAGGGTGTGCCACAAGGTACCTCGAGATCTGCAGCACTTGGAGCCAGCAGGACACAAAGCAACCCCACAGCAGAGGTTGTCCAAGCATGTTAGCCTCTGTGGGCTTTGACAGAGGGCACAGCATGCCTGCCTTGGCCCAGAGGCTGGCTGACGATGGGGGTCCAGAACCCACCCCGAGAACGGCTGGGGTTGCTCTTTCTGTAGAGGGATCCCATGAGACATCAGGGAGGGAGGAAAAGGCTCAGCTTTTTCCAGCCCCTTTGCCTGTCTCCCTCTCTGTTGGGATCCAGCCACCTCTCTTCACCAGCAGTGCTTCCAGTGCTTATTCTCAAACCTTCAATAATCTGCCGGGTGATGTGGCCTCAGGCTTTCCTCACGCAGGGCTCTGACAAGTCCTGTCACCAGGCTCCCGGCACAGCCCAGCATGCAGCCCGCAGCCCTGGTGGGAACCAAGCCTGAGCAAGCCAGTCCAGTGCCTAAGGGGTGTCTGATACCCCCGAGGGGCCTTTCTCCTTCTCTCATCCAAAGAGCCCCCCAGGGTGCATCTCAGAGGTGCAGCTTTCTCAGGTGGCTCTGCTGGAGCTGGTGCTTGGGGAACCGCATGTCCCTGCGGTCGTCACAGTCTGAAAGCTGAACCGTTCATCCCTTCTGCCGCAGGCCAGGGCCCGCAGCAGACAGGAGCTCGTCTTTATTAGAACCATCAACACAGTGTCTTTTGCCAGGACTAAAATTCACTCTGTTTAATACACAAATAAATAAAAAGAACAGATTGTTCTGGAGTTGCTGTTTTTATAAACAGCTACAAAAAACAGACTGGAACTCCTGGAAAAATCCACTCTTGCTTCTTTCACCTGCTGGACCCTGAGGTCAGGGCTAGGAGAGGTGAGAAAGCCCCTGAGCAAGCCATGCAGCACAGCTCAGGATAAGGAAGCATTAATGAAGCCATCAGCTGTTGCAGGAGAAACACACAACCCCGCACTGGGGAACCGACAGAAATACAAAAACAAGAACAGATTCCCAAATGCTTGCTTTCAAAATTTGTAGCTGTTAAAGTCTGCCCACAAATGCCGTGAAACCACCGCGGATCCATTGGCAGTCTTTTTCCAGCTGCAGGCTTTGCAGCCAACCTTTAACACTTACCAAGCTCCTGGGGAGCCCTGTGCCCCACAGTGGGGAGCACCGCAGCGGCAGCACAGCGGCCCCGCTACCTCCTTGCACCCGGGAGCTGCTCAGGGAACTGCTGTTGCCCTCTCCTGGGCTGACAGCGATCTCCTGCAGCATCTCTCTGGCGGAGAAAAACTCCTGGCCTCTCCTCGGAGGCCCTTCCAGAGAGACCGTGCGAAGTTTCATAGCCCTTGTGAGATAGGCACGTTCAGCCCCGATAGGGAGTTTAAGGGTTGAACTCTAGACTTGTCACTAATGTGCTTTAGTCTTGCTCTGCGTGGTCCTTTCTGACTCCCTGGGCAGGCTGGTCCCCGCGGTGGACGCGCAGCACCAGGCGCCAGGGAAGCTGCTCCTTTCCCCAAGCAGCGCCGAGGCCTGGAGCTTTGCTGCCCTCTAGTCCGTCGCTTCTCTCCCAAAACCTGCACGAAATCTGGAGTCTGCTCCATGTCCTCCCTCTGAACCCAGACCCAGCAGGGACAGTCTGACAAGGAGCAGCCCCAAACTGCTCTGCGCGGCAGCCCCGCTGTCCCGCACTCACCCTGCGGCCGGGAGACACAAGCCACATGGTTATCCTAAAGCTCAGTGAGGCTCCCAAGTCTTTCCAACACGTGCCTGAGTTTTCCTGCCTCGGGTAGGAGAGGTGCTCACAGAAATGTGTCCCAGCTGAAATGAGAGGGGATGTTTGCTGGCAGGAGGTTGCCCCTGCAGGGCCCAAGCCCCACGTCCTGCAGGGACCGGGAGGTCCTTCCTTCCAGACACGCTGCCTGTGCGGTCCCGCTTCTGTCTTGGTGGCTCGGGGAATTTGGGACGGGAGGGTATAGTGTGTGAAGACTCATCAGAAAGGCTGCAGACGCAGTTCCCAGTCAAAAGCAATGTTTTCATCCAACTCCACCCATGCTGCTCTTCTTTTTTCTACCAGCACTCAGAGCAGCGGAAGGGAGACAGAAAGGACGGCCAAGTGCCCGGGCCATGGGAGCAGGACCAGTGCCCTGTTATGTGGCTTTTAAACACTTGAATATGCACAAAGTGTTATTGGCTGCTTCTGACTCCAGCTAGAAGAATTAGTTACTCTTTTAGCTAAAGAGGGAAGGGTATTCAGTCAAAATTTTCAGGAATAATCGGTGATCCGGGGGTGCTTTCAGTTTTTTCCTACCCATCTTAACAGAGGCTGACTGTCAGAGGTTGGTACCTCCAGACCAGGCTCACAGTGTTCCCCCAAGGTCAGTCGCCTCCCACAGTGCTGACCCACCTCCATGCACCTGGATCTCCAGAGAGCTCTTAGGAAGGCTGCTAGGTCCACATGCCTCTAGGTCCAGCTTTACCCTCTGGAGCCAGGCAGGGAAATGCAGGGGCCTGGCTGCTATCCGAGGTTTTGTGGATCTGATCTGTCCAGACATTGCTGATCTCCAGCGGGGCATCACGCAGGTTAGTTAAGGAGGCTGTGGCCGAAGCCAGCTCTCAGCTCTCGGTCTCCTTTTCCTGCAGAGTTCTCCATCAGCAGCTTCTGCACCGTCGTGGATGTCATGAACTACTCCAGGCTCCAGGTGTTGCGGCTTGACGGGAATGAGATCAAGCGGAACGCCGTGCCCCCAGACGCCCCGCTGTGCCTTCGACGTGCCACCATCATCGAGATCTAGCCCGACCCCCGGCTCCCTCCCCGTCCTCAGGACAGTGCTCCCCCGCTCCTGGGGAGACTCTCACTCCCATTTCAATGCAGCTTGACAGTTCGACTTGGCTTCTGCAACAGAGCAATAAGGGTACGCCAACAACAGCCCACGCAGGTGCCCGGCCGGGTGGGCAGGATCCGTTCATCCCCAAACGCTCCCCCTTCCTGGCTCTCTGCAGGGAGGGGATGGTCTCGGCACCGTTCCCCCCGGCTGCCGTCCTCCAGAGCGCTGCTGCACTGCACGCGTTTGCCACCCGCCGCTTCCACCGCTTTGGGTGGGACACAGCCCATCTCCAAAACGTGGCATCGAGCAAGCAGCTCTGGCTGGGAGGGTTTCAGGTGTGCATCCTCCAGAATGAGCAAATTTAAAATGATTCATCCCAGGCCAGGTTTTTGGCCTCAGCGGTCCCTGGGAGGTGCCAAGCTGCACAGGTAAAAGGTTAAAGACCTCCCAGCTGCCAACAGCCCTCACGCTAGGATGGGGGAGAGCAAGTCCACGCTTTCCTCTGTCTGTCCCCCCGCCCCCCTCCAACAGCCTCCTGCTCCAAACAGCTCCAGCGATAAAGCTAATGAATGCGATGAAGACGTCGCTCACATCCTCCTCCGAGGCTGCTGGCGCAGGCCGGCGAGGTGAGGGATGGGGCAGTGTTTCTGCAGTGGGAACGTCTCCCATCGCCGCAGCATGCCGGGGGGGCTCAAAGCAGCGGTCTGGGTCTGCATCACCCCCTTGGCCCCGTGCTCCCCCGCCACTCATGGGCACTAGGCGTTGCAGCAAGGAAAGCCCAAGGAGCGCAGGCAGCTAGCGCCGTTTTGCCCGAGCGCGCTGGGTTCGCCTGGGTTTAACAAGGGAAGGAGTTTACCACTCCTTACCTAGCCCTGGGACCTAATGCCCAGCTGGCTGTGACCACCTCGTGCTCATCCTTGCTGCACCTCTTGGCTCCCCATCGCAATTTCCAGCACAGGGCACGCGTGGACATGGCATGTTTGGCTCCATTCTTCCCACCAGCTTGGTTGGGAGCTCTTCCCCCACCCAGGCACCTGGGGTCTCCCATTTAAACAAACAGCAGCACCATGTGCATCAGCAGCACATTTACGTTACACAGAAATCAAAACACTTGCTTGGTTCCTTGGACGAGCTAGTTTGGGGACCAAAGGGGCATCTGAGCTCTGGAGATGACTCGCAAAGCTGAAGAGGTCTCGTAGACCCTCTGCATTTAAACTGCATGCTAACACTATAGAAACAAAAATCCAAAAAAACCTGTACTATCACCAACGCATGAACTGTAGATATCATACTGACAAATAAAGCCCTTTCTGTAACTGCATGAAACGTGTCCGAGGAATCCCAAACACAGA
This sequence comes from Struthio camelus, assembly GCF_040807025.1. Taxonomy (NCBI): domain Eukaryota; kingdom Metazoa; phylum Chordata; class Aves; order Struthioniformes; family Struthionidae; genus Struthio; species Struthio camelus. The sequence goes on along the minus strand of NC_090965.1, from coordinate 6,494,970 downwards.
GGCCAAGTTCTGAACATCTTGGTGGTGATCAGAGGTGAGCTGGAAAAACGGTCCTGGACTTTCAGGGTTTCAAGTGCAATTTATCAGAAGAGATTAGTAAATTTGGGTGCCTAGCAGGAGAGGCGTAGTATTTTCCCTGGAGAAAAAGCCAGCTGTTTTCCAGTCTTGAGTTGAATGTCTGTAAGTGCAGCTACCCAAAAACCAGCTATTTAAAGAAAAGAGAGGCCATACAACTCGGACGCTAATTTTGCCATCAGACCCTCACCCCAACACTCCCAAGCGCCAAGGACAGGTTTGCACACCCAGGTCGTGCCCTCCGAGGTTGAACTGTATCTGCTCACGTCCCATATGATCCCCCCCCAGAGCTGCCTGTCCTGCAAGGAATGAGCAAATTCCCTTGAAAAAAAGCTCTCTAAACGCCCTCCTCCAGCACCGGCGGGGAGAAACGCACGGCAGCCCTTGCCGGCAAGCCCCCAGCGCTGCAACACCCGCTTTTGCTTCTGGGCCCCAGTTTCCCATCCCTCTCGCAGACCAGATTTTTCTGCAAACATAAACCGGGCTGGATTTGCCGTCTAGTGGTTGTAGCAGACACTGCATGCTCGTCTGCTGCCTTCCGCACGCTGGGAGCTGCCGCTCGCAAGCGCATCCCATCTGGGGTCCGTGCAAGAACAGTTAGAGAAAAGAAAAAACACACAGTGAAAACTGTCAGTTAAGAGCAAGGGAAGAGAAAGGATGGCAGTGCAACAGGCAAAGCACTTTTGGCCTGTATTTTCTGGCTGCTTTCATGTTCTCCAGTGTTTGGCCCCGCTTATTTTTAAGAGTTAAGCTGGAGGATGCTTAAAAAAATCCACATGGGCAGGATTTTTATAGCTCTGGAATTGCACAGAAAAATGCCGTTTTCCAGACTGCGCCCCTCTCCTCTGCGCACCGGGGGGCTGTTTCACCCAGGGTTTCTCAGAGCCGCTCTCCCATACACACAAGGTCACGTTCCTGGTGGGTTGGAGGGGATCACGGCGTAAGGAGACAAGTCGTTTCCTCCTGCAGCCAAACCCTGCTCCCAAGGGAGCCACAAATCCCACCAGAGGCCCCAGGCCACGGCTCGGGAGCGGGGGGGGGGGACCTGCGGGTAGCCCCGTTCGCACGTCCCCGCTGCTAGTCGAGGAGCCTTGGGGCCGTCACTAGGTGTCGGCATTGCCCATCGCATACAGCCTTGCTAGGGCTGGAGGGGGACGGCAGCGGTGGCCCCGGCTTTCCCTGCCCTGGTCCCCGTGTCCCCAGAGCGCAGCACCAGGGCTGGGGAGCCGGCTCTGCTCCCAGGGGTGCCTGCACCAGGAGCAAGCTGGGAATAAAAGCCAGCTCCCTCCGAGGGGAAAGGGATCAAAGATGGGTCCCCCCACTGAGCCGACCATGGGGACATGGGGCTCTCCCAGCACAGGGGAGCCAGGGTCTGGGCCAGGGTGGGATGCTCAGCAGCACACTGAGCCCCCAGGTGCCCTGTCCCGCCCTGTGCTGCTCGCTGACCCGTGTCTGAGCCTCTGCCCCGACCACAGCGCGGACATGCTGCAAGCCACACTCTCACAAAAGCGCCTGTTGCCACCCAGGACCAGCCTGGTTCCCACAGTCCAGCTCCATGGGGAAACCAGCTGGAGGCAAGACCCAAGGCAGGTTTTCCCTGGAGGGGACCAGGCTGAGCATGAAACCCAGGCAAAGGCTCAGGAACAACCCCAGTGCATTAAGCAGCATGCTCCAGCCCTGCTGAACCACACCTGGGAGCAAATCACCTCTCTGCCATCAGCCACTGACATATACACCACAGCCCATCATCCCTGCTGCCAGCAGCAGCATCTAGCCCAGATCCAAGCAGGCCAGGTGGGATGGGGACAGGAGCACCAGCACCCAGCTCCACACCACGCACCACTGCTGCTGCACGTGCAGGATGCCTGCAGGATGCACTCTCCAAAACCATGGAGCACCACCTCCTTTCCCACACTCAGGAGCTGCCCAGGCACCCACACACACTGCTCTTTGTTCCCACCTCAAGCTTTTGCCCTAGAGCATCAGCACCCCTTCCAAAATCAACACAGGCTGCGAGCCAAGGGATGTTTGCACAGGAGGCCCCTGTTTGCTGACCCAGCCCCTCACCTCCAGCACAGCAAGGCCCCCCAGCAGGGCTGCTTTCACTGGGGCCTGGCAGATGCTTTACTCCCTTTGGGCCATTGCAATTGCTGATTTACACCAGCTGGGGGATTGGGACTGCATCAGCTGGGATTGGGTCTGCACCCCAAGGGACGGAGGAGGGGGCCTGTCCCCCAGATACCCCTTTGCATGCTCCCGGGCTCGCGCCCTGTTCGGAGAAGGAAAAGCCCATGGGAACGCCGGGGGCACAGCGTGACCCCCGGGGGACTGCCCGGGGGGAGGAAAATGGGGTGCAAACCCCAGTGGGCTCTGCAACGGCTCCGGGGATGCAGCAGCGCTGCCGCCCGGGCGGACTCATCCGCCAGGTCCCCTTCCACCGCCCGACCACCCCGCTCCCCAGCGGCCCCTCGCCACCCACCTCCCCCCATCCACCCCCCTTCCCCAAAAAAGGGGGAAACCCCATTGGTCCACCGAGCTCGTGGGCACCCAATCACCACCTTGTTGCTGAGGGGCAGCCCAGTGGGGATGGCGAAGGATGGAGGTTTTCCTCCCCTTCCTCCTCCTGTTGCTGGGAGGAGGCTCAGGGCTGCCCTGGCCTCAACCCTTCCTTCTCCTCCTCCTCCTCCTCCTCCTGTTGCTGGGAGGAGGCTCAGGGCTGCCCTGGCCTCAACCCTTCCTCCTCCTCCTCCTCCTCCTCCTCCTCCTGCTGCTCCTGTTGCTGGGAGGAGGCTCAGGGCTGCCCTGGGAGGCTGTGGGGCCAGTGAGGAGGAGGAGGAGGAGGAGGAGAAGAAGAAGGAGGGAGCGCTGGGCTTTGTCCACCTCCCAGAGGAGCCTAACGGAGGGGGAAACCCCAAACCAACAAGAGCTTGAACCAAAAAACCAGCTCGCAGCGCCCTTGCAGGTGTGCCCCGAGACGGGCTCCCCGAGCCCCCGGCCCTTTCCAGGCTGCTCAGCCCGATCCTCATCCCTCCCGCGCTCCCCCCTGCTGCGCTGCTCCCGAGCGCGCGCAAAGCCTTTCCCGAGCTTCCCGGGTTGTTCGCAAACGCCCCTTTACAAGGGTGTTCGTGCAGGAGGTGCAGGACTTTTGTTTAAAAACAACCCCCTCCCCCCCCAAAAAAATATTTTCCTCTGGAGAGGAAAGAAATTACAAGAAAATTCCCGAGCAGTGAGCAAGGGGGTTCATGGAGGAACAGCACAGCGCTGGGGCTGGAGGAGGCCGCAGGGACGTGAGCTCGGCACTGTTCGCGCGTGCGTGAGGCACGTCGCGGGAAGGGCTGGCTGCCGGCTGCCTTGGCCCCCCGCGTCCCCCCTTGGGTCACTTCTTTTCAGACTTCGCCTCAAATCCTTATTGTTCTTTAAATGCGTTAGGAGGCGGATGCACGGACGGGACCTGCTGACCGCCGGTTAAATTTCTACCTGGGCTCAGAGCGACCCGCTGCAGAGCAGGATTTCTTTGGACCGACGTGCCCCCGCTCACGAGCCGGAAAACCGAGAACAAAAGCGTTCGGGGCCGGAGCCCGGGCAGGCTCGGGTCAGGGCTGCCTCCCCGCGCCGTGCCACCTGCGGACGTGCGCGAGACGGGACGAGCCATAAAAGTTGATTATTAATAAGCTGCTTGGAGCTGAGCCGCGGCAGCTGCGACGTTGCTGGGAAGAGATAAGGAAGCGGCGGCAGCAGCGGGAGACCCCGTCGCCCCCCCCGGCACCTCGGCAAGGCCCAGCACGTGGACCCCTTTCACAGAAGAGCAGACTGAGACCTGGAGAAAGTAGATGTTTTCCTTGCTGGTGCAGCGCCGCACCGGGAGGAAAACTGAGCCGGGGTCTCCCTGCCCGGCTCAAGGGGGAAGCGTAGCCCGGGGGACTGAGCGCCTCCCCCGGGGACGGGACCCAGGCGTCCTGTCCCTTAGGTGGCCCAGTCCCCCAGTATATTTAAGACCAGGCGCCGCACGTTCCCCCCCCCCCCCCCCCCCCGGCGACGTTTGGCCATAGGGGAGAAGGGAAGGGCAGGAAATTCCCAATCTGTCGGACCCCGTTCCTGCCTTCCCTTTTGTTTAACTCGCCATCTGTCCCGCAGCCCCGCACGCCCCGCGCCGCTCGCCCTGCACGTGCCGTAAATATCAAGACGGGCTTTGTCTCCGCTTTAAAAGCCGCCCCGGCGGCCGTGCCGCGCCGCACCGCTTCGCGCCGCGGGTCCCAAAGGCGGGCTGCGAAGCGCCCGAAGGCTGGCGCGGCCGCGGGGGGGCTCGGGCCGCTGGGCGCGCTCTGATGGGGCAGCAGGGCTCTCTGCGAACCCCCTTGCTGCGGCAAATCCGGCTATTCCCACGGCAGGTTTACCCCGGGGGGGCGAGGGGGGAGACGAGTGCTCGCCCTTCAGATGAGCAGCGCAGGCTGCTGTCCGAGCCCGCACGCAGCCTTTTAATGCGCAACAAAGCAGCGAACGAACGGGTCGGCGAGGGCAGCTGCTCGGCTCCTTCAGTCCGGTCCTTCCCCTTTTCTACTTTATCTCGCGCTATAATAGAAATAAACTCCCTGGTAAAAGGGCATTGTCAGAGGGAAAACGGGCCTCGCCCCGCGTCTGGCAGCTGGGATCGCCTGGGCCCTGGCAGGGGCTCGCTGGCGTTGGTGCACATAGCGGATCCCCCCCAACACATTTATTTCCCAGAGGGTCCCCAAAGGAGCGGGTGCCGCGTTCGTGCGCCAGCAACACCAAGGGGGCTGCCTGTCCCCCCGCAGCGCTGGGTCGCCGCTGTGCCAGGCACCGGGCTGGCGACGCGGAGGAGGACGGGGCAGGCGGGTGGGTACCGGCCCCTCCAAGAGATGCTGGGACACGTCCCGGCGTGGTGTGGCCGGTCCCGGCAGGTGCCGCCGCCGTCTGGAGCTGCGGGTCGCACCGGACGGCCCGCAGCCGCCTGCTCCGGCGAGGCCGGGTTGCCTCGTGCGATGCTGCAGCCCAGCTGGGAGCGGATCCAGCGTCTCCTGAGGCGGCTGCAGCCCGCAGCGAGACCAGGATTCGAACCCCGTGTCGCCCCGAAATCCCTCTCCTTACGCCTCGTTACTGCCGGTGGGGATGTGAGGCTGGCAGGCATTGCTCGGTTCGCCCGCCCCGTCTGTCCCGCCGAGCGCTCCCTGCCTGATGGAGAATGAATAATTCAGGGGTGACAAAGCCGAATACCCCCGAGCTCAGAGAACGCCCCCGTCCTTGCAAAGCCGTTTAGCAGCTCAGTATCCCCGACACGAACGCGAGCCGGGACCTGCCTCCGGGGAATCGCTAATGGGGGCGCGGGGAAAGAGCAGCCAGCAGCAGCCAGCCTGTGCCGGAGGGGACAGTCCCCTCCCGGGGCGGGCGCCCGGCGCCGCCTCCCGTCACCCCGCTCCTCACGGCTCCCTGTGGACCCTGCCCCGTCTCCCGGGCAGCATCCCGCCCGCCTGGGCACACCCGGCTGCTCTCTGCGTTTCGCCGGAGGGATCAGGCACCGTTGCCGATCTGCCAACACGGCACAAGCCCCGAGTGCTGTACTCCCCGACGGGGGCTGAGCTAAGAGCCGAGGGAAGCCCAGAGCGGCCAGGCCCAGCTATCAGTCAAAAAAAAAGAGCCTCCGAGCACGGTGCAGTCGCTGGGTTCGGCTGCCGAGCAGCCACAGGCTGCTGGGGGCACCGCGCACGGCGTCGTACAGCACCTCGCACGCCGCCTGGGCGGCTCGGACGCAGCTCCCCGGGACGGCCCTGACCCAGGACAGTCACCCAGGCCGAGACCTGGCGGACGGGGGGCTCACGGCCCCCCCCAGCTCCCTCCTGGGGTGCTGGTTTAGCCTTTCCACGCAGAGGGCTCGTCCTGGCTACGGGCTCCAGGCTGGGCCCCGAGACGCCGCTCGGCCAGAAGAGGGTGATGAGCAAATCAAGCAGCTCAAAGACCCGAACGAAACGCAGGCAGCCACCGCGGGACTCGCGTCCCGGCAGCCTCCTCCGAGCTTCCTGATGGGTGCTGAGCCCCTGGCCCCGGCCACCAGCCTTGGGGCTGACCCAGAGCCTTACTCTGCCCCTCCGTCACAGGCACGGAGGACCGAGGGCGGCCGCAATCCCTACGGTCAGCCCTACTCTGGCAGTCGCAGTTCAGCCATCTGCTGCCCCCAGAGCTGACGAGGGCTGGTGCATGGGCACAGCATCCCTCGGGGGCAGGAACAGGACATCCCTTGGGGACAGGGGCCCAGCATCCCTTGGGGACAGGGATACAGCATCCTATAGGGGTGGGGGCCCAGCATCTCTTGGGGACAGGGACACAGCATCCTATAGGGGTGGGGGCCCAGCATCCCTTGGGGACAGGGACACAGCATCCTATAGGGGTGGGGGCCCAGCATCCCTTGGGGACAGGGACACAGCATCCTATAGGGATGGGGGCCCAGCATCTCTTGGGGACAGGGACACAGCATCCTATAGGGGTGGGGGCATAGCATCCCTTGGGGACAGGGACACAGCATCCCACAGGGATGGGGGCCCAGCATCCCTTGGGGACAGGGATACAGCATCCCATAGGGATGGGAGCACAGCATCTCTTGGGACAGGGGCACAGCATCCCTTGGGACAGGGGCACAGCAGCCCTTGGGGACAGGGACACAGCAGCTCTTGGGGACAGGGACATGGCAGCCCTTAGGGTAGGGGCACAGCATCCCTTGGATTCAGGGGCACAGCAGCCCTTGGGGACAGGGACACGGCACCCCTTGGGGATGGGGATCACAGCCCTCGGTCCAAGGCCACACAGCCACAAGTGGCCGGAGGAAGGGCCCCGACAGCGTCGGAGGCTGCTGCTCCCCCCGCTCGCTGCGGCGCGGGACGTGCCGGGCCGCCGGCCGCTCTCGCGGCGAGCTGCTCCGGCTGCGGCGCGTGGGTGGCGGAGGCGGGGGGAGGACAGCAGGGGTTCAGCGTTGGGTTGCCCAGTTTTGACAGCCTCCTTAAATAACAATAATTGCTATTATAATATTTAATAAGAGTCGTATGCAAATTCCCCAGTGAGCGGAGCGAGCTCTGCCCTGACCCGCGGGCTGCGGAGAGGCCTCCTTTCTCCCCGGCTCGCTCAGCCTCGTCTGGGAAACAAAAGGTGCAAAGTTTAGTGGTGCATGAAAGGAGAAACAAAACACAGCCCCGGCCGGCCCCCCCCCCCGCCACCAGACAGATGGCAGCAGTTGTCCCCACGCACCAGTTGCTCGCTGCCGCCAACAAGCCCCTTTTATCCCCCAACAGGTCGTAAATGAGAGCGTCGAGGCTGCCGAGCGGAGGGGGCCGGGGCCGGGGCCGGGCTCTCCCCGCGGGACGCTGGGCGGACAACAAAAAAGCAGCTGAACGCCGCTCCTCCGCCGGCCCATCTGGCCGGGTGCCGCGAGCCCCTCGGCCACGCGCTCGCCTCCCCGGGGGCCGCGGCAGCATCCCGAGAGCGGCCGGAGCCAACGGGCTGCCAGCCCCCGGGATTGCACCCATCCGGACCCAGTTGCATGCAATTTTCCTTGCCCGGCAAGCCGCTGCTCGGTGGGAACGAGCTTTCCTCCCAAGCGAACCGGCACGCGCGCCAGGACGCAGACGCCGGCTCTGCTTGGCCCCGGGGGGCAGCCGGCGGCGGTGCGGGACCCGCTCCCGGCCCCAGGGCTGCCCCGCCGGGAAGCCAGCAGGCAGGCGGCGCAGACGGGGCTACGGCTCAGCCCGCTGGTGGCCCTTGTGGCTGTTTTGGGGGGGGAATTTTTTCTTGCTGTTTTTCAGTTAGCACTGAGCGACGCGTCGGTCTGCCCCCGCCGCTCTTGGGGCTCCTCCAAGCGCAGCAAGCGGAGAGGGACGAGCCGCGGACGCCGCCGAGGCGGCTCCTGCGCTGCGGCGCGGGGCGGCCGGAGAGGCGAGTGGGCGTGCGGCGGCTGCGATGCACGCGCTCGCCTCTGCAGGTGACCTTTCTGGAGGAAGGAGGTTTTTTCCACCGGTTGCTTCAGCTTTTTGCAAGAACTGGAAAAGTAGAACTGTGCATTCAGTCGTCCTTGCGCTGGCTGTGCCAGGAGGGGGTCCCGGCTGCAGGGACTGGCCCGGCCGCTCGCCTTGGACCCCCTCGCTCCGGCCGTGCCGCTGGGCAGATGCTGGACAGGCCCAAGAGCTGGCTGGGGGAAGGGCAGGAGGAAGAGGAAGGTCTGTCGGCAAGGCTGCAGGGAAGGAAGAGCAAGCAGGAGCTTGGCAAACCCAGACACCCGGACCCCGACGCCCACCCACGTCCAAGGGGGCTCGGGGAAGGGCTCAGCTCAGCCCTCCCGCGGCGCAGAGCCGGAGGCAAAGCCGGTCCTCGTGCCGGCGACCCTGAGCCGCCGGCACCCACCAAGGGCAGCTTTGCTGGTGCAAACGGGGCAATGCCGGTGTTTGCACCCGTGCAAACGGTGCAACGCTGGTGCTTGCTGCTGCATGTGGTGGAGATGCCAGAGTTCGCTGGAGGGCTGCTCCCCGAAGCACTCGGGGGGCCACGGGCTTGCAGAGTTTCTGCAGCTCTGGCAGATCCTGGGAAGCTAATCTCGGCTCCCGAGCCCCGCAGGCAAGGGCGCACCGCGGGGTCCCGCACCTCCCCTGCGCTCCCCGGGGCTGGGGAAGGGCCGCCAGCGAGCGGCGAGAGCCGGCTGCTCCCTCTTCCCCAGATACAGGCGAGCACGGCGTCACCCACGCTACGGCCTGATTGGCCTCGGCCGGGCCAAAATAGCCGGCCGCTTCCCAGCAGCCAACAAAGAGGGCAGGAAGCACCTGGAGGGGACCGAGCCCCACGCCAACATGCCGGGGCAGGGAGGGGGCTCGGCGCCTCCGGGTTTCACTTCTGTCCCTGCTCCAGCTGCGGAGACAAACAACAGCGGCGGCGGCCGGAGCGTCTCGCTGCCGGGCACCTCGCTCCTCCGCGCCGGAGCGGCCCCGCTCGCACCCCCCTGTCCCAGGACAGATCTGCCGCGCGGCCCAGACAGCGGGGCCGGCGGATGCCCTCCTCCTCCGGCCACCGGAACCGGGTGATTTTTTTTTCCCCCCTTTCCAACAAATGTGTCGCAAATACAGAGTTTCTAAACCGCCCTGCTCTTCCCAGCTTCGGGGTGAAGGGTGGTAAAACCGCTTTGAGCCTGGGACAAGCAGGACCGGGGACGAAGGGGGAAGAGATCTGGCTTCTGTGGGAAATGCAAAAATATTGCAGTTTCACATCCTAAATGCTGATGCTGCTTTTTCAGTAACTTAGAACTGAGAAAAGTTCAACTTCTGTTAAAGGGACCCCAGGAAAGGGGAGCAGGACGTTAAACACACACACACACACAAATACAAGCAGTTTGCCATGAATTAAGGACGTGGGGGGACCCCGCCCCGTGCTCGGTTGCTGCCGTGCGGTGAGGACGCTCCCCGTGGCGCCGGGGGCCTTGCACGGTCTGCGCCTCTCCAGCAGACCGACCCCAGCTCTGGGGCTCCCCAGGAGGCCTTGCACCAACACACATCAGTAAAGCAGGACAGGACATTAAAACCCACTGGCCTTTCTACTCTGCATGGGCATGAAAAGCCCTGTCCGACGGCCGGGATCACAGGAGAGCGCCTTCCCCCAAGGATCCCCGTCCTCACGTCCTGCCCTTCCTCTCTCCAGCAGGATGGGTGCAGGGGGAACTTGCTGCAATGTGCAAATTGCACGTCTCGTGGCACTCTCCAGGTTGAAGCCCCGGGCGCTGGTGGGCTCGCAGGAGCTCGTGTCCCTGCAGAAGGGCCATGGGAGCGTGGTGGGGCCAGGCACCGGCCCCTGCGCACCAAGGTGATTTGCAGGCAGGTTCACAGGGCAAAGGACTGAGCTGTTACCAAAGCCACATCAGAGATGCGTGGTCACCTGCATTTATATAACACAGCAACGCCTGATTACAGAGGACAAAATTTGACCCAAGGTCCTCAGATCTGTCCCTTTTCTGCCCTCCCAGAAACACCCAAATAAAGAATCCTAACTAGAATCAAACAAAAGCTTGGCAGCAACTGAGTCCAAATTTCAACAGGGAAAAAGATGGGCAGTGGTGGACAAGGGTGCTTTTATTTTCTGTGTTTTTACAAGCTGCTGAAAGCTCAGAGGAGGCAACTGGGTCCCAGGTGATATCATGCAGGGGGTATAGCCCTGTACTCCCCTTTTTCCTCCAGACCCCAGAAAGAAGTCCACACCACTGGCCTCCTCTGTAACATGGGGATCTCATGGTGAGAAAATATGATGAAGCTAGAGTCTAGCATCAAAAAGCCTAGAAAAAGCTTACGGGGCAAATAAAGATGCACCCCCAAAGTACCCCAGCTTGTCCACAGGGCGCCAGGTACCGCGATCCTACCAGAAGGAAAATGACAAGCAAAATAAATATAGTAGATGAGTCACCCATTGAAAGGCTAGCGTGGGGGATCTGGTTGCTGCGCGGGTATCACTGACTCCTCACTCAACACTCCCCTGCGTAAGAACCATATTTTTATCCTGGCTGTGAGCGACTCAAATTCTGGCTAATCTCAGCACTGGCTATGGACTGCAGGACCGCACCATGCCGGCCCTGCCATGGACCATGCCAGCCCAAACACTCCCTGTGGACAGGCCATGCCAGCCCAGGCAGGTCAGGCTGTGGACAGGCCATGCCAGCCCAGGCAGGTCAGGCATCCGTCATCCATCCTACTGCAATGAGCCTTTGAACCCGCGTGACTCCCGAGCTAATGGGCAGCTGAGCAGGACAGCCATTCCTCTCTAACAGCCTTGTTTCTCAAGCAGCAGCAATTTGGGTGTGTTTATTGAAACTAATGATGGGATGAGTTCAAAAAGGAGTGGCTTTGACACAACTCCCAGATTGGCCCACAGATTATTTCTTAGAGGTGGCATGTTTGGATAAAACCAAGGGGGAAGGAATGGGCTTTACACCCACCCAGGAGAGCAGTGGGATCAGGCCTTCAGTCCCTCCTCGGTGCTGCTTCTCCAGGGAGCAGGTTTGGGGGCTGCAGAGTGAAGCAGGGCCTCAGCCCACAGGGAGAGCCACACAGGCTGCAATTCGTACCCCAATGAACTCCACAGAAAGGCTTTGGGGATTTTGGAGTGAAACTAGCACTAACACAGGCCTACGAGTCAGTTCAGCTAAGGTCCTTAAACCAGGGCAGCTTGCCCCAGAGAGCTGATAGGGGGTTGAAGACATTAGCTTGATACCAGTGAGCAGGGTTACAGCTCAGGGCTGGACATGCTGAAGTCACCAGCCTTCAGGCACAGCCAAAACAGGATCTCCCAGTGAATCAACCCTAGCTGCCTTTATCATGACAGTCCCAGAAATCCTCTACTGGCCTGAACATTTCAATCCCATGATCTCTCCTCTTCCTCCTTTGCAGTCAAGCAGCTGTTGGCTCAGTTGCCCTTGGAAGGACAGTGGGGAAGGGGAGGTTCACCAAGGAGAGATTATGGCCCGCCACAAGGTCTGCTCCCTGATTAGGATCATTCATTTCTGATTTCCAAGACTTTTTAATGCTGCTTCTAGCACAGAAAAAGATTTGGCAATCTACTTTATAACCCTTTCCTCCTACACTGGCAGGACCCAGGATTTCTACAACACTGCAGTGAATAAATCCCCTGCTGCCTAAGCCAGAACCCCATAAAGTCAGCACAGGGAAGGAGAGGAGGCCAGACGCCTACAGCCCTGCAGTAGTCAGACCTATTCCCAGTCTTTAAACCAGAGGAATAAAGGGCCAGATTTAGAGTCAGCATGCTGCATAAGGAGCTTTTTTCCAAGCCTCCTCCTTGACACATCTGGACATTAACAGCTATCCCACATTTTAACCAAGCCCACAGCATTTGCAGTGTGGGTTTTAGACTGAAATCCCAACCCTCATTTGTAAGTACAAAAGAGTTCTAGCAAGAAAACAAGGCTCATTTATACTGCTACGTTTTTATTAAAGTAACAAAAGCATACCTTTGTCAAAGGATCTGTACATTCTGTATATAAAAACACTGCTATACAATTAGTAACCATCCAATCCCTCCTCCAAACATAGCTTACAAACATTCTACTTTTTTCACCAAATACAAAAAGCAGGTCCCGTTCAACAGTCCAGCTTGTTTAAAAAATGAGGGGGAAAACCCCCAAAATACACGTTCTTAAAATGCACACCATTCAGCTCCGCAATTGAGTCTATCAGGCTTATAGGCAGAAGGCAACAGAGCACACCAATTCACAGCTTTTACATGTAACCAGCTACAAAAGAAATGGATTGTAACCAAGTCTGGTTGGTTTCGAAACTTAAAAACAAGACACCTTTAACATTAGTCTCCTCCACGCCAGGGACAAAAAGAACGAGGTTTGGCTGTTTGTTTTGAAAGTGGGGGTACATTAAGAGCAATCACAGAACATTCCTTGGGTTGGGGGTTGGCTGTCCACAAATTTTTCTGGCGAGACAGAGGGAACAGAGTATGAGGATAAACCTTAAAAGACCACATTGATCATGACAAATTACAACCCGAGGAAGTACCAGCCTTTGCGAAACTCCCAGTCCAGCCAAGCACACACTGTTTGTCCTGGACACATTACAGGTCTCATCCCAGGCTTCCCACAAAACCAGGTGAAAAACAAGGACTCCAAGCAGCACTTGGAACTCTCCTCCTTGAAAACATAATTAACTTTCTGGAAGTTCCCAAACACCCCCTTCGTTGCGACGTCACCTATTGCACAAGTTCACCAAGGGAAAAGCCCCAGTGCTTTATTTCGGCTTCTGCTTTGCTGATGTGAGAAACTTAAGTGATGCAGAAGGAAGTGATGCAACTTCAGAGCTACAGTCTGCTATTACTGCTCAAGGACAAATAACTCACCACTTGGCATCTTTAAAGGATAAAACAATTGAGGCTGGTTTTCCAGTTCAGCAGCTCATGATTTAAAACTACAAAAATCCAAACCTAGCTTCTCACATGAGACGTAATCAGAGAGTTGGGAAGCTCTGCTGGATTTTCTAATATACTTAAAATAAACAGGCTAAGAACTGTGACAAATGGGAGGCTTCCTTCCTCTCCCAGAGCACCCAAGATTTGGAAATATATTGCACAAATGTTTCAGAACTTGACTCAAAGGCCGGGAAAGAACTCTGGTTATACCAGTCAGCTGCCAGGTCAAAGAGGAAGGTAAAAAATACATGCCGCAAAACGGATCTGAGAAAGTTTCATTAGACCAAACCACGTCAATGCCCTGGTTTTTAAATTACTTCTCCCAGGAACACTAGAGTACCACCAGCTGGTTAATAAAAAGGCAACAGACATACAGCGTCCTGGTAAAGGCTCATCCCCCAACAGGTAGAGTTCTCGGGGCAGCCCTTGCCGTTCCCACCCCATCTGTAGTTGCCAGAGCAGTTTAAGGGCCAAATCCTGAACACTCAAGCAAAGTCTCCCTGAATACAAGTACCACCAGAACTCCACGAGGAGTTTTGCTTGAACAGGCAAAGCACAGAATCAGGCATTACTTGTGCAAAACAGTTATGTACCAAGAAATCAGAATCAACCGATGCCCCTTTATCAACGGACACAAGCTCCTACCGTCAGTCACTTGCTGATTACTCAGGGGAGGAAGAGAGGGAGGAAGAAGTGTTTGAATTAAAAAAAATTCATGATACCAAAGCACCCAGAAGTCCAAACCTTCGATCAGCCACACACACAGTGGGAAGATACTCCCAAAACTTCCGATTAAGAGATGAGGTGAAAGGGGTTCTTATACACCAACCTCTAGGGCACAAGGTGAGTTGCTACAGCTCAGTTGGGGAAGCAACACTGCAGGTCATCAGCATAGGATTAGGCGACTTGTACAAGCAAGAGGCCAGAGTCCACTCTCAGGGCACAGAGAGGGCTACACACAGGTCATGGTCCGGATGTCTAAGCCCCACAGAGATGCACAACTGTTGCTCACAGCTGTTTAGTGCTAATTTTATGGTTTTAATAACCTTCTGTGTGCTGCATGAGCAGTGGGCAAAGCCCAGATACTGGGGAGCACCAGGAACAGACACAGCACTCCAGTACCACCCCAGCAGCTGCAATACTCCTCCTGGGAACCTTCTCCATATAGTCTGAGCTCCAGCGCATCTCTGTCAGGCCCCTTTCCACAGGGCACCAATACCCCTGTGGCCTCTTCAGTCTGGCAGCAGACAGGAGATGTAGAGGCTGGAGGTGCCCTGTGCCCCACCAGTTCATGCTGGAGAGGGGCAGGGCAGAGCTGCAGCACCTACAGTCAGCAGGTCCAGAACAGATGTGCAAGAGCAAGGAGAGGGATCCCCAGCACCACTGAGCCCTGAGGTGAGGTTCCCCCAAATGCTACATCCAGGCCCCAGAGAGAGAGATCACACCACCTGGGGAGTGAGGGAGTTAGTGAAGGAAAGAGCACCTCCTTCATCCCTTCTCCAACAACATTGCAATACTTGGCAATACAGCAACACTGTTGGGTACCAGGACCAGGAGAAGGTAACATGGCCATCTCCCATCACCAAGCCACACTTCCCAGTCTGGCTCTTCCCCTTCTTCCTCCATTCCAAGCTGCCTGAGTGAGCAAGCCAGGCCACCAAAATTGCCATCCAACACTAATTAGGTAGATATTGGCTTCACAATAAAAACTCATAAGCTTGTAACAGCTTTAAAAAAGGCACCTAAGACACCACTTCTGTCCAAAGCAGTGCCCGATACTTTAATTTTGGATTTTCTTGGATTTTTTTAAAAAATATAAATAGCTCTTCATCTTAAAAATAGATCCTCAGGTGAGGTATACAGTAGCCTGTGTCTTGGCAGTGTAAGGATAAGAGGAGTATTTAGCTGGAGACAGTCATGATGTAGTTTTTGGAAGGGCTGGTGCGACCTAACATCATCTGGTTCTTACAGGTGAGCATCCCATAGGAGCTCACAGGTTTTGTTGCAGTCGCTTCGTACAAGACGCAGATGGAGCCATCCTCACCGATACGGTAAGACACCTCGTAGGGGTCCACCCAGAGCGTGAGCTCACTGGGCAGGAGCTGGTAGAGCTGTGGTAGGCTGAGTCCGATCTGGCTAGCTGCCTTACTGATAATGGGGTCCATTTTGTGATTGATCCGGATGCAGCGATACCCAGAGCCTTTGAAGGGTTTCTCTGGAAACCAGTGATGTTTGTAGTGCTCTGCAAGAGAAGCAAGAGGGGAAGAGCGGTGAGCAGACAAGCAGCAGCTCTAAGGAGGTCAGCATCCTGCTCCAATCCCAAGGGGTCCTAAAACCCACTGAAGGCAGAAGGACAACCAAGTCCTCTCTAGTCTCCCTCTACCAGACAGAGGCTCAAGAGCTGAGTGCTTGACTGCTCAGTCACTGTTTGCACCGAGGCACAGGAGCGTGGCTCTTCGGGTCCTAGAAAGCCCAGGCAGGACAACGCCACGGTGGCTTCAGAGACAGGACCCCAACACCTTCTCTGCCTCAGCCGCTGGGGTGGCCAGGGAAGATACTGGTATCACCACCAACGAAACACCGCAGTCTGGGAGTAACATCTAGGTCACGCTACAAATTCAGGGGCGCGTCACCATCCCTTATCTCAGCACAGCAACAAACTCATTCTTCCTTCCCAGGACTGATTACACAGGAGCCGTGCCAGGCCAGGAGGAGACCCCCCCAAACCACCCCATGAGCACCAAGCCCCAGACACTCTCACAGTGGGGGAAGCACCAAAAGCCCACTGGCATGGGGCTGAGCCAGGCCCTGGAGAGGAGGGCTTGGAGCCGAGGGGCTGCTGCGTGGGGAGGACAAAACCCTCGGGGGGAACCGAGGGCTCACCCTGCAGTCCAGTGGGACACGGGTGGGCACCCGGCCCAGGAGGCAACACGGGTGGGAGCCTAGGAAGGCCATGTGTGGGCACTCTGCCCCAAAAGGGACGCAGGCGGGTACCTGGCTCGGGCCACAACGGGACAGGGGGAAGGAGACGGGTAAGAGCCCGGCCCCGAGAGGACACGAGTGGCAGCCGGAGGGAGGACACGGGTGGGCTGCGCTCGTCCCAGGACTTCCTCCCCGCTGCCCGGGGGCCGCGTCTCACCTGCGAGCGCCTCCCGCAGCGCCCCGCTGAACACCTGCAGCTGCTGCTCGCTGACGCAGCCCCTCGTCCGCAGCAGGCTGGAGACGAAGCCCACGGCGGCGGCGATCTCGGGGGCCATGTCCGCCCGCGGGTGGCCCCCGCCGCCGCTGCGGCGCTGGCTCTGGCTCATGGCTCGGGCTCCCGGGAGGCGGTGGCGGCGGCGCGGCCCCTTTAAGGCTGTCGGCGGGCGGCAGCGACTCCCCTGTGCCGCGCTCCGCTCCGCTCGGCTCGCAGTGCGTAGCCGGCGCAGCGCCGCCCTTATATAGACCTGGCCGGGGAGGCGTCATCGGCCGGGCGGCGCCTATTGGCCGAGGGGGCGCGGTATGCTAATAGCGCCTGACCTCAGCAGAGTGGAAGAAGTGACGTCCCGCGACGATAACAATGGAGGCGGGCGGGGGGGGGGGGGGTGACCCGAGCGCTATTTTTAGGGCTGAGCGAGGCCCGGCGCGCCCCTCCCCGCAGCATCGGGGCAGTCCCGGCTTTTGCTGGGAGGGATGAGGCGAATCAGCCGTCCCGGGGTGACGGCGACGGTGACCGTCCCGGGCCCTTCCTACCCTCTTGACTTCGGTCCGGTGTGGGTGTTCGTCTCTCGGGATGGGGTCTCGGGGATACGCAGGGGCGTCTCGTCTCCCCAGGAGCGCGCAGGCCGTTTTCCATCACCACTAAGCAGCCTTCATCCATCTCCTTCCCCTGGACGTATCACACGTCCTTATTCCAGATCCTTTCCAGGCAGAGATCCCCAAAGAGTACGAGGAGAACCTGCCACCACCTGCCCTGTCCCAGGCAGAGCTGAGGGAGATGAGGGGGGGAATGCTACCATAGCATACACCACACCATACCATACACCATACCATACCATATACCACACCATACCATACCCCATACCATATACCACACCATACCATACCCCATACCATACACCACACCATACCATACATCATACCATAGCATACACCACACCATACCATGCACTATACCATACCATACACCATACCATACCAAACCATACCATTTTCATCTTATGCCTAAGAAGCATTTAAGGTGAGCGGCGAGAGCAGGCGCTCCGGGACCTGGGGCCTCTCTGCAGCCACAAGCCAGGCTGGAGGAAGAGCAGGAGCCAGGAGGAGGTGGCTGCAGCACGGGGAGGACGTGTCCCATCACGGAGCGGGGAGAACAAGCCAAGGCAAGCAGGGGGTGGAGGCAGCGTCCTCAGTTGCCTCCGTCCAGCCCAGCAGCAGGGGAGAGGAGAGCAAGTACAAGCAGTGCACAGCCCTGCTGCTTAGTAAAATGCAACCAGCGCCTTAAAGCCACTACAAAACCGGGAGTTGCTCCAGCTGGCCCAGCTGCCAGCCACGCTGCCCGGGATGAAGGCACTCGCCCAGCTTCTGCTGAAACTGGCCTGCAGCTAAAGCAACAGTAGGAGGCCAAGCTCTTTTCTTGCTTTTTCTTTGATCAACCATGAGAGAGTTACTATCAAAATAGGATGGGATTTCTGAATGAATATTCCCTGGCAGCGAACCAGGGTTGTTCAGAGCCATTGTCTCGCAGCCCCGGATCCCTCCCTCGGCGTGAACCGGGGGAGGATCTGCAGCCACAGGTCTGATTTGATCCGCAGCGAGAACGCGTTCTCCTTCCACGGCCAGGGCCTCATCTGGCACCTCCACAAGCAGCGGGTGCAGCTGGAGAAACCGAGGCGAGGAATGAGATCATGCGGGTTGGCCTCTGCCCGAGGAGCAGCCCCGCGGAGGCCCAGCCGGCGCTGGTTCCCACAGTGCCGCTCCTGTCGCTGGCAACGCGCTTTCGCACCGGTGCTCCCTGATAAGGCGGGAGGAGCGGCCCGCGCCTCCCGGCTATCCGCCTGCCAGCCCAGCTCCATCTTATCGCCGGTCTTATCGACAGCTCTGCGGTCCTGCACGGCTCGGGCATCCTTCACGTTGGTGAGGGCTACGTACAAGCACCACCGTGTGCCCGTTGCCTCTTAGCGGCACTCTCAAAAGAGGGGATTTCGTGTGTCTCAAAACTCCAATTCTTTTCCATGACTCCAGAATGGAATAGGATTCATCTGAGGCCTTTGGCTTCCAGAGTTTGCAGCTCATTTTGTTCACACCTCTGTGATTCCTGCATGCACATGCTGCACATGCAAGCTCACACCTTCTGAAGCGTGAGAGTACGGCTGTGCAGCAACACACAGCCAACAGGCCAGGGCAAAGAGTAAGACAATAGCTTTTAAAATTGTATTGCTTAGTGGAGGTTGATATAAAAGACACTGCCCAGACAGAGGTCTCTGTTGACCTCGTTTGGTGCTCTGCACAGCTTAAAGGAAGGTGCTTTGGGCAGCAGGCGGAGAAGCTGCCGGGGGTTCTGGGGTCCCGGGTCCTCCCCGCCCCCCTCCATCTGCCGCTCCATTCATCCCCAGAGCACAAGGAAGCAGGCAAATCTCTTGCTATAAACCAGATTTGCCTTTGTAAGCTTTGAAATAAACCCAAGGATTAAAGTCTAAGGACTTTTTTTTTCAAGGCAGCAACACACATGAAAGGAACCCGGGTCCATGTGAAGCGCAGGGCACGATACAATGCAGGCAGAGGTTATTTATGCCGCAGCAGCAGCCAGAGGCCCCTCAAGCAGGCTGCACAAACACACGCTGGGAGAGCCTGTCCATGCAGAGCTTTACTACTTTAAACACACCTGTACTGTCAGCCAGCAAAGACACTCAGAGCACGCGGGCACAGTCATAGTTGGCATAAAATTAGGAAGCAAACAAAACTATCCTGGCACAAGACACCTTTATACAAATGCACCAGTAAAAGCCAAAGCAAAAATAAACTCTCAGTCTGCTACTTTAGTAAAACGTAGGAGACCTTGAGCAGAGTTTGCAGTCTAATTGGACAAGCTAGGAGCAGGGAAAAGGGGTTGTTTCCCCTGTCCGACAGAAGGATCATATTGAAAAGTACTTGGATGGTATCATCCAGTACTGAGTCACTGTAGAGTAATCGTAGCAAGAGGTCTTCCATCCTCCAGTCGGCCAAGAATAGCATTAACAGCAAGTGCAGGTTTATTTGCAATCAGGGCTAACAGTTCTTAAGTGCTGCTGATGATCTAAACTTGGTGAGCAGGTTCCCCTAGTCCCCCCTGCCCTGCAAGCAGATGAAATAAGTGGTGGCACCATTCTCCAAATTCAGATCCTCCACCTATTCTTACTCATCGTCACTGCTCCTACAAGCTACACTGGCACGGCTGACGGCCTCTGTCTTGTATGCGTTCATATCTAGCGCAGGCCCTCATCTCCAAAATCAGATCCTCTTCGTTAAGCCCTTCCAATAAGAGATTTCCTGTGGAGCTCAAGGACCTCTGAGCAGGCTAGGCGTCCATAACTTCTGGCCCTGTTACAACAAGGCTGCAATCTTAGAGACAGGGCATAAGACTTAATACATGCTTTCAAATTGCTTTGAGGCGTTACAGAGTAAACAAACAATTATAAAACAAAATTCATTTTAAAAAGAGAAGTTAGAGCTGTTTTTAATGCTGTTCTGGCTAGATTAGTTTCCACCCTGTGTTTAGCTGGAAATGGCTGAGAGCATTTAAATTTCAATTAAAATTAAAGAAAATATATATAAAAACCTCTTGATAGCAATTGGCTGGACTAGATTTGTAACTGGTTTGACAGGAATTAAAAGTTCAGATGGGCTTTCAAACGTTCCAGCCCTGTTTGTCCGAAACGAGTTGAGCCGGAAGTTTTACAATAAAATGGTAACGTCTGGCTTTCAATCAAGGGTTAAAGCTCAGCATAGGCAGACCAAAATGCTCGCATGGACTTAGGCTTTTCAAGAGTCAGCAGCTCATGGCTTTTTTATGCACACCTAAAAGGCAACTGTTCCCACACTACACTTTGGTTATGGTTGGGGGGGAGCACCTTTTTTAATATGCTGGGCTGTCTTTCATGAAGCATTAGACACAAAAAAACACTTTACAGGCTGCTCCTTGAATATAGAGTCAGCTGCCAGTCAAATAGCCACAGTGTGAATCCACACCCCCTGTTATCAGCAGAGAAATAGTTACACACACAGAATTGACATTCAAGCCCTCCTGATTAGATGTGTCCCACAGATGGCTAAATGAGCTGTCACTTCTCCAGGGTGGGCCCCTCCCCATTATCCTAGCATTTGAGAAGGATTTTAGGGTTATCTACTTAGATTTGGGAAGCCAAGGGCTGCTTTTCCTTTATGTTAAGAAAAAAAAAAAAGAAAGAAAAGAAAACAAAAGAAGAAGAACAGAACAAGTCTCCGGGAACAGTTTTGAACTTTAATAGAGCGTGTTAGCCTGGTTCGGATCTCGTCATCTGGCTGTGTCGGAGAAGGCACAGACATTGTGGTTCCTGTGCCAGCAGCCGCCCGGTTGCTAATACTAGTTAAGCGCAAGCAGTGGGAATATAAGGGGAAAAAAAGCCTGAGGTAAGCAAGGCTAGTACGTTTAATCACAGCTGTAATTGGTAACCTGGGTCTGACCCCAGAAACAGGCCTAGCAGGCAGGGTAAACAATAAAGCAAGAGTCTTAAGCCCAGCCTACACTTAGAGCTAATAAGTCTTTTCAAAACATACAGTTGTGAAATAAGACTGTGACTGAAGCTGTGACATGCAACAGAGAGGAAGGGGAGAAAAAGGACCTGGACAGTAAACAAAGCCTTTTTAACCTGTTAGCTGCCGAGATTAGACCTTGGTTTGCAGCACGTACCTATTGCCCGCGGTCTAGACCGCAGTCAGAACAAGTACTCAGCACCCTTCCACCGGGCCAGACCCCTGGGAGCATCTCATCCTGCCTGCCTCCGCTGCGCTGGGCTCTGCCAAGCACCCTGCCACGTAGTCGGGTCCCGGACTGTCTTTTGTCAGCTGGGTCCTTTGTTGGGGCTGTTTGCCTTGCCCGTAACCCGACTCCGAGCGCCGTCACTGTGGACAGGACATGCTCAGACACATCTGGGGCATGTTTGGGCAGTTGCACTGCAGACTGCTAGGACCCCGAGATGCTCCCCTCTCCCCCATCCGCAGGGACACGAGCGTATTTGCGTGTGGACTGAGAGGCAGCTGCGTTTCCCAAGAGCATTCGAGCACGGTGGCTTCTGCAGCTCAAACCCAGGCCGCACTATCCAAGGAGAAGCTTTTCCCAGAACAGTCTTCCTCTGATCCACTTTGCTCATTGCACATCGTGTTTCCTCATAAAAAACAACCTATCTGACCTACTGCAAACGTCTTTGTCTCTTCAAAAATATTTTAGGCAACAAATGTGGCTGTACTCAAGGGAGCCGCAAGCAGAAAGAATTGCTTTTTCTTTGAATTTCTTAGGACTCTGGGCCTAATTTTCCAATGGTGCTGACCACTCGCTGGCTCCAGCTGCCTGCGGTTTACTCAGGGGGGTTTTCCTTGGCCTCACTAGCGTATGGCTGAACTTGTGTTGATAAAGTCTCGTGTAAGATGACATTTGTTCAAAGTACAGTATTATCTGCTGGAGAATGAGCCTCAGACCCACTAGTTCCTCCTGAAGGAGCCCTGTCAGGGAAGGTGTGTAGATGACCTCACGCTGATTGCAGAGATGGTTTCCTGTTCTTTGCATTTAGTTATTGTTTTTTTCCACATCCCCTTACAGGATGCGACTGCCTCCGTCTACCTCTGTTCCTGTTACACAAAACTTGAAAGGGTAGAGAGGGAAGAAGAGAAAAGGTCCAGGCAGAGCCCTAAGTGGTTTGAGGATGGAGGTGTCTGCACAGGCAGCTCTACAGTTGTCCCCTGCAAAGCCTGGAGCTGGCTTGCTAGCTTATGAGATCGAGGAAGTCCAGAGTCCCAGCTTTGCACAAAACGGAGCAAGTAGGGATCAGCAGGGCTCTGGGCGCCCAGCGGTGTGGGAAGACACGTCCCTGGCCAGGCCCTTTCTCTGTTAACACACGTTAACAACCGCGTGAACTGAGGAGCTTACGGTCTACAAGGGAGAGACAACCCCCATGGCAGCAAACTCAGGCCTAAGAGATGCTGTGTCTTGTTCAAAGTAGAGGCAAGATACAGGGCCCGTCCCATGAATCACACTGCCCTCGCACTTCAGCCTGGCTAGGTAAAGGACCATCACTCCTCCCCCCATGCCTGTTTTTTTGGGGGGCTTTTGAGACAAACCTTAGGCCTATCTCACACCTTTCCTTCTAAGGGAGGCTAGAGGACATATATAGGGATTTCACACTGCATTGAAAAGCAGCCATACTTCAAAAAAGGGATTTTTCTTTTCTTAGAAAAGAGAAGTTAAAAAAAACCCCTCTGGCTGAAACCACAAGACTGGATTTTTTCAGTGGTTAGAACTCAATTCGTCTGCCAAGCTCAAACGCAGCCAGGAAATAATGCTGTGACTAGTTGCCAAAGCAGCACATTGCTGAAATCTACGTTTATTGCTTATAAAGTGTTATAAACGCAGGATAACGTGTCTTGCAGCACCATAGCAACCCCAATTGTCAGCAAAAAAGAAAAGGGCAAGAGCACCAAAGGCACCGTTGCTGTAGCAGCCGATGAGTGATTTTACTGACCCTGTTCAGCACTGCCTGACATCTCAGCACTGAGTGGGGAGTCTCTGCTGGACTTGTTTCCATGAATGTGTCTTTTGAAAGCCTGTGAAGAGCAGTTGTTTTATCCACACATTAGAGGAGAAAAGCAGGAGGCGGTTACAGATTGAAGTGACTTTTATGATGGTGTCGGAGACCTCAGCTACCACCATACAGAGACCTTTGCTTGAAGGTTTTATAGAACATAGAGCATCAAACAGAAAATGGGATCTTTCTGGGAAGTTCTGCGTTTTTCCACAAGCCAGTCCCTATATACAGACCTCCAGGAGTTCGTGTGGTAGGTGCAGGTTAACAAAACAGAAAACAAGATACTCTAGGACTTCCAGATTTTGGCCTACTCCAGCATCGTTACAGTGACCCACGATCAATCTAACATATGGAAACCTGACCTGGTTATGCCTAACTGCAGAATCTCATCCACATCATAGGCTATGGATCTGGGTTCCCCTTCTCTTCTCTCCCATCAGTCCTCTTAGTCCCCAGCTCAGCTCCACAGCAAGGATTATATCGGGTCCCATCTATAGCTACTATGTTGACAAAGCTCTGCCCAATCCATCCCTCTCCCCATGGCCTCTGTACGCCTAGATTGCAAATCCATGGGGGGACCTTTCTCTTACAGCCGGTGAGAGGTGCTGTGCGGTAGATGGTTTAGGATCCTGTGTGGGAGAGGACACTGGGAGAAGATCCTTGGGGTTCTTCTCAGGCTACACCCACAAATATGAAAGAAGTCAGTGCTTCCCAGAGCCCAGCAAACCTCCCAACCCCTGCAAACATCAATTAGTGCATAAAGAAGGCCCAGATAAAGCAGGGCAACACCCTACAACAGCTTAGATCTGGGTGGTGCCCCTTCCCAAGAGACAAGCTGATCCCAGCTTGGACAAATACCTCCTGAGGAGCAAGTGGACCCTGAAGGACTGCTCTAGGCTGTTCCCAAGGATTCCTTGCCCTCCCTGGCACAGCCGGCTAGTTGGTTTTTGGTGGAGTGCTACACCTGGGCAGGGGGAGATCAGTGCATGGTATACCACACACATCCACCCGCCAGTGCTTTCCAAACCTCCTTGCTATCCACAATTTCACATGTGACCAGCACGCTCTATTCGCCGCCAGCTCTCACTAACCTGAACACATGTCCTTTGTAGCTAACGCTAAAGGAGAGCCTTGCATCGGAGCAAAGACACACTTAATATCTTCCCCATAGGGGATCAGAAGGAGAATGCCACAGAGGCTGGAGCTGAACAGATATCCGGCTTTGGAGCTGGAACTTACCCTTGTGCTGCCAGGGTGTTTGCAACTAGGGACGGAGGGGATTGGTTAATTATAAAAGTAGGGGGCATTTACTAAAAATCTGGGTTGAAGCATGGCTTTGGATGCACATAGAGTTCATCAGGGTTTGAATTCCAAATTCCACGTTGGACCCATGTGTATTACTGACATAAGCAGCACATAAGCTTTCTCTTCATAATTCTGCATTTCAGCAACAACCAAGGCTTTAGCATAGTCTCTGGAGGCATTTTTCCACTCATATTCAGAGAAATTAAAAGGGTCATGATTTTATCATCTGTGTATGTGTGCAGAGAGGGAGTAGGGGCTGCATTCCTGAGCTATTTCAAGTCAAACCTTGGGGCTTCTCCAAGGCCTTGCTCTGTTGCCCGGTTTCATCTTAGGACTCTGGTCTCACTTTACCAAAACCCAGGAGCTTCACACAGAGCCTGGTTTTGGAATGAAGCAGGCACATTTAAACCTACTTAAGCTAAACATAACTTCAGTATCCTGGAAATTGGTCTCTGGGAGACGCCCTAGGTACACCAGGGATGTGACAGGCCTCAAGGACTCTACTAGAGCTACCATAGAGCAGACCCCCCTGAGAGACCAGCACTCTGGCCCAGCTGCTTCAGTCCTCCCCGTACTGACCAGTGTTCCCCAGAGCCCCTTGGTGTGATTGTCCTCCACATGCTTGTCACCAGCTCACACTATAATTAATGCCTTTGGGAGGCCAGTTATATCCCAGCCCTGCCTCACCCCACCCGCCGGTAATGGCAGGGACAGTCCCGCTCCCACCCCAGACAGCTATGTTCCTGTCTCCCACAGGGAGGTCAGCAAAGCCGTCTGGGATCTCTCAGCACCTCTGGAATTTAACAGGCACCAAAATAAACAAACAAGGTGGCTAAGACATGCCAAGAACGACTGGAAATGCAGCACAGGGACACTGTTCTACCAGAGGTGTCAGAGGAAAGGCTGTGCAAGAGAAACACTAAAGATCTGTAGTGACCACAGAGGCTCAGAGGATGGAGAACGGGATGATCTGTGTCGCAGGGGGAATAGCTACTCCGAGCCAGTAAAAAAACCAACACACAGCTCACTTGCTGGCACACATCCCCTGTGAGACACAGCAGCCCAAGGAAGACCTCCAGTCAGAGCAGGACTCTCAAGAGAGGCTTTGGCAGCAGGGCTTTGCAGCCACATTCCTTAGAAAACAAAAGGAGGTTTGGAAAAACAATAATCCACTTTCCCCTTCCTGTACTGAGCCTTGGCTGAGGCCTGCTGAGTGAATTATATATACAGCTCTGTCCAGGAACCCTCATCACAGCTGAGAAAGTGCAACCCAAGCTGCCAGTAACCTGGACATCAGTGCTGGCCCAGGAAAGGGGGACAGAGATGCCAGGCAGAGATTGGGCCCCTCCGTTAGAGCAGGATGCATCTTGCTGCTGCTGTTCACAACCAGCACCACCCTGCCGGGGCACCCCAAGCCCCTCGGCCCTGCCATCACCCCAGCTGCGCAGGCCTGCAAGACTGAAGGGCCAGGTCTGACAAGACCTGTAGTGAGGCTCATACACCCCTAGCCTAACTACCTAGTACATCCAAAACAGGCTACATTAAGTTGGGGAAGGAAAGTGCAGCCAGCTGGAGAGCAGAACTGGAGAACTGTGCTCAGGGTTCAGCAGATGTGTTCATTTTTGGCATAACAGGGTCCTCAATTGCTACATTCAAGCGTCTCCCTTAATAGAGGTATCCTACAAAATTAGCCTGTGAGGTAGAGTGCTATTTCTTCCCCTCTCTCCTATTTCCCAGGAGGTAAACTGAGTCACAGGAAAGCAAAAGGAAAGGCCTGGGGCAGGCCAATGGTTTGTGACGGAGCAAGAAATTGAACTCAGATGTCCCCCAAAGCTCAGATTCCTAAACACCAGGTCATGCATCTTTTGATTTTAGTATCGCCAGTAGCTACAGCCCAAGATGAGACCAGTCTGTTCTCTCAGAGCCTCATAGAGGTTCAGCAGAGCTGCACCTAAGATCTTTTGCCTACAATTTTGGCTGCCTGCTCACCCTTACCAGACTCAAGTCTGGATGTGTAATCTTGCTTGGTAGACAAGATTTGAAGTTTTATACAGTGTTAACATTTATGATTGCAGACCCACCCAAAATAGTGTCTTAGATTACCAGCCTTTGGGAAATCTGGATATCTGCACTAGAGATGTTATGGCATTGTAAAACAAGAGTTACAGGTCAGGAAGTCAGTCCTGCCCTCCAGCAGCACTGCTCAATAGGGCAGCTCCTCTGCTGCTCATTGCACCCTCACCCCTATTTTCCTCATGCTCTGCCGGGGACCAACTCAGCTGGTTGTAGACTGAGTACCTCCAGTATCTTTCCCCTGTGTCCTTGGCATGGGAAAAACTGTGGGTTTGGGCAGCTTCCCAGCTGAAAAGCCTTGTGAGTGCCTCCAAAGCCTGTGCAATCGTCCTTTGCTTGAGGTTTCTTTGCTGTCATGTGCATTTCCCACCCTGTGTCATCACCGCAGCTGAGGTTCCCCATGACAAGGACTAGAGAAAGGTGTCCCAAACACTGGCAGGGTTAAGAGTTTGCCTGGAAGGTGGTGCACAGCGGATGGAGTGACTTTTGTATTCTGTCTTGTCAAACACCACCTCAAAAGCAGCCAGAAAAGCACGATGGGGTTGATCCTGCCCTGGCACCTGCCTGCTGTGTATTTGGATCAAGTCACTTTTTCTCAGTATGTGCCTCAGTTTCCTCACGCACATGAAGGCCCACTTTCCATTATAAAAACACCTAGAGACTTATGAGGCAGGAGAAATGCATCTGTAATGAGTGGAAGAAGCTGGTAACATAGCTCTGAGCCCATCCCCTGCTAGCATTTGCCCTGGGGTGAACACTGCAAAGATCTCCTCACAGAAAGCACTGGCCAGAAGGTAAGAGAGGAGGAAGTCACCTTCTACCTTCCCTGTAGCAACAAGCCTATGAAAGCACAAGGCTTGGGACTGTTTTGTTACAGTCCCTGCAGAGGGGCTGTTCTCAACCCATTTCATGGATCTTCAGTACGCAAATGGCCCAGTGGAGCAGGAAAGCATTTCTTTGTGACCCAGGACTCCAGGCTGACAGGGCTCCAGGGATCTCTACTCCCTCCTCTGCCTGCAGCTCTCACCATGATAACCATTTCAGATTTGCCTTGTATACATGCCCTTGAAATCTGTGGAGGCTGGAAGAGTAAACAGACCTTAAAAGGGTCTGAAATTCCTGCTTTCCACGCCCTCGTTCTCAAGAGCACTCCTGAGCTAAGCAGCTTTTGCAGAGACCTGGCAACTGAGGGCCCTCTTAGCCATACAAAGCAACAAATAATAACCCATGCACCCTTCACTCTGCCTGCTCCAGAGCCCGAGAGAGCCCTCCCTTGGCAATTGTACACATTTGTCTGCCATAAATCGCTGTTTTCCCTCTTTCTAGCAAGGCCACATCAGGTTCAAACTCTGCTCTATTCCACCATTAGAAATTCCAGCCCAAGACGGCCACTGCTTGAGATCTCACCATAAGTCTCGTGTTTGAAGCTTTTCTTTTCCTCCTGTAAGGGGTGAGCTTTTAATTAACAAAAGAAAATCTACATGCCATTGGTAAGAAGAAAACTAAAAACATGAACTAGCTCAATGCATCCTTGTAAAGATGTTAAACACAGGAATCAGCTAAAACAAGCAGAGAAAACAGGAAAGAATAAAATAAGATTTCAGTTTCGGAGGCCAGGGTGTGTTCTGAGGCATAGAGAGGGGAGAAAAAAAATCCCAGTGTGATTTTAAGCACCTTGGAAGCTATCAAGACCATTATACTCACTGGCTTTACTGGGGCTCCCTGGAACTGACACCAGTATAACAGCACAGTAGGCCCCCAAGCCACAGCGAGCGGGACGCTGTAGCATCACATGCTGATATTCAGCCTTTCCTCAGAGCCTGCTGTATCCTTGAACCAGTCCACAAAGCCCTGGCAGTTTGATTTTCAGAAAGGGAAGGTCTGAGCTCTGGACAGATTGGAGCATGTGTGTTAGAAAACATCCCAGAGGTACATGTACGTGCTGCTGGCAAGTTAGAGGAGGATCTGGTCCAGCCAAGCAGCAAACAGGCACCCTACGGGCAACTCTGTTGACTCCAAGACCAAGATCCTTCATGCTCCTGATGCCCCTTCCTCAAAGCTCTGGCAATAGCGGTCTGAGCACACACCAAAAACGGCTATTACCGGCAGGTGAGGAGGGTGAGCAATTTGGCCATCCCACCTAATCCTCTCAGGAGCTGCTTGTGCCCTCCAGCTGGCTCACCCCCTCTAGACATTGCTGCAGGTAATGGCCATGCCAGAACACACACCTTCTTAGTCACCTTTGACTCACTGCTTTTTGGCTGGAAATAAAGTTGTGTAAAGAAGGAGAAAGCCATGTTCCTTCCATCCCATCACTTCTTAGAGCCTCTGTATCTATCTCACTACTATCCTTCCATCGTGCTCAGGTGCCTCTGTGTCTTCTCTGCTGAGCTGTATCGGGTTTCGTGCTGGCATTCAGTTACCACAGCCAGATACTGGCTCAAATTTCCCTGGACGAGGATAGAGTGACTCCAGACTGAGAGCTGCATGGCAGATCAGGATCTGGCTTGTCTCAAGCATTTTGCTGCTACAGAACAGGCCAATCTTTAGGCAGAGAAGGAATAAGCTGGCTATAGGGAACCTGGTAAAAGGCTAGAAGGGAGCAAAGAGCTGCATTTCTTCACAGAAGAACAGGCTCTAAGGCAAGAACCTCATAGTAGTTGCAGAATCTAGGTCTCTCACATCCAGAGTCTCAGTTCCAGGCCATTTCAGAACAGAAACAAGATATGAAACTCCTTTTTCAAGAGAAGGAATGGAAAAAAAGAATACTTCTTCTCCAGCCAGCTGTTTCTCAGTAGGAATAGGACAATAATGCCCACTTCAAAGATGTCACCTAAGACACACCTAAGATGAGTACTGTAGAGACATGTGAGCAGGTAAATCATTTGAAAGGCCACCTTGGGCCCTAAAACTGCCCTTGGGTATGCTAAAAATTGGCCACAATTACTCTGTGGGGTGCTTACCTTACATAATTGTCCTAATTATATAGGGCTGCCTAATTACACTTTGTGCTGCGTTAAGTATGTAAAGAAAGGCATCACATGTGGGATAAAAAAGATTCTCACCAAGTCTTGACCAACACCAGAAAACAGAAGTACTCCTGATGGCCCCACTTGGTGTCTTGCTCCACAAGCCTGCTGAACAGGTTTCCATCACTGCCCTGATAAGATGAGAGCCCTGGGTGTGACCCTCAGTGATGGCAGCACACACATGAAGTCAGCCAGAATTGCTGGCAGGCCCCAGGGTCAGGCTGGGCTCCAGGGAGAGGGACTTTCCAGCTGAGCAGCGTATCCCACAGCGGCAGCGTTGTAATTGTCCTTCATGCAAGGATAGAAAGCTGTTCTCAGATTAACTATCTGCTCCTCTCAGCTCTGTAACCTTGGTAGCCTGATTTTTTTTTTTTTGGAACCGCACCACGTAGGCACAGCACAGAGCTGTCTTATCTCACAGCCACCCACATGAAAGGAGGACCTTTGCAGCATACAGCCGTGGCAGAACAGCAGGGAAGGCAGGGAAAGCCAAGCCTGGCTAGGCAGGTAGGACAGGTGTATGGGAGAAGGTGCCTTGCTATGGATTTTGGGTCTAGCTTGAGGTCTTCCCAGAAGCTGGGGAGCAGTCAGGTGGAGTTAAGGACTTAAGCTTGTCTTAAAGATTTACTGTAAATTGTTCATTTTTCCAGTACATGTGCATATATACAACGTACTCTGAGGAACATGCCACTTTAAGCATGCTTTGATCGAGGGTTATTTTGTTCCTCCTTTTTTAGGCACTTGAAAGCCCCCCAAATGAAGCTGAATGTGCAGTGTTGAGCGCTGCTACTCTAGTTCTCTTTCTCCACAAAATACAGGTTTTATGAATCCCCTAAAGTGGGATTTTTTTCTGAATCCCCCTAAGTGGCTCACGTATTCCCTCAGGACATGAAACTGTTAAGCTCTGTGGAAGGGGAATGATTGTTTCCATTTCAAAAAGCACCGTGATACAGCCACATTAGCAAAGTTGGAATCAGGGAGAGCCATGGGAGAAGACAATCTAAAAATAACTCTGGACAGTGTTCCACTCAAATTAATTATCAGCAATAAAGTAACATTTTTAAAAGAAAAAGTAAAATAGCGTGCTGAATGGAGAAGAAGAGGGAGGTTTGCCAGTCCTGGAGCGTGCTTATCCAGGCTATTGTTTAAAAGCTCAGCGCTAAATTACAGACAGAGCCCAGCTGTTCCCGAATCTCAGCCCTCCTCTCTGCTCGGACCAATAGACTTGGCTCGAGTCTACACCCAAAAAAGGACTGCGTTTCCCTTCCCGGCGGTGTCTGACGTGGCTGGCCTGCACACGTCAGCCCAGCCAGCTCCCCAGCAGGAAACTGGCAAGCGTTTCTTAAAAACATGTGACGTCGGAGAGAGCCACACAGCAGGGCTAAGCCCCTTCGCACGGGGGCAGAGCGCGGGGGGACGCGGAGCAGCCCCGCGCTTCCAAAGAAGGAAAGCTGGCGTGTTTCTGCCCTAGGAACAAAAGCACGTAACAGCCTCCAAAGCCTGCTGTATGGCTTCCAGCAGTGCCAGGGTTTGTGGTATCATGGTAGGGCACTGGCAGATTTTAAAGATTTGCTAGAGATCTGTGCGGCAGCAAAGGGTTCGCAGCGAGGAGCGCGTTCAGGGCGCCTGGCTGCCTGCTAAGGGTGACGGTGTTCAGCCTGTGGGAGGTAGGAAGGAAAGGAAGGGCGGCACAGGCAACATCTGGGTCTGTGGGGGAGGTGGCTGTAGCCCAATTACAGCTGGGGCAAAGGTGTGTTCGTTTCCCTGCGGGTGAACGAAAGGGCCAGCAAGCTGAAGGGAAGCCCCTTCACACTGCCCCCTCTCCATGCCTCATCACCGAAGAGAAACAATTTGTTGTTTCAAGAGACTGTTTTGAGACAGATGCTCCTACTTCCACTTCCTCCTCCACCCCCACACGAACGTGGCCGCTTCTCAAGGCTCTCGCTGCGCTGCAGCGGCCCCAGGAGAGTCCCTGTGCTCAAACACATCAGCACAAAATTAACCCCGGGGCTGTGCCCTGCTCCCACGCCCCACTGAACGGGCTCGCCAGCTTGCAAGCGTCGAGCAGCAACGCATTCACACACTAGAAACCCAGTGCTTCCTTCCCTGAAGCATGTCCCTGAGCGAAGTAAATAATTGGTAGCTTCTTTGATGAACTTCACTTTTACTGCTTTCAAGTTAGCCACAGTCCTCAGCCTGTGGGTTTTCTCTCATGTCTGCAATATTCAGAATTTTTTGCTGAATAAGCTCCAAGTGACACTGGCCAGCACAGACCGGGGCTTATGAAATTCAAGTGATGTTTAGATGTGATGGGGCAGGCAGCAGGCTGCACGGGGTGTTTCACTTCCCTGGCTGCAGCACGACTCCCACGTTGTGAGCAGAAGTCTAGAACCTGCCGGCTGGAGGCAACCTGCCCTGACAAAGCCCCGGGCTCCCGTCCCCAGGACACAACCCACCAACACGCAGCGACCTAGCAGCACTACAACCCACACCAGATCTCCAGGTCTTAGCACCACGGACAAAATAGCAGAGCATCAGGGCAGCGTGGGCAGTTTTGATGTTGCAGCTACCAGATAAGCCACGTTCCCTTGCAATGGCCTTGGAAAGACTGAGGGAATGAGAGCAAAGTTTAGAGCAGATGAGATAATCGGGCTGACAGTCAATACCACTGGAGTAAAAAATTATTAAAGTACTTTATGATCTCTCCCTCTTGATTGGTCTGCGCTGGGGACAGGAGCTTCCTGGAGCCATCAGCTCACAGCGGCTGGTGCTCTTCCAGCAGTGTTGGCGCAGGCTGGTGTGGGTTTAGCACACCAGCACCTCGGCCTCCCCTAAAACAGACCCCAGACTGCTTTATCCCCAGGGCCGAGCGCAGATCCCCGTGCAGGCGGGCGCAGCCCCGGCTCCTGGCGCCCCGCCGCGGCCCCAGCCCGGGCCAGCCCCTGGGCATTAACCGCGCTTCAGGGAACAGCTACACCGGCTAAAGAGCCCCCACCAGGGATGGAAACCTTCAGCAAGAAAAAGAAGGCGCTCTGCAAGATAAAGCCCTATTCTGGCAATATTTTGAAACAAAACTGTTCTTTCAAAGCAAGGTCAATATATGATGAACGGCAGGGACGAAGATAGTGTCTCTGCCTAGAATTAAGGCCATGTTTCACCCCATTCAGGAAAGCTAGACAAAGTCAGACTGACTTCTGAGCTATTTTAAGCATTTGAGGTTAGAGCATTTAGAGCCACTGCTTATGCAGTCTGATGGGCTGTATTTAAAGACTATTTGATTGCTAGAATTTCTAGGGCTCAAAATGCTATTATTTTAAAAGCCCTTATCATGTTCACGTAGCACAAAAGCTCATGGATGTAAGCAAGAGAGACAACTACCCTTTTGCTGGCGCTGGGAAGGTGTGCATATCCCGGCCCAGGGCTAGGTTGTTCTCGTTCAACTACAATGGTGGGGCCGTTAGAGGCACGGGGTCCGTGACTCTCCTGCATGAAGACGCCTGCCGGGGTTGACTCAGCAACTGTTGCTTCAATACTCTCTTGTTGTGCCTTGTAAATGTTTAATAGGAAGCTTATCTCTCTTACCTATACAGATGGCTCCAGTTATTGAGCTTGTGAACAAAGATTAATTGGAAATGGGCAGATGTCAGCTAACCAGAAGAAGAGTTTAATGAGTAATTAGGTAAGCTGGGATGCTGCTGCAGGGCACAGCCTCTCCTGAAGGATTCAGAGCAGAAAGGAAGAGCCCAAAAAGAACTTCCTGGAGCCCTGCTATAACTTACTTACAAGGACTAGACCCCATGAACAGGGAACACAAATGCAAGATGATGGCCATACTTCCGTGACCTGCTTGGATGGCTAAAGCAGTCAGTGATGGATTAGCACTCACGGACTAGCACGATACTCTCAGCTAGTCACAGCTCCCAGTGCAGGGCATCTGGTTCGTTCCTTGCAGATAATAGGGATCATTGGGGTGAGATGTAAGGGCAAAACAGGTCATGTTACATGGAGAAGCCTGACTGAACCTGCCACTTTGAATCCTGACTGTAAGAAGCTCAAGATCTGAATGCTTGGTGATGATTTTTTTTTTTTAATTAATAGACTGCTAACAGCTCTGATATACATTATCAATCTTAAGTGGATTTTTGAAGATTATATGCTTTAATAAATGCAATTTTTTAAAGATCAGACTTTGGAAAAAAATTTGCATGTGACACAAAGTGCATAAAAATAGAGAAAGGAAAGAAAAATCCAAAGCACCTGAAAAGTTATTCTTCATGTGATATTTCCTTTGCTAATATAACACTCGTGCATGTTTGTTCATGCATATATAACCTTTTGGCAGTACGTTTTGCTCACCTACACACATCTGCATTTGGGCATAGACATTATGCGCAAGTGAGAAATTTGTGAATCTGTATCATATGCATATATGTCCCCTTTCAAAGGCCTGTTCTCACTTGCTAACACACTGGGAAGTTATTCTTGGGACTAACACTTTGATACCAGGATAGGTGGGTTAATCCAGCTCTGCAGTTCATTCCTAGATGCAGAGAGCACCCTGTTCCCTTGGTTAGCCACCATCGCAGAGAGCTAGTGAACTCACTGCCTCAGTTCTGATCACTAGGGAACATTAATAAGATGCCTGCAGTACAGAGTCAAGGTTTATTTGAGGAACAGGATGGTCAGAAACCAAGTCTGAGTGTTTCACAACATCAGAGAAGCTTGAGATTTGTTTACAGTGCCTAATTATAGCAGTTTAGTGCCAACAGAGAAGAAGCAAAGATGAAAGATGTGCTTTAAGGAAAGAATATGCAATTGGAGATTGCAATACTGCATCAAATTCCCCATGAAAAGGACTCTTCCAGGTCCTACTAAAATAACTGAGGACAGAGTGCATAAACGATGACACTCTGTAGAAGTAGCTGGGGAAACAACGCAGCATTTCGTAATCAGAGTGAGTCAGAGATGATATTTCTGTGAATGTACATGCAGAAGGCAAGAATTTCCCCTGGGAGGCAGGGAATGGTTGGTATCTGAAAATCAGCAGTTCTTTAGTTCTGTTCTATGGGCCGTAGAGAGAAGGGAAACAAAATGCCAGAGGTGGACGGCGTGAAGCAGAACAGACCCAGACCTTGTTACTCCTCATAACAAGGAATCCATACTGGGGACAAGGAGTCAGTACTGGAGAAACAAGGCTTCAAAACAGAGACTTTTAAACAAATGAACTGATGTCATAAGAATCAAAGAGACAGGACTCTCTCCTGACTGCCCTATATAGGTAAAGTGCCCTGAATGCCTGTCTGTACAAAATCCACACCCAAGGCCTACACGGCATGATTCTCTTCAGGAGGACGGAATCCAAGGATCTTTGAAGCTCCAAAATCCCTGCCATGAATCTCAACACAAACAGATGCTAGACACTTCCTGTGCATCCTCTGCTCCTGGACAGACCGTATCACGCTGCAGATAGCATGGCTGGCCCTTCAGCATGCACTTCCCACTGCACAGTTCTCAAGGAACCAGCAACATGCATCCCTCAGCTAGACCAAAGGGATCTATTCAGAAGAACAGAAAACAAGATTCGGACTAGGGCAGCTCTCAAATCCCTCTCGAAGCTCAGTCAGGCAGCTGAGCAGATGTCAGACCCGTACGCATTCCAGCCATCTCCTCATCACACAGAGATCCTGTTACACCAGTCACCGTCAGCTCTGTGTGCTGCACAGTGAAGGACACATCCAAGGGTTACGGGACTTGGGGATAGGAGAGATCCCCGATTCTTTTTCATGACGCTATTTACAGGAATCCCATTACAGTGGCAGTAACTTAAGCAAGCGTACAAATACCAAATTGGATGTATCGGTGCCCGATTGATATTGTGGCCACATTTTCTTAATTCTGTCAGGCTCCTGAAGAGAGGAGACCAGTTTTTCCAAGGAGGTCAGCACCCAGCAAGTAGACCTCAGCTATTATAAGCCACGGACAGACCAGCAATATCACTTAAACTCTTGGGAAGAAACCTAGACAGCTCTCTTTAAACATGTTCCGTGCACCTCTGACTGAGTTTCAGTATGCAGAGTCT
Source organism: Struthio camelus (assembly GCF_040807025.1). Classification (NCBI taxonomy): domain Eukaryota; kingdom Metazoa; phylum Chordata; class Aves; order Struthioniformes; family Struthionidae; genus Struthio; species Struthio camelus. Next base: position 6,459,658 of record NC_090965.1, on the reverse strand, counting down.
GTTCCTTCCTCTGCCTTCGGTTCAATTGTAACCTCAAGATGGTCTCTTGATCTTTGTGCCTTAGTTTTCCCCAATTAAGGAAAGTAAATGAGAGACCTTCTTTATCCTGCTCTTCAGAGGATTCAACTCATCAGTTTGCACTAAGAGATGCCTGGCGTCTACCCATGGGCCTGGTTTGCAGAAGTCTTGTAAAGTCCATGGCTGGGTAAAAGCAGAGGTCAATATGTTGTGATATAGGAGAAGCACAGGGACATCTGATACACTGCTACTAAATTCAAATACCTCGTGAAATAAATGTTGAGTATTACATTAACAAAAAAGGAAGGCTAAGGAGAGACTTAGGTAAAGCAATCTGCTTGCACCAGTACCCACAGCACTCTTCTTCCTCATCTTTTCTCCCAAAATTCAGAGTTATTGAGAGCAGGGATCTGCACAAAGCATGTGGAGAAACAAAATACACTGGACAAGACATATTGCACCTGGGTCATTTCCAGAAAGGAGGAGGGGGAAGCATTCTGAGAAGCAGGAGTGAGATTGAGGGGTTGATCTCTGTTGTTGAAGTGGGGTCAATACTTCCAACACTCACTCTTTGGCCCTGCTCAAAGCCTGTCAGTCCAGTGCATGCTCACAGATACCTGGAGACCCAAGATCATACACCAGCAAAGTCTTGTTTCCAACTGAGCAACTGCAGCAACAGCAGAAATGAAAGCTACCATCAGGAAGAATATTGTCTTTTACAGGCCCGCAAGCATAAGCTGAGCTCCAAAAAGAGCAAGCCTTGGGTAGGAGTCTGAAGCTGCCTGCTGTGTGCCAGGAAGGAGATGGCTGTATTTAGATACAGTTTGCCAGGAAGGAGTAGATAAGAGTGCACTGATCTTTATTACTTGATAAGCATTTTATCATATAGAGCTTTGAGCAAAACCAGGTAGTTGGGAGAACCTGCTGAACTGCTGTTCATTCATGCATTTATCATTAAAATGAGTAACACAGCGCAATTGCTTTGTCTCATGTTTTGCTAGTGTGAACACCAGGGGCTGCTCACAGCAAAAAGTGTCCATTGAAAAAGAAAAGCTTGGGAACCATAAACACAGAGATGGTTTGAAATCTTCTTATCCTAGCAGATTAATATGGGACATAAGCCAATGCCACATGCAATTTAGGCATTCTTCACACAAAGCCATTTGAATAAAACTATATTGTAAAGACTGCACGAGCATAACATGGAACCAGGGAAATTAGAGTTTCCCTCTGTAATCTGACTACCCAGGTCCAGTTTCCTCCACAATAAATATTTACTCTGTTGGTAGGGAAAGGCGTAGGAGACAGAAGGTGAACCTAGATTCTTTACTAACAAGATGCCTAATGTCTTTGTGGGCATCTTGTCACATCTCATGATTTAGCTAGTTTTTGGACAGCTAAGAAGGTGTGCTTAATAGCTCCTCTTTCACTTTAAGAGAGTCATGTCTTACGCAGGTTAGACAGCTCTAAAGAAGTGGACTGAAAGTTTTGCTTTCATCCTTGTATTTTTCTATAGCAAGCATGAAACACTCTATTTGTATTTGGAAGTGTACAACATGTCCTGTTGATCTCAGATCTCTGTTTGTCATTAAACAAAGAGTAGCGGCAACTAAACTTTCTGGCCCGTAAGCACATTTCTCTTCTAAATGTTGCCAGAAGACTGCTGGAAAAGCAGGGAAGAGCAAGCAACATTGACACCTACCGTTGGATACTTTAATTGCCTATAGTGCCCTGTCCTCAAAGCATTTATTTCTATTTGTAGCAGGAAGCAGGCATGGGAGGCTCTGGAAAAAATCCATGACAGCTCTACATGGGGCAAAAAAAAGAGCTTTTAGGCTTACTGTTTTCATCTTGCAATGGAGCATTGCCCATTTAGTCTTGGAAGATATTTGTATGAGTCTTGACTATGGCCATGGCACCACCTCCTCCATCAGCCCACCTCCCAGCAGCTTCTCACTTCTTGTCTCACTCTGCAAGACTTCACTGGTGCCCTGAATCTGCAGGGTTTAATTCCTTTTTCACCAGCATGGTGAGGAAGCATTTGCAGAGTGATTCTCTCCCAGTGTCTAAACTGGCTTGTAATACACTGTCATCTAGAAGAGCCTGTACTGAGGGGCTGTCACAGCTTCCAGAAGTGCCTTACAATGGCAGAGTCCAAGGTATACCGTTTTACCTTTCTAAAGAGAAGTCACAGATCTCAGACTTCTGTATCACAGGAAATGGATTTCTGCTTCACCCAGCCTCTGACTTTACCAGATTTTTCCAAACCAGGAGGAAGATGCTCTCCTTAGTCAAAAACTACATTCTATTACAGTTGTGCTTTTATTTTGTCTTCTGCAATGCTTTCAGGGAGCATTTAATTGCTAATCTAGAATCTATATGTGCAGAAACCCCTTTTTCTTTAACTCTGCTTCTTCCTTCCTTTAATTCATGTAATCAGGTGATCCCTTGGCAGTGATAATCTCTTATGAGGCTAGCAAGAATGAGACAGAACTGAATACTAATGTTGCTGGTATCAGGCAAGGTTGTACCATATGTTAAATGATAGAACATGCTGATTTCTCAGGAGATTAAACCCTTCTAGCTCATAGCAAACTGAGTTTCAATACAGAACTCCCAGAGCATATCCCATATCAGAAACCACTCCCCAGCCAAGAACAGAGCATAGATTTTAAAGAGAAAGTTCATCATATCTTACCATAGTGGCAGATCATATTTAATACCCTCAAAGTGCTTCACACCAAGAAATTGGCATCATGATTTCCCTCATTCATTGCCTTTTTTTCCCCCAAGAGCATTAAAGAGAATTTAAGCACAGAACTAAAATACTCCCCAAGTGACTAGAGAAAAGTTTGGCAAGCTGGCTGAGAGAGCTTAGCCCTATGTCTTCCTTCCTATTATTGCCTTTCTCTTCACCAGAAACTTTCAGCAGACTAGCTCCCACCGGCTTTCCACAATTCTGAGTTGTTTCTCTTATTCATACTGCCTTTCTGTGAAAACAGATGAAGACGGAAATATTTAAAGCTAGAAACCTAACCCTATTTAAAGAGAAGAAAAATCTGACAAGGTAGAATATAGCAATTCCTATACTTCCTCATAGGGTAAGCCCTCTCTGCCAAAAGTGAAGTCATACTAACTTCCCTTAACAGCCTGCATGGAAAAAAAGAGAAAAAGAAAGGCACACGAGGTGCTTTTGAAGCTCCAGTTACCTCACAACTACCTTCTCCACCAATAGCTGCTGAGATACTTTCTGCTCCGCAGTTCTCCTTGCACTTGGGAGAGGAAGCTTGCAGCCTTTCACACGTGCCCTGCATGAGGCTCCTGGCCAGCACTGCAAGTACACACCTGTATGTACACCCCCACAGGCATCAGGGGAGCAGTGAAAGGTTGAGTAAATACAAGCTGAAGTTACACAAGCCTAACAGAAATCTATCTGGGCACTACTGCAATGTAAACAGCAAAAAAAAGTACCATAGAAGACTGCACGGAAAGATTGGAAGAGCTAACTGAGGCTCAGAAGACATACATTCATTATCCTGTTCCTCCAGTAGATGCCCTCCAAACCAAAGACTTACGGGTCAGGAGCATGGACTGCCTCAGCAAAGAGGACACTGAGACAAGAGACGAATGTTGGGCAACACAGAAACCTCTTGGTTTGGGAAACAGCGGAGCAAGGAGAAGGGAATAAGTGCAGTAGCAAACGCAACCTAAATGATGCTCTGTCCTTGGGCTCCCCCTCGTAGTGCTTGGCCTCTGAGAAATAACACTCCCTCAAGAAGATTCTCTTCACTTCACTGAAGTGACACCAGTCTTAAATGGCATCGGCAAAAGACAACTCAGATCACAAACCTGGATCCAAAGAGATGGTCTGCCTGCAGTAAGTGCGTCCATATTGCCGTCCTTGGAAAGCCCACTTCTGAGAGTCTAAACTCTGTTCAGTCCTTCCTCAACAACTGCCATAGGTGGGAAGTGCAGAAGCTGAGGAAAAACCTTCTATATATGTCTTCTGAGGCCAACGGCCTCTATCCAGATCCATCTAGCAAGAGCAGCTTCTACAACTGCAATAACAGTGAAACCTACCTGGAGCGTTGCCAGACCGGCCTCGTCTTTGATACCAGCTGCTCCTGCTGCAACTGGGCATGAAGATATCAATTCTAGAACAGCAAACAGTCCCCTCTAACCTATTTGCAAGGAATAGTAAAGGTGAAATAAAGTGTTCTCCAACAGCAACAATCCTCTCTGCTTGGACTCATCTCACTCTTAATATTCTGATGCTCCCTGATTCTCTCTTGCAACTTACACCGCTGCTCAGGAAAGGGCAGAAATCCACAAGCTGGACTTCAAACAGCCCCACACTGGCATTTGCCAGGGTTTCTCGCTGTCCCAGGATGCCGGCCAGGCAGAGGGAAAAGTAGGGGAGGAGGGAATGGGGACTATCAGGCTGTGCCATAGGAGAGCACACAGAGAAGGGTCCTGGCAGCACAACCAAAAGGCTGGCTCTCCAGAGAGCTGTGGCCCCTACGACTCACACCCATGCAAACGGCAGCTCCTGGGTGCAGGAGCCAGCACACCCAGGCAAGCCTCCCAGATGGTGTGGAGGTTGTTTCAAACTGTTGCAAACACATGCTGTTTCACACGCTGTTTCAAGCACGTGCACACAGAGCCCTGTCCCATCCCATCCTATCCCTTTCCAGGGACTCCACGTAAGAGAGCGCAGCTCTCTGGGCCCTTGGCAGGATGGTCCCCCTCTGGGAAACACCAATCCACAGGGCTTTTATCAATCCTCCTCTTTTTCATGTAGCTCTCAGGAGCTGCAATTGCCAGCATTCCCTTCAGCAGTGTATCCACCCCTGCCGTGTCTATAGCAACTGGAGTACACACATAGCCTGACGCGTCCGCGCGTGCACACCGGCAGCATGATCGGCGAGTGGGAGCTGACAGGTGAGCCGTGCAAGGCACACGCTGACGGGGGCTACGGGCAGGAGGGCCTTCCCTCTCACGCAGCTCCCTGTAGGCATCAGGCTCCCCCAACTATCTGCCCCCCCAACCGGGCCTCAAGGCACCTCTTTGCTCAGCCTGGGAACAAAGAAGCCTTTGTGGCAGAAAGGAACAGCCATCCAAAGGACAGACCCCTCATAAATAACCATGGGCAGGGGAAATGACCAGCTGGGAAACAGGGGGATGCTTGGCCTCAGGAAGAAGAGGATACTTTGAAATGAAGAGAAGCAGCAAGATGTTGTCTCTCCATGGGTGAATCATACTGGTGGCGTTTCCCTCTCCCTGCCTCACAGGTGTTCAGAAGCAGATCTCCTTTGGGTCATGTCAAGAACGGAAATTGTTCCCCCTCCACCATGCCCCAGACAGGCTTGGGATCCAGCTGGTACCTATCAGAGGAGACCCTTGGCTCGGGCCAGGCCGTTATCAGAATCACAAGGTGAGTTTTTCAGCTTTCATGCTCAGAGCTTTTCCTTCACAACAGACATAGAGTATAGGAGCAATAAGACCATGGTGAGCCAGACATGGCATCCCCAACGCCTGTCCTGCAAAGCCATTGTACAAGATCTATGCAGATACCTAGGAAAAGATGTTCCTCTCCTGAAAAAGTTACAACGGGATGTACCACTCTTAAAAGCTCTAATTTGTGAGAAATTAGAGGGAATGACCTCTTCTGCTGCTCTAAAACTTCTGGCCTTCCCCTGATGCAAATGGTGTCTTTAAAATGTCAGTAAGATGTTTCTGCTTTTGAACTACAGAAAAGCAGCCTGGTATACTCCTTGGCTCACAAGCCACAAAGCAAGAAAGGCTACGTGATAGGAGCAAGAACAGCCCAACGTTTCATACCAGAGCCACAGGTAAGAAAAACACCCCTCAGAGCAGCAGAGCCACAGCTTTATAAGAATTTGTAGTCTGTTCCCACCATAGACTACCAGTTTCGATCGCATTTGCTCAGGGTGCAAGTCACTCGTGCACAATACTTGAGCTCCACGCATTGCTTCAGTTCCACCTGAGAAAGAGAACTGAAATGATGCAGCAGCCCTGTGGGGACTAGAAAACTCCCTCAAGAGTCTTCCAGCCCCTGCAGACATCAGCTGCTCCTGCTTTTTGTTCTCACTTTCATTGGTCATGAGCCTTTTGTGCAGAAAGACTCTGCTCCAGAACGAGAGTGAGTTGGAAAACCAGTCCTCTTTTCAGTATCTGTGGCTCTAGCAGACAAGCAAACATAGACCAAACGTATGGCAATCATAGATCTCCCTACACATAACCCAGGGGCAGGTAAATTCCTGTGCTGAGCCTAGACACTGTTGACTGCTCATATGAGCTCTGGCAACATATACAGAGGCATATACATATTCCTTTACATCTCAAACACACGCACATGAACATATTGAGGCAAAATCAGGGAGAGAGCACAGCTTTGTTGCCTGACCAGCGCAGTATGTTTTCTGGCCTAACTTCTGTAGAATAACAGTATACTGGGAGAGACATCAGAGGATTCATTGGGTACGCAGTAGTGAGTGCATATTTGACTTGTTCTGCTGTTTTTACACTAGCAGAGTAGCCGGAGCATTGAACAGCAGTTCTGTAATATCCAGCTGGCTGCTGATCAGACCACTTAGGAATGTTTTGCAGAACATAAAACCTTCTGCATTGACATTTTCTCTCTTACAGACTGTGACTCCTGGCCCAGGAATGTACCAGTCATGGTGGAAGAAAGAGAGAAAATGCCAGCCTGCCTATGCCCCATTTTCCATTAAGTCACCACGATTTCCAGATAAGCCTTTGGAAAGAGAATTTTTCCCTGGGTAACATAACTCATTTTCTTACAGCTTTAGTAACTAGCAGGAGTACTAGCAGAGACAAATACTAAGGCACAAACAGGAGATAGGCAACGGCGTTCCCAATAATCCTTTGTACGTTTGAAAAGCTCTCCTGCGAGTACGCGGTTTAGTCTTTCACCTAGCATGATGACTAGAAGACCACAACATGCATTTCTCCCATGGATCAAGGTAGGACCGATAAATTAGCATACGGCAAACATCGTACTCCAGTTCTAGAAATGAGATATTGCGCCTATTTTTTTTCAGACCTGGAAGTTATGAAGCAGACAAGCTATTACACAAAAAAATCACCTGGCCGATGAAGTTTGGGTCTCCAGACTGGTCTTTAGTGCCAATGCCAGTGAAGAGGACGCTAAGAGGAGAGGTACCGAACGCATGGGCAGGGATGAGGGGATGGGATTCCCTGCAGAATACTGCTGACACAGGAAATGGGATGACTGCTTAAAAGCATTTGCACTATCTTTTGTCATCTTTTCCTCACTGTCCTGCTGGGTACGTGGCTGCACTACCCTGGGACACCAGCTACAAGGGGATTTTCTATCAGATATACCCCTCTGCCGACACTAAATTTTGTGAAAATGGCTACAGTCCTTCAAAAAGACTTCTATCAAGAAGTTTGCTCTAGGAGTAAGATTCCAGCCAAAACGTGAGACCCCGAGCACAGACTTCCCTGTGCGGCTCTCCTGAAAGGAAAACGTTCCCAATGTAAAATATCGGTTAATGGGTAGGAAAGCTATTTCCTACTGACTCCCGGCAGACAGTGCGTTGAGGAACGTCTAATGGATATTAGTTTTCTTTCAGCTGATCTCGGACAGGGAATTCAGGAAGCACCTGAACCGGATGGCCTACCTGAGTTTATACTACGGCTGAGCCGTCCAGGCCGCCGCAACGTCCCCCTTCCCCGCTCCGGCGGGCGCCTCCGGCCTCTTCCCGATTCCCCTCGCTCTTCTGGAAACATCTACCCGCCTTACTCTGCCTCCCAAAATAAAAGAGCTTCAAAAAGAGGCGTTTGCTGTTTCGATCTGTGCTGATCTGGTATCATGTCATCTGTTTATAAATAAAGCGGCTAGGAAGGAAGGGGAGAGCGGCCTCTCTGCCTACTTGGGGAGCTGGCGGGCTTTCGAAGGAGGGTGCCTCAGCCCCCGGCCTGGCTCCGTGGCCGCCATCTTCTCCGCATCGCCGTGGAAACGCCTGGCAGCGCTGCCCTCACCAAAATGGCTCCCCCTTCCCTGCCCCACTGCCCGCGCCGCCACAGGGGGCTTTTCCCCCCACCAAATCCACCCCTCGCCAGCACCGCAGAGGTGCCGAATTAACGCTGCTGGCAGCCGCCCCTTCAGCGAGAGGCTCAGGCACCTGCCCTGCCCCACCGTCCCCTCAGTGCTGGGGCAAGGGCCACCATCTTTCTCTCAGCTGCCCCCTGCCCTCCCCACAACGGCACCGTCGTCGCCGAAAGGCGTCTCGGCCCCCCTGCAGGAAGGCAGACGCTCGCAGGTCAGCCCCGGGGGCTTTCCCCTCTTCCTCCCTACGGTTTTCCTCCCCAGGGTGTGCCACAGCCTGAAGGGAGCCGAGGGAAACGTTTCCAAAGGGATGAGCCGGGGGTCATACGCGGCATGGCTGCCCGGACTGCGCTGCCGTCAGGGACCATCGCGCCAAAACGGTCCAGCTGCCCGCGCAGTGCCTCGTCTTCCCCCGCTTTGCCTTGCCTGCCGCTCCTCGTGGAGGCCAGAGGGGTGCCGCCGCACCGGGGGACGGCGGGGACGAGGGCCGGGGTGTCAGCGCTTCGTCGCGAGCTTGTTCTCACATCGTCGCTTCTGGCCCCCAAACGAGGCCTAACAGCAAAATTTTGGCCGAGAACAGCAGCCATCGTCTCATCGAGCCCGATCCGTAGCCTGTCTGATCCGTTACGCTGTCCCAACTGCTCTACCGGTTCCCAGGATTGCACCACACGAGGACATGGCTCCCACCATCACATGTGGACCAAAGACCAGGGTGGAGACACGGATGTCCGTAAACCCCCGAGCCTTCCCTGTAGGTCTGGATCTGCCCAAGCCAAAAGCAAAGCTAGAGCACATGCTAATGACATTGCAGTATGGCTCGTCTGCATGGGATGGTGGAAAACGAGGGAATGCATGCTGTACAGCAAGTCCGAAGGACTACTCTCGTGAACAGCACAGCCTCGGTTTGCTCTGGATGTGTTTATTAAGACAGAAGGCAGTCATGCTTCAAGGGACAGGCTTTGCGTCTCTCCTCACCAACGACCTGGTCCTACTTTCCAAGGAGCAGCTTTCAACCTCATGAGCAGCGGGTAGGTTCTTTGCTGCTGAAAGAGTCAGGAAAGTCACCCCTGCCCGAGGCCCAGACCATAGCTCCTCCACCGTGAGTCTTCTTCAGAAAACACATCTGTGAAAAGAGAATAAAATGGCTTTGTGCACAGTCCATAAACATTTTAAACTAGCATGCAGTAATACATCCCAGGCAAAGAGTACTGTGCTGGAAAAAGATAGACCTAAAGATGGCCTACAAGACGTGCTTTTGCATTATTAGCCTTGCACCTACTGACACGAAGAAGTTATTTTTGAGCAAGGAGCAAGCTCCATACTGCTAGTTAAGAAGGTGTCCATTAACACAAATGTAGTCTGAAACAGAAAGGTCCTGGCGTTCATCATCATTTGTTTCTGTAGCGTACAACTTGGACCTTAGGGACATACATAAATATATACATACCTTCATGCACACACACACGTACTGATCACAGACTGTAAATAATCTGCAGATCTCAGGGGAAAATTAAGAACAGGCAATATTCATTCTCATTATAACTACCAATCCCAATGCAGATTAGAATTTAGAATTTCTATAACTGTTTAGCTGTTTCTGTAGCAATTTCACCTGCAGTGCAATTTCAATTACAGAACCAAAATATATTCTTCCAGTTTCCCAGTTTCTGTCCCACTGCAACAGCTGCTCAAAGCCTTTTTTCTCTCTACGCATTGGCCCCTTCCCTCACAACCACAAGAGGCTACTTCGCAGTTGCAGCTGTCCAAAAGGGATGTAGTTGCTGATTCTCAATTGCTCTTTGGGTGCGACCTTTCAAAGGAGGGAGTATGACTCACGGGAAACTACTGTCCTAAGGCCTGGCATTTATGGTTCTGTTTCCAGCTCCACTGTCTTCATGGCTGATGCTGCATACCTCATTTCCCTCTATCTTGGTTTTCTAATTAGGAGAAAAATACATGTGTAAGAAAGAAAGGTGTAAAAGAAGTACGTATCATTCTGCAATCCTTCTCCACCAAATGTTCCACCAGTGACTGGAGAAACCTTCTAATAAAGCTTTTGCAAAATTGATGACATTTCAAAAGGCACTTTGTCTTCAGGAACATACTTCTAATGAAACAAAGTTTGTGTTGTTAAATTCCCAACTCTCTCAGCTGCCAAGTCTTGGTGTGGAAAAAGGAAGAGATGCAGAGGGAAGAAAAAGACTTCTTACTGCTCAGTGGGAGCTCTGCCAAGACCCAAGTGAACACACTCTCAGGCTCCATTCACATGCTTTTCCACTCTTTCTAAACTCCAAGGACTCAATTAGTTTTGCTTGTAGGAGATAAAATTTCTTTTATTATGAACATAAAAATTACTATTTTCATTCTACATTCTTCCCCTACCCAGCGAGGGATTTTGTAATTATGAAAAAAGTGTAATCCAAGTAAAGAAAAATAGATATAAATTTTAATATACACATACATACACAATGTATCTCTGTACATTCATTATTCTGTACAACCAAGGCACCAGCAGGAATGACAATGGCACACGCAGGACTCTTGCTAGAGATGTCATTTCAGACTGTTTGGCAGGAATGCCTCCGTTTTTGCTGAAACAATTCCTCCTCCTTTTTACCTCCTCCCTGGATGATGCCATCTGGGGAAGAGGGAGGCCTGCAAGAACTGCTTAACTGAACTGAGATGAACATATATACATACACATAACTCTGATCTACCCCTTGACTGCAACAGACTTCCTGCACTCAGCTACTACTCTGGGAAGCAAGGAGCAGTCTGGCAACTTGCAGCAGGCAGTCTCTCAGCTGCCTCTCTCAGCACCATGTTTGATCTACAAGAAAGATGCAGTCTTAACTACTGCTTAAAGCAATTTTACACTAGCATGAGTGAGAAAAAGCTGACAGGTAGTAGGGACTACTGAATCCACATCATTTAATCACGCTCAGGAGCCCAGACCAAATAGGAGCCCTTGGTCAAAGCCACCCATATTTTGCCTAAGTAAAGGCTGAATGAAGATTAAAGGAAAGGCCTCCAAAACCAGCTAACGATTACAATACTCCCATCGCCACTCATTTCCACTGCTGAAAAGAAGGCTTCTGCTTGGGAGAGGGAAAGAAGGTGGGGAGGCAGGGAAGAACTACTGTTGATAAAAGCCCATATCTGAGAAAGGACAAATTAAAAAAATGTGATTAAGAGCATGGTCTTGTGGACTGTAATCAATACAGCTTTATTCCATGTTCCAGGATTTTCAGCACAGCATCTTTCAAACAGCTGATGAAGGCTGCGTTGAAACTAACAACAGAACTGAAAAATGGCCTGAAGCAGCCGTTAAATCCTACTGTTTATAGTGCTAGAAAATAACCTCAAAGCAGGGCAGTGTAAACACCACACTTTGCGCTTTTAAGTCAGAAGTGCCGCTGCAGTCAGGAAAGTGAACATAAAATGCCATCTTAGCTCTGTATTTACACTTTGCTCTCTTACCAACATATCAGACGCCTTCAGTTTATAAAAGAAGAGTCTATTTGCTTTTACCTGCCAACAATACAAAGACAGTTTAAAAACAGAAAACCTCTCTGGGCTTTTTCTGTGTGTTACACTTGCTCCTTGGATTGTAAGGCCAGACAGGGTCAACTGCAGAAGTTTCTCTTCTAACCTGTGAGACGGCCACAAATTATGCCCTTGCATTCTGTAGTGCCTGCTGGGAAGCACTAAGCAGCAAGAACCTGTTGAGTCCCTTCGCCTTAGAGAGTAAATCCAGGTGACAGAGAGAAGGAACCAGAGTAAACAAGACAGTTCCTATCTGTAACCAGGTGGCCTTCAATGCTTTTAAGGCAATTGACTATTCACCATTCCAAGTCAGCAGGAGTGGAGGGGAGCACTGCAAACCAGGATGACTGTAGGAGAGAGAGATCACAATTCTGCTTCTGCCACTCTACCAGCCTCATTGCCCCTCTTGCTTTGCACCATGCCTCTCACCCACAGCAGCATGACCCCCCAGGACAGCCAGAGAACTGGGCTCCTCTTCTTCTGAGCAGTCGATGGCTACACCTCACTTCTTTCTGCGGATCTTGGGCTTTTTCACCGGCCGGAGGTAAGGATTGTCAATCACATTCTCCTCCCCATTCCGGCTGCCTGATAGGGAGGTGTTCTGCTGTAGCACTGAAGCATTCTCTTTTTCAGGTCCTGAATCATCCTGTCACGTTAAAAATAAAAAACAAAAAAAACCCAGATGCATAAACAATCAAAGTTAGGCTAGCCATGGTTTGGGAGTTCAAGCACTACAGAGCCTATGGCCAAAATAGGTAAGAAGCAGCCAAGATAAACTGCAGCACAAGGAGCTGCATTAAAAGTGTGGACTTCTGATTTCTAACATAAGTAGATCCTCTTTGGGAACAGTGTGGGAATCTCATGAGACTCCTCTCTCCTCTAACACTAAAATGAAGGCTGCACTGAAAGCACATGATCCAGCATCAAACAACCTCATTATACAGCGCACCCTGCAGAAAGTCAGGGAACCATGACAATGTTAGTCATTTACACCTGGGGAGGTGCTATAAAATGCAACCCATTTTGCCATTTTCCACCCACTCTGCCCAGCTGCAAGGAAGACAGACGAGCAGAATCAGGTTTCATATGTTTAAGAAAGTCAGGCCCAAGGGACCTTAGTGTCTGAGGCTGGTCATACCGTGCTCATGTGCAGGGGGAGGTTCTCTGTGTCTGTCTGGTCGTCTTGTTCAGACGAATCTGTTTCTTCCATTTGCTGCATTTCCAGTTCAGAGGGAAGAAGAGCTGTTAGGTAGGGTACTGTGAAAGGCCTGGCAGCAATCACTAGGGTTGGAGAAAAAGAGAGTCAGCAAGCTGGGAGGAGGCTCCGCAACTCAGAGGCTATGAAGCACAAAGATAATCAATTACTTAGAGACCAAACACTCTCACTGGTTCACGTTTTAAAGCAATCCCTCCCCACCATACACACACACACACACACACACACTCTTCCTGCCACTCCCAGGGGTCAGGAATGAAATATGAGGCCCTGAAAAAGGGCAGTCTCTAATTTCCAATTTTCTGACTCAAAGCCCTTTTTATGTTTCCAAGCAAGGACACAGCATCATACAAACACAAAAAGTTCCTTCCTGATCTTCATAGTAGTTCAACTGCCTCATTTCCTGAAGCATCACTTAGTCCCTCTTAGGATAACACTTAGGATAATCTGTGCTCCCAGTGAGCTTTGGGAAGGCAAGAATTCTCATCACTGCTTTGCAGACAGAAAAAAAGAGCAAAGGCCTGTCTGTGAGAAAAGGGGAAAACCTGCAGCGTTCACCACCGCTGGCTAGCACAGAAATGTGAAGGCAAGCGAGAGAGGAACTAACTTGCTCAAAGTTACACGGAGGGTGAGACGGGATTGGAATGAGCACACAGGAGGCTTAGAATAGAGCACCTATCAGCCAAGGCCTCCTCCAGCATCAGGAGGAAGAAGCCTTTGGTTAGGGTGGAAGCCTGCAACTTGGCAGAATCAGGTTTGATTCTGAACCCTGTGTTCTTTACCCCTACTTTATCTACTTGTAATAGAAAATTCCTCGTTTCCCTCCTTTCCTTGGCAAGGCAAACAAAACACGATCCTTCAGTGCTCACCTCCTGCAGTAACAGGAACTATAAAGGTATACTCAGCTAGGTAGCTGTCATTAAAGGCACTGTGTCATACATAACTCACATGGGAATGTGCTAACATCATCTTTGAAGAGACTCTGTGTTTCTCCCGTCTTTGCCATGAAACGTGTGAGAGCTCTTTCTACATCACGTCTTTGAGATGCTGCCTTTTCCCGTAGCACCTGATAATCAGAAACTGGCTCCCGGTATGTCTGTGGAGAAGGGAAGGGAAAAAAGTTCAGTTACTGGATGCAGTGTAGCCAACTGAAGTTCAAAACATTACTAGGATGCAGACGCTACAGGCAAACATAGACCTTCAACATGCGCAGCCTTTCAGAGAGCTACAGATGTCAGCCAGCCTAAACTCTACAAGCAAGGGTGACCCATAAACATGAAGCAAGGGAGAAACAATGTCTTGGATAAAAAGTACCAGCATAAAAAGTACCAGCACCATAGTAAAAATACTCATACACTAACTATGATACCATTGACTTCAGATAAACCCCAAATGACACAAGTGTCTTTTTCACTCACTGGCGTCTTGATGTAGGTGTGAGGATCTGGAAACTCAGGGAAGTGGCCAGGGATGTGGGATGGATGTGGCTTGTTCTGTCCAGCTGTGAGGGCTTTGGGAGTCACGGGCTGGTTTGTCACAGGAGCTACAGTTCAAAAAACATGTACACACAGATCAGCCAGCATCATTCTGCCAAGTATCAGCCATAAAGACGTGTTAGCCTACATTGAGCTGTGACCCATGATTCTAGGTCCTGTAAAAGGAGCAGAACGTTTCTCATAAGCAATAGTTGCAGGTTGCGTTCAGCATCCCAACAGGGAACAGGGGTTACTGAAGCCCTCTCTCCTACACAACGAAAACATCTTGAGAGTCTCATGTGCAGTAAGGATGCTGAAGCAAAGACAACTGATTTGATGGAGGGTATCCTTCCTTCACCTATTATACAGTCATTACAGAAATCCTTTAACATGAACTGCACAGCCAGGAGCACTAGACTACATCATCCATCAGAAGAGCAGGAGCTCTCTGGATGTCAGATGGGAACACCAAATTATTTCCAATTTCCTAGGTATGAAGAGAAAGGATTTCCCACGTACGGGCAGTGATGACCATCCTCTGCGAGCGCTTGGCATATGCAGGAAGCGTTTCTACATTGAACCCTGAAATACAAAAGAAGAGGAAACAAATCACACCAAGAGTTTGTCCTGTCAAAAATCCCTCCTCTTAGGCGTAATTCCACTCAGAAAGGAGTCAGGCAGAGTTTTGCCATGGGCTCCACGGTACAGAAGAATGAAAATTAGGTAATGTCTGTTTATATTCGTACTGGATTGACAATAGAGATAGCTGAGCACCTGTACAAGCCCTTCCCTGAACAGCTGGACCATTCTCGCCATCAGTTCCTTTAGCTACCTTTGCCATCTCCACAAGAACTGAAGTTCAGCAACTGTCTTTCCAGCTGAAGAAAGCCAAACGCACAGAAAGCTGGAAGAAAGCAACCCCAAGCTGAGCAGGTGTTAGAGTAGCGCAGAGTTCTCCTCCCCTGTCCCAAGAAACTGCCATTCTGCTACACCAAAACCCACCATGTGCAGTGAGGGGCTGCAGCTGTGGGCAAAGGCGGAGCTCAATGCCCATCTCAGAAGATGCCAATATTCACTCAGGACAGTGGGCACCACACAAGCACTAGAAAGATGGGGGAAAGATTTTCCTAGCTAGAGAGCACATCCAAATCCTCTGCAACACAGGCAGCTGGAATTACTGGGACCAGTCAGCTACTCACCCATTTCAACTAGGGTAACCACTATATCAGAGAGTGTCGGCTGCGTTCTGGCTGTATGTTCACAGTAGGACTTGGCACTTCTTCCAATTTCAGAAATATCTGGGAAAGAAACAGCACCATATATTCTTTCCGGACAGTGACCACAGTTTCATATCAGCCCAACCCTGGCTTCGGACACCTGATTTTGAGGGGATTTTTAACAAGTCTGACAAGAAAAGAAGAATAACCCTTGAAATCCAGTCTCATAATTTGCATATTTAAAATTAAAGCACGTGCCAATGATGGAGATAGTAAAGATCAGTCAAATGTTTTCCATAAATGCAATAGCAAAATGTGTGGCATATCAGTCCACAAGCATGAACAAAAAAAAAAAGAAAGAAAGAAAGAAAGAAATTTCAAAACTTAATCATCTTTTGATTTCAGTAGAACATGCAAACGGAGATCCTGGGCGCACCACCCAGAAAGGCAGCAGCGGAGTTGCCAAACACAGGCCTAAACTAACCAAGTACCCAGAACTTTATTATTTCTCTATTTATTCTGGTGGCATCTCTATGAAACACGTGGTGCTGTAACTCCCCACTCCACACACCCAGGGACAGGTTTCCAAAGTTGTTTAGATGCCCGATGCTCACCGAGCGAGACAAACGCTTCCGAGAGCGGGCAAGCTGCCTGCCACCTCGGAAGCCTGCGACCCCAGGGGGAGGCTCTGAGCACCAGCCGAGCTTTCCACTAAAACCGCTGGCGCAAATCGAAACGGAAGAGAGCAAATTTGAAAAGGGGCCCTAGGAGAAACAAGCAAGCGCCGGCGCGACCTCGCTCTGCGGGCGGACACGCGGGCTCTGCCGTGCCGGCGCGGCGACTCGACTCACAGCTCTGCAGCATCTCGGTGAGGGTCTCCACGGCGGCCTTCTCGGCGCTCTCGAAGCCGGCCTCGGTGAGCAGGGAGCTGACCACCACCTGCAGCGTCCGCCTCCGCGCCAGGTAGTAGTTATCTGCCGGCGTCGTGGGGTGCTTGCTGCCGGACCTCTGCGGACACACAGCCCCGCGCCCCGCCGGGCTCAGAGGAGGCGGGGGGCAGCCGCAGGCTCCCCGTCCCGTCCCGTCCCGTCCCGTCCCGTCCCGTCCCGTCCCCCACTCTGGGCCTCCCTGACGTTCCCCCTCCCCGGGGCTCCACATAACCGGGGCGCGGCCCCTTTAAAAAAGCCGGTACTCCTCTCCCCCCCTCCCCTCTCGGTCCTCCAGCCAATCCAGCGCCACCGCTAAGCCCCGCCCCTCTCCAGCCCTTCAGCCAATCAGCGCCTCCCTCTCTTCAGCCTGCGCCTACAAGGCCGTCGAGCAGGCCGCAGCCTCCTCGGCGCCGCCGGCGAAAACGAGCCGTTAGCCGGCCCGCTCTCGGCCGCGCCGCGCCCTCCCCAGCGGCCCCGCGCGCCGGTCAGGAGCCGCCGTTACCGTGCCGGAGCCGCCGGACGCCGTGTCGGCCATCTTGGAGCCATGTGAGGCTGTGCGCATGCGCGAGGGGTAAGAGGGTGGAGACGTTGCCGTGAGGCGCGCGCGCGGGGCGTTGTGGGGTTTGTAGTGGCGGGAGGGGGCGGGGCCACCTGCCTGGGTACGGAGAGAGCCTGCACCGGGAGCCGGGCCAGCAGTGGCCCTGGCGGCCGTGGGGTCCCCTGGGCCCGCGACAGCGCTGCCTTCCTGGAGGCCCCGCACAGCCCTGCGTGCCTGGCCTGGCTGGGCCTCCTGCGGGGTGGCTGGGTGGGAGCCTCGGTGGCCTATGCTCCCCTGTGTGCCTGCACACCTGTGTGCTTGTGCCCCCGAGTCTGCCGGCATGATGTGGCTGCTGCTCTTGCACGTGGGCCCTGAGTGCCGGCTGCAGCCCGTGTCCCCACCAGATACGGGCTGGGGTCTAAAGTTCAGAAGAACACCTTGTTCTCAAGTTCAAAAGAACACTTCTTTATCTCCTGAGATGCATTGCAGTTTGTGGTCTGCTGCTTCTTGTCTGGGTACCTTGGGGGATGAGCCTTCAACTTTTTCTGAAGGGTCCATGAAAGAGAGCTGGAAAGCAAAACCTGTTGTCAGTGGCTTTCCAGTTGGTCTGGAGCAGTCTGTGTTTCCATTCAAAATTTTTTTCCTAAAAAAGCATGAAAGGTACCAACAGTGGGCCAGGAGCCTTGTAACTGTGGGAACATTTCACGTTTTCCTGTTGTAAGCAATGTGTACTTTTAGCAGTGTACCAGCTTGAGTGCTTAGATCTTTTGATCAAAGCTTTGGTGTCGGTTAAGTGTTTCTGAAACGATAGAACAGGAAACCCCCATGCTACATCTCCCACCCCTTGCTTCCTGTTAAGTACATGTGTGGGAGAGAGAGAGAACATGGTCAAGACCAATAAGTGCATCTGAGAGAAGAAAAAAAATCAGTGTAAACAACAGCTGCCACGCTGGAAATTAAAGGTCCTGATCTCATTTGATTTGGATAGCAACACAGCTTCCACCATCACTGGCTTTTCATCAGCAATAGCAGCAAAACCAGCAGCAGATAGGGAAAGCAAGGAGGCGGTGGAAGAAAGAGGCTGGATTGTTCAAAGCAAACATGCCTACAGAAGCAAATTTCTTGATCCTCAAAGGTAGGAGGCAACATAGTTTTGTAGCCTGAGAATGTGAAAGAGAGCAAGAGAGCAATTTTATGCCTTATGGACTCAGGGACAAGCAACATTGACAGAGGGCTGGTAGAATGTAATTGCACTGAAGATCTTGAAAGTACCTTGAAATGGTTGTACGTGAAGGGGTTGGTACTGATGGGGGATCTCACTGCAGTGTGCGTACGTGAATTCCCAGGGTGTCAGACTCCTGCCAAACCGCGAAGCAGTCACCGCTCCAGCCCGCGGCAGGGATGCTTGTTTCTGCCCAGCACTTCTGTAGCGGAGGCGTGGCAGGCTTTCTGCCCCTTAGCACAGTAAGAAGAGATGTAAGGCTGGGCTCACAGAGGTGCTGAGTCCTTGTGGCTTCCAGCGGAGGAAGTTCTGGGGGTCTGGACCCAAGTGAATAAGCTAACATTGCAGATAAAGGGGAATTGTGAGTGCTTAATGTTGGTAGTTTGAACTCTGCTGGTTAAGTCTTGACACATGCCTGACCCAAATTCTTTGGATGGGAAGAGGAGTAAGAACTTGGCAAGTCTGGACTAAACACTCCAGCAGTGTTGCTGCCTGTAGTGAAAAGACAGCTCAAGCTGAGCTGGAAATGTCTGTCGGAGCAATGGTGGAATTTCAGGCTGGTAGGTAGCATGCATGGTACCATGGGGAGTGCCCCTCTCTCCTGTGCCATTCAACCAATCTGCAGTTGCTCTTGTAGCAAATCCAAGGAACAAGTAAATGGGGAAGTAATTGTGGATGGGTGCTTTTACTGATGAACTATCATGTGTATCAGAGTATTGAGTGAGGTGGCATTTTCTCATATGCCAGCCATCACACTCAGCAGGAAAAAAATAGTGCAAAACAAATCATAAATCTTAATGGTGTGGAAATAGACCCCCCAAATATTTCAGGCAGAAGGAGCCTCAGGCAGCTAGGGGCCCAGTGAGTTCTTTCTCTTAGATTTTTTTTTGTGTGAAGGGGGCAATATAAATGCCAGCCATTATAACTAATCTGACTCCTGGTTATTTAATTGCATGAGGCCAGATGATGTCCCTTTCTTGCTGTCATCTCCAACACTTTGTAATGTCATCTTTCAACCTGTTATTTACAGCATTTGCCCAGAAAGAAACAATCCTGGATTTCAGTTCCTGCTCTCATTGATTCAATGCATAAAAATCCCTAACTGCTTTGTGAGAAACAAACAATCCTGAAGGAGAGGGACTGAAACCCAGAACCCTTTCTCCTACCCTGGAGCCAGGGACCTGCCCTAACCACTAATCTGTAGAGCCATACAGCCCTTCTCTGCCCCAGGTGACCTAGAACTCTTTTCTGTGCAGTGCTTGTTTTATCCATGTGGATGGAAGGCATCCACTCTCTTCCTGAGCAGCCTGGGTGCATTTTTCTGGGAGGTGGGAAGCAGAGAGGCTGTGCAGTTAAAGCATGGGCAACACTTAAGTTCTTGCAGATGCAAGATTTCAGACCCCTACCACTACAGTTAGCAATTCTCAGCTCCTGTCTTTGCACCAGCTGTTTTAGATCTTTCTGATGTGCCCAGCTTCCCCCAGCCTTGCTAAGGGAACCCACCCTAACCTAGGCTGGATTCCCATGAAGGATCAGGTGTCTCATGGGATGGTTCAGGTTGCAAGGAATCTCAGGAGGTCTCTAGTCCAGTCTCCTGCTTGAAGTAGGGTCAGCTGTGAGGTCAGACTGGGTTACCAGAAGTAAACCTTTCTGCACCTGCCTGTTTTGTGCATTTGCACAATGGCCAAGAGCAGAGGGACGCTGGGCAATCAGCATAGCTGGGCTCTATACTGGCTCTCCCAACTCGGACACTCTTTGAGGTCTTTCCTCCAGATGCATGCTCCTTCCCCAGCTGAGGAATCTACTTGCCAGGACACAGACACAGCCAGTGCAGTGCCCTCCTTCTCATGTGGTTGCACAAGTGCATGTATCCAGGCAGGGCCCACTGCTCTTGCGTATTCATGCTACCTCCCTCTCCAGGGTGTCTGATCTGCCAGATGAGCAGCCACAAATCTTCAGCGCTCCTGTAGTGCTCACTGTCTCCTGTCCTGAGCTCCCCCTACAGTGAAGGGCTGCTACAAATGAAGCTACTGAATTTCCAGTCTGAGCATATATTTCCTGCTCCAGCTGTGCTGTTTGGCCTGTCCTGCCTGTGGATACACCTCTGAATCTGATGGTTTAGCTGACTCTTTCCCTATACGTACTGCATTACCTGACTTATTCACATCGGGGAGCTGTTGTGTAAATAAGAGTACTTCAGCCCTGTGCTGGCTGTTTTCTTTACTCTCTTGGGAATATTCCTTTTTCCCCCCTTCTCAAACCACTTTACAGACACATTCAGAAAACAAAACTGTCACTGAAGTCTCTAGCTCTTCACACTCCAGGGGCTTTTGGTTCAGTGAGGGGAAAGTCCTGCAGTCAGGGATGGCAGGGGAGGCTGGGTGCTGTAGTTAGTGGGGCAATGTGTTATGTTACTCTGGCTCAAATCCTGGCTCTGCAGCCAGCCTGCTGAGTGTCTGTAGGCAAGTCTCTTTGCTCCTCTGCATCTCATTTCCCAGCTCCAAGTACTGACATGCCTTCCGAAATGCTTTTAGAGCTGTTGATGGAAAGCTCCATCCGAGATTAAAACGTTCTTGGTGGCAAAGCACCCCTGGAGAGCTCTTCCCCTCCTGCATCTTGTAGAAGTACAGTCTGACTCCACTAAAAGCAGAGTATCCAGCAGCCTGGCAGAAATCCACTGGTGTAAATATTTGCAGACAGCCCTAGAATTAAGGGTAAAACCTCCCTTTTCAAATATTGGTATGTAATTCTTCCCTTGTGCCATAGCTCCCCTCTGACTGATGGGGTGGGAGGGAAAAATCTTCCCAAAAGGTCCAGTTACTCAATGATTTCAGGCTTTTCTGCATGTCCCTCTGAAATAACTGGTAGCAGCCACTAGAGGAGACTAGCCAGCCAAGACAAGAGGGGACTAGCTAAGAATTGGAGCATTCCTCAGTGCTATTTTAGAAGATGTAGCCAGGGATCCAATTTGAAAGGGACAGAATTTGGAAGTGGAGTCATGCTGGCACTTTCTGCCTCTGTAGGTGGAGGCAAACATCCTTATTACTGAGACCACGTGGCATCGGAGATGACACTGCTGCTGGAAGAATCTGCCAACTTAATGTGCCAGTTTCCTCTGGAGCACTGTGAAATCAGTAACCTGGCAGCAAAAGGGGAAAAAATGCAGGATGGTGATAGTCTGTGTGCCTTCCTGGGCATGCTGTTTTTTTCCAAAGACTGAAACACTTCTTGTTTCCTATTTTAGCAACAAGGAACAATTTTCAGATGGGCATCAAATTGAAAAAGGAAAAGTTCATGTGCTTTTACTTTATCTGACCGACTCATATGCAGATTATTTCAAAAAAGAGATAGGAGTTAAGATTCCCAGGTCTGTTGATGCTGAACAGTTGGGTGACCTTGGACAAGAACATGTTAACCTCATGGTGACACAGCTGAACAGTTTATTCTGGTACTTGCAATCCCAAAGGGGAAGCCGTGAAGCTTAATGAAATTCTTGTTTGAAAAGAATGACAGGAACTGATGACTCTGGACTCTTGGGCCTATGGAAAGCCCAAGGCTTTGTCATTTTAAGCCTGGGGGGGGTGCTCAGACACTGACACAGAAGAGATTGCAGAAGGCTCTAGCTGTATGACCTTGATGTTGTCAAATCATGACTCAATACGATTAGTCAGATGGAAATTACTGAGCTCAATATAGGGGTGAAGTTTTGCAGTGTTTTAGACAGGAAATCAGGCTAAGTGATCTAATGTCCCTTTGTGCTCTTAACTTTCACTGTCTCTCTGGCTTGCCAGAGAGAACATATCTCTTGGAGACAGGCCTAGAGCAAGTGATGGAAGCTGATGTTCCTGCCGCACCAGGTCCTGAGAGAGGGCAACTTCCTCCCTTTTGTCTTGTCTTTTGGAGCACTGCTGGTGTGTGGAGAAGTCTGAGGTGTCCAAAGCAGGCATCCACCTTTCCTGTGTGCTGGCAACCTGAGTGCACCACATGCAGGGTGCTGCTGCTTTTTGGTGTGCCCAAAGCCACCCTGGTGCCAGTGCCACCAGAGGGCAGGTTGTGACCAGGGTGTCCTTATTCCCAGACAACTTATTTCAGACACCAGAATCACCAACAATGAATTCATTTACAGACTTTTGCACCCCTTAGTTGTTAGGACCCCATCCAAAATCTTCCCTGTAGCCATTTGTTGCTGAAATGCTCCAAATTCCCTGGCTGACCAGAGCTGAGTTGCTTTCATCATGCAGTTTCTCACGGTGGCGAGCACTTGATATTCAGAGGAAGCTGCTGCTGGAAAGGAGGAAATAAACTGCACATCTGAGAACATTTTTTCCTGATGAAATTGGCTTATGCCTTGCAGAAATGATGAGCCAAATGCTGGGAGCTTATAGCCACTTTGCTTTTATTTATTATTATTTTTATTTTGACAGATGCTATTTGTATTTGTTGGAGTGTTTTTATCCTTGCTAAAATAGCAGTGGTGTTATTGTTGGTTGTATACATGTGCAATAATTGGAGCCTCTTGAGGTAATACCTGTACAGATTTCTTGCCAGCTTTCTTTGGTTGAAGAGGCTGTGTTGATGCCTCGGCAACAAGGGCTGCCCTGCCTTGGCTGGTAGCAAGGAGTAGGGATGGGGATGAGCTCCCTGGATAGCCCTAGGGGGACATGGCTGGAATTCTGTTCTCCACACTTCAAAAAGGAGATGTAAAATGCACAGAGGGTGCATAAAAGTTTGCAGAATGCAAAATATTTGTCAAAATGTGTGAGTTAGGTGTTCCAGTCACAGAATTTCTCAGGGTAAAGCTTGAAGCTCTTTAGTTGGATCTATAAATAGCTACAAGGGGAGAGGGTGGCTGGTAGTAGAGGGCTCTTTGATCTAACACGCAGAGGTATAACAAGATCCAGGTGGTAGAAGCGCAGGTCTGCCTAGTTAAAATAGGAAATAAGATGCACCTCTATAGGGGAACTTAATTAGGCTTCTCAAGGGTGCAGGAAACTTTCTAATGTGCCAGGGCTCCAAATCAAGACTAAATGTCTGTCTAAAATAGTGCTGTAGTTCAGCTGCTGAGCTAGACACAGATGAGGTTTTGCAGCCAGCTCCTAAGCAGGCAGTTAGAGCTAGGTAGTGTTAGTACCCCTTCCCAGGATGCACAGTAGGGCAGAGTCAGTGCTGGGATTAGACTCTGAAGGGTCCCTGACTTTCTCCACTGCCATCACAGACAGGTTTCCTCCACCCTTACTTCTGAGATCATAGAGCTGTTGTGTCCAGGGTCTCCTGTCTGTGAGTTGCGCTCCCTAAAGATGAGCCTCCAACACCAAGGAAGTGCCAAGAACTGCATTTGGCCAAACAGGAATGTCAGAGATGATCTTTACTGGTGAAAGTGGCCCTGGGGAAATGGATACTTGCTGAGCTTTTTATTTCAACACTACTTAGCTCATGTAAAAACTGTTCCTTCCCATTCCACCAGCAGCTCATAGCTGTGTTTCTGAGTCAGTGCCATGTCTAATCTGCCAGGCATGTAAGCCCACACCTCCAGGCTGTCCAAGGCCTCTGCTGCTGAGAACTATTGCAGATCTCTGGTATGCTTGTCCTGCCTCATTGGTGACTCGGTGGCTGTTCCACTCCATTCTGTTTATTTCTTTGTCTGAAGCCTTGTTTGAAAGGAGGAGATGGGCTATTGTTTATGAGGAGATGGGCTATTTTTGGCTTTTATGCCACCAGTTAGATCTAAGGTTTACTTTCTGGAGAACAGCAAGTGTTAGGATTTGTGGAGAAGACAGGCAGAGGAACAGTGAGTTTGAAGGATGCCGTCCAGTCCAGATCTTACAGACCAATACAAATGGTCCTCACCTTCCCTTCTACACTGGAGACACTGTCAAACTTTCCACCTCATCCAGTCCTATCCACATACTGTCATTCTGTTTCCCATCCCTGCTTTCAGCAGAGTGTCTACAGCTGCCTCAGATAGGCCAGACCCCAGATGTAACTGGACCAGCTATAGAAAGACCTTGGGAGAAGAGATGCATTGCCTCTGCCTTGTCCCCAGAGCAGATGAATCTCAGTCAGCTCTTAGTCCCTGCCCTGACAGAGCTCATCTGCAGTTTTGTCTGTTGCAGCATGAGCCTGTTACTGTTGCTGAATAACTAATAACAAGCTAGAAGCATACAAGTCACTCCTGTCTCTAGTTCTGTGATTTTTTTTGTCCAACCCCACCCTGTCCTGTCCTCAGTTAACAAATCTGTACTTCCCTCCCTGGCTGCTAGAGACTAAAAGAGGAAACTGAGCTCAATGGCCTGCGCTGTTAACATCTCCTGGACTGAACATTAGGAGCAGGATTAGCTGGAGACAAGGGAGTTGAGAAAACTCCGACACATTCCCCTCCTCTTTCCAGGGACTGGCTGTTCCAGTGCAGCAATCAATTTCCCTCCCATTAATTAAATTATAGGAGGGCACTTGCAGACAGAAGGTTCTTTGATATTGTCCCTGCAGCTGTGTCTCTCCTCAGCATGTGAAGGAGATGAGATAGACCTGAGCCAGAGTCATCAAGCCTGTCCAAAGTTTTAGTGTTTTATTGTGACCCATAATAGAGATTGAAGCAGCTGATAGCCACGTAATCACAATCAGAGCCACAGGTTCGACTCTAAATTCTCTCAAGGCTTTGAATCTGCATGTTGTCCTTGCTCATCTTTGACCAAGAAGTGGCAAATGTAATGCCTAATTGCAGCAAACAGAATTATCCCTGTGTTTGCTGACCCCTGTATCCACATTTGGTTTCTTTTGCCTTGGGGCTTGAGTCCATTCCCCACCTCAGAAGACACTTAAGTCAGGCAGGCACCTGAAGAGGACCAGGCCTTCAGGCTTTCAGAGGAAGTACTGCACAGCAAGGTGGATGCCATCTCTGATAAACCAGACCCTAGCACTGAAGCTAGGCCAGGACAATGTCTGTCTCCTGCATGTCTTTTGCACACTTCTCTCTGTGGCTAACAGCTTGCCAGAGGAAGCTCATCTCTGCTCTGAGCCAGAGCCACATTGCATGTGCCTTTGATATTTTGCAAAGAGTAAGGTGTTGTTGCTAGCCCCACAGGGTGACAGCCTTACCCTGGAGCACCAGCACCAGCAGCTCATTCAACTCGGAACAGGCCACTTACCACATTTGGGTTTCTTACTGCTGTCTTTGACAAATATCTGTTGTTTCAGGAAACCACACAGTGGGTGTTGCCCTTTCAGGGTAGAGGTGGGGGAAGGAATCCTGCTCCTCCATGCACAGGCCCAGGAATCCAGGTGGGGTGGTAGAATACCCACAGCCTGTCTGGAGAAGAGGGTAACTCCACTACCTGAGCAGGGCAATGCTGCCTATGTTTCACCCAGCAGGGAGCACCCAGGGCCAGCTTGAGTAATTCCTGCAGCAGATCATGGGGCCATGCTGTGAGTGGGCTGAACTGGCTCCACTTCAGAGCAGGAAGAACATGAGAGTTTGGAAAATTCCTCTGATAAAGTACTTGAGCTGAGGTTGTGCTAAGTTGCATATCCCAGCTGGGCTCAGTCCTTTTTGGAGTTATTCCTATTTCCCAAGTGATAGGGAAATCGGGTGGATTCTGAACAGCCCATATGCCTCAACATGGTCTCATGCATGGACATGACTTGCTAGATCTGCCCTGGCTTAGACTGAGAGGCTTTACCAGCTTTTGAAGATGCTCCCTACAGCAATGGGTGAAGCTCAATGCATTTTGAGAATCAGCCCTGGTGCAGAACCTTCTGTGAGCCATTTGTGTGCTGCTGGGGCATGATAACTAAAATACCAGGCTTAGAAGAGGGTCTGGTTTTGGCTCTGTTTGCTTTTGTATACAGTAAGGCACTTCCCTTTCTATGTTTCTGTTTTTCTCCATCTTTAAAACGGCAGGGGAAAATAAGTAAGAACTGGTGATGTGACTGGGAGAGTTGGAAAGCTGGGCAGCTGCTTACTGTTACAGGAGTGGGCAACATTAACTGGGTTCAGAGGTATTACTGTCACCTTTACTTGCCTTTTAAATCTGTCCTTTTAAGAATACTGCCATTCCTTAGCAAAGCACTTTATTGAGGAAATGCCTATATCTGTAAATTCAAGCTGGGAATCTGAAAGTTGCTTTTTTTCCCCCCAGTGGGATCCTGGAAATATAGAAGCAGTAGCAGTGGAAGAAATGTAAAAACTTCTGTGAACTTCTTGGACCTTCTCAGCAGATTCAAGCTGAGTTTAGAGCTTGGGTCTGTGCTGAATCTTGTTTGATCAAATCCAGCTCCCCTGTCCCTATCTTCAGAAGAAACAAAGATTGTCACCATCAGGACAAAAGCTGAGAAGATTCTCCAGAAGAACAAAGCCTGAAGTTTGTTTGTT
Source organism: Struthio camelus (assembly GCF_040807025.1). Taxonomy (NCBI): domain Eukaryota; kingdom Metazoa; phylum Chordata; class Aves; order Struthioniformes; family Struthionidae; genus Struthio; species Struthio camelus. The sequence continues at coordinate 6,433,013 of NC_090965.1, read as the reverse complement.
TTTTGTTCAGAAAAGGATCTTTGAGGAAAATGGGAGGCTCCTTGGGAAGGAATCCTGAAATAGACGGTGAGGAGAGTAAGGCTTGCTTAACAACCACTTGAACAGCAATGCTTTTCTTTCAGGGCTTGGTTTTCAGAGAAGCAGAGCTCTTGTCACCTTCCTTAATTTCACCTTCCTTAATTTCAAAAGGAGTTGAGTTGCTAGTGGCTCTAAAAATCATGATATGCCCTTCCTAAAGAACTTCCTTTGCTATAGAAGAGGTGTATTCAAATTGGAATTAGATGCTTAGTACCTTCATAGAAATGGCTTTTGGGAGACCCATCCAGCCTCTGGCAGCCACTTGTCTTTATGTCCATCCTACCTCTCCCTGTGGCCAGGGAAGAATCCCATTACCCATCAAGAGATGAGGCTAGGCCATCTTCACACTGGCTGCTCCACCAAAAACCTTGGGCTTTGAGAAACCTTTTTACTCTCTCCCACCTGCCCTCTCTCACCTCTTTGAAAGGACAAAGAGGCTCCAGGTCATGCCATGTAATGCACTTAAGTTGGGAAAAGGTCCTTTTCCCACCTTATTGTTCTTTCTGCAGGAGCCGGATCCAAAGCCTGTCAGTCTATGGAAGTCTTGAATCCTTCAGACCTAAGGGAAACATCAAACTGAATTCTACCAGAAATCTGCAGTCCTCCAAACTCAAGGTGTAATGTTGTTCCTCAGGCCCTCTCTATGAGCCAGGCGGGCAGAGCAGCTTGTTTCTGGAGGGGTTCAGAAGCAGCAGTGAGACTCAAGGAGTGCAGCAGAGATAGAGGGTGGCAGCAGCTGTTCAGGATGTGCTGCTGATTCTGTGACATCTCCCACCCTTTTTGGAAATCAAGAGTTTGGAGCAAGACAGAGAAAGAAGAGACAGTAACTGATAAAGCCTCACATAGACAACAGCCCTATTTTTCAACGGGCTGTGACCCACAGCCTGTCTCCGGGGATCCACACCAGCTGGGAGGCAATGATAGGCTTCACTGCTTACTCTGTCTGTTCACCTCCCTGCTCTGGGCATGGGGACGGATATAATCTCCCTTCCTTCCTCCTCCCTCCCTTCCTCCCTCATGTCTCCGTCTCTTCCTCTCTAGATCTGAATTTCTGTCCATAACTCCTGTTAACTTGCCCCAGTGAATTTAATGGCTCTGCCAGCTCTGCTGTGCTCACTGACCCCCTGCCATGCAACTCCCTGCAGGCGCTTAGTCTCGGTCACCTCAAAGGTCTCAGTTAATGATGGTGGGCTGGGAAATCCCAGCGTGCACTCCATCCAAGGATATGTAAATTTGAAGAGGCAAAAAATAAAGTGAAATATTTGTGAATAGGAACTATTGACCCTGGGCCACACTCCCTGGACAAAGTTTTCCTCAGAGCATGGCTGTCCTTCAGATCTGACTGTAAGGACCTCCATCAGCCCCAGGGGATGTTGGTGTTACAAGAGGAACTGATTGTCCCATGGATGGTGGCAAAGGACATCTAGGGAAGCATAATAGAGGTGATGTTTGCTGGAGCTCAGAGTAACAGGCTCACATGGCATAAAAAAAGCTGCTTGGCTGGGTGCAAGGCAGGCTGCTGCAGGGGCAGATGTGGAACAAGCTTTAGGTGGCTGTGAAACAATCTAGTTTGGTGGGATAGATGGAAGGGGCTCCCTGAGGCTGAGGGTAGCAAGTTATATGCGTCCATGGAGTTGTAGAAAGCTGAGTTGGTGCTGGAAAGGGCTCCTTGCGCAGGGAGGACTGAGATCTGTACTGGGTTCAGAGGGAGGGTTATATAGGAGGATATATGGAGTCTGGAGCATGCTTTTCCTCAGCCTCAGGAACAGCAGGATCTTTTAGGGGGTGAATATCTAAGACTGAGCCTCTAAGGGTCTGATACATTGAGTTCCCATGGCCCAAGCAAAGATCCTGTGGTTTCAGGGTATACAAAGGGCTGCAGGTCACATGTCATATGCAGACAACTGTCACTGCATGCAATTTTGTTTCTTTTCTTTTTTTCCTTTTTTCTATAACAAATGAATGGGGTCTCCACATCTGGCTGTGGCGGTTAAACAGGTTCGATTTAATCACAGACCAATATAGGACATAGAGAGAAAGGAGGTGAGAAACGCTGAGCACCTGTTCACCTCAAGACAGCAAGACAGCATGCCCTGTTCTGGGTCATGCTGCGCATGCGGGAGGGCCAGGAAATCCACAGCCGATAGCAAGGGCGCTGGGGGAAGTTAGTTGCCCAGATCTTTAGGGTGGAAAGCCAGATGGTTGGCACCTTTTGCAAAGGCTTTCTGCCAGCTACATCACAGATGGAGTGGAAGCACAGCAGGGACACAGCAGAGGGGCAGGAACAGTCCAGGCACTTAAAGCAATGGCCTGTGGATCTGGTGGTGTGTGTAGTCTGGTGCCGCAGTCGGACATCTTTGCCCTGCCCCCAGTGTCAGGGCAAGCACCATCTTTCTAGGCCGGTGCAGGAACATAAAAGGACAAAAAAGCTGAAAACTGCTGTCTAAGTGACATTTTCAATTTCCAGCAGGCCTCCCAAAGTGGAGCCATTGGACCAACAGTCTACAAAGAGCCATTGCAATTTTGATCCTCTTAGGAAACACTAAGTATTGATTTTTTTTTTTTTTTTTTTCCCCCCCCCCCAGAGCCTGTGCTGAGATGTCCTGTGGGTTAAGTGGCCTCTTGAGCACGGACCACTGGGATCCCCTGCTGAACTCTGTATCTCCTCCCAGCTACGGAAGTGATTCTCACTTAGGCTGGCAGGCAGGAATGTTGCAGCCAGGTGTAAAATATGTAAGGCCCAACAGAGAGGTAAAACTCTGCTCTGATGTGACGTCTCTCTCAAAATCAGGGTTTTGGAGCTAGAACCCAGAAGTGAGAAAGCCCATGTAGATCCTGAGGAGCTGGATCTTTCTGCCAGGAGCCAAGCATTTTGCTGAGAGGCTGATAGATTTTGCCCTCCAACCCAGTACTAGGTGTGTTTTTGTTGCTATTTGGGTTTTTTCCCTTCCTATCTCTGCTAATTTTTTTGCAGTGGGTATGCACATAAACTGAGACAGCAGTTTTTCCTAACCCCCCTTTCCTCCTCCCCTCCACCCCCCAACCTGGTTATCGATGAAAGCAGATTTGACATGCGATAGGCTCTAAGATAAAAGCAACATTACAAGAGAATGTAAGCAATAGCTCAGGAAAAAAAGCCCCAAGAGCTGAGCAAGGTGTGACCAGGCTATCTGGTATCAGCCCCAGCTGTTCCTTGGCTCCAGGTGCAGCTGGGAAGAGGCCTGTGTTCTGGAAAGGGTTAATGCCAGGAGGGCTGCTAGGCTTTGGAGCCCTTTTGAGAAAGGTTTTGAAATCTAATTTTTCTTTCTGCAACCAAGTGAGGTTTTTATCAACTTCCTATTTGAGAGCAGAAGTCAAGAGCTGATGCAGGAAGGCTGGTGCGGGAGGGCTGGCTTGCGTCCTTCTAGCCTTGCATTTAGTTGGGGTAGAAGCCACGCAAGGCAATGTGCCAGCAGTATGGCAACCACAGCTGGGGCAAATGGGAGATGTAAGGATAGGGGGCAGTCCAAGAGATTGGACCGCATTTAATTCTTTGCATCATAGCTAAGGCCAAGCAAGCTGCATGGGGAACCTGCTTCTGATTACTAGCTGCAGCATCACTGGTCTCATCTTGCCTGTGTGGAGGGTTCAGTGATCCATGGCTAGCGGTCTCTGTCACCGCATGAGTGCAAAGCAGTAAAGTAGCTGTTTACCACCTATCTGAAATGAGGGTAAGCCCAAATGATGAGAGCTGCACCTTTCCATATTGGCTTTTGGGATTTGCCAACAGCCCAAACTCCAAGATTAGACAAGGCCCAAATTGGCTTTGTTTCAGGCTAGTAGCCTAACATCATTTATATCTTCATCGCGAGAGCTGAGGTGCAACACATCCCCATGGAGATGGCTCCATCCTGCGCTTCTGTTTGCAGGCATCTTCAAGAGGTCTTTTGCCTGCACAAATCAGGAGTTTGCCTGCACCCGCTTGCCCTCACCCAGAGTTCATTCACACAAACCTGCTTCACACTGTTTCTTTGCTAATGCTGCTAGGGCTTTCTTTTGTGAGGGCTTTTCATTTGAAATCAATTTATCCTAAACACAAGTATTCTGGGACTTGCTCTCTTCAGGACAGTTCGGGTTTCTACATGCACATGTCCTATAGAGGAGCTGGATGCAGGCAAGCACAGATGGACACAAGAATTATGGAAAGTACCTCTCTAACCAGCCCTGTTTAGATTTCTAGCCTGAGCCAGAAAATAAATAAATAAAATAAAGGAGATCTGCCCTTTTTTTTTTTTTTCTGTCTAAAGTATTTAATTTCATTAACAATCTAAGTCTAGGTCAGCCTCTCCACTGGAAATACCCTAGAAAGTCTCAGAGATTTCCCCAAATTCTTCTGCTGGGGGATGACTCTTCTGGTCTTTACCCAGAAACAACCTCAGCATTTTTCTATCATCTTGCAGAGGAGACAGCCAGCAATGGCTGTTCAGGCCATCTCTATAGTCCTAGCCTGGTAGGGCACCGATCTCATAGGTTACTCGCTCTGTGTCACGCAGCTTAATCAGTGCAGGGAGGATGCTGTGGAATCATAATATTGTTTGTGACATCCCCAAACCATGAACGCCATCAGAATGAGGGTAGAGATTAGCAGAGGGGAGTCACCATCCTGCCTAGAATCTAGGTGCTACTAATGTGCAAACAATTAATGAAGTATGGGACTGGTATTGACGGTACCGGGGGACTGGAAAAATCTTACCTGCTTATATGGCAGTGACAGTGCATGCAGGGAAATAAGTATTGAGATGCTTTGTATAACGTTCATGCTACTGTGTCTCTGCAAAGATCTTGGTGCCACATTTGTTTACTGCCTTGGTTGCATTTGTTTTTCAACTCTGCTGCTACTGTTAAAGCTCTTTGAAATTCTGTCAGCTCTCAGAAAAGCTGAAGGGTTATACACAGGCTGCACGTAAACTGGGCCTAAATACAGCAAACCTCTTTGGTGGCTGAGGACAGCCAGCATAACCTTTGTTTTCAAAATGCTGTCTCTGCTTAGCACCTCCAAAGCAATGGTTTGCAGGTCTAGCTCAAAGCATCCACATGTGCAGCCAGATACTTCTTCCTTAAGCACCTTGCTGTGCCTGCAAGGGCTTGGCTGAGCCAGATTTGCAGGTGCAAGAAGTGACAAGAGATGAGGAGTAGAAATTGGTCTGTTTTTAGGGTGCTATTGTAGTTGTCAGCTGTGCATCCAACCATCAGTCTCTGCAGGTGAGCAGAGATCGTTGCTGAGCATCTATTTTCTCCTTCTTAACTTACACCCTGCAGGAAGTAAATCAACACTTATGCGTACTTTTATCATATTTGTCAGCTAAACGGTGTAAAAATAAGTTTGCATGCTGTGGGGCTGAATGGGCTGAGGTCTGCTTCATGATGCACATGGGAGCTCATTGAAATCAATGGGGTCTCAAGGGCATAACTGATGGCAAACGTTAGCCCGGTGTCTAAGCCTTTTGTGTCCAGCTGTCTTAGCTGCTGGCGCACAGGAACGGTACCCTGCAGAGCTGGTTGGTGAGCCCTGCCGTTGCTAGTCATATGCTAACTTTCATGTTCTTGGGTGTGCAAGGGCTGAGCACTTTTTCTTGCTCACATCAGTGGAGGAATCAGCCAGGAGTTACAATTGCAAAAGATGGGAGCCTTGGTCTTTGTCTTGCAGAAATTCAAAGCCCCACCTAGAAGCAGAGCCCTGTCAGGTTCAGAGAAGTACAAACACACAGTCCCTGGCTTGGAGAGTTTGTTAGCTAATTAGGATCAAAAGTAATATCAAACTGTGTATGTCTGAAAATGAAAGATCTACAGCTCCCATGGACATCAAATTGGTATACTGAGCTGAGTAAATCTTCTGCTCTTGAACGAGTCGTCTCTTGGCAGCATGACCCAAGTAGGAGGTTCCAGGACATACAGTTAGTGTTTCTGGTGTCTCTAGTTTGGTATGTTTACAGTAATAGCTGACATTTTGATGAATGTGTCTCCCCTCTCTTTCATGTGTACCCTAATCTCTGTCCTGAAGCAATTGGGAGGCTGGGAGGAGGCTGAGAAGTCTCTGTAAAAAATGTTTTTCCCTTGTGAAGATGAAAAAGTGCAGATATCAATATTGGAGGTTATTACAAAGCACCACAGGCCTCAGCCAGCATGGTTCTCCAAAGCGCTGTATGTACAGACAGTAAGACAGGATTTATCATGGGAACGAAGGGGCTAAAGCAACCCCATTAGCACCTTCCTGTGTTGCAATGAGGAGATACTGCATCTTTGCACAGCCCTCCCCATCGTCACCGGGGCTGGGAACTGATGGTCTAAAGAAGATGAGATAGTCAGAACAGGAAAGATAAATGTCTTAGGTATTGTGTCCATTTTAAAGCAAGAGGATTGAGGCAGAGAGAGACTTGCTGATTTACACAAGCCTTTGGGCTTGAACCCAGCTCTCTTGGGTCCTATCCCAGCCTTTGGCTTTGGGACCAGCCTTCCTCCTGGGAGCAGAGGGGGACTGGATATTTCAGTGTTTCTGTAGGTTGTGGTCTAGCAGTTGTTTACAGTGGCAGGGGTGCTCTGTGCATGTAGGGTGTTTTCCATGAACATTTGCACATGCTGATTTCTTACTCTGCATTCTGCGTTCTTTTGGATACTGCAACTTTTTAACCTGGTCACCACCCTAATAAGCAAAACCATCATATCTGCATTTCCTACTAATCTGGCACTGTCTTTGTTTCTTCAACAAATTCTGCACAGCAGAACAGAGAAGCAGCACGTCCAACTCACTTTGCGTGCTGAGAAAACTGTGGTAAGGGTAGAAAGTGGTGGTTGTCTAACAGCTCACAGCCATACCATACAAGAGATTTTGGATAGGAAGCGAAGAGCAACTTTTCCCATGGGAACTACAGGGGGAGGCAGACTGAACTGAATGGAGGCCTCATAAATCAACGACATACGCCTTTGACTTTCTGCACTATAGCCTTGGGCAGCTGCTGTTTATATGCCCAGTCAAGAATTAAAAAAAAAAAAAAATGCAATAGAACATAAGAAAATGCACCAATTATTTAAAAAAAAAAAAAAAAAAGAGTTCTGTGAACATCTCCTTCCATCAACCTCAAAGCACTACAGAAGGGGAAACTAAGGCACACTGCATGGAAGCAGTTTGTCAAGGGTCATGCAGGACCTCAGTCCTACAGAGAGGGCATGGGTGCTCCTCTCCAGGAGTGATGAACACAAATTCACCCAGTTGTTCTCTTAGTGATTCATGCTCTTCACTTCCACCCTCAGTGAGAGGCGAACGGTCAGGCAGTACAACTGGCAGGGACGCCTACATTCGTTTCAGTTAGCAGTTAAACATGTATCCCATATGTTTCCTAATCCTGTCCCCACATCAACATCAGAAGCAGCAGCAGTATTTGCACTGCCCGCTGGACAAATCTACGTTGTCGAAGCACTTTACAAGTTATTAACTAATTCATAGTCATTAAACCGCGATGATGGGATTTTCCAAAGCTGTCATTATTGGCCTAAGCTGGGAGCAAGACTCCCAGCAGCTGTGATGAAAATAAAGTTAAGTACATCTTAAAATATATAGGCATAGTGAGGTGTGATTACTACAACCTTGCTTCTCTGTCCTGCCATCATCAAAGTAACCTCTAACTTATCACTGACTAAAAGCAGGGGGTTCTTCTCACCCAGTTCAGTAATCCAGTTCACAGACCCCTCCGGTGCTGTCTCCCTGATAATTGCCCTCCCCAGCCCAGGGCAGATAATCAGCAATGGCTTTTTCTCTGTGTGATTCAGTCTAGACACTAGCAAAGTGCTCAGCATCCGCCATATGGAGAACTTGTCCCCTTTTACCTGTCACAAACTCCGCTTGGGGCTTGGAGGTGAGTCTGAGGCTTTGTGCTAGCTCTCAGCATCAGCAGGGATCCCATCCTCTCCAAATGCTCCTTTTGTTACTGACTTTTAGGCCAGCCTGCAGCAGTGCGCATGCATTAGTGCAATGCAACCTACTTCTTAGGGGCCAGGAGAGGATTTTCTTGTGCCAGTACAAATCTTCCCATGCAAGCTGATTGCCTGTTTGGCCTGCAATTTCGATTGCGCAGCTACCTTTGAAAGTGCAGCCAGCTCTTCCCCCCCCACTCACCCACTCTTCCCCCCACTCTCTGTGTGTAGGCACAGAGGCCTGCCAACACCTCAGGGCAACCTCCCCCTCCTCTCCTGGGCATTAACAGAGAGTGTGCCAGCAGCTCACCGAGGCACTATCAGTCACTGTCCGCGTGCAGTTGTTTGCTTTCTTTCTCCTTTTGAAGGCAGCTAGATTCTAAGAAACCCAGACAAGCAGGGCGACAGGAGCACAAAAGGACCTTTTGCTTATCTCTGACCTTTCTGGCATGGACGCGTGTCGCAGGGTGGCCTCCAGGGCTCTGATAATGCAGAAGCTGGGATGCATGATTAAGCATTGAGGCCTAAAGACGCCTTCTGCGATGGTCTGGTAAAGACTGGTGAAATGGAAGTCAGAGGAGAAAAAATAAATAAGGGAAGTCTTCCCTTGCAAAGCAGTGGAGAAAGGAAGGGGTAGGGGTCTGTGTGCCCCATGATGGGGCACTGCCCTGGGTATGGTGAGCAGGGGAAGCTTTGCTAAAGACCAAGGGAGCCTTTGTGGCTTTTGCAAGCTCCTTGCCTGCGAGCTGGAGTGCTGGAGAAGAGCTGCCGCCAATCTATGCCCTGCTACATGCAGAGCCCACTGTGGCCCCTGGCGCCCGCGGGTCGGCAGGCCGGCTGCATTTCAACCTTGTTCTGCCCCGGCAGGCAGGTGATGATCAGTGGTGAGCAGCCCACAGCCCTGCTTGCTGCACCCCTGCTGGAGCTGCCTGAAATTCCCTACTGCAAAGGTTTCCTATGAGGAAAATGTTTTTTCTTTACCTGCACATAAGTGTATGTTGGGACAAGAGAAAGGGTGACCCCGCTATGACTGGCTGTAGCCATCTCTCTTGGGCATGAGGAGCATGGATTCAGAATTGCCTAGAGGAGGCAGATCTTGGCCTTGAACTTGGCTAGAAGATTGAAAACTTATGGGAGAGAATGACAGACACGCATAGCATGATTGCATACGGCTCACGTCTTCAGAAAACAAAGCTAGAAACTCTGAAAGGTCTTGGGTTCATCCTGATGCACAACAGGAAGATTTTTGTGGGATGGGAAAAATGTTTCCTGCCCAGCTCCAATCCATGCCACAGCATAGGGAGACCCATTGCGGTAAGCCTAGGCTGCATAGACAGGGCCTAGACAGACAGAGAGGACCACAGGGTGTGTTTATGTCCAGCAGCCTCAGTAAAAATTCCCCTTTATTATGATCACAGCCAAATCCTGCCTCTTCCACACCACAAAGCACAACATACAGGCAGGACAGCATGACCTTGAGATGAACAAGGGGAGACAGAGCAACGGGGTAGGACATAAAATACATATATATTTATTTTCAGGTAGAAAATAAAGCACTTTCCCAGCTCTTTGGAGAAAAACATCCTCTAAAGTTTCTTGTTTTGATGAGGTTTTTCTTTCTCTCAAGCCGTTTCCAGCTGTTGCTGTGGCTGGCGGAGGGACAGATCCCCGGTACAGATGTTTGCAGCCCCACCCTGCCAGTTAAGGAGTTGCACTTTCAGTAGGCATGTACCAGGGTGACATGGGGTCAGCTGGGGTGTAGCCTGTGATAGTTATCTTTGTGGGGCCTTGAGAATATCATTATTATTTTTTCCCCAGCTTAGTTCTTTTCTCTTCCATGTTTAGGCTCTAGTGACCCAGCTCTGATTTCCTTTTTTACTTAATTACAGTAGTCTTGGTTCCTGCACTTCACGTGGTAATGAGCATTTCCTTTATTACTGCTATCACTTATTCAGTGTACCTGTTTGCTCCGTAGAACGGCTGCCTGACCTGGTAACCACTGCACTGCACTGAGGCTCAGGAGATGTAGGTCTAGTCCATGCTTCACCAATGTAAATCCTCCTTGAGCTGTGGAGGCAACCTAGTTGTTGTACCACATGAGGTGCTTTATAATAACTTGGGTTTTTTTGAATGTATACTAATTTAAATATAGTTATCCTTAAATTTAATTGCTACAGCAACATCCTTTGCAAAGTGAAAGGAGTAAAGCTGTTATCAAGAGACGGAACAAATGGAGAACCCCACCTGATTCCACTTGCTCCTGCCCACTCCCTTACTGTGGCTCTAACATTAGTGCAACTCTGCAGTCAACTGGATCTTGTCCCTCATCTAGCTGAGGTTAACCTTATCCAAACAGGGCAGTTGGCACAAAGGCTAGCCCCAGTGCAAGGAAGGGACAAGGACTGGCATTGGGAAGGGGGGAGAGTGGGACTGCCCCTTTGGCAGCCAGAGTTGTTCTTGCTCTCTCTCCCTTTGCAGTCAGTTCCTCATGCATCTCCTTTATCTGTCTTATCTAGTGAGACTGGCACCTCTTTAGTCTCCCCTTGTGTGCATATACAGCACTCAGCTCAAAAGGCTCAGATCTCGGGGTGGGGAGTGCTTTTATACCCATTGTAAGGCAAATAATAGCTGTTGGTTCCTCAATCCTGGAACTTGTACCACTGCAAGTAGGCAGGCCACTTCAAAGTGCTTTCTGGGAGTTGTCACTACAAAAGCTAGCACTCAGCAATTAAAGTCTCTAAATCCTGACTAAAGCTGATTAATTTACACCAAGTTAATTACTAGATGCCTTTCCAAGGGTCTGATCCAAGTCATTCCATTACAGCATGTCATTTTCAAAGAGAATTAGATCCTTTGCCTAAATGTTTATAAAGTTGTTTTGAAAAGATAATCTTGTAGCATCTTTCATCTGGGAATTTTCTGACATCTTGAAGGTCTTTAACACCATTAATGATTGAACACCATTAATGAATAAGCACCTAAATATGAATAGAGCAGGCTCACTGCCAGGTAAGTGCAGAATAAATGCATTTGCCTGAACTTCACTTGTACACGTGCACTTTAGAATATCTGGCAGCAGTTCCACTGAATTCAATGAAGACTTATGTACTTCCCTCAGCTGGATTTTCACCACTATCTCATTTGGCTGGAGGGAAACTGAGGCATGTAGCGGCTAAGTAGGCTGCCTGAGTGACCAAGCAAGGCAGCAAAAGAACTAGGAAATGAACCCTGGAGCCTTGATGCCAAGTTCTTGGCTCTTTCCAATACATACTTCTTCTTTCCTTTGTAAACATCTATTACACATTTTTATTGTACACCGTATTGTCTGGGGAAGGGAGATAATGCTCCTCATTCTCTTGCTAAGATACCTAAAAAATAGATACTTTAAAATATAATAGATAATTAGAAAATTGCTGTGCTGATCAGACCTAAGGTTCCTTTAACAAGAGAAGGAACCTCCTCTTCTTCCTCTCCAAGAGAAGCAGAGGAAGGCAGTAAATAGACTAGGGATAATTTACCTCCCACAAGAGCTCATACTGGTATGGTTTAACATCTCCTCTCAAGCTTTTTATAATACAAGATAGTCTTGATATCCAGAGAATGTCCAAGCCCTTTTTCTGGCTTGTCATCTTCCTTAGGGATCACAAGAAGTTCACATTGCAGGCTCAAAAGGAAGTGGCAGGAGCCAGGACTGGTTGTTAGCTGTCAAACCCCAAAAGGTCATGCTTACGTTGGTGCACTGAGAGGGATGAGGTAGGAGTGCTGTTGCAAATGGAAAACATTTCCATGCACTGCACTGTTGTCTCTAGGAAACCTTTCAAACACTCCCAGACCCAGCAGTTTGCTAAGAAGACTCGGATCTTATTCCTTTCACTACAGTTGCCAGTGAAGGGTTTTTTTTTTTTTTTCAAGTAGAATCTGCTCCTGCCTCCACTGAGCTGGTCACAGTTTTTGTTCCAGAATTAAGCCCTTCTATATTCAGCTGTGTTTTATGCAGCAGTACGTTGCCTCATCCTTTCCTGGGTACAAGGGAGCTGCCTGCTATCCCTGTGTGTAGGAGAGGGGACCGACTGATTCCCCCGAGTGACCAAACAGCTGCATCTTAAATCAGGCAGCCAAGTGGTAACTGCAAATCTGCGTACAACTCTTCAGCCCTGGAGCGTGACCACAGGAAAGGGGCTCTGTCCAAAATAGCAAGTGATGCATTGATGCCCTTCAGCAGAGCCAGGCGAGCCAACGGATTTCATGGGGGAGCCTCGGGCCTCCGTAGGGTGGTGGCAGCACCGATGGGTCTCTTTGTTGCCTGGCTATTCACTGCGCATAGCCAATGTGGAGGAAACATCTTTCCCAAACAGGTGCTGAAGGAGGGTCATGTTTTGTCTTCTCCCATGCCCCAGGGTCACTCCAGCCTCTCTCAAGATAAGGCGAGGAGAGGAGTCCTCTTTCTCCTCTTTCGGTAGCTGTTTCATCAAAGAGACCCTCAGCCTGCGGTCACTCCAGTTTCCTTGGCTAATGCCTTTGAATCGCAGAGCATAGAACAGATTTAAGTAGCTATGAGGTCTCTTTATTATCTTCTCCCACCACTTCAAAACTGATTATAGCCCTGTCAAGCCTCCTATTCCTTCCTGATTTGTAGCAATCAGGAGTTCATCCTTTTCTGGCAAGGGAAGCCTGCGGTCTTTTGGTAACTCTCTGAGGCAACTACAAACCGACTGCGCTCCCCAGCCTTGCTGGGATCAAGACGGGAGCTGAACTCCTCAGTCAGCGTTTCCCGGGAACAGAGCTGCTGTGTTGTGTGTTTGACTGTCTGTCCCAAGTGCTCAAACTGTTGTCAAAAGGCTGGCTCTGCCACCTCCCCCCTCTCTACCCTCACATTTTGTGCTATGAGGACGGATGGCCTGTCAGCTGCCAAACAGGGCAAGACCACTCCAGCACATGACTGAGAGGCCAGGTCCTCCAGAAGATTGATGACCAAGTCGTTTCAGAGTGCCCTGGGCCTGGTGTGCGTTCCCAGATGGCTGCTTTAAGGGAGGGCGGTGAGTCTCTTGAAGCCTCTGGTCAGAAAACCAGAACTGTGCATTACATCGATGACCACAGGATTATACCTTTAAATCAAACAGAATCATGCCTCAGTGAAATCTTCATCTTGGACACAGAAAGGGAGGGAGCAGGTTTCTAAAAAAGCTCAGTTGTCACTGAGAATAATCCAGACCCTGCTTCTTCCACCACTGCCTTGAGAACAAAGGGATCTGCTGGCTGCTGAGGGCCTTTGAGAATTCAGCCCTTGATCTAGCTTTTATTTTTTCTCTCCTTCTGTTCCCTTTTCTGTCTCTCTCCCTGGCTCTCTAAGCGTGCATGCATTTTCCCAGCTTCTGTCTCCGCCTGGGCTGAGAAGTCAAAATTTCTTGCCAATTTGATGTTTGCCTTTTCTGAATGCAAGCAGCCCCTGGAGCTCAGGTGGGAGGAGAAACAAGTCACTCTGCTTTCCATCATGTGGGCCACTCAGAGCTCAGCCTGGGAAATGAAAGTTCCTTGGCTGAATCTGATGGGGCCATTTCCTCCTGTCACCTTGCCAGCTGAGCCTTGCACATTTGTCACAGGATGAACAGAGTAATGCAGTTCATCTTGCTTGCTTTGCCCAATTCTCTGCATGCTTCTTTCACTGGCTGCTTGCAACTCTCCACCCTCTCAGTTCTCTCCTGCTTGCCCTGGAGCACTGGGTGATATAGCAGTATCGCTCCTTTTCTTCTCTCTAGGGTCACACTAACAAGTTCAGGTTGGCCAGGAGACCAGGCTGTAACTGAGGAGCCAGTCCAAAACACAGATGGAGGAAAAGCCAAAGGAGACTCCAGAGATCTCTGTTCAAAATTCACATTTGCAGAACAAAGGCAGGGGCATTCCAGGTCAACAAACAGCAAAGCCAGCACACCTCTGCACCTGCTGGGCCATGATGACCTGCGTTTCCGTGTCCCCACGTTCCCCATGTTCATCTATGTCACATGTTCTGTAATTCCATCATAGGTTTTCAGATGGAAAGGACCATTCCTTTCCAGAGAGATCACATCCTCTGGCGCAGCTAGATAATCCCTGCAGTGCCCCTGCGACAACCGTTTACCTGGCGGTGCATAACACTGTAAGGTCCAAAATATCTCCAGTTCCAGCATCTCCAGCCTCTTCTAAAGCTGCTGGGCCAGCATCTTTTTGCTGATTGCAGTGGGCTTTGGCCCAAATGTATTAGGGAGAAGGGGACATTTTTATGGTAATTACAGTTCCCATTAGGCCTGGCAAGCCCCAGGCTCGCTGCTGCCTGTCCCAAGCTGTGCAGATAATCAGTGGCTCTGATGATGGGGCAGTTCGGTTCTGCACTTATTGCTCTGAGCCTGGACAAACACTGGAAAGATAGGCATAGGGGCAAGAGGCTCCCCTGCTGAAGAGGTGAAGAGGAGTCAACAATGGTAGTTTCTTTTGCAAGGTCCTTGTGTTTGCGGGGCTTTGGGAAATCACCCAGAGAAGAGTGAGAGACTGCTCAGCATCTTTACTGCCCTGTATTGCAGAGCAGTGGAAAATATGTGCAAGTGAGTGCCATATGGATCGATGCATGGGGAGAGAGAGCTGTGTCACAACACTAAGCGCACGAGGACACGCCTAAGTGGGACACAGCGGTGGTGCTGTGCGCGTGCCCTTTTCAACTGCAGTGGTGTCAGCTCTGAGCCTCGTCTTGGGCAGACAGAATGGCACACTAGGGCTTGGAAATTGCAGGCTGTCTGTCCAGGCCTGGCACTCATCTGGTGGGGAGTGATGAGCAAATCATTTCAGTGCTGTCTGCCTCAGTTTCCTCATCTCTAAGTGGGGATGCTCCTTCGTTCCTTTGCAGGTCTACTAAGCACTGCCATCCCCTGATCTTTTCCCCTTCGGTGCTTCCTGGTGCAGTCTCAAAATACTGGCAGCAACGGTGAGTTATTTAGTGTACACCAGATAGTATATGTTAATTCTTGTGTCAGCAGCCACTTAGGGTACAGCATATCTCCAAAAGCCTGCTTTCAGGTCTTCCACTCCTGAAAGAGGACTGGGCCCAGCACCCAACACATACAGCAGGCCGTTCACCATCCAGACATTAACACTTGTTTTGGGGACATGGTCTGCCAGCTCACCTTATAAATAATGCTGTAGAGCTACAAAAATAAATTCAGAAGCACTCATGCCTGATTGCAGGAACCTATTTGTTTGTCAGTCCACAGTGGGAAGGAAGCTCATATTATAATTGCTACAAACAATATCCTGCTAGGAGTCTGACTTTGGTGTTGCATTGCAGTAGATCTGATTCTCTTTTGCCCGGGCTCTTGTAATCAAGTTAGAAGGACAGTAATTCTGCCTCACACGTACTGGGCATGAGCACAAGCTGCTAACTGGGGTCGAGGGGAGGGGAGGACAAAGGCGCACTGCAGTGCAGCAGCAGCATGTTCCTCTTTCCCAGGTGCCTGGTTTTGGGTGTTGACTTTTCTTTTGGTGGCGGGTACAGCTAGGGCCTGGCTCTGTAGTAGAAATGGTTGAAGAGGACACAGTACCAATTGTTCCAGCACAGCACTGCCATGTAAACCACTATGGTTTCACCTTATGATGACTTAGGAGGGGATAAATATCTTCTTCATTTCTGTGATGCTGTGAGAGGGAAGGGTGGACAGGTAGCAGCAGTAACTGCTAGGCTGAAAGGCTCAGAGCAAATGCAAAGCAATAGCTTAATGCTGGAAGAAATGGTTCACATATTAGGCTACCACTGTAATGCTGGAATGAGTTTACCAATGCTCTGCACAAATATAACGGGGATACTGTTGGCCCAGTGATGTGTATGCCTTTTACAGAATGTATCTCATTAGCATGTTGTTAATGTCAGTAATTACTGATGATATGAAAGCAGAAGCATACATAGATAACTACCAGAACTGCTGGGAGAAGTATGTCCCTATTTTATTATGGATACTAGCATCTCAAAAGGATTTGATCTATATGAATCTACTGCGATAGGCAGAGATAACTGGATATGAGGATCACAAGCAACACAGTGACATTTGTGTCTTCATGAAAAGCTGTTCTTGGAGCATGGTCCAACACTTAGGGAAGGAGACTTGCCTTAGAAGCTGCAGGTTATCTTCTAACTATAGCTTGTGAGGTGGTGTGGATTGCATTTTATTTCCATTTACTAAAGCAGAGGTGTAACATTCCCTTCCCCCCGTACTTAAATCACTGTGGTTTGTAGGTCTCTAAAGAAGTGCCAGGTTATTTTCCTCCTTTGGATCTGCAATTTGAACTGGAGGGATGAGCGTACTTGTTCGCTCCTAGAATAGAGAAGGATGCAAACAGTAGGTATGCATTGACTTACTGTGGTAGAGCCAGGTTGACAGCAGAGATGCTGCACTCTTGGGACTGTCCCCAGGGTTTCAGAGTTGAGGGTCTGTCATGCACAGAAAGTCCAAGTATGCACAGACACAGCAGCTGCTAATAACCCCACTGTGCTGTCAAAAATCCTCCCTGCCACAAATATAGCAGCCAGCGAGTAAAATTCAGATCCCTCTTTTCCCCTGCGAAGGGAAGAGCAGATAGAGCAGCAGTCATAGACTCCCAGCCTTGCACTTTCTGTCCATATTACTAGCGATTTTCCAGGCTGCAGCTCAATCTCAAAGGGTCTACGTTGTGTTGTGCAAAAGCTAAGCATAGGATGTGTTTTGGCAAGCAGGACACAAGGGAACAGAGCCCTGCTCACATGAGCCCTGCCCCGGTTGTGCAGAGGGGAGCTTCGATAGCACGGACGTGCAGGCCATGATCGTCCCAGGGAGTGTACGCAGGTTGCCCTGCACTTGCAGGTACACATGATGGATGTTTGGTGAGCTTGGACATGACAACCGCACAGGCCTGCGCACGCTGGCTGTGTGGGCACATTCCGGCAGGCTGATGCAGTGTTGATACAAGATGTTTCCTTTCAGTTACACCAAGGGTGAACCAAGTGTAGCCAGAAAGCTCATGGTAAAGGTTTCTCGCCTGGAAGGGTTTGCCTCTAGTTCAAAGCTCTTGCAGCGTATACTTGGCCCGTGCTGGAAGGGAACAGCAAGCAGGTGCACCACAAGTGGGGGAAGTGAGTGGGGTATCAATTGTTTTCTTTCTTCTCCCCCAAAACTTTCTCTCTGACACGCATACACAGCATAGTCCTCTCTTTTACAGAAAACCCTCCCTCCGAGGAACCAAATCTAGCACAGACTCCACTGTTGTCATAAGATTCCTGCTTTCTCATCGCTGGCCCCAGCTCAGAGGTTGTCCACAGAGTTTCCAGCTCAGCAGCAGGTAGCACACCTATTTCAAGCACCCCTTCCACCCCATCGCTTGGGCAGCAGCACCTTGCCCTGCACATGATCCTCTCTGCTCCCATAAAGGGGACAAACACTCAGCCTTGTAATCCAGACTTGTGCAGAGACCTGCCCAGTGCCTGTCCCTATTTAACATCACGGCAAGTCAAGATTAAAATCTAGCTGTCCTGACTGCCAATCCAGTGCTCGGTTTGGCAGACTGCACTGCCTCATGAATGCTCGCCAGCTCCAGCCCTACTGCGTGATTTAGCTGCCCACTTTGCCTATGCAGGATCCTGGAAAATCTAGCTGGGTGCTCCCATGCAGCAAAGGCTTGGGACACAGAGGCAGGATGCGCTGCAAACAATTTCATAGCGGATACTCCCCTTAACTTCTTGTAGCAGCAGCACCGAGCCCAGCTTTCCAGGCTTTTCCCTTCTCCCTGCTCCTGTTCCAGCTGAGCCAATTTCTCTTTCCTCATCACTTCACCCGGCATAACTGGTGCTTTCTTAGCTACAGCCATTGCAAATTCCCTTTTTGCCCGCACTGCTAATAAGCCTCGAGCTGGCTCTGACTGGCAGTTTGCATTGGCAAACAGGTGCCAGGCACTGGGGTTGCCACATCAAATGAAAAAATATCATGCAACCAAAAATTCTTAGAAAAACCCAAACACGCAACTAATCTACAGAATAGGGTGCACAAGACATGGGCAACAAGATCAATTCAGGGCAGGGCAGGAGAGGGCAGGAAGGATGGACAAGGGAAGGGTGTTGTAAAAAAGAAGTATTTTATATGTAAAATTTCAGGGCAGGTTTTTTTTTTTTTTTTTAACAATTTGCATAAATTGGCAACCACAGATAATCCCCTGAAATGAACTAAATATACCTCTACTGGGGGCTTTCCAAGCGCAGTTTGCTTTTTGAAATTTATTGGTTTCAGCTTTGCATTTTTTTTCTACAATCTTTCTTTCTGTCTTTACCAGCTGAATTTGGCTGGTTTCTAAAATGCCTGATTTGGGAACAAAACTGAACATTCACCTGGGGATGGCTGACTACGGTACAAGTTTGAGTCAATGAAAATGTGACCTAATTTTAGATTTCGCTAGGAAAAGGGAACTAAGGCAGAAAAACAGCTGCTAAAATGACAGATGAAGACAAAATTGCTCTAATGCTTTTCATAAAAAGTCAGGTGAAACTACATTTAAATCTCTGTTGGCCCAAATTATTAGCTGGTTCAAACTGGCTGGGCTCCACTGGAGTCAAATCTGGCTCAGGTGCTCAGAAATGAAGATACTCCAAAGCCATAGCCACTTTTGGAAATTTTCTTCTAAATGATTTTCCAAAAGACATAGTGCATCGTTTGCTAAGTCCTTATGTATAAATATTTCTCTTGCCTCCATTCACACCTTTTTCCAATCACTTTTTCATTCTGTTTTGCAAGCTACTTAAGCGAAGAGCTCCTCTACATCCAACTATTGCTTTCCTTTAATAATCTTAGTTATGAGGCTAGTATTATTAAACTGATATATATCCCAGGAGCAGGCATGCTCAGATATAAAAGGGCTGGATACAGCATAAACTCAAGCAGTATCAACAGTCACACTTTTATTTTGCTTTAAACAGACAATTGGTCCAAGCTGTACCAAGAGTCCCTCTAAATAATCATATTTTTGCGTTAATAGGAAAGCTGTGTTTTGACCTTTGAAGCAGCACGCTTTCTTCTTCAGAAGGCTCATATGTATCATAACTGGATACATCTAAGCGTTGCTGAGATCCAGTGTTCAGATGATATCACTCTGAACTAATTAATTGTATTCAAAAGTCTGCCCAAGTCAGAGGAAAGGGAATGCTGTGGTTGCCAGTAATAGGAAAGCTATTAGGAAACACATCCCCTGGGTCAAATCCTCCAATGCTGAACTTGCAGTCAACCAAACTTCCCTTCAAGTCAGTGGAAGTACTTTTCTAAGTAAAGAATGAATAAGATATGAAGAAGGAGAGCGAGCCAGCAATGGAGGGAGACAGTTGTCTTGTGTTTAAACATGGGAGCAGGACCAGGAAATCCTGGACTCCCCTGTCCACTGAACCAGGGAATGACTGAATGAGTCTGGGAAGATGACTTAACTCCTTGTGCCTGTGGCCTCTGATTCATGGGCAACTAAAGCAGATGTCTGCGACGGGCTGACGTGCTGTCTCCCTGCAGCCATCTGCCCTGCTGCTGCAGTGCAGCAGATGAGGGTGTATGCTCCACAGCCTGACCTGCTAATACCAGCCTGTCTTTATCAGCAGTTTATGTGTGTATGGCCGACCGTAAGCTGAGCCACCTCCTTCTAAAGGGGCAAGGACTTCTGGCAATCGCAGACAGCGACACCAAACTGCCACCGCATGATTTGCTGCCCTTGTACGCCAGAGCCCTTATTCTTTCCTGCTGGGAATGGTTGCAATATCCCTCCACTTTAGGGGAAACTGGATGTGAAATCTAACAGATTAAGATTTGTGAAGTACTTTGAAATCCTAAAATAGCAAGGGTGAAGTACTGCCTTCGCTCTTTCTCTCACATGCACAAAATGGTACCTGTTTTTCATTTTATTTTGGGGATTTCCTGCAGCAAATTATGTAGTTATTTGCTCATTGGATTTGGTTTTCAGGTCCTTGATGTATGTTAAGCAGTTTCATTTTGATGTCACTGATGATGCTGTAGTTGCAGTATGACCAAGGAAGAAGATGGCTTAGCTCATGGTAGATCAAAATCGGATGAAACACAGCTATAAAATATATGAAATCAGAAAGCAGCGTAGAGAAGATACTGATCCTTTGTTGACATCCTCTAGGGCCAGGCCCACTGCTGATGCAAAGTGACATTGCCAGCTGAAACCCTTCTTCAGAGAAGAGCTTACAGAAATGGCCCTGTTGAATAACCAGCCTGATAAATGGCTTTAACCTTGATCCAAGCCTAAGTGTGATACCAGCTGACCATCAGCTGAGAATCAGACCTGCATCTACAGTGCTCCTTTAAAAGCTCCAGCTGCTGGTGACTCTCTTTAATTCATTATCATCATACCAAAAAAATGAGCCCCTTTATGATTCAGCAAAGAATAACATTGCTGGTCTGAGATCCTGGAAGCCTAGAAACCATCAGTTTTTTTTATTTTTACTCTGAAGGAATTTCCTTTTTTAATATTGCTGTGCTGTCTACTGCCAAAGCCAGGAAGTTGACTATCTATGGACAACAGTGACCAAAATTTGGTTTTCCTGGAATTTTCTCTTTTCCCTCCGCACACCCACACAATAGGCTTTTCAGGATGCCTGCAGTCTGTAATTTGCCTTTCTAGCCTGATAATGTGGCTTGCAGAAGCACCAGTTTTGCCAAGTCATCATCTGGAAGGAACACTTTCTTATGCAACAGGCTTCATCTTCCCCCCTCCGTGTCCTATGGCCCATGGTTGCCACCAAGGCCGGCTTCAGCCGAACCACCGTGCCAACACTGGGAAATGGGAGAAAGACCATGAAGTCTGGAATAGGGCCTGAAACTTTCAATTTCAAAAGGCACAGCCCAGAAAACAGAGGGATCAAGAACCCAGCGCTGTGGTTTCCCTTTGCCTGATTAAAGAAAATAGCTGCTGTCTATTTTTACTATAAATGTGGGACATGAGGTCCTTTGCTTTCCTTGTACAAAAGGGGGGATGCTGCTCACAATGAAAGAGTGAAGGAGTGGAGCACAAGAGGTCATCCCAGATTAAAACCAGCTGCCTGGTCCACAGAAATCTCTTCCATAGATTCTTCAATTTTTTTCTTTCAAGACAGGGACAGGATTGATCTCTTCCTTTTCCTATAGGTCATTATCACCATGCTGTCTGGTATTCCCAGTGCATTCACCACAACAAATCAATGATGATGCTATCATTAAGAATACGTAGCTAGAACATGTCTCCCCAGCCAATATTCTAGCTGATTAAAGAAAGACCAGGAGAGGGAAAGACATCTAACGGGCAATGAACTATATACCTTGCAGAAAATGAAAGCCATCTGTACAAGCGTAGAAAGAGGATTCTAGTGTGTGAAATCTACTGAGTGTGTTATATATGTGACCTTTGCGTCCACTGCCATGAGTAGTATTTTGAACTTCTAAACCTCTGATCAAAAAGATTTTTTCGTTTGCAAAAAAACACCACCTGAACACAGAGAACAAAGACTTCAGTCTTGTTTTGCTTGATTATTAACTATGTATGTTTGTTCTTGATTAAAAGACTGTGTTTTTAGATGACTGAAAATACTAAAAAGTACCAAACGTGTCGAAATGGCATACACAGAAGTAACTTATATGGCAGATGACTCAGTCGCTAACTCCTTTGGGTCTTTGTTCCTTAACTCAAAATGGATATACGTGTATATACTGAGGAGTACTCCAGCAGAACTCATCAGAGATGTTCCAGTTGCGTCCCCTTTATATGACACTGCATCCCCAAAGTCCTCAATTTCTACAAATTCCTCAATTTTTACAAATTCCATTTCTCCATTCCGTTCTGAACATGAATATTCTCCCCTACGATTCCAGACGGGGATTGCTGCTATGAGTTGAATTTCGGCTTATCTCAGTCTGAGTCCCTTTATCATTCCGCAGTACACCCAGAATGGTCTTTGCCCAGTAACACGGCACTATTAAATGGAATATACTGCCCTGAGCAAAGGAGTGTTACAGGAGTGTATGTACTACTGAGATGCTTCATTTCAGATGATAAGGCAGTCAAAACTTGCAGGGAATAATGGAAAGCAGCAGAGTGAGAGAAGTAGATAATCTAGAAGGTATTTCTCACCTTGAACATTTATGATTGTAATTAATCATTTGCTTCCACTGCTGCTGCAATTGCCATAGTACAGCACCATCCCAGTGACGGATGGTCAGAGGGTTATATGGGCCAGTCACCTCATTCAGACACATTCCTTTTCACAACCTGTATGAACTTTCGTAAAAACAGACCTCCTGAGCTAAAGTTTCCTAGTATGTTTTCAATTCAATGGGGAATTTTTAAATGTGCAAACTTGAAGGCGATCCATTATCCTGGTCTTCCAATTATAGAATCTGTTGTACATTTTATAGACTGTTTTCTGGCTCTTCCTGGTCTTCTGCTGATAAAAAGCAACTGTAAGTCTTCACATCTGACACACAAGCAATCCAGAAAGTAGGAGTGATTCCATGCTCTGCTTGGAAAATAAAATATTTTGAAAAGAAGACATTAGGAAGTTTGGGGGCATGTAAGAAGTACCCTCAAGGATATTCAAAGGAGACAAGTCTGACTGAACTGAGTTGCCTAGGAAAGTCAGAACATCCCAATTTCTGTAGCCAGTAACACAAGAGAGAGCCATGCGGCCGGAATTATATTCAGTTGCCTCTAATCTCCATACCCAAAAGCAATTAGAGCAAGTAGACGTGGGCTCAGGTACCAGTCCAGAGCAAATCCTAAGCATGTACTTCTGGACCTGCAGGGAGCCACCTCAGTCCCACTGGCACCACTCTCCTTACCTGGCATCACAGAGCCAATTCTTAGTTATCGTGTCCATTAGAGCAGTACCTAGCGTTCCCATTTGAGATGCCTACTATGCTGTGGAAGTCACAGTACAAAGTTATTTGAAAGTCTGTGTTTTCCCTGAAAAATAGGAAGCGTAAACAGCTGCTCAGTACACAATTTGAAAAGGCTAGTATTTCCAAACTATTGTTAATTATTTGAAAAAGCAGCAATGCCTGACAACCCTTATCTCTGCAGACACTGAGGTTGCTATCTTCTGTGGAGCCGCACCAGTGACAGCACGAGGGTAACTTCTGGAAGCAAGCAGGCTCAGTAGGGACCTGCTTGGGGTATGCACACAGCAGATTATGTTCATAGCCTTGAAGGATTCTGGACATAAAACAAAACAAAACAAACTATAGAACTAAATAATGAAGTTGTAAAGAAGAGGTAGATGAAGATGGAAACCTTCCAGTCAGTTCCAGGACTGTCCCGTTCGGACGGGGTGGCCGTGCCCTGGGCACACAGCTGGCTCTTCTGACAGCTCGGCACCGCCTTAGGCACATGGGAGCGCCCTGAGAATAAAGGGGGTGAAAGAAGGGGTCGATGGGGGATTGCTGAGAGACGGGGCGATACCGGGGGGGGGCGGCCGGAGCCAGCCCCCCCGCGCCGCTTCCTCCACCATGGCAGCGCCCCCCCCCCCCGGCCGCCCCCACGTGCTGGCGGCGCGCCGGCGCGCCGGCTCGGGGGCGGGGCGGCCGCCCGCGTCCGGCAAGGGCGCTCCAGGGCGGCGCGCGGATTGGCGGGAGGCGGCGCGGGCCCCGCCCCCTCGGAGCGCGGCGCTGCAGTGCGGGCGGCGGGTCCCGCCCCTTCGGAGCGCGGCGACTTCCCGGCGCCCCGCAGCCGCGCAGCCGAGCCGGCGGGCGGGCTGGCTGGCTGGCTCCGCGCTGCCCGCCGCCTCGCCTCCGGCCCCGCTCCCCCGCCCCCGCCGCGGGCTCCGGGCCCATGGAGCTGCTCTGCGTGGAAGGGATCCCCCGTGTGCCCAGGGCCGAGCGGGACCCGCAGCTCCTGGGGGACCGGCGGGTGCTGCAGAACCTGCTGAGCCAGGAGGAGCGTTACAGTCCCCACGCTTCCTACTTCCACTGCGTGCAGAAGGAGATCAAGCCCCACATGCGGAAGATGCTGGCTTTTTGGATGCTCGAGGTACGGCACCCTCCCCCCCCACCCCAGCCGGGTCCCGGCTTCTTTCTCCTCTCCCGCCTCAAAATCTAGCTCTGTGTCCGGCCACCGGCTCTTTTTCTTGCCCTTTCGTCCCTGCTGCTAGTGTGAGCTATGCTGCTCCGGCAGGAGAGAGCTGGTGGCGGCGTGCTGTAAAGGAAGGGAGGGGTGACCGTCCCACGTTCACTTGGGGGGGAGGGAGCTTTCAGTGGGGTTACTTCATACAGGGGGCAAGGGACAATCCAGGGAAGAGGTCTTGGCGGCAGGAGAGCCTCTGGGATGCGTGTGTGCCGGAGGTCAGGGCTGTGGGATTTGGGGGGGGGGGGTCCTGGAGGTGGCTGCGGGGAGGCAATCTGCAGTGGGGTCTTGCTGATGCGAGGGTTGGTTGGGCCAGAAGATGTGATTCCCCCTGTGGGAGGAGCAGCCCCCCTTTAGCCCAGCAGCCTGTGTTCACCCCCCCTCCCCCCCCCAGCAATGTGCTGCCACACCATTGTTGGCTCCTCTGTTCCCACCCTGCTCTCCAAAATTTCTGGCTAGAGCGCTCTGCTGTGCACCAGAGAGTCCAGAGACTTGAGTTTCCTGAATGGGGCTGGGAGCGCTTGCTTAAAGGGGGAAAATAACATCGCTACCATTTACTTCCCTAAGTTAAAAATGAATGCAGCTCTCTGTGGGAAACAGCCCAGTGGGGGAAATCTCATGGGCCTCTTTCTGAAACGGTCAGGGTGAGCGGTCTCAATAGAAAAAAGAAATAACAGATCCTGCAGAGGACAAATGATGTTCCAATTGAGCCTGGCTCCTGCTCTCCACCCCAGCAGCTGTCGCAAGCTGCCTGATCTGTCAAAAGAAGTAATAGAGCAACTTGCTTTTTTTAAAGGTTTTTCCCTCTTATCGTTGGTCTCTTTCTGCAGTTCGCTTTCTGAGGAGGTTAGTTAGATAAGTGTTGCTTTAGAGCCTGTTCCTTGTGAAGCTCTAAAGGCAGTCTAAAAGTGAATGATACTAAGCAGTTGTCATGATTGGGCACAAAGCAAAATTGGAGGCTTGTGCTATTTAGTCGCAGCTCTGGGGCCGTATGTTTGACCCGTTAAAATCAGGCCAAATTCACCTTGAACTGTAAGACACTAGAACTTGCACCTGAAATTGACTTGTCTTTCTCTTTAAAAACTGTGGAAGAAAGGAAAATGCACAAAACAACTGCCTTGCCCTGAGGGGTTTGTTCTCTTTTTAGAAAAAGTCTCTGTCCTAGGGTTTACAGCAGTCTGTGTAAGGGAAAGGCAGAGTAACTGTTTG
Source organism: Struthio camelus (assembly GCF_040807025.1). Classification (NCBI taxonomy): domain Eukaryota; kingdom Metazoa; phylum Chordata; class Aves; order Struthioniformes; family Struthionidae; genus Struthio; species Struthio camelus. The sequence goes on along the minus strand of NC_090965.1, from coordinate 6,407,648 downwards.
AAAGAGAATGGTGCTGTTTGCTGCTGTATGAGGAGAAACTCCAATATTTTTATGGTTGCATTGAAAGAAGGAAGTAAATATGACCAGGGCTTTGATACTGGTTGAGAGATTAGAACAGGGGACTGAAATGGAGAACTCCTGGATTCTGTTTATGGCTGTGGTACAGGTGTGGTTGAGAAAGAGGAGGGGGAAGAAAGACTTCTGGGCTCAGCCACGGACTCTGCCATTGATTCTTCTTGTGTCTCTGGGCCACTTGAGGTGGAATTGTCAGAAGTGACTATGGCTCCTGCATGATTAGGTCTCCAGCTGGAGACATGCTGGAAATGATAATTTTCCTTAGAGGTCCTGAGTGCCCACAGAGCAGAAAATGCACAGCTTTGCTGGTTGTCTACCTGTAGACATCCCCAACAGGGGAAAATAAAAACAGGGGCAAGTAAAAGCAATTTTGGTCTTAGCTTGTCTGTGTGTTCTAACTGCATACCACTCTTGCAGCTTTCCACAGGAAAACAAAGTCTTAAGACACTGGTCAAATTTTCTTCTAGTGTAATTCTGTTCAAGTCTAAGATTTGCACCTGCAGCTGGTTTACACCTTAGCATGGAGGTGATACATCAAAGCCCTTCAGAAATGTGTGAAACACCATCATGACCAGAAGCTTTGAAGTTGTGGTGCAGGCAGGATCCGGGGCGCCGATTAAAACTTCCTCTTTTGTTATTGGATTTTGTCAGGTGTGTGAGGAGCAGAAGTGCGAAGAAGAGGTCTTCCCCTTGGCCATGAATTATGTGGATCGCTACCTGTCTTCAGTGCCCATGCGAAAAAGTCACTTGCAGCTTCTGGGAGCTGTCTGCATGCTCCTGGCTTCCAAGCTGCGTGAGACCATGCCCCTGACAGTGGAGAAACTCTGCATTTACACAGACAACTCCATCACACCTCAGCAGCTCCTGGTAACCACCCCTGTCTCAGAGCCCTCCGTCCCCTCCCCAGCTCTTATCTTCTACATGCTGCTACTTGGCAACGTACCTGTGTTTGTATCTCCTCTGTTTCCTTTCTCTTGTTTCTCCAAACGCCTTCCACCATGTTCCCCAACCAACCTTGCTTCCTTCCCGGTGGATGTTGCTGCCTGTCATTGGAGACCACCTCATCCTGCGCAGGCCCTCGCTCCCTGGGCTGGGAAGCAGCAGCGTCGCCTCCAAGTTAGCGAGAGAGTTCCCTGCGCCTTTTAAGTGCCCGTTCCCAGCACGGAGCTGCCACGCTGGGCTCGCTCCCATGCGCTGGTTCGCTCTCGAGTGACAGCTCAGGAGAACAAAGGCCCCTGTCTGCACAGCCGGCCGAGCACGCGGCAGGGGGCTGGGGCTGCCGGCCAGCGCCTCTGCCTTGCCCCCGCTGCCGAGGACTCTGTTTCTAGGCATGACGTGGGAGTTGCGTTTCCACATCAGCAGGAAAACGAAGCATTAAGTGGAGAGTAACCAGCAAAATGGGTGGGAGCTTTTGTGACACAGAATTCAACTAACCAGGTTATGCTATTCAAGGCTGACAGTGCTGCCAAGGTGATGGGGCCTGTAGAAACAGCCTGGAAGTACCTGAGAATTTGCTGCTGCCCAGGTCTTGCTACGCGGCTTTGAATTAAACCAGGGCCACTTGCCCAGTTGGACACTGAAGCAGCAGCAGCTGCGTAAGCTTTGAAAGGCAAAGCTTTTTTTTCCTGGTGTCCTATAAAGCCATTCAAAGCAAAGAAAAGATCCAAACCTCTGAGTTCAACACTGCCAATGGGGGAGGAAATTGGAGAACCCCTTTTCTTGGGGGCCTTCTGAGCTGTTAGATCACAGAGCCGTCAGGAGGAAACAGTCACCTCACTTCAAGTAACAAACATCCCTGGAGACAGTTTGTCTATTAGAATTTCTCAGGGTTAGTCATCACCTTATTAAATAAATATATATATATTTTTTTGAGCTGGGGGTGGGTGAGAAGATCTGAATGTGATTTGTCCCCAGGGTGGGGAATGAACCCACAAAACTTTCAGGTGTGAATCGGAAGGCCGTTCTGGTAACGGGGGAGCTCTAGTATGAGCATGGTTTTTCCAAGTGCCAGTAGAGGCTGGGGAAAATCCCCTCACCTCCGTACTGCTTTCCCTGTAGTTATTTGTAGGTAGCTCTTGTTTTAGTAGCACTCATGGAAAAAGTAGATGGATTATTACCACTGGAAAATGGCCAGGGAAAGGAATCCACAGGAAATAGGTGCTTGTAGCTTCCCTAGATCCTGAGGTGCGGTCTTGCTGCAGGACCCTCCTGCTGGAGGCTGGCACAAACTCTGCGTGCAGAGGTTTTGTCCCTCTTTCAGTAAAACCCTATCCTTGAGAGCACCTTCTTATCCACTAATACATTATGCATGAGATAATGAGTCACATTTGGTGGGAGAGAAGAAAAAAATGGGGGGACTCGGTTAACATTCACAGCTCTCCTGGGCCAGCAAAAGTTGGAGATGTTGCAGAGGCAACAAGCTGAGTGGAAGGTACTTACCAATCTCTTTGCAGGCAAATGGGCTGCATTTCAAAGGTGAGGGCAGGACTCTACGTGCCCTCCTGGGGAGTGAACCTGATCAAAATGCATGCTGTGGGCCAGTGTCAGCTTTCTGTCCTTGCAGAGTGATCGATAAGCTGTGCTATCCAACGGGAACATGGGTTGCAATAGGGTGAACTTGCTCCCATGCTTCACCTCTGTCTCCCTCTCTGATCCAGGCTTAAAAAGGAATCCTGCTGTGATGATCCTTGCAGTCACTTGCTTTTCTGGGTGCAAATTAGTGGACTTCACTGCAAATTCAAGTGGTTTCTGCAGGCTGGGTCTTTCACCGTGAGAAATCAGACTTGGTAGGCATGTTGTGTGCATTTTTTGATGGATCTTGGACTGGCTCAGTTGTACTTCATTCTGATTTATTTGTTGGGGCTTGGGAGGGGGGAGAGAAGGGCTCTTTTTTTTTTTTTTTCCATTGAATTTTAAGCTTTTTTGCAACAGGCTTCTTCCAAAGGAGAGCAGTTAGAGATTTGCAGGTGGGTAGCTGGCAGAGCGTATTTTCTTAGGCTGAAAGAAGCGCCATCCCAAGGGCTTTTCTTCACTCTTGCACTGAAATACTAATGCTGCCTCACTTTGAGTCTCCTTATGAACAGGAAGCTCTGGCTAAGCAGCACCACACCATTCATCATTCCTCTTCCCTTCTGCTAACATTAGAGTGGATATGAAGGAATAAAACGCTGTCTGCCACCAGTTGCTCTTTCGTGATTGTGCGGGTCTCCAGTACTGGAGTTCTCCTTTCTCTATTACCACCCACCCCCAATCCTTGCTGGCTCTTGGGATACTCTCAGTGCAACGTGAAGCAAAGCCAGAGAGTTAGCACGCATCTCTTCCATCCTTGTACTTCAGAATAATGCAGTTGAGGTGGGCAAGAATGACTTCATTTTGGGGGCCAAAAGCCCTTTCTTGGGATAGCCAAAGATGGCTCTTTCAGCAAATAAGATCCTCTTTCCCAAGGCAATGGTCAAAAGCAGTCAGCATCCTGTTAGCTTGAAGCTGTGGAGAGATTGGTAACTGGGGCTAGCCAAATGACAGCAGAAGGCATACTGGACCAGGCACAGCCCTAAATGAGACATGAAGTGGAGGAGGTCTGAGGAGGACCAGCAAACACCTGGGAAAGAGATGCTCTGTAGCCTGTGATCTGGAGGTGGCATTTCCCAGCCCACCACGAGGCTTGCTTTGGATGCTTAGCTTTGGAGCAGGTCCCACCCTGCTGTCCCTTTGCTGCTCGGTGTAAAGAGGGAGCAGAGGTGACATCTGAAGATACTTGAAAGGTTTGTCTTCGCTTTGGGTTCCAACAAGAGTTAATGCCCTGATTACAAAACCAGGGTGAGCTGCTGTTTTTCTCCTCTGTGCTAATCGTGGTAATGTTACTTCTCTTCTTTCACAATCTTGCAGTGGAAGAGGGTGGGGAGGGGAAGGGGAGCTTCTTCATTAAGGTTTGGACAATGGTACATCCTGGCCTCTTCTCGTGGATCGGTGCCATTTCAGCTTCCAGCTTGTCCTCCCAGGCCTTTTAGAGGAAGCTGGCTCACTTTCCCAGCAGGTTTGCTTCCTTCTCTTGAAGGGATGCTTGGCACCAGCTCAGCAGTCTAGAAAGGGCACATTTAAAACAAAATCTTGATGAAGTTATTCTAGGGAGAAGGAAATGATGCAACAAGGGACTTGTCCATTTGGAGGAAGTTGGATTTCCGTCGAGGGTGTTATCTAACATACCTTTCCTTTCTTCATAGAGGCTTTTCTGGCCTGCGCAAGAGGGTGTTCAGCTGCTTGAGGACTGAGGGTTGGGGAAAGCAGTTGTTGTAGGTCACCTTCATCTCTGGCTTGTTGGCAACTACTTGGTTTATCCCTAATACTTTGTCTTACCTCTGAGATTTTTGACTTTGAGAGGTCGGTTTTGCAAACTGCTAGGTATTTCCTAACTAAGACCTGAAGCAGGATCAGGCCGCTAGGCAGATAATGGAGGGAGCAGTAGTGAAAGCAGGTGGTGAGGAGTGAAAATAAGAGACAGGGATAACAACTGAGTTAGGGAACAGGGATATTCACTTGGAGTAGAGCGGTGACTTCACAGGTAGGTGCGCTGCGTGTGTTTTGGCTTCTGCTTGTTGCAGAGGTGGCACAGTTATGGCCGTTTGCACGTGTGATGTTGGCATCTTTACACTCGACATCCAGCCTTGAACTCTGGTCAGAGGATGGAAAAAACTGTTTACCCCAAGTTTCTTCTCTGCAGAAGGACTTTCATGGCTGCTCATTTCTGTAGCTGTCTCTCAGCTGCTGGGTGGGGTGGGTGGCCAACAGCAACGGCGGCAACGCTTTCCACCCTCCTTTTGAGTCAGCTCACGAGCCCAACAGAGTGCAGCCTGCTCCCGCTTCGCTGGTGTCTCATCAAGTCTGAGATAATGTAAAATGGCAGCTTATCAACTCGAGTGACAAAATCAAGCACAACTTCCTTTTCTCCTGCAGACACAGGGCTGCTGTGGGGAGGGAGCTGGGTTCTCTGCTCCCTGGGCAGCCTTGACAGATACATTTACGCAGCCCCCTTGTAGGCATGGTGGATGTGTGGGTGAAGGCAGAACTTAATTTACAGAGCGACTGTCGCTACACAGCAAGGAGAAAAGCCAGTGTGTCTGTCACATCCCAGTCTGAGTTTGTGGAGCTACAAATTGAGTAAAACCATTTCTGCTTGTGACTGTGCTGTCAGAATGAGAGGGGGCAGAGACAGCAACCAGGGCAAGAAGGCTATTTTATCAAAAGAGGTCTGTGCTCTGAGATCACCTTGTAAGAGCAGGGGGAGTAATGAGGAATGGTGGTTGCTGCTTTTATATTATTAGTTTATTTTGTAAGGCATGCAGCATGCAGCTGGGAGAGATCAAGGGAACAAGCTTGCAGTTGGAAAGCTCAGCTAGGGTATGGTTTCTACCCCTAGGGACCCTGGCCTGGCATGGGGAGCTCTGCACTAGGTGATCTCCCAGAAAAGGGACCCGATGGGATTCTTGTTGGGCAGCGTTGCCAGTTTGAAGCCCTTCCAACAGGAAGGTGGGCTCTGCAGGCTGAAGAAACAAAGGAGTATTTTCCACTTTTTCCCCCTCTCTTTCATTAGCCAGGCAGAGACTGATTCAATTAGATGCAAATCAAAATGCCAGGAAAAGGATGTTTGCTATATGGAGCGGTGCTGCTGTCGCAAACCTGCTTGCCTATCTCTTGCAGCCTTTTGTTCTGCTTCTTCCACAGATAAAGTGATTCAGAGATTCTGACATGCTGCGCGGAGAGCGGCAAGTCCCAGGGGTGAGCAGGAGAAAAGCGAGGAGCAGGGCTGTTTGGCAGGAGGAGACTTCCCTGAGCGAAACCCTGTGAGCTGGTGACGCTCCTCAGCTCCTGTCGCCTTCAGCAAGCATCTCTAGTGCTGGCTGAGTCTCGGGATCAGGCCTGTCATGATGACATTTTTCAAGAATGTGGTGAACCTCTGTAGTAGCTGGAAAAAACGCACGTCTGTGCGTTGCAAATGGATGGGCTGTGGTTGCGGATCGGTGCTGGGGTAGCACGAGCGAGCATGTCCCAGGTGATGTCCCACAGCTGGTCGTCATCTGACAAAACAGGTCCCAATGGGGACTGGTTCTGCTGCACTGATGGATCCAGCGTGGATGCTATGTGCCTCTGGTGATGCCTGGGAGCTGGCTCGCAGTTCTGGGAGGAAACGTGAAGAACAAGAGCCCAGATGATGCTGGGCTGGTGTCCCCTCTGTGCTCAGGAGCTCCCCTCTCAGGTGTAGCAATCCATGCAGAGATCACTGCTCATGAAGCAAGTCCAAAGTCCTTATTGTAATCTTGTCCTCGGGGTCTGCAAAAGGGCCGTGCTCCCAGCTCATGTGAGAGAGGACGGGCTCTGGCTGCCCCAGCCTCTCGCCCCCAGGGCAGTGACCACCAAAGGTGCCAGCGGGCACTTGTGCCCCTGTTCCCAGGAAGCTGGGCTGGCACGTGGGCGAGCAGCCAGCTTTCCTGGCAAGGCTGCTGGTTGCCTTGATGGGTTTCAGCTTAGTGACAGGTAGGGACAAAGTACAGAGCTCTCCACCTCCGATGGGTCTTTCGTTGTGTCACCTTACTGTGTTGCCTGAGTTTAAGCAATGGCTAACGCTGTCTTTTTTTCCTCTTCTTATCCATGCCTCATCTCCTTTTCTTCCCCTCTATTCCAATCGCCCTGTTGTATCAGGCTCCCTAAATGACCTGTGCCATGACCCTAAGGCTCTAGAATTTATTGCTAGATTTCTTTTTGCTTTTTACCCTGTGAATCTGGCTTAAAAATATAGAAAGACTAGGAGGAGAGAAAGCAGGCTCGCCATCCATATGGGAGACTAGCAACTGTGTTCGAGTAAAATACCACTTACTGGTTGGAAAAGTACAGGCTGTGAAGTGGCAAGCAGCGCATTTGGCATAGTGGGGGATTTGGAACAGGTTGAGCAATGCTGTTCATTTAAGCAACTCAAAACTGGTATTGTTGTGTAAGGGGAAAGAATGAGTTTAAAAAAAAAAGAGAGAGAGAAAATGGAGACCTGCCCTTATGAAAAATCAATCTCACTTCTTCAAATCTGTCTGTTTTAGCACCCCTTCAGCACTTCTGTGGGCAAGACTGACCTTGTAATTTTAGGCTACTTGAAAAAAGAAAGATATCCTGCTGGGTAGGACTAGCCTTGAAATGGAGGGATCTGATTAAAAATCCCAGGTCAGCTTCATCCTTCCAAAGCCGTAGCTGAGCGATGCTCAGCCCCTGCAGCGTGTTTTCCTTTCCCTGTGTGTTTGCAAGGCAGGGACGTGTCGCCCCATACCAGCAGGGAGGTGGGACATGAAGGTGTCCTCTGTGGCGTCGGTGGCACGGCTGGTGCCAAGACCAGCTTTACTGCTTGTCCAGAGAATGAGGCTAGAGAAGCTGAGGGCCGTGGCCCCAGGCACAGGAGTCGGAGATCTTGAGCATGGCTTGGGACATGGGGGAATTGGGACCGGCCGAGCAGCTCGAGTGCTGGATGTGGGCTGCCTGTGACGTTCCTGCTTGGATGGGAAGGGAAATGATCCTGGGAACGTGCAGTTGTCTGCCTGTCCTGAGACTGCTCTGTCAGTGACAGTCATGCCCAGACGTAACATCAAAGCAACCTAGCCCAATGAGACCGGCCAGCCTGTGGCCTCTTAAGTGAGTTTGCTTCAAACCCTTATCCTAGGTCAGTCACTTATGCCTTGAAATTCATGGTGGAGTGGGGGACTGAATGCAGAGGTCCCAAATCCTTGCAGTAAAGCTCTAATCGTGGGCCTATCCTTTCTTATGCTTTCCCTGACGAGTGTTTTGCTGCAGGCCTGTGCAAACTGCTGCAGAACTTCCTGGGTTCTGGGTGGTGACTCTGCCAAATGCTTGCCCTTGACTGCTCTGTGCTTAGGTTTCCTTGCTGGATTTGGGACTGATGCCCAGAGTTCAAAGAGCCTGAGCAGATGAGAGGAGTGGCCCTATCTGACATCAGTGGGGGCGCTTGGGCCTTGCTGCCATCTGTTCCCCAGCTTGCAGATTGTGCAGCGCCCAGCTAGGGGAAGGCACTACAGAAATATCTCTGTTAGATGCGTAGGCAGAACAGCACAATGTGGGACAGAGACATTGGCAGCCACCTGGCACCTGTCTCGGGAACACCAGTGAGCCATTGCTTGTTGGTCGCCAGGAGAGGTGGATGTGAACGTGGCTCTTCTCCCTTTCTGAGAGACTGCTGGGGATGCTTTTCTGAGCTTGGCTGGAAGCTCTCTTGGCAGAGAAGAGGTGTGATGGGTGGGAGGTGCTCTGCCAATATGCCAGCCTGGGGCTAGAAGGTGCTGTCCTCTGAGGGCTGTGCGCCTGGTGTTTGCTATCTGTTGGGCTAAATACCTCCTTGCTCAGCGCCTAGTCACAGCCCCGAGCTCGTTGGGGGTCCCAGATGTCATCGCTGATGACGCACAGGAGCTTGGGCTGTTTGGACGCAGCCCTAAAAGCTCGGTTATGTTCCCCCCACCTTCTCTTGGTTTAACTTCTTCTGCAAAGGGGCTGGCTGGAGAGCAGGTGCTGCCTCCTGCGTTTTACTAGCCACGGAGCCACTGTAGGAGGCAGTCCCTGTGCTGAGCAGCTCAGAGTGGCACATACAGAGGTGAGCTGCTGTATTCCCTTTGCCGCGATGATTAGAGGAGCACGTCTCTGTTAGCTCCAAGCTGTATCGCTCCTGGGAGCGTGGACCTGCTGCAGCCATCTGCCTCTCCTTTTCAGGAGTGGAGAAGGAGTATGGGGACAGTATGCCTGCTGCTACTTGCTCTGTTTTTTCCTGTGGGCTGTTGCAGCAGCCTTGCAAAGCAGAGAGTATTGAAGGCTAATCCGACTGCACCTTGGAAAGGAGAAACTAGATTTATTGCTTCCTCTTTTGATCTTTACTCCAAGCTTTGCAACAGCTCAAGGTTGGATTTGTGCCAGTCACAGAGCAGGGACATTCCCTCTTTTCCTTCTGCCCCGTCTCATGGATTGCACTGTTTTACTGACCCAGATAAGCTTTGTGCTTATCTGCTCTTGGATCCCGTGAGCGTTTCTGGCTGGTCTAGGCCAGCTGAGTAACATGCTGTCTTTCTCTCTCTCTGACTGTACAGGACTGGGAGGTTCTAGTCCTGGGGAAACTAAAGTGGGACCTAGTGTCGGTGATAGCAAATGATTTCTTGGCTCACATCCTCCATCACCTCCCACTGCCAAAGGACAAGATGGAGCTGGTGAAGAAACACGCACAGACCTTTATTGCCTTGTGTGCCACAGGTATGTGCCTCTTTCTGCTGGAATCGTCCTGCCAGGATGCTGGGAAGTGAGCTGGTGACTGCAGGCATGGGAGCCTGGGCTTGAGTCAGGCTTGCTTGGCAACCTTGGGCCAGTCTTCAGTAATCTGGCTTTTTGGGGAGCTGAATGCTTGCCTTCATTTAAATTGGAGCTCATTGCTGCTCAGTTACTCGTTTTCTGTCTCTGACAAAATGGGATGATGAGGCTAGTGGCTCTTCATTGGTGCCCAGGAGATGCCAGAAAGAGCAGCCATGTCACCACTCTTGCTCTGCAGGCTGTGACTGCGGAGCAGGAGGTCATATGTTGTGAGGGCATCTAGGGTAAAGACAGGATTGAATCTGAGCTTTTATCAGCCCCACTCTAAGTCACTAGAGCAACATCATCTTCAGGACCTCTTTTGGTGAGAAAAGCCCAGAGAAGTAGCTTAATGGAGCTTGCTACTCTATACTTGGCCTGTGTTTCCCGTTGCTTCACTCCATTTCTGCCCGCTCTGCTGGAGAGACCCTCTGTCTAGCTCTCACTAGTTTTCCAGGGAAATCACAGTCCCAAGAAGTTATAGTCCACACACGTCTTTGCTAACAGCTTGTTATTTTTGCCCCTTCTGTTCCTGTCCTGCCTCTAGATTACACTTTCGCTATATACCCGCCGTCCATGATTGCAACAGGCAGTATTGGAGCAGCGATGCACGGCCTGACGGTCTCTGTTAATGATTTCACCGGAGAGGCGATCACCGAGCTGCTGGCCAGCATTACTGGCACGGAGGTGGTGAGTGTTCATTGGGGAACAGCAAAGCGAGTCCAGTACTGGACTCCAGTGGAAGCCTTTCCTCTTTCTGCAGCTTGCCCCACTTCAGGAAGGGGAGGAGGGAAGTTGTTTGTAAGGATGCTGACTTGGCTTTGAATGGCGTGCCCAGAGATTAGTGAGCGTCTCTAAACGTGGTGATGGTATCCTGGGATGAAAACCTTGGTCAGGCCTGTTGGCTCCTTGCCTCTGAACAGAGCACAGCAGCCATGAAGGGAAAGCAGAGCAGGAGCCGCTGGGGTGCGTTACGTAGTCTGTCGTAACCTAGCGAGGGGCAGCAGCAGCAAGTTAGGTAGGGGAGAGTTGGAGGGGCTGCGCCTGTGAGCAGGGGGAGGGTGGATCCGTGTGCTTGTTGCCAAGAGTGGCAATGCAGGTTGAATTCTCCCTGGATTATTCTGCCATGCTCTCAGCTGGACCTGGGGACTGTGGCTCTTCCCTAGTTGGCAGTAACTGGCTGAGGTTGCTGCGAGAGGGTATTTCAAAGCCCTCTCTCTTCTGCTTCTCTGTGCCACACTGTCCAGCCTGTAGTGAGCATCTGGTGGCTGCGTGCTGTAGTCAGCTCCCCGGCCGCCGAGCTGTGCGACAGCCCTGACTGCTGTCTGCACAGAGCCGGGAGAGCTCGGGAGGCCTTTGAAAAGAAGCACAAAGGGAAGCGTCTGTTGCCTGAGCAGACAGGTGTTAGCAGGATCGGGTTGACAGGGTGGGATGGGGCAGAAGGAGAAGCTGGGCTCAGCATCTGCTAATCTCAGATGGTGTCTGGTTACAGGTGCCCAGACTTGGGTGGGAACAGGGCTGGGGGCCAAGGCGATCCAGGATGCTGATAACGGGGGCTTTGCTGGGGATGTGGGATGACAAGGAGGGTCTGCTTGGCCCTCTTCTGCCCTTTGGCTAGGGAAAGGGGACCCAGTCAGACTCCCAGTCTTCAGGTTGCTCCTGCTGTAGAGAAATCGGGAGCCTTTATTCTGCCAAGGCCCCTTTTGATCTTTTCTCATGCCTGAGCGCTGATGCCGGCAGCCAGGCGTGGGGTTAGTTACAGTCCCATGACAGCAGTGTCAGGAATTGGAAGAGACGCGTCTGTGCTACGGCAGGGGGAGACTGGGTCCTGGCATTGTCTGGGCAGAGAGGGGATGAGGCAGGAGGGTGTCCTATTTTATTGTATGACTCTCTCTTTTTTGTTTGTCTGAGCCTTTTTAAAGAGAGAATCGCCGCAGCCAGCTGCTCTCAGGCTGCTGCGGTGAATGGGGCAGGGGATGAAACCTACCCGGGGAGCAGAGCGTGTCGGAGCTGGCAGAGGACAGGTGGGAAGCAGGGAGGGGAGCTGAAACCAGGCCCCTGCTGTCCTCCAGCTCTTCCCTCCCTCCCTCCTCTTCCTCCAGCCCTGCTGCTCTTCAGCCCTTCCCTGCGCCAGCCGAAAGAGGGCGTCCTTCCTGCTCTGCAGCCCGCCCCTGTGCAAGGTGCTGTACAACAGCCCCTGCCCCTGGCAGGGCCAAGGCGGCTCCTTGGATGGAAGGAAGCCTTGGGGAAGCGTCCGTGGGAGCAGCGCTGCCTGGGGAAGCACCTGGCTTCAGCCTCCCGCATTTGACTGTGGTGTTAACTCTCTGCCCGAACTGGCCTTGTGGTTTCCCCTGGTGTGACTCAGTTTCCCCTTTGGTTCAGCAACGAGTGACCCCTTTCCTACAGCTGTTGAGGCTCCACCTGGGAATACCAAAGGCGCAGTGAGCCCGTAGGGCCGGAGGGAGACAGCTGGGCAGGGGTGCGCTGGGCTGGCCAGGCGCTCCCAGCCCTGGGCCGGCAGGAGCTGAGCCACCCAACTGGGGCTGCTTGACTGCTGGTTGTGCCAGTTTCACGCATGACTTGGGACTGCTCTGGCGCGCTCTGGACCAGTTCTTGCTCCTTCGTGGAGAGGTCCAGGCCCCGCTGGCTTCCCAGCGTGTCTTGGAGAGCCCCAAGGCACAGCTGCTCTGCAGAATAGGTGATGCCCCAACAAGCCCCGAGGCAGGCAGAGGAGCCTGGCTCCATGCGGGCAAGCCAGCTTTTAACATCTCTGTTGAAATGGCCTACAGAGAGCCTGGTTGCGGCTCTTCAGACACGTGCCTGTCTTGGCTGCTATTGGGGTCAGCGCAGAGAGGCCGTGACGCGGTGGCAGTTCCTGTTAGATTGCACCGAACCAGCAATCTGGGTGCAGATTGGGCGCAGTGACCCCAGGAATCCTCTCCTCCCCGCGGCCTTGGCTCCCGCGCTGTCCCCTGCGCCCCTCGCTGCAGCGAGCCCTGGGCCGGCTGTTGCGCGAGGCCCTGCAGCGAGCTCGCTGCGGGTAAAAGGGTTAGAGACTCTGCTTACTGGAAATGGCTCCGGGAAGGGGAGGTGGGCGTTGCTATTTTTGCTTGCCACATCCTCTGTCAGTTTCTAAGAACCGGTGGTGGATTCCTGGTAAGAGATTTCAATGTGTGACAGCATCCAGCGAGCAGACGCGGCCCCGCAGCGTCCGGCTCGGGTCCAGCCTTGAGGAGCAAAATGCCACCTTTCCCCCTCGGCGAAACCCCAGCCGCAGCAGCGAGAGGCCTCCCGCAGCTCTCGATGCGTCACAGCTCTCTAGTGTCGGGTTGGAGGAGTTTCCTCATCTGTTTATAGCTTGGGGTGGGGGGGGGGGTGTCTTTATTATAAGCAGTAGGCCACCGCTCTCAGTCCTCTGCGTCTTCCTGTTTGTGGGGCTTGTGCGTCCCCTCAGTTCTGGCTTTCCTGGGCCCCGGGGAGGCTCGAGTGAGTCATGCAGGGCTCGCCGAGGGAAGAGCAGGAGGGCAGGAACCGTGTGAGAAACTGCTCAGCTGCAGAGCCATTCCTGTAACGATGCAGAGCATCAGCGGCACGCAGCGCTGTCGGGAGCACGTGGCTGGGGGCTGCCTGCTCGGAGGACGTGGTATTGGGGCTGTGCAGGGCTGCGTTTGAGATCCCCAAGCTGAGTGAGTGACTCGGAGTGCGTGTGTGAGAGCCAGGGCACCCAGCAGAGGCTAACCTTGGCCAGCAGCTCAGGCGCGGGCAGGGATGGGAGGACTCGGAGCTGTATGCAGCTTCTCTCTACAGCAGCTGGGTGACCACAGAGGCGCCCGGCAGTGCAGAGCTCCAAGGAGACCTTGGATGTGGAGCCTGCAGGGGAGGCAGGTGGGACCTCAAGGTCCCTATGAGCACCCATGCCTGCTGTAAGAGCAGGCCTTCGTGTGGCTCTAGGAAGCCCTGGCCAGAAAGGTTGATACTGGCCTGCGCGGAGCTGTTCTCCTTTCAGCCCTCAGTAGCAGCTGACTACTGTGATGCTGAAATCACGTTGCCTCCAAGTGAATACTGTGATGCTTTGGGAAGCTCTGCCAGCCTCTGATGGGCAGTAATGTTGTCTTTTGCAAGAACGCAGCAGAGCAGGGAAGCAGAAGAGAGCCAGAGCAGAGCCTTCTCCTTGGGAGGGGCCTAAAGCATAGAGTTGGAGATGCTCCTTGTAGGAAAAAGACTTGTCTTCTGTGTGCTTAGATGCTCCAGGGGCCAGAGACGTAGCCCAGCAGCTGTTCAGAGCTATTTATAAGGTCCTCTCACCTCTGAACAACAGAGAAGAACTGAGGCCTCTTGTCTTGTTTCCTCTCCCACAGGACTGCCTGAAAGGCTGTCAGGAGCAGATTGAGGCAGCCTTAGCCGAGAGCCTGAAACAGGTGTCCCAAAGCCAACAGGAATACAGAGCCACCAAGACTGCTGCTTACTCGGCCAGCCAACCCACCAGCACACCTACAGATGTCACAGACATCAACCTGTGACCAGCCTCCCCTTCCCGAGAGCTGCCCAGCCCCATGAGAACAGGACCTTGCCCTGGACACCAAAAAGTCTTTGGCTTCCACCTACCCATCCATTAACCCCATCCATTTGAAGCCAGCTGAGGATTTGTTCTTCTTGCTAGGTGCACAGAGAGAGGGCTCTGTGCTTGTCCATCTCCACTCCTGTAACACTGGAGAGGGACAGCAGGAAGGTGTTTGGGGAACCCTCACAAGTAGCCATCAAAGTAAGTGCAGGAGGCCAGTTGGCAGAGCTCACTGCCTGCACTACTTGCTGGTTTCTGCAGGTGGCAGGGGACTTTTTCATGGTGGTGGGACTCGAGAATAGCTGGGGAGGGGGTGCAGAATCCAAAATGAAGTTGTAAAAAGTTTCTCAGTTCGCATTCCTCTTAGCCCGGGTGGCTGCTGTTTGCTGTCTCCTCGGTACTGTTACCGTGACCATGTCCAGCCCTGCATGGGCCATCAAACAGGTATAGGGAGCCTTTTATCTCGGCTTATGCACTGCAATGTCTGTAACCCCCCCACCTCCTTCTCCCAGGCCATTTCTTGTTGCCATTAGCGTTGGGGTTTGCGGGTTTTTGGCTTGCTTTGGGGAAGTGCTCCCTGTCTGTGTGGACAGTAGAAGAGAAGTTCTCGCCTCAGGGAGCAGCCTCTCGCGTGAGGTTTGGGCACAGCACATGCAGCAGGGACAGTGCAGCTCTGGAGCGCAAACCACTGCAAATGGCCTTGGCTTTCCGCTGCCCCACTGAGGCTGCTTAATTTATTGTTAACTGCTAAGAAATAGGGAGGGAGGAAGACCTGCATTTTCTTGCTGTGGGGCCTGGATGCTGGTTTCCTCTCCTTCCAAAAGAGTGCCTTGATCGCCTTTTGTCCCCTTCCTTAGCTTCCTGGGCAATAGGGACTCTCATTTGGAAGCTGGTTGGTTTTTAGGTAGCTCAGACATCAGACTTGATTTTAAGAAATACATTTGAATGTGCTGCTATCATCTGAAACGCATCTTCGCTTCTCCAAGGCAGGGATCTCAGATCACGTTGAGGAGGGTGCTGTTTTGCATATCCATGTGGGTTTGAGTTGTAGCCTCGTAGGGTGGAAAATCTGCTGCGCAATTCAGTTGAAAAGTGATTGCATTTTTGTTGCGTCGTTGTTGATCTTGTCTGTTAGTTTTTATAAAAAGTGGTTTTAAAAAAAAAATGCTGCTTTTCTGAGAGAACCATTAAATTGTAGTATTGTATTAACGAAGAGAAGCCAGCGAGACTCTGCAGGGATGGGAGGCAGACTATTGCTGCTTGATGACCTCTGGACACATGGATCTGTAGCTGTTGTCCTCCTGTGGGGGATGTGGAAAAGGACGTGGAAATATTCCTTTTTGGATGCCACTGGAAACAAAAGTCTTATCTAGTGGAGAAAGCTGGGGCTGCTCTTTTTCCACTAGCATGATTTGTCAAAAAGCCATCTGCCACTGACTCCTGCTAGCGGGAAGGGTAGGGGGGAGTGCAGAGCCTGTCTGTACAAAAGGAAACAAATTATATATATATATAAATGAATTTTTAATTTAAGAGTAAACATGGTTTGGTGTTCACATGCAAGAGTCCCACTGCTGGGAGAATCAGAGGGTGATATGATGCAATAAAGTATTTTAAACAAATATTTATGCATCGAGGTTTTTGCTTTGAAAGTTGCTCTGTGTTGTGCCTGGGGCAGCCCAGGTACAGGGAAGACTCCTGCTTTCCTGCTCCTATGCAGAGCTGCTGTCTCTGCCCCGGGGGTGCTCTCAGGTGGGATATGTCAGCTGCAGGAAGCAGCCTGGGCAGGCTGGTCCTGAAGGCCTCCAGCCTGGCCTTTCCCAAGCTACAGGAGCAGGGTGAAGTGGGAACGAGCAGGCAGGGGGGGTGGTGGTGGTGGTGGTGTAAGAGCTTGAGAAGGGCTGCGGGAGAGAAGGAAGCAGTGGAAATGTCAGTCAGAACCCCAAGCAAGGCTGTGAAGAGCAGAGCAACAGTGAGGGAGCTGAGAAGATGCCATCAGCCAGCCTCAGCACTGTTGAGATGTGGAGGTGAGCAAACCAAAGGATATGCTACAGCACCTGCCAGACTTAGCGAGGCCTTGGCTCTGCGCCTCTGAGATAGGCATTGCTCGCGCTTTCTCACAGGGCTGCTGAAGCCCTGGTGCAGTTTGCAGATGGTGGTGGATGAATGTGAAAAAGGCCCAGACACAAACAGCGCTGCACTGAACACCTTCCTGTGGGCAAGGCGCCTGCGTGCGCAGCGCAGGCCTCGCAGCTGCTGGAGGGGAGCTGGTGCCTTCACACCCCCCCGGTGCCTTTGAAGCCTCCCTCTACAGATCGACACGGTGCAACCACGCTGGCTGCGGTGCAGGATGGCAAGAGCAGGCTGGATGTGCTGTGCGAGAGCCCAGGATATCTCTCTCGCACATCAGATTCTGGCTTTGTTAAAGGAGATAAAATCAGGAAGCTGGGGAAAAGGCACGGTGCACTGTGGTGTGCAAGCAGCCCACAGCAGCTGGGCTTTGTATGCTGCTTTCTTTCACGTGGCTTCTGCTCCTGCTGTAGCTCGGTTGTCAAGGAAGAAGGTGCCAGCTCTTGGGAGAAGCAAAGCTGAGAGGCCATTTTTCAGCACAGGCAAGGTACTGCTGCAACAGGGAGCTGCAGGGGCTTTTCTACCTGGGTCTTCTCAGCAGGACTTTGTGCTGGTTTCAGGGGCAAGGCCAGTTATGCGCAAGCATGTGGGCCTTGTACTGTCACAGCATCACCTGGAGCCCTTAGCAAGTCCCCAGGTAAGTGCAGAACCTCACAGGCCAAGAGGAGGAAAAATGCAGCTGGGTTTTCCAGTGGATATGAAACGTGTGTGGGCAGGCTGCTGCAATGAGGGCAGGTACGCAGCCTCACTGGGCAGCCGAGGAAAGCGGCCCTGGAGGCTGGAGCTTTACAAACCTTGCTGAGGAGCAAACCCAGTATGTTTCAAAAAAAAAAACCCAGCTCCTTCACTAGCAAAAGGGGCTGGCGGGCATTTTGGAGGAGGGACGGTGGTGGGGAGAGGGAGGTCAGTGGCTGGGGAGCCAAGTCGCAGGGACAAGTCTGCAATAGGTGCAGCAAGGGGAAGGAGGGTGGCCCAGGCCCAGGAGCAGCCAGCAAGGGACCCACTGCAGGGAGCAGTAAAGGAACTGGGGGGGAGTCAAGGCTGCCCTGTGCCCCAGCCTGCTCCCAGGCACCCTAAGAAGCATAGCTCATTGCTCTCTGCCAGCTGGAGGCTTTTCCCTCTGTGCTGGCCACCATGGGGCTTTCCCTGTTGCTTTCAGTACTGCTGTGCTGCTCTTGCACTCGCCACTGCCCGGACCATGTGCCCCGTGCCCACGCTGTCGCAGCTCAGGGCTGTAGTGCAGCCTAACAGTGGACATGACAAAGGCAGCTCTACACCTCACTTGCCTGGTAATAGCTGGTAAGAAAACCCTGGTACCCTTACCCTGGTAATAGGGTAAGGAAACCCTCAAGCACTAGAAGGAGCCCTTTTTTTTTTTTTTTTAAACCCCTTAGAGCAGCTTTGACAACAGTTGAGACATCACCACCTCACACAACGTGCACCTCTCTTACAGCCAACAAAACACGCGTGGCCTGTCCCTGCCCTGCTCAGTGCTGACCCTCTCCCCCTGCTCAAGCAGCAGCCTGGGGAACCCCCCTCACAACTCCCTGCACCTCTGCATTTCTGCTAGCAGGTCCCAGCCCTTTCTCACCCTGCTTCCCTTGAAGAGGGAGCCACTCTCCCTTCCCTCGCCCACCGGGTTCTCGGGGCACAGTGTAGGCAGGAGTCCCCTGGGCAGCAGGGGCACAGGGAGGGGAGCGGGGATGCACAGGGGCCCTTTTCTCCCTTCGCAGCTGGGACAGCACCTGCAGCTCTGGCACGCAGCTCTGCACGAAGCCTCCAGCTCGTGGCTTTGCTCTGCCACCTGCTGGGGACAGTCCAAGGCAGATAGGACACAGCAACACTAGGACAAGGCAGCGCCACACCATGGGCGCAGCTGAAAGAGAGGTCTGACCGTGGGGCAGAATCGCCCCTGGACCGATAGACACAGCTTGGGCTTTATTCTCCAAAATGGGAACAGGCCAAACCCTCCTCTCACCTGGGTACTGCTGGGCACCGGACTCGCAGGGTGGGACAGGGGACTGCCTTGTCCCACAACAAGCAGCGCAAAGAGCACAGTCTGGGTCACTGGACACAGCCTGCTCCTAGCACCCGGCTTGGAGCAGCAGGATCCCAGGGACAGAAGCTCACATGCACCTCCCAATGGCTTCGTTCCGAGCCGAGCTCCAAGCTGCATCCACCAGCGTCCTCAGGCAGTTGGCAAGCTCTCAGAGCAGATCCCTGCCTCCCCACCTCTTCCTGCTCACTCCATGGCCACAGGCTGCTGCCCTTCCACATCCCGTGTCTTGGAGTTCACCAGCTCCCTCCGGATCTCTGGCGAGATCTGTGGGTGGCAGTGGAATTTGAGCAGCTCGAGCAAGGCCTCTTTCTGCTCCGAGGACAGGTCCTCCTTGTAGCGCTGGGCGAAGGCCAGGAAGCTCTGGTGCCACAGGACAGGGAGGACCCGCTGGTCTGTGCGGAAGGCCAGGAAGTGGAAGACAAGCGCATCCACCACGCGGAAGGGCAGTGCATACTTCTTGTCAATGAGCAAGCGGAGGAAGATGCTGTTGGCACCGCTGTACTGCATCTCAGCAATCTTCAGCATGGCTGCGCTGTGGGGACGGAGGGAGCACCAAGGTGAGGGCAGGTGTGGCAGGGCCTCAGCACCTGCAGGCCAAGCAAGAGCTACGGGGCACCCGTGACGTGGACAGCTGAAGGCTCCCTTTCTCCCAGGTTAGCTTGTCCCTTGAGCCCTGCCCCAGTGGGTCCCAGACACACGGATGACAGCCCCAGCACTGCAGGAAGCCTTGAACCTCAGCCCTGCACAGACAAGGCAGAGCTGGGTGAAACCTTCTCTGTCTCCGAGAGGCCAGAGAGGCTTAGGGACAGATCCATTGCATCGCTCCGGCATCACAAAGGGAGAACCGTTCCCCCTGCCCATCCTTCCCAGTACCCCATGGCAGCAGGGCCCCACTGCCACGTTACCTGGAGTGAAGGACAGGGATAGAGCACTTGGTGAGGATGCTGCCGATGATGATGGCTTCCCGCAGCGTGCAGGTCCCCGACTCGCACAGGGGGATGAGGATCCCTGCCAGGGGCGGGGGGGAAAGTGTTAGACACTGCTGTCCTTAAACATAGCAGGCAGAGCTGCCTTCTCCTATCCCCGGATGCATCTGACTCCAGGAATTAGAGGATCCTCCATTGGTTTATGTTATGGGAGTTTCAATATCTCTTTCCACCCTCTTCTCCATGCATCTAGCACCAAACATCCTCAGGTTGCTAGACAATATGCAGATCAGGCCTAGGATAATTTGTAATGGGCTACTGACCTCCAAAAGAAACCAAGTATCTGCCAGTATCTGCTGGCAGCACCTGCGTAACCCGCCAGTACCCATTGCCCTTCAGCACAGAAGGGTGCAAATGGGCCCAAGGGGGTCTCTACATCTCTTTTGCTTCTTCTCTGCCCTCCTTCTTCCCACCAACCCCTTGGGCTGCTGCAGCCGTGACAGAAGTCATCGCACCACACACAGCATGGTGTGCTGTTACAAGGCAAGTGTGCAACACATGCCCCTGCTGAGCTTCCCAGCTGCTGTATGGCTGCAAGGCTCCTATGTACAAACCATCACCCTGTGGGAAGTCTCTACCTTTGAACCAGGCTCCTGGCTTGAACAAAGCCTTCTTCAAAGCCATGTAGAGGTGAAAGTTGAGACGCTTGTACTCGGCGATGTCATCCCTGACCCGAGGCAGCAGTACCAGGTTGTAGAACCTCTGGGCCATCCTTTCTTTCAGGTTGGATGAAAATATCCTGGGAAGAGCGAAGCACAAAGCAAGCTGTGATCTGTCTGTCTCTGGAGAGAGGTCCTGGGAGTGTGTAACTGCAGGCAGTACCTGAGCCAGGGCATCAGCTATGAGATCCCCATGACTCCCTCCACCTTGGCATGCAAAGGAACAGGAAAGCAGGACACAGACTGGCATTTTGCGTATCTGGTATTCGCTTGTGGAAAGATGAAGCGAATAATAAAAAAAAAAAATCAGTAATTCCCAGACACAATTCTACCTGGTTGCTTGGTACATGGCAGCTGCTGTCCATGTCTCTGGCTCTGTGATGTACAGGATCTGCTCCCAGTTGGATAAGGCAGGAATGATTTTAAATGCCTTGGGGAGTTTGCCACTCCTGTATTTGGACAGCACCTTAAAAAAAAACAAAAAAAGGAATGGATGCAAGCCTGGCAGTGATATAGTGGAACTGACAGCAGGACCATGGGGATTCGTCAGGATTTGTTTCATGACCTTGAGATTCAGTCATTCAGAAACACTCTGGGGTCTTCAGTGAATGACACTATGTAAATCGCAGTTAATTTATTTTGAAGAGAAAGAGCACACCCAGGGAAGCACTGTCTGGGCCGTGCTAACTAATCACACCACCCTCCCATTTCTGGTGTGGGGTTTCTCTCGGGCTTCCCAGGGTGTCTCACTGCAAGGAGATTAGCAACTTTGCTCATGAAAATGCCAATTTACCCCCAGCTGAGCTTCTCTCCTTGAACACGTCCTGATCGCTGTACTTACTACCAGCGAAGGGAAAGGGGGGCTCGGCAGCGATCGCTGCCAGGTGAGCGCTACGGGCTGTAGCAGAACAGCCTCTGAGGCAGCCTCGCCGCCGGGCCCCCGCGCAGAGCGGAGCCGCCTCGGCCTTACTTCTCGGACGCCCCTGTAGACCTCCAGGACGCGGGGGTCGAGCTGAGGCATGGGGCAACCCGTTATCTCCGACATCGCCGTCTCCACCTCCGTCTGCTTCTCCGTGATCTTCTCCATGATGATGTCCGCCAGCGTGCGCCTGGGGCCGGGACGAAGGGAAGCGAGAGTGAGTCAAGCGTCGGTCCCCGGCCCCCGGCCCGGCGCCCCGCCGGCCCCCGGCCCACCTCAGCGGCGGGTTCCTGCTCATGAACATCTCGATGGCCTTCTCGTCCTCGGGGTCCACGGCCACCTCCTGGCACCACCGCCCCGCCGCGGCCTGCTCCAGCGAGGGCCACTCTTCCTCCTCCTCCTCCGCCGCCGCCTCCTCCTCCTCGCTGTCCGGGCCGGGCGGCGCGGGGCCTGCGTGAAACGGGGCCGGGTCAGCGCGGGGCAAGGCCGGACCCCCCCCCCCCGGCCTCCCCCCGACCCCGCCTCGGGGCTCACCCAGGGCAGCGGCGGGCGCGCCGGGGCCGTGCTCGGCCTCCAGCTCCTCCTGCTGCCGCCGCGCCTGCTCCAGGATCCGCCGCGACAGCCGCGAGTCCACGTAGCCGCCATCATCATCGCCACCCGCCGCGCCGCGCCGCTTCACGCGCGCCGTGGGCCGCGGCGCCGCCGCCCGCAGGATCTGCTCGGCCAGCGGCGGCGCCCGCTCGCGGGGCCCTGCCCGGGCCGGGGCCTTCGGCATGATGGCGGCGGCGGCGGCGGGGGAGCGAGGCCGGGCCGGGAGGGCGCGCGCGGCGCCGCAGGCACCACGTCACACGCCGCCTCACGCCCCGCACGTCACTTCCGCCCCGCCCGCGGCCCCCGCGCGGCAGCGGCGCTGCCGGGGCCGCCGCCGCCGCGCGCCATGGGCGTCACGTGGTAAGGATGGCGGGGGGGGGGAGGGGGGCGCGAGGCGGTTCCCCCTCTCCCCTCCACCGTGGGTGCCGTCTCGGGGGGCTGCGGCGGACGGTTCCCCCGTGGGTGCTGGCCGGGGGGCAACTGCATGTTCCCTCCCCCGTGGGTGCTCTCGTTGCGGGGGTTGCGGTGTTCCTTCCTCCTCCCGTGGGCCCCGTCACGGGGAGGCCGCAGCGGGAGCTGTCCCCCCCCCTTCCGTGGGCCCCGTCACGGGGAGGCCGCAGCGGAGGGTGTCCCCCCCCTTCCGTGGGCCTCGTCACGGGGAGGCCGCAGCGGAGGGTGTCCCCCCCCTTCCGTGGGCCCCGTCACGGGGAGGCCGCAGCGGAGGGTGTCCCCCCCCTTCCGTGGGCCCCGTCACGGGGAGGCCGCAGCGGAGGGTGTCCCCCCCCCTTCCGTGGGCCCCGTCACGGGGAGGCCGCAGCGGGAGCTGTCCCCCCCCCTTCCATGGGCCCCGTCACGGGGAGGCTGTGGCAGATGGCCCCCCCCCAGCGTGGGTGCTGTCACGGGGGGACACCGTGGCCCTCCCCCCGTCCCGGGTGCCGTTAACCCCCTGGCTCGGGGCCGTGGCGGCCAGGCCGGGTCCCCGGGCTCGCAGGCGCCGCTGACGCCTCCCCCCGCAGCGTGGCGCAGGTGCCCGTGGCCGAGGGCAAGAGCGTCCAGCAGACGGTCGAAATGCTGACGAGGAAGCTGGAGCTGCTGGGGGCGGAGAAGCAGGGGACGTTTTGCGTGGACTGCGAGACCTACCACACCGCCGCCTCCACCATGGGCAACCAAGGTCAGGGCCGGCCCCCCGCTGCCGCCACCCCCGGGCATGCCCCGCAGCTGCGGTCCCCCGGAGACCGGTCGCGGTAAAAGGGAGGGAGGTGGTTGCAGGCTCTCATCCAGTGCCAGCTCGGAGGCTTCTCTTCTCCCGTGAGCGTTTCTCGGTCTTTCATCTCGTGCCCAGCGTGCTGGTAGCGAAATCCGGCTGCAGTAACAGCGAGGTCCCTTGTGGAACAAGCGCGTGCTACGTGCGAGATCGCCGCTCTGCCCTGCAATTGAGGTTTCTTCCACAAGTCAGCATCATTTTATTTATTGTGTTGAGCTCTTGTGGGGAACGGGCAGTTGCCTGGCTGCTTGTAAAAGCTTTTTTCTACCTTGAAAGATTCATACCGCAGTTCACCTCTTCCCCTCTCAGATGAATAGCTTTGGGAAACATAGCGCCCCTGCGCATCGTCCCCAGAGAGCCGGGGAAGGTCATTCCGACAGCTCCGCTGGCCCCGCGGCTGGGTGCTGCGTGCCGTGGGCTGCCCTGGAACAGACATGTTGAATGACTAAACGCGCCGTTCCACTTGGGAGCCTGTTGTGTCTCACTAATGCTGTTTTCTCTGTTACACACATGCCCCACGGTTGTCCTTTCCTGCACTGAGGATAGCTGTGTTGTGTCAGCGCTTAAGGATTCTTAACTGGAATATCAGCAGCTGTGTAGGATCTCTCTTTTGTGCGTGTGAAATAAGATAAGTGGTCAAAAACCAGCTGCCAGTTTGGCAGTGTTTTTTTCCCTAAGGCTTCTTAAAGCGTTACTGTTGGTGACTTGTTTTGGAGGCTGCGTTTTGCACAGCAGCTAAGTTACAGGAGTCTCCTGAGAGCAACTTGTTGCTGTCACCTGCTCTGCCCTTCTTCTCCAGGAGGGTGAGCGATCGAGGGCAGGAGGTGGTAGCAGAGAAGAAAGCAGGCTCCCCAGGGCAGGCAGGCGGTGGTGAGCAGCTCTAGGGGAATTTCTGAGGTGTGAAATGACCCAGTCGTGGCCGGGGGATGTGCTTGGAGGACCTGGCATTCCCTCTGGACATCACAGGGCCTAACGGGAGAGCTGAAAGACGTGACTTAATCTGCTCACTTGGGGGGACTGTGCTCCCCTCCTTTTCCCTCCCAAGCATGTGGCTTTTAACAGCATTTAAAAACCAGTGTGAACATCCCTCCAGTGTTTCTGCGGCTGCAGAGGTCAGCACTGAGCCCTTCCAGCCTCACCGCTCTTCCCAGGCAGATTGGTGCAGCTGGGGTGCTGCTTCAGCTGCCCTGCTGTCGGGTTTTGCGGATGTGTCTGCAGGTTTGAAGCTATGAGAGGGGCTTTTTGCTGGAGCTGGAACTGGAACTTGCACAATCACATCTGTTGAGAGGCTTTTTTAACCAACACAGATAAATGAGAATCCTCTTCCACTTCTGAATCACTGTACAAGCTAGGCACATCCTCTCTGGATGTCCTGTTTTCCAGAATGTGCCCAGGCACCTCCTTCCTTTGCTAGCTCTGTGGGGCTGGTCAGCGACTGGGAGATGAGGCAAAACCCAGCTTTTCTCCCTTTACTGCAGGGCTGAAGAGGACAGCCCCATGTTCTGGGAGGGGAGCAGGTGCTCTTTGCTGACCCTCTCATCCTGCTGGAGATCTAACATCCAAGTCTGGCCCTTGAGTTGCACTGCCGTCTTGTCCCTGGGCAAGGAGTGGCTGCATGAGATTTTTTTTTCCTTTAGTTTTAAACCCTAAGAGGGAAATATAACCTATCTCCGGAACACTCAGAAAACGTAAAGTGTGTGAGACTAATACAAGGATCCTAGAATTGAAGCAGCAAGGAAAACAAAGGGAAAGCAAAGAGATGTTTCTTTCTTAAAAGCACATACAAGCACAGGACTGTTGTTTCTGCAGCCCATATATCATTGCTCTTGTTTCAGGGCAGACAGGCAAGCTGATGTATGTGATGCACAACTCTGAATATCCCCTCAGCTGTTTCGCTCTCTTTGAAAATGGTCCCTGCCTCATAGCAGATGCCAACTTTGATATCCTTATGGTGAAGCTGAAAGGCTTCTTCCAAAATGCCAAGGCGAACAAGATAGAGAGCCGGGGAACCCGCTACCAGTACTGTGACTTCTTGGTGAAGGTGGGCACGGTTACAATGGGGCCCAGTGCCCGTGGGATATCTGTGGAGGTAAGGATTGTCTTTGATTGATATAAAATACAACTACAGATAGAGAAATCTCATATTAGATGCTAGACTAGAAATCTTGAGCCCCTCTTCCTTCCATGTATTGACTGCTTGGCCTGCAGGCCAGCCTCTCAAATGTGAACTTGTATACTAGTTGCTGTTAGTTTGTACTAGATGTATTCGTGTATGTGCAAGGAGTATTTATTGCCTTTTCAAGGCAAGGTTTAATTCAGGCAGATACTCTGGGGCTCAGCTGCAGCTGTGGAAGAGCCTGTCATTGAAGTGTCAATAAACAAAGCCCTGAAGGGATGCCATCAAACTAAAAAGCTGCTTAAAGTCCTGACGCACGACACTAGTAGCACGCTTCAGGTTATTAAACATACCAAGGGGGACAAAACAATCTCTTTAGCTGATAATTTAATGCTGATTTGGGTTTTGCTTTCTTTCCCCATCTTGAGCAGAAAATGGCTGGGCTTAGGCATCCCAGTGGAGAGCACGGTCCTCCTGCCCTAGGTTCTGCACGCACATGGCATAAAGATGGCGTCTCCTCTTCAGAGAGCTTTGCGTTGCAGGCGTCAGTCCTACCCCATGGCTGACCTGGATTGCTGCACTGTGGGGTGCAGTGTGGGCACAAAGCCTGTCATCAAACAGCTTCCGCTGTTTCTGCTCAGCAGCCTGACTGTTGATTAGGCTTGAGAGCACCAGTTGTTTCGTGCCAGCTGCAGGGCGATCCTTCAGTACAGATGAAGGGTCACAGGAGGAGCTATGAAGTCATTTGGGGAGACAGTTGGCTGAATGGATGTGCAACTCAAAGGCTTACGAGCCATGGACGAGCCTCACCTGGGCTGAAAAGGCTCTCAGAATAAGACAAGAAGCTGGTCTGTGCTGCTGTGGGAAGGGTAAGGCAGAGTAGGTCAGACTCAAGATATCTAGATACATTAAAGCCTAACACTCTTTAAGATAGCTGAGAATTAGATGCTTAAAGGTCAAAGAGCTGAGCTTATGCCTTTCTAAACACAAATCCTATTACCTGATACGTAATTAATAATCACACTGAACCTACTCAGGCAGGTGTTACTAGCCAGCAGTGATGGGGATTGAGAAATGTGTTTTTTCTTTTTTCCCCTTCAGTTGAGTAAACACAAACATTGTAATAGTGTCAGCATTCCTGTTAATCTGGGGTTAAGCAGAAGTTTGTTTTACTCTAAACTTTTAGAGTTCAGGACCAGATTTGCCAGATGGTCTGGTTGCTTCCGTTTTGATTTAGTAGTTTTTTTTTCAGGGCTTGCATTAGGACCCACTCCTGATTTGGGACCAGACTCCTCTCTAATAAGAGGCTGCAAATACTTAAGACCCAAAGTTTTTCAACACACACCTGAAAGATGTCACACCCACACATGAGTCATCAGCCTACCAGCTTGTGGGAATGATGTTCGCTTTTCGATGTGTTAACGTTAATGTGACGTTTGAACCAAGTCCTGAGACCTCCTCTCCTGGGGATTTAACATGGGCAATGAACTTACACAGGGTGTGTTTTCCCTTCCCCCTTTTTCCCTTCTGAAGGGATTGCTGGTTTGTTCCCAGCACACCTTGTTCATTTACATTTGTCTATCCCTCTGTTGTTTTATGCTAGATGTTCTCCTCTCGTCTGTTTTTATGAGAGCTATTATATATCCATCTGTAACCACAGCACTGAGAAGTTGGTCTCTGATTTTAAGCCACTGACTAAATGTGCATCCCTAGCGAGGCAAAGGGAAGGTGCGTTGTTGCTTGTGTGGTTATTGCCCCTGCTGTGAGCTTCAGCGCTGTGGCTTCTGTTGCCAGGTTGAGTACTGCCCCTGTGTGATAGCCAACGACTGCTGGAACCTGCTCATGGAGTTCATGCAGAGCTTCATGGGGAGCCACACTCCCGGCATCCCGTCCGTGTTTGGCACCAAGCACGACAGCATCTACAGCCCAGCGGACACGATGGTTCAGTACATGGAGCTGTTCAACAAGATCCGCAAGCAGCAGCAGGTGCCTGTGGCAGGAATCAGATGAAAGACTTCCTGGAGCCCTGTTTAAAGCAACTGCATCCTCTTTTCTGCCTGCCCACGTGGATCAGGAGTCTCTCCAAAAAAGAGCACTGGAGTCAGCCCAAGGTTTTGTTTGGTTGGATTTGGGGAGTTTTTTGTTTGTTTTTTAAATCTCTTTCCCTGTTTCAAAGCAAAAGTCTTGAATGCTATGCGTATTTCTTGTTGTTCTCCTCTATTTCTGATCGGCTCATGGCTGTGATGTTTCTAAGTGCAGTGCTTCATGCAGAGGATTATTGTTTGTCTGCAGAAAGAGGAAAAGGGAGAAATTCCAGCCAAATACATGCAAGGGCAGAGTTTTCTTGGCTGCAAACCACTACATGAGAGAGATTTTTAGATATCTATGTGAAAGCATCATGTTGTTTTTCACCAAAATAAAAGCTGTATTTTTGTGAGAAGATGGAGTCTTTCTGCACAGCAAGGGTTGTGCTGTCTTGTGTTGTTTGTTTACAGCTTTTGAGATCTTCTGTTGTGCAGAGACAATTGTTTAGCAGAGTTTTATCTTTGATTTGGTTCAAGAGCTCTATACCCCTGAAGCAAACTAATTTCCCAGTGGCAAAATCTACATGAATTCTTGCATTCATATTATGGGTATGTTCTTAGCTTGCCTTCATCTTTTCCATCTGATGGGAGTATTAAAATCTTCTACCTCTCAGATGATACCAGTGAAGCCTAGTGATAAATAAGTAAGTCTGCCAGGAGCCCTCTCATGCATTGAAAGTGAATACCAGCTGCTTTATCTCACTGTTTGAAAGGTATCTAATAAATGTCCCATTCTTGCACGCCATTTCTCACCTGAGGAATCCTGGTGACTTCAGCAGATTTACTGAGTAAGGAAAGATTTGGGGAATAAGAGCTAAAGATTTATTATAAGGCTTAACTATGTGATATCACCTGAATATTTTTCAGTGGTGATTTATTTTTACAGCAGGAAAATGAGATCCCTTTTGAGGCACCTGTCCCCTTGGTTTTATATGTTCAGTATCTGCCTGGCTTGTAGCTGTAATTTTTTTTTTTCTTTTTTTCCTTCCCTTCCCCTTGCTCTCAAAACAAGAGGAAACATGCTCTTTCTGCCACTAACCTTTTTGCTGAACTTTCTTTGTGTTTCCTGGGAAGGCTATGCCAAAGGGCTTAGTAGAGTTCTAACTCCCCAGCCTGTGTCCTGGACAAAAAGGGAGGATGTGGAGAAAGTATAAAGGTGCTTTTAGGAAGGGGAATTTGCAAGGAGGACAGTGGGTACCTGGTGCAGGAGCAGTGTGCATCTTCCTCTCAAAAAATACTATTGGTTCCCTGCCTATAAGTAGGTCTTGAAGAATCTGAAGAGCAAGCAAACAGAATTGTTCACTTAAATAGATTTCTCCTCCTGAAGTGGTGGAGGGAAAAAGAAGCTGTTGTGTTACCTTGATTTGCTAACTAGTAGAGAACTAGTTATTTAGATACGGCTTCTTTGTCATTATCTTTTATACCTGTAAACCTAATTAACTGTTAGAGTGCCTAGAGCTTTTGGTGTGGGCATTTAATAAAATTAATCAGCACCAGGTCCAGAAAGACCTAGTTACTGAACCATAATAAATGGCATAATGCACAATAACTGTATTAGAAATTCCAACATGCTGAACGTACTGGGATTTTGCACCTCTTAGCTCGAGCTAAGTTCATGACTTGCACACTGACTTCAATAAGACTGTTAATTTCAGTGATGGCAGGAGAATCTTACCTGCTGTCGTTCCACATAGTTAAATGTGCCTGGGAAAACTTATGAAAACAAACTCTTTCTGGAGATAATTATTTCTGTCCTGTTTCCCTTTTTATATCTTAAAGTTAAAAAAATATTCGTTTTAATGACCAGATTAGTCATGGTGAATGTGGCTAATGCTTTATTAAGTCCCAAAAGATGCATTCTGTAACCAGAGATGTCAAAACTCCAGTCTCATGTCTTAAAAATATAAAACGTGTGCTGGGAACTCTGGGGACTTCTGTTCTCTTATTAATACATTGTACTGTTCCTAGAGTAATAAAACAGGACCCCTTGAGCTACATTCTGCCTTCAATTACACCATTGCAGGCACTGACGTCACTAGGTTTCCACGCGTGTAAGGACGGATAGGGTTTAGCCTTTGTGTCTTAGCAAAAATGTCTGTTGATGTAACTGTGTTCTATAAACAAGGGCATCATCTGCCCCACACAAGGGGCTGCTTTATTCTGGGGCTTTTTACTTTCTTGATGGACAAAATGACTGTTTTTCAATCTTATTCCCCTTTCTGCCCCCCTTCTCCCCCCCCCCCCCCCAGCATCAATATGGCAGGTTAACATGGCTTCAAACACGCTAGTCTGCATCTTAACAAGTCTTCAGGGGGCTTTCAATCGTGTTACGTTAATGGATTGAGCCAGCGTAATTGAAAACCACCCTAATTTTGCCTGTCAAGGCATGGTCTGGAAGGTTGTTTTCTTGCTGCTCCCCAGTGTTTTCCCTGTGAATATAAAATCCAAAGGGAGAGGTTGCCAAGCTGTATTCCTCTATGTGGATTCCTCCCCCCCGCCCCCGCTTCTGCACCTCTCAAAATCACTGGCAGTGTTGTTGCTTTCAGTGAGTTGAAGCCTGACCTAGAGGGAATTAGGAGTCCTGGGGATGTGGGTCTCACCCTTGCAGTATTATAGCTCTCTCCTCTTCCCTCCCGCCCCAAGCTAGGTAGAGGTTGAGTAATATTACCAGGATCATACACCATTTCAGTGGCAGAGAGAGATTCCAAGTCTCAATACCACAAGGGGATCCTGTGGGGTTCTGCTTTGTTTCATGCTGTGGCATTTTTATGAGGAAGCACTAACATAGCAGCTGCACCCCGCTAAGCTGTACAAAGGGAGTAAGGACATAAAGGATTTGTTCATCTCTAGTTTTCATTCTTAGCAGCCGTTGCAGACTGAGGGCTCAATCCAGTGGGGAGCTGTTGGAAGAGTTCAGAAATGCATGACAGTATGGATTTTTGTGCAGGTATGGATTCAAAACAGACCAAGCATTGGTCAAAAAAGGGAGGTGAAGAGAGAGAATGACAAAGTTTGTAGGAAGTGGAATTTGTGGGGAGGCTGCTTTCTAGCTCCCCTGTAGCACAAGGGTGACCATGCCGCCTCAAAGGAGCTTGTGAGGAGGCCACAGCTGTGGGGTGTCTTTGTGCCTTCGCAGCAGAAAGCAGGTTCATACCTGCTGCAGTAAAGTGCAGTGCTCTGCCTCAAAACTTAATGGGCTGGGAGGGCATTGGGGATGGGGGAGTAGGCGCTTTTTTATCCCTGTGCAAAGGAATCTTGTCTCACTTGTTCTGGACTGTCATCCTGATCCTAGCACATGAGAAGCAGTGTCCTCCTGTCGCCATGCTTTGGCAAGGGCTATTATAGCCAAAAGCCTGCATAGCAGCTGCTGCACGGATTTCTTGTGACATGCCTGGGATGTGGCCTAGGACAATGGTGGCTACTGTGACACCACTGACCTGTGGTTCGTGTCGTCACAGTTCTGCACGGTCCACGACTACTTGCTTGCAGCGTCGCCCTCACTTGGTGCTGCTCAGAGAGCAGCACCGCTTGCTCCCCGGCAGGTCCTCCACGGTTACCTCCTGCGGGCTGCGGAGAGGTGAGTTGTCCCAGCGCTGTCGTAGCCGCAGTGTGGCCCGTCGCCTGTGGAGAACGGGCTTCACCTCCCGCCTTCAGTGCCGAGGTCCCTTTGTCTCTGATACAACGTGTTGCCATTCCTTCATGGTGGCTCCTGTGCCCTGGGGAACAGCGTTTCATGCTGAGGCCTTTGAGCAAGCTCTGTGGCAGTGGCTGGCTCATGGGGGCCCCGTGGGCGGCAGTGGGTGTGCAATTGCTGCTTTCTGTGGTCCTGTTGGCCCATGGTCACCTCCTGGCCCTGAGGGGTGTCACCCCCCCCATGGTCACCTCAGGGGCCCTGTCACCCCCTGGCCCTGAGGGGTGTCACCCCCCCCCCATGGTCACCTCAGGAGCCCTGTCACCTCCTGGCCCTGAGGGGTGTCACCCCCCCCCCATGGTCACCTCAGGAGCCCTGTCACCTCCTGGCCCTGAGGGGTGTCACCCCCCCATGGTCACCTCAGGGGCCCTGTCACCCCCTGGCCCTGAGGGGTGTCACCCCCCCCATGGTCACCTCAGGAGCCCTGTCACCTCCTGGCCCTGAGGGGTGTCACCCCCCCCATGGTCACCTCAGGAGCCCTGTCACCTCCTGGCCCTGAGGGGTGTCACCCCCCCCATGGTCACCTCAGGGGCCCTGTCACCCCCTGGCCCTGAGGGGTGTCACCCCCCCATGGTCACCTCCGGGGCCCTGTCACCCCCTGGCCCTGAGGGGTGTCACCCCTCCCCCATGGTCACCTCAGGGGCCCTGTCACCTCCCGTGGCCCTTCGACCCCTGCCACCTCTCCCGGCCCCTGCGGTGACACGCCACCTCCCGCGCTGCCCCTTTAAGAGTCTCTTTGTCTCCGAAACATCCTTATTTACCCTCCTGTGACTCAACCAAACTTCAGCTTGGGATTCACAAAGCTCCGCTACGTCACCGTCCGGGGCAGGGCCCGGGCAGTCCCCGCCTCTCAGCGCTGCCCTCCCTCTACTCAGCCGTAGCCATTGAAGAGCTCTCCCTAGCGGCTACGCAAAGGTCGTAAGCTCCACCAGGCTTCCCTCCCCCCCCCTCCCACCACTTCCACGGCGTAGGCTGCGCAAACGACGTCCGACAGTGCGCGAACCGCGCCACTAGCGTCAGGGACGGGCGCAAGTTCCGCTCGTTGCCGCTACCTCCGCGCCTTACGGAATTCGCGTAAGCAGCGCCGGTGAATGGGGTGTAGAGCGGCTGGCGGGGGGAGGAAGGAAGGGACGAGCGTTGTGTGGCGTGCTCTCCGGCCAATGGCGAGGCGGGGCGGAGCGAGGCGGGCGGCCAATGGGCGGGGAGAGGGCGTGGCCGGCGCCGGTTGGGGTGTCTCGCGCTCGGTGACAGCTCGCGCGTGCTGATGATGGCGGTAAATAAAGGGGCCGTTGGGGAAGGGGGGCGGCGGTGGCGACACGGGGAGGGGGGGTGGTCTTCGCCCCTCCGGGGGGGGGTTGGGGGGGGGACAGGCCTCAACTGCCCCCTAGGGAAGGGGAGGGTCGTCCCCGCGCCTTGGCGGGGGGCGGAGAGGGGTCCATGTCCTTCCTTATTCCCCCCGCAGGGCACTAGGGGGGGCTGAGAGGGGTTCGCCCCCACCCCCGAGGGGCAGTCCTGTGAGGGGGGTCTTCTGCCCGCCAAGAGGCAGCCGGGGGGGCTGAGAGACCCCCCCCACCTCGAGGGGGGCGAGGAGAGCTTCCCCCCCCCGCCCCCCGGCAGAGGGACACATTTGAGGGGGCGGAGAGCGGTTTGCCCGTACCCAAAGGGGCACCATTGTGGGGGAGGTCTGAGGAGGGTCCTTGTGCCCCCCCCCCTTTTCCGGGGGGAGCCCTTCGGGGGGGGGACTGAGAGAGGTCCCCACTTCCCCCCCGAAGGGATCCCTTAGAGGGGGTATCTGAGGAGTTCCCCCTCCCCAGGGGCTCCCTTGGGGGGGTGTCTAAAGATGGTCCCCCCCAGGGGCTCCCTTGAGGGGGGGGTGTCTAAGGATGGTCCCCCCCGAGGGGCTTCCTTGAGGGGGGTATCTGAGAAGGGTCCCCCCCGAGGGGCTCCCTTGAGGGGGGGTATCTGAGAAGGGTCCCCCCCTCCGAGGGGCTCCCTTGAGGGGGGGGTGTCTAAGGATGGTCCCCCCCCCGAGGGGCTCCCTTGAGGGGGGGTATCTGAGGATGGTCCCCCCCGAGGGGCTCCCTTGAGGGGGGATATCTGAGAAGGGCCCCCCCCCGAGGGGCTCCCTTGAGGGGGGTATCTGAGAAGGGTCCCCCCCCCGAGGGGCTCCCTTGAGGGGGGGGTGTCTAAGGATGGTCCCCCCCCGAGGGGCTCCCTTGAGGGGGGGGTATCTGAGAAGGGTCCCCCCCGAGGGGCTCCCTTGAGGGGGGGTATCTGAGAAGGGTCCCCCCCGAGGGGCTCCCTTGAGGGGGGGGGTGTCTAAGGATGGTCCCCCCCCGAGGGGCTCCCTTGAGGGGGGGTATCTGAGGATGGTCCCCCCCGAGGGGCTCCCTTGAGGGGGGGGGTATCTGAGGAGGGTTCCCCCCCCTCGAGGAGCTCCCTTGCGTGGACTTACTGGGGGGGGGGGTTGAAGCCCCCCCCTTCCCCGCAGGGGGCCGGGGGGGCGGGCTCGGCGCGGCGCGGCCGCCTTTGTCTGCGGGCGGGAGCCCCGCGCTGCCCTCGGCCCTCGCCCGCCGCCGCCGGCTCCGCAACTTTCCCTTTGTGCGGGGCGGGGGGAGCCGGCCCCGCCCGACACCCCCCCATCCCGACACCGGGCTGCCCCCGGCTACGCGAGTGCTACCGCTTGCTCGTTGCGGGGTGATGGTCTGCGGATATGGGGCTATTTCGGCAGCCGGCCCCCACCTCCCTGCAGGCAGCCCGTTATCGGTTTGGGTAGGTAAAATGATAAATGTCAGCCTTTAGCCAAAGCCTCGGTACCGGGGAGGGATCTGGTATCGCCAAGGGGATGGTGTAGCTGACCTCCCGCGGGTCTTATCCTGCCCGCGCTCTTGGTGAAACCGCTGCGAGTTGCAGGTTTTGACATAAATTCTGCAAATTGTGGTAACTTAGTATGGTTTTCACTCTTCACGGTGGAGGAGAGCAAAGCATTTTCTCTGATTAAGAAAAAAAAATTACTTGAAAACGGAAATGCATTTTGGAAAGGAATAATGGGATGGAGAGGAGGAAGAGTGGAAGAAGGAAAAATGAGTTTAGAAGCACCAGTGTTAACTGTGTGGTTTTTTGTTTTTTGAAGCTTTATATTTTTCTATGCCCTCTCCGATACTGCCTGTATCTTTCCACTGACAGAAATTTATGGGAGTTGGAAGAGACTGAGGGCATCTTGTGTTTAGATCTCGATTGTTAGTATCAGCATCAAGAAGCAAAGCAGACTTTTAAATTGCTTTTTAAACATAATTTAAAACAGAGGGGATGACAGCAGTTTGAGTCTCCTCCTGCAAATGCTCTTCTCTCTCCCCCCCACCCCCCAAAATAACTGCCTGCCTGTATGAACCCATACAAACATGAGTAAATCCTAGAGAAGCTGCTAATCTCAAGAAACGTACCTGCTAAGAGTGTTACATGAAGTAGTGCACAGCAAAAACAAGTATGATTTGCGCATCAAAGTAGCTCCTAATCTCCAAATATAGTTAGTGGAAGAATATTGACAGATACAAAGAAAGTGCCCAGTTATTTTGAAATACATAGGTGCCTTTACTTTGTAGTTTTAATCAGAGAAGGATTCTGCAAGCTGTTGAAGTCACTGAGCTTTCTTGTGTGCAGTTTTGCAAAATTTGGTCCTTTATATAATGCTGCTTCAGTGAAGATGCTTGCTGGAACCTGATGAGCTTGCAGGCAAAAGATCTGATACGCACTACTTACCCCTTAGCCAAGACAAACTCTGATTGACTTCAGCAGGAGCTTCTCTTAAAGTAGCATCAGTCGTTCTCCCATGAAGACAAAGCAAAAAATACAGATTAAAAGTTACGATTGGAAGCAAAAAATAAGGCGTTAGGGAGGAAGGAGGAATGAGAACTGATGGCAGATAAGAGATCTGAGGTACTTCTCGAGAAAAGGAAACAGCGCAAACGAGATGTGAGAACGGGGATAGGAAGAAGAATTGAAAGGAACAGTGAAGATTGGGAGTGGGACTGGAGAGGATGAGAGCAGATAAATCGGTGAATGGATGAAATCATGAATATGAAAATTCTCCATGTGCATGAACGGTATGGATTAAACTCACCCTGGGCATACATGAGTGTAACTCCAATAGCAGTGGTTGCAATTGCACCCTGTGTACAGCTAGCTGTAAATACAGCGCTGCTGCTGCTCACTGAATTTCTGCTGCTGTGTTTGAGCTGACTAGCTACGTTTGGGGGTTGCTGTTGTTTAACAATTGTCAAACATACTGGTGGGATTTAAAAACAAAGGGCAACAAAAGCTTGTTGGTGTTTTTTAATTGCTTTGAAAATAGCATAGGTGCAAGTATATGACAATTACATGCCAACCATGAACAGTATGTAATGTCTCTGAGCTGGGCGTGCGTTCGAACATGATGCTGCAAGCTGTAAACACTTGTTTATTTTTGCCCTAATCATTCTTAGGATTAATACTAGTTGACTTCCAGTGAAAAAAGTGTTTTGAAGTTGGCATTGTTTCAGGTCTGGAGTATTTCTTGTTCTTGTGCAAGTTTTATTTGTTACAAAGAATTTATTTATAGACGATCATGGCTCAACAATAGTCACATATGCAACGCTTTATAGAGTGTTAAAACTGGTAGTTTAAGGTTGCAGATTTACTTAGCTGTTGAGTGTCTGAATATTAATTTTTACTAACGAATCTGTCACTGTAGTTATTGTGGAGGTTCAGATTACTTGCGGTACAAAACGTGGTTGACAAGACATGGTGGAGGCCTGTAAGAATGGATAAATCGTGAATAAGCCTCATGTGCTGTGGCTTGCAAAATGAAACAACACTTGGTCTGATTAGTACTTGGATTGGTAAACGCAAAAACAGCCTTTGCAATGTGTATATCTTCTGTATATTATATTGTTAACCGTAGGAATACTGCTGACAAAAGAAGATGATTCACATTTAGCTTGGTAAATAGTCTTTCTGCTTCTGGATGTGAAGGTCTTGAGTTCAGTTTCTTGCTGTAGTGGATTCCTTCCCACTAATGATAATCCTTCACTTGATGTTTGCATGTCTGGAATTCATCTCTGTCCTCATCAGGCACTGCAGCTTGTTTTCTTCAGGGCTAAAATGCACTTGCTTGTTAATTGTTTTTTTTTTTTTAAATAATTATTGTTTAAGCACTTAAGAATGAGCTGCAAGAAGTATTTTCATTAATGGCAAAGGTGGTATACATGCCTAAGTGGATCTTTTAAGATCGACCTTTTTTTTTTTTTCTTCTTAATAAACTATTTCTACCCTGAAATTTCTTAGGACTTTTGCTGAGCCTCTAAGTGAAATTTAGTTGTTTTCTTAGGCATTAGAAGATGTTAGCTGATAGATTTAGAATAGCCAGGCCGCCAGCATGGAAATATAGAATTCATCTTCTCCCCTATGAAATATATGTGAATCCCTTCACATGCATTTTTTTGTTTTGGGGAAGTGTAAAAGGATTTGTGAAGATGACCTAAACTATGAGTCAAAACAAAACTAAGGTTTTTGTTTTGAAATTGTTCTTTAGAAATGAAAAGAAAGATACTAAGATGTTTGAAGTTTTTGCCTGTACAGTAATTCAGATCAAATGGGAGAGAAAGATGTACTAGCTCATTAGCAACAGCTTAATTTGAGCTGTATTGTCTTGTACGCTCTGAAAGAGAGTCTATCTGATACTTTAATGCTGAGTGTAAATTCTTTACATGGATTCTCTCTAGTGGATGAGAGACACTGAAAATTTCTCACTTTGTTAAACAACCTTTGTGGTTTTCATCCTGAATATTTCATCAATTTCTTTTTTCCTTTGGGGAATGAAACCTTTGGAGATGTTCTGGTCTCAGCAGTCTATTGTTAATCACTCTGTGTATCAACACTTCACCTTTCCTAAACACTTAACCACAATGAACAGACTGTTTAGTTGATGCGGGTATGTTGCATAGAAAAAGGTCCCCCCCCCCCCACTCTGCTTCCCTAGTGAATGGAAGACTACCCTCATTAGTATGAAAACCTTAACAAATTATTGCATGGGAGCACATGAGCAGTGCAGAGCAACTTTAATTTTTTAACAGAAACTAAAGCATTTTTAATTCAGGTTATAGATCAGAACGTCCTGGTTGCTTGCTCCTATCTCTGTGCGTGCTGATGCTAACTCTCTTCACTTCTGTTTTTATAACAGTTTAGATCAAAGATGGCTAATGCAAGTCTCCCGAGTCATATGTAGTTTGCAAGCCATTGAATTGCAGCCCCAGCATGCGGGCTTCATGTAACTGGCAGCAGTGCTGTGGAGCAGCTAGGATGTGTAACTGAAACAAAAAAGACTGAAGTGGGAGTAAAGGGGAAAGTAGGTAAAAACTGCGTTCTGTTGTTTTTTGAAGGAAAACTGCACTTTGTGCTACAGCACTACCAAGTGATTTACTCCACATAAAATAGGTAGCACCAAAATAAACTCGGCTGCTTTGTGCTAAGTGTTGTTAATCAGCTTTTGCTCTCTAGGTGGTAATGAGCATATATTAACCATGACACCTCCTATCCACTGCAGTCAAAGATCTGGGAAAATGGCAAACTTGTTGCGGGCACACCTTGAGTGTAAAAGATGTTTTAAAGAAGACTCACTAGCTAAGTTTCCTTAATTAGGTAATTATAATGTAATTCACTGATAAGTCTGTCCTTCTAAGGACTGAAAAAGTAGAAGAAAAATATGTACAGCGCTCTAAAACACAGAAGCTCTTTTCAGTATATCCTCTTTCCTCTCCAGAACGCACGCATGCACTCTTTCTTGTCTCACTACCTTTTTTGCAGATAGCAAATTGAAATAAGTGGATCTGATAGCTCAAAGTTAGTATGAGTGCATTTGAAATGTAACAGATGTACTCTTTGAAAAAAATTCTGACTAAAGCCATGCTTTTTGGATGCTTTGTAACTTTCCTAACTGAAATGCAAAAAGATGCTTTAGCTAAAGAAAAACCACATATTCAGACATAGGAATCCCTATAGAAGATCGGAATTGATAAATAACGTGCTTCATCTCTGTCTTTAAGGGAAAATAATAGTTTGATGTAATATAGTAAACCTCAGTCTGTAGTACATATAGTGAAAACTCTTACATTATAGCTCTAACCAAGGGTGCTGAAAAAGAAAGTTTTTTTCTCTGAGTGAACTCAGTGACGGTTTTGAAAGAACCAATTTAGTGGGGAAAAGCTTTGGTGCATTTACGTTCTTTTCAGTCTTTTCAGTCAAACCATGGAAGATCAAGTCAAGAGTTATGGGCCACAGCTGTGTTCTTCCATTGAGATCTTCTATAGGACATCAGCTGAGCTGATTAAGAAATGGTGACCACAGCCACATTCCCTTATTCACTTTGAAAGGCAAATCTGTCCATTTGATTGAGAAGCATTGCCTTGCAACCATATTTTCCCATTCACTTTCAGTGGGCGGCTTAGATTTGATTAAGAAATACTGTCCTGTAATTACGTTCTCCCTCTCACGTGCAATGAAAAGCCTCTGAAGACAATTCGAGGTTTGAACTTTAAATAAAAATGGTATGGAACAAGGATCTTTACAGGCTGTATAGGTGGATATGCAGATGAAGTGACAAGTAGCTTTTAGTTAGAAATACTAAAAGAGTATCTTAAGAAGCCCAGTCAATGCTGGCTTGTGTTTCTGTCCTACTACTGCTTTGTTCCCCAGGCTCCTGGAAGGGATCAATAGCTCTAGCCCTGAATCCATTCCAAAAAGTTCAAGACAAATGTGCTTTCCTTTTATTCAAATAGCAAAACTGTATTGTATATTAAATCCTTTCATTCTTAAGGTTTGATGGGACGGGATTGTTCTCTCAACTAGTTCTGAAGCTAACTTTATGAGCTAGCTTTAGGTGGTTTAGAATTTCGCATTATATTGCATGTTAAAAGCATTCCAACTGAATAACAAGTGCCGTGTGTATCAAGAACATTATGTAGATTTGTGGCTGACTCCTAGCTTGAGCGTTATCTGCATAAATATTGAGCTGTGGTCTATAAGAGCAAATAATTTTTTCATACCCTGCGCTTTAGCGAATACAGTTTGGCATGAATGCCTTCTTCCCCCCCCCCCCCCCCCCCCCGCATGCAGATTTGTATAATTCAGTCAAATGAGGAGCCAGTGGCTTCCGTTACTAACTGGGGTTTGTTTTTATCTTCACTGTGGTTTTCTGTACTTGCCAATAGTTGGTGGGCTTTGTGGGTGGAGGAGCAGGTCTGAGAGCTGGTGTAAAAAGACAGACTAAAGCCTTAATGCCGAAGCTGTCTTGAACAAGTTTTTGACAAATCATAAACTTGGGAAAATGTTTGTTGAAGGAAATAGTCACACACCGTAAGTATAAAGCAGGGGAAGTTACTGCTTTGGGTCCAGTTTTCCAAAAATTCAAGACCCTTATTCCATATTGCCATAGCTGATAATGAGAGCTTTACAGGAGAAAGCCTGGTAAAGTGATTACAGTGGAATAGCAACCATCTCTGCCTGAAGATAGCAGAAATATGTAGTGCTTTTAAGATTTGATCATGAATGGGTACTCGCAACAGGTGAAAATGGTTTTAGTCCTCTTTGAAGTATGGGCACTAGTTTCTCTAGTATATGTATGTCTATATATTCGTGTGCATGCGTGTCTATAGACATGTTGCTAGGACTGGGTAACACTGACTTTTGAGTTTTTAGGGTTTTTTTCAATCATTAATGAACAGTGAAAAACAGTATGTTCCAATTTGGAAATTGCATCTGGCTTAGTATGAGCCAAAGGAGTTCTTAATGATGAATTAACCAAAACTTGAATTGTCCTTTATTTAATAATAATAAAACCTATCATCCGACTGGGGTGTAGATCAGTGGTTTGTTGTTTGGGCTGGGAGTCCTAGAAGACCTGTTGTCTGTAGCTCGTCAGGGTGCAACTAAACCATATAATTACGGCATCACGCGCTTGGAGGAGGGATGTCTCCAGCTTTTCCATCCAGTGTCCATCATCAGTAGTTAGAGGGTTGTCTTTGCCTTTTAGGGGAAACTTTTTCTGTGCCCGCTATCCCACATCTCCTGTCGTGGAAACGTAGAAGGCAAAAGCAATGGGTTAAGGCAGCTTTTTGAACCAAGCTGGCTCCTGTTCTAATTAAATTAAGGGAGTGATGGCTAAGTATCTCCATCCTCTCCCCAAAACCAAAAGTATAGGGAAAGGACGTCTCTCACTTTCTGTACTAATGTCACTGCAGGGAAAGTTGGGGAGGGAGGGAGCTGAAATAGTGATACTGTTTAGATAGCTGCTTAATAGCTGCTTCCATGTTACTTTGTTGGCATATGCATGATCTCTAAAGAAAAAAATGATTTACTGACAGCACAAACATTTTATATGTTGTTGTTTGGAATATTTTATATTTCATCTGAAAATGAGCAATGCTTAAACGTATACTTGGCATCTTCAGGAAAGAAGAGTCATTAGTTTGTTACTGTGTATGTGCTTCATTTTCAGTCTCTATAGAATTGGTTGTGTCTCTTGCAGCTAGAGAGATGTAAAGGGAACAAAAGCACCACGCTGAGTAGCAAGGAGCAGGTTGATCTGGATAGCTTTTTGTCTCCAAGGAGAACAGCAAAGTGTTTTTTCAATGTGATTAAAAGCCATACAAACTCCCCAAAAAATTAATTTTAAGAGCAAGTAATCTAGACTTAAAATACCATCAATTGTTTTGGAAAAAAAGTCCAAGTAAAATTCTGCTGGTCAAAAAAAAAAAGTTGAATCAGCTGTTTGTTCACTGGAGTTTTTAGGAAGAGCCCTTTAGATTGGATTTCATGATGCTTAATCATTCTTTTAAAAATACAAAGGAAACACCAAAAGCTGTTCAGCTAAGCTTTAAAGAACTAATGGTTATAACTTAGATTCAAAAGTGATTTAGTTCCAGAGGTAAGTCGATAATCCTACCAGTCATGAGTTAATCTGTCATCAGACTAAGACTAGAAACAAATCTATTTAACTAAGAATAGTTAATACACCTGAGTGTGAGAGAGGATGAAGATCCTTCTCACAGTGATTACTTTATTTTGAGAAAATGTAATATTCATGACAGAATAAAAATAGCTACAGTTTTTTAAAGGTAGACTGAAAAAAATCTGCTCTTTTCTGAAACTTTTAAGGCTGATTTTATAGCCTGACTACCTGACCTGTGGTTTTGGATACCGTAGAAATGAGTGGGTCTGTGAAGAAGGAGGATGATTTGCCATTTATTATAAAATTAGATGGGTTTAGAAACAGCTTCTTGAGACACAGGATAGTGGCATCAAAATCAAATTCACTTCTCCCTCTTTCTATCTCCTCTTGTCCTGTTGTCTTGTCATCTCGAGACAAATTGATATGATGAATTCTTAACTTTTTAGTAGGATAATTTATTAAAACAACAGACTCTATAGAACTGGTGCTATAGATGCTACATAGATGCTATTAAGATTCAAGTTGATCTCAAATTCTTAAAGAAGATTAACAATCTCATATTTTGCAAATCAGGCTCCTCGTTTCCTACCTTGTTCTGGCACGTTGATGTGTTGTGGTGAGGACAATGGCAGATATTACCTGTAATTTACAGAAAAGGATTTCAGCCAGAACAGGATTGATAATATGCAAATTAGGAGTAATTCCATGAGGAGGAAAAAACGTGTCTATGAACAAGTGAAATTATTTCCT
The DNA here is from genome assembly GCF_040807025.1 of Struthio camelus. Classification (NCBI taxonomy): domain Eukaryota; kingdom Metazoa; phylum Chordata; class Aves; order Struthioniformes; family Struthionidae; genus Struthio; species Struthio camelus. The sequence continues at coordinate 6,366,409 of NC_090965.1, read as the reverse complement.
GTGTACTGGCAGATAGAGGCTCAAAACTTGTGTGTGTGAGCAGGCAGGCTGGACATAGGGAAGGCTGAGCTTGAAAATACACTACTTAGTTGTTTTAATGCCTCTCTCCATCTCATTTTGCCCATCTAAGAGAAGAACTGTTAGCTATACAGATTTTTTTTTTTTCTATGCACAGAACAGGAACATTGGTTGAGCAGAGCAAGAGGATGTGTAACTCTCTCTAATTCTTTGTTGACGAGAAAACCAAGAAGACCTTGGGTCAGACCCAGCAGCCAAAGTGAAGGCCAGGTCAGATTATTGGCTTCTTTTTCGACCTGAGGAAGCGGCAGCAGCCTCCTGTACAGGGATGTGGACGTGTTTACAGATGCTCTACAAATAAGTACTGATGACTATTGAACATCTGGGACTGTTGTCTGGTTTTTATTTGTTGGACAAATGAAAAAACTGAAATCCTTTTTGCCTTCAGATAAATTGGGCACTATGATTTACTTCATTTCTAAGTTAACTGCATTTCTTTAAAATCTATACAAAAATTTCTAGCTGCTGTTCTGCTTCACTTGCTTAGGATTTTAAAAGACTAGTGGTAGCTGACTGGCAAGTGAAGGAAAAGAAAAAGATGGAGAGATGTGGGGTTTTTTTTTTTTGGTCTTGTTTTAATCTCTGCATCTCAAACATACAGAAGGAACCTTTCATGTTTAAAGCAGAGCAAAATGTGACTGTGTGACTGTGGAATACTGTACTTATATTTAATACTATTTGCCTATTCATTACGACTGTGAAGATAATAAGCCACAGCCTGCTGGGGTTGTCTTGTTCTTTATTGCTTCAGTAGATGGCACTGACATGTTCATTTGACTGATTGCTTTGTATGTTGTATCAGCTGTGATGTTGTCTTAGATTAGTTAATAGTCTGTCTAAGATCTTGCCAAGATGAATATGAATTGAAATGGGGGAGGAAGAACAGCAGAGAACTACCCATAACTTACCAGGTATTCATTCTCTGGTATAATCTGTCTTTGTGTCTATCACAAAGCGATTCTCGAAGAGACTGTTAGTCTGCTTCTGAATACCAGGGCTGTTAAATTGATCTTTGCTGCAGCCATCAGTTTTGTGTGTGTGAGCAATACCAAGACAATTCTCTGATGTGCTGTAGCTATAACACTTTATCTCATACCTGTGAAATGAAGGGGTTTTGCGTTGGGGCTTTTTATTATTAAAATTATATACATTTTACTACTACAATAAGAAGCGGTTATCAGTTTTTTGCAAATGATTAGGGATTGGAGCAAGATATTTTCCCAGTATAGGTCAAAATGTAACCGATTCTGACTTTAAGATCTTTGCTAGTAGAAGAAAGTTATGTTTAATTTTTCTGATGTTATCATGAAGACGGATGGAAATTATCTAGGATTTTTCTTATAAAAGGTTGAGTCTGTGATTTTGAGTTATTTTTAATATATAATGTCTGAACTATTACCGTTAACTTCAACTCTGAATGTATTCTTTACGCAATAGATGGTGACAAATGTGATATGCATTGAATTTGAAAAATAATATTTAAAAAGCATGGTTGAAAAGAAGTAATGCTTTCTGCATTCTAAAAGAAAGACATAGGTGTTCGATTGAATTATAGTTGGCCATGATTAAAAAACATAATACGGTAGGTAAAGTGGGGACATGAAAGAATGGCTGTTTATCCCCTCTATTCCTTCTTCATTAGGCCATGTTGAAATATAACATGGCTTGTTTTGTTTAACTTGTACCTTGTTAATTATTCTTAAACTGCCTTGTTCACTTGTGTACAGGTCCTGACCCGTGAATACGTAAGCACGTACTCTACCCGTTTGAGCAGTCTCACTAAACTTGAATACTTGCTGAATTGGGCAGTGGTAAGTGTGAAAGGAAGCAAAAAAACATCAGCTTCGTTATGAATCCTGAAAGTTTGGGGATGGTGGGAAAGTAAAAGCTGTCGTCTAGTTTTCAATACAATGAAAACTTATATAGTTCTGTCAATTTGGAGTCAGTACAACTGATGTTACATCACCGAAAGCTCTGTTATTATCTGCTCTGGCAGTGAGTTTTTTCCAGGAGTGATGTTCAAGGGGCAAACATGTAGAAAACTTTAAAATGCTATGGCATATCACTCTCTGATGGTGTCACAATTATGGAAATAGAATTCATTGTGAATTCATGGATTCTATAAAGCTGGTTGCTTGACTTATAAAGTAAAATTGCTATTTTATATTGGGCAGTTAACATCTACTTTCAGACTGTTCTAATGTAAAACATTTTTTCATGTTTGATTCTGATAATTCAGATTGTAGATATTTGCTATAATTGCTTCAGCCTTATACAGATGTAAGTACCAGTGGAATTACTGCATTGACCCTTTCCCTTTTTGACTCTTTCACCGGATTAGAGGAGATATTGTGAATAGTTTTAATGTGAAGTGAGAACCTCTTTTATGCAGTGTATCCATATCATATTTCCCTGCTTATTAACACTTCAGAAAGCCAAACCAAAAATAAAGCCTCGGAAGCCTACGAAAAGAAAGAGAGGCAGATTTTATATGTTGAAATAAATGAAGAATCATTAACTTCCAGAAGGCCACGAACTAAGAAGTATGTGGCATTTTAATGATGCTTTTTAACATCTGGGGCCGTTATATAGTCAGTTCCCACATTTTCAGGGGACTCTAGGACATATATCTTTTGGTTTTGTTTTATGGTGACCCTAAAGAATAAAAAATGTTGGTTTATTGCACACTGAGAAGGTGTTCTTGAAGCTACGTTCAAAATGCGGTCTTACCGTTGAAAATACAGGTAGCTCAGGGCATTAACTGAGGTTTTAGTTGCTTGTTTTTCTTCATCTCTTGAACTTCAAGAAGAAACTGTGTTTGGCTTAATTAGTGTCTTCATATTTCATCTTTGAAATATTTTAATTTTAAATACTTTCAAACTTAAACTTGTATGGATAGAGAATCTGCATAGCAGTGTAAATTGGCTAGTTCTTAAGGAGGGCTATACTAGAAAAGCACATGAACTAAAGAAATTCACTTATGTTTGCCGTTTTGTGATTATTTTCAAACCATAAACTGCGAGATAAGTTCCTATTGGTTACTAAATTCAGTCTCTAGTTTAGCAGAAGCTTCATCAGGAAAGAATGTAGATAGAAGACACATGTACGTTTGAAACTATTTGTTGGCCTGTATGAAGTATGAATTATTGCTCTTTGAGGACGCAGGCATTGTGAAGCCTTTTGTTTGTTTTAGTCATAAATTTATTCTAATAAAAAGAGTTGGGTGTTTTTTCTAAACTTCTTAGAGTTTGTCAGCAGCTTTCAGGTGAAGACCCAGTATATATCTGCAAAATGGTTGTTTTAGCTAGTATACCTAAACCAGTTCACAAAGTATAGTGAGCTATGACAGCACAAAAAGGCAGGATAAGGTAATTATATGTATTCCAAGGCATTTACTACCTTTAGGAACGGGGACTGGGGAACTTCCTCCCCCTCCCTCCCCCCCCGCCCCTTTTCAGACTTGATCAACGTAGACATGTTAACAGAACGCTTCTGTTTACGTCAGGCCTTAGATATCAGTAGACTGGTCACATTTAAAACAGTCTAGGAGGTGTTAAGATTCTTTTTTTTTTTTTAAGTACTCAAAAATCTAGAGTCTTAGGAAACAGCAAGTTTTTTTTTTATCCTTGCTCCTCTTTTGAGGGAGCTCTGGACACTGGATGGTATTCAGCCTTAACAATTTGTCTGATTGATTTAGTGGTTACGTTGTTACCAGACAGTAACTATAAATGTTATATATATTTCACAGGTGCACTCGGTGAGTTGAAGTTGGAGTAAAATGGGCACAGAATGGATGGATTCTGATGTTCTTTTCAGTTACCTGGTATTTGATAGGTTTTATGTCCCATGCATTGTGTTATTAGGATCTTACTCTCTCTGTTCTGGAGGGTTCAGGACAAAACGGAGTCAGCCAATGTAAAATGTGAAGCAAATGCATATCCTTATTGCCAGTTATTCCCCTAAAATTATGTGACCTTCACAGGGAGGATGACCAGTTCTTGTGACTGGGTTGGCAGTGTGGACAAATTTGGACCCACTGGAGCCTTGTTCTTTTTGTTGTGGAGTGTGAAGTGTTTGAAGTTAACTGTATTCATTAAATTGTACTGTCTGTGCTTTTCATTTGTATTGAAAAATCAGATTATATACCAATATCCATCAACTTTAGCTTCCCCAAGATGATCCACAGAAGTGGCTAAGTCCTGCAGAACTAGCATTTACTTCCACCTAGGATATTAGTGCAGTAAGTAGGAGTTTTTCAGTCCCCATACCTCCAAGTGGGCTTTGTTTGCAATGACTAAATATTTCTTTGAAAATCGATTCCCAAAATGCTGGGTTTAAGCCTAGAGCAAATTTTTACAGTGCAGTATGAACTCTCGGAAACAGTTTAACGTTGACATAGTTATAATTAACTTAAAGGAGTTAATAAAATAGAACTCATTGTGTCATCACTCTGCTCAGGTGATGTGGTTGTGATCCTTGTTCGTTTGTGTAGCCCTTCCTTTTCTCTAGCAGAAAAGCAATTACACAAGCGTTTCCATTTGAGAAGCTGTGCTTACCACTGGCTTTGAGAACCAAATACAAAGTATGACTTTTACTCTGACTAACCGTGGAAGTCTTTTGCTAGCAGAGGAACGTGAATGCTGTGAGTGGGAATTTTTTTTCCTTCCCTCTTACGTGTATTTAGCTAGCTGATCATCCTGTTTGTTGTACCACCACGGAGTAGTTCGATATCTTGTCTAACCCATTCAGTTGTCATCCATTGCCATCCTAAATTATTTGTTAATTATACACTTAAAATCAAGGTGAGCAGAATAAAAGATGAAGTGCAAATCGTACTGCTCACACCATAACGTTCAAAGTAAATATATGCGACTACAACAGAAGGTGATTTGTATGTTAAAAATGCCAAAATGGAAAGCGCATGCACAAACCAAGGTCTGAAGCAAAAGAACTCTAAAGAAAACAGTCTAGATCAATTTCTGCAGTGAAGTGACTACTGTCACCCAGAAGAGCCTGGCCTTTTCAGGCCGCACTTCTTCGCTATTTTCCTGTGAATGAGGTGACAGAACTATGCAGTCCGTTCAGTAGAGTTAAAACAGAAAGTGTCCTTGCTCCTTTTCCCCAAGAGAGGAAGTATGTACTGCTCCCTTGAGTTTTGTGGAGGACAGTGACGAAAGTTATCCTCATGCTGTATTTGGTTTCTTTGGGCGTGTGAATAAACTATAATTGAGATTTTCACAGGTAAACCAATTGTGAATGCATGTTACGCTGATCAGCTCAGATTACATGTTTTCATTAGAAATCTGTTTGAATAATTGGTTCATCACAAATGGGTAGGCTAAAACAATCAGAGGAACAATGTGTTTGAGTAGATGCATGCGCTTCTTAAATCTGCTTTCTCTCTGATATCCCCTTATTGGCGTTTTTTGCTATTTGCAGCAGACTAGAAGTTCTACTATAAAACTCAGGTTGCATGTAGAAAACTGTTTTGTTTCGGAGGGAAAGAGGTAGGGCATGTTTGTTTTTTGGCATCCAAGATTTTTAAATCTATTTAATTAAATGTAGTATGTTTGTGTAGGATATGTAGTTCTGATGGAAACCAAGAATATCTAAAGAAATATTTCTCCTTTGGTTTTAAAATACTCTGGGGAAAATCCAAAAAAAGAAAAAAGGCAAACGTAAGTGTTATATTTAGTGCGATGCCAATTCCCAATGGACAAGTGAAATGCTTTTGCCGCTCCCAGGAGAAGAATGAATGAATGAATGAAAGGTTCATTCAGTCTGAGATTCCCACCTATCTTTAAAGATGATTTCCAGATTGCAGCTAAAGGATTTTGTGTCAACATCCCTGACCCTTGTTTGTTCTGGAACCCACCCTTGGACAAAGGAAAGATAAATCTAGTGTCCAAGGCTAAAAATCTAGTACCTTTCCTGATCCCTAAACTTTTATTTTCATACCATGCACGTTTGTTTAGAAAAAGAAAGTAGCTAATGTCAAGTTCTGTGCAGATATCTTTAATCAGTTTCCAAATGTGTAACAACAGTACAAAGGAACATAATATAGTAGTGTGTTTTATTTTAAAACTCTTTTAGGGTCAAGAGCCAAATTTTCTGCTATATTTGGTTCTTGGAGTTGTTGTAGAATTGTGCCACAAGTGTTTTTCAGGATTATGAGTCGTGCAATTAAGGAAAGTAGGATTTGACTGTGTGTGTAATTACTACGAATGATTTGCAAGGTGGGAATTTTTCAAATTATCTACAGAACATTACTGGTAGTCCGTGAAGAGTTGGCTAAACTAGTATTCATGCTTTTCCTTTTATTTCCTATCATTTTATTTCTGTTTTAACACGTCTGCTGTCGTATTGGCATGCAACTCAACCCTTTTTCTGGTATTTGTTCTCCATGCAGAGCAATTAAGTTATTCCTTCTCTCCTTTCCTTCCCCCTGACCCTTATCTGGGGAAGAAGTAGTCAAGCAGGTGGGAGAAGACAACTATGTAAATATGTCTTAAAATTATATCTATCTAGATGGAAAAAAAACTGTGAATCCAAGAAGTAAACCTAAATGTAATTGCATCTATATATAGTAACTGCAAAGAGAAGAGTTATTTTTGGTTGTTTCTAAGTCCTTAAAACATAAGGTGTTAATTCTCCACTATTAAACTCTCTGGCTGCATGTGGCTTATCTTAAACTGTCACAACAACATGAATTTGTGTTCAGTTGTTCCAATATCCTAAATATCTCCAGCTCTGTAATCTCTACAAGGCGTTTCTCCCTTGTGCAACTGTTTACAGCTTCTGACTCATATTTGTGTATTCCTTTAATCATGGCTTTATAATTTCTCCTGTTAGTGTGTTGGTTTTATTCTTTCTAGTAGGTCATGGCCAACTATTTGTTTACCTACGTAAAACAGAGGAACAAATTTTGTTCTCTAATTGTGTGCATGTGTCTCTCACTGACTTATTTAGTAATCTGCCTGCGTGTGAAGGCAGGGCTGAACCTGCAGATGTGCCAGCTGCCTTTAGTGCATGCGTTACACAATGCTAGAGTGCCGATTTTAATATCTGTCATGGAAGGGGTCAAAAATAAGTGAGTAACTAACATGCATCTTTAGTGTGAAGAAGAGATTCTTAAAAGCAGTGCATGGCTGAAGCCCAGATTGAACCCTCGGCAGATGCATGGAAACCCAGCCCGCAAAACGTTGTAGTGAGCGATGCAGATGCTTGGATGGCTTGCATGTGTATGCAGGCTGCTATTCCTTCTTAGTTGTGACATTAAAACCACACTGATGAAAAAAGTAAGAGATCTTATCTGAGGACAGCTTCAGGAGGAGGAAGTTGCAAAGATGTATAATTTAAGTGATTTGAATTAAATAAACACTGTTTATTTCTAACTTGCAGAGCAGCTTAATGTATTTTATATTTGTTCATAGGGCTTAGATTTGTAAGGGAAGTATCCATAGATACCTAAAGAGGAACAGGTGGGGAATATTACATGCAGAATAAAAAAGATGCTTTTGTACTGAGAATAGCTGAGTTGAGGTGTAACAAAGCTGCTTTGTTAACTGACCAGAGTTGTTTAAATGATTTTCCTTTTTTTAAACAGGAAATCTTGCTGGCCCACACAGGAAAAGCAAAAGCAGTAGGCAAAAAGCTTATAATTTATATACTGACAGCCTACTTCATTGTTAAACATGATTCTTTAATGCACTGTATCTGCTGTGTGATTTATTTCCTTGCAGCCTGTTACCCAGCTGAAACTAGCAACATATCAGCATTGTTTCTTTTTTTTCTCCTTTTTTTTTTTCCTTGGAAATTGAGGATAAATTCAGTGCTTTTTGAAAATATTGTGTCCTGAGACCTTGCAGAGCTGGTGAGTGACTGCACTTGGCAGCTGTTGGATCAATATCTAGAAAATGGTTATTTATAAGGCCCATTTTTTGTTATATGGCACCAATCTTGGATACACTGGTGAGACTCAAGGGTTAAATTCCCAACACTGTCGCATATGGCAGTGAGCAGAATCACAGATGTTGATGATACAACATAATTAGTATTCTTTTATGTAAATGAAGGCTGTCAATGTTACCACAGCGTCTATACTCTTTCAAGCTGGAATCTATGCCACTTGGTCTCACCAAGACTAGACAGGATTATTCCACAGTTTTACATCGAGACTTGAGCAGAAAAATAAAGAAGGGGGAGAAAAAGGTCAGAGAGGAAGATGGGAGAAAGGTAGGGAGGAATGTTTCCAACTTGGAAGGAGGAGACCCGAGCAGTCCTTTGTTTATTTGGGGATTTCCAAAAGTGCCTGTCCAGGTCCTAGGATTTGCGAATGAATGAATGTAGTCCGAATGAGAGGTGTAGCAAATTTTAGAACTGTTTCAAATAAACAACAAAGATAATTATTTAGACACTGCAGAATCACAATATTGAGCTCAATTCTGAAGAGGCCACTTCTCCTGCTTTAATCTAAAAGAGAGTAGAGTTGAAGAATAGAAAAGGTTTATTTGTTTGTTTGTTTTCTGGCTTAACAAGTTTCATCTTTAGCAGCAGTGTCACTAGGAAAAAAGTAATTAAAGTAAATTTGCATAATTTTAGGACAACTAAAAATATGTTTCTAGCTTGGTCAGCTATGTTTTCTGTATATGTTTATAGTCAACTGTTCAATGCTTATATTAAAGCTTTGGGAAAGCATACTACTTCTTTAGTTTTGTTAAACTCTGCTCCTCATAAAGTGATTTTTTTTCGTCTTGAACGAAGCGTTCTGTGTGCCAGGTCTGACACTATCTGTGGCATCTGTATCCACTTTGTGCATATTACTGCTGTCCCTCCTATCACTACTTTGTATTATATTGAAGTACTGTAGTCATAGATGTACAAGCAAGTTAATTTAGTCTTTTCTTGGATCATTACAACAGATACATTTTTGCAGTCTTTTTCTGCCCTTGGCAAAATGCAGGTTTTTCCTATTTCTTTTCTCTGTAGTTCTTATTTTGTTGCAGTTCACACTTGACAACTATTCATTACTTCACTTTTATTGTTTGAAAAATCATCTAAAAATGGAGTTTAATTCAGGACAGATTGTTTTTTTTTCCGTCTCCTCCCCCTTCTCTCACCAAGTTATCAAAGCAGCCAAAACTGAAGTGATCACAGGAGGTGCACGTTTTTGCTCAGTTTTTTTTTCTTTTTTGCTCAGATTTTTTTCCCTGCCATATGCTGGGTCATCCACTACAAAAGACTTGTGATGAAGAGGCTACATGTGATCAGCAGATTTATGGCTTATCAGAGAATGAAAGCAGGAAGATGAAGTTCTGGAGTGCCTCTTCCATTTGACATTTCTTTACATCCAAGTTTTGGGGTTCTTAGGTGCAGTCATGTTTTGGCTTCCAGCTAATTTTGTTCTCTGTAATACATGTGTTCTCTGCAGTAACTCTTACATTGTGGGGATTAATCGTGTTCAAAAGCAACCATAGTAGGTTTCTTTGTTTATGTGCATCACGAGGATATTTTCTCTCTAGGGCTTTGAAGCTGTGCTGCCTTACGATGAAGATTTAAGTAGCAATTAAATTCTCGAAGAACCTCCAAAGCTCCTTTGGCTGAAATGGGGATGTTCCAGGCCCTAGACCTTACACTGCGAAGGAAAGAATGTTTACGCATGACTCAGTGAGTAGTGCGTGTGAGTGAACAAATCTGGGTGCTATTTCTGTGCCCTCAGCTTTTTCAGTTGTATCAGAAAACTGGAGGGCCTGTACAAAAGAAACCACATTGCTGGTATGAGGAATGTTGTTTTAGTTGTGCTCTTTGTACAACTGAATATCATTTATAAAACATATGGACGTTGGATGCAAAGTGAAAGCTTTTTGCTCTTTAGAATTCTAGTGTCCCTGCTTTGATTTCTCTTCAGTCACAATATAAAAATTCAGTAAATCAATTTTATTTCATGTTTATGTAGTGTGTTCATGCAAACATGTACACCTTTTGCATGAATACGGACATTGCATTAGGTTTACTATCACATGGCATTATTAATTTCTTTTTTTTGTTGTTTTTTTTTTTAACATTAAAATGTTTGGGAGAGTGTGGGAAACTGGAGAGTTCTAGAGTAGAACATAGAGCCTGTGGGCTTGCAGATTGCATATAGACTAGTTCTGATTATGGCAATTATCTGATATTCTTGTGGCTTCTATGAAAAGTTGGTAGCCTCAGTCTAGTTCCTGATGACATGCATTCCAATTCGAAATTCATGTTGCATGTAAGAATTTCAGGAGGGTAGCTGAAGATCACATGGGTGTGTGGACTGAATTAATCTTTTCTCTGTGAAGCAAGTCATCCAGGTGGGGTAAGGCTCACTGGCAGCGGTCTGGGCCCTCCTTAGGAGGCAAATAGACAGTTTTAGTCTGCAGAGCTTGTCAATCTAATATCTTTCAATGGTACTAAAAACCGCTTTCTAAAAAAAAATTGTGCACGCAAATAATATAGTCAGTGGAAGAAGAACTACAGTTGGAATTTGCAAGAGGTGACATCTGTATCTTTATAGATCTTTACATCTGGCACAAAAGAGATCATTTAAAATATGTGCAATGACTCTTGGATCTTTTTTTTTTTTTTTTTTCCCCCTCCCCCTCATCTTTCTCCTCTCTTACCTTTCAAGGTCAAAGCAGCAAAGACTTCTGTAAGACATGGATAGATGCAAACATGTTGGGCGGCTACGACTCGCCCAGGACCATTCTATCCTGAACCCCCAGAAGTGGCGCTGCGTGGACTGCCAGACGACAGAATCTATCTGGGCTTGTCTGAAATGCTCCCACGTAGCCTGCGGGAGGTACATTGAGGAACATGCACTTAAACACTTTGAAGAAACCAGACATCCGTTGGCAATGGAAGTTAATGATCTTTACGTCTTTTGTTACCTTTGTGAAGATTATGTCTTGAATGATAACCCGGAGGGTGATCTGAAATTGCTAAGAAGTTCTCTGTCAGCAATTAGGAGTCAAAAATATGATCCATCAACAAGAAGTGGTAGGACATTGCGATCAATGGCTTTGGGAGAGGACGTGTGCAGCCATCAAAGGGCCCCTCAGGGACAACCTCAGATGCTTACGGCTCTCTGGCACAGGCGCCAGTCTTTGCTCGCAAAAGCACTGCGGACCTGGTTTGATAAGAGCTCCAGAGGCCAGCTAAAATTAGAACAAAAAAAACAAATGGAAGAGTTGGAGAAAAAAAAGGAAGCGGCTAGGCAGCGGCGGCAGGAGATGAAGAGACAACTTCTGGAGGAACTAGCAAACACCCCTCCAAGGAAGAGCGCAAGGTTGCTGTCTCATGTGCACAGAGAGAACTTGATTCCAAGGAAATTCAGAGAGGTGACAACCACTTCCCCTACCTCAAGGCAGATGCAGAGCAGCAGATTCAAACAATTTTATTCCATCCGGCGTAAGCCTCTGATGACTCCTGGGGTGACGGGTCTAAGGAACCTGGGAAACACATGTTATATGAATTCTATTCTGCAAGTGCTAAGTCACCTCCAGAAATTTAGAGAATGTTTTCTGACACTTGATCTCTGTGAAACAGAGGAACTCTTAGCCAAAACTGTGAATGGGAAGTCTAGGATGCCTGGCAAATTGGCAAATGGATCTGCTGCTAATGAGTCAGGGAAGACTGACAAAGTAGGATCACATGGCACGCAGAGCTTGCCAGCTGGCTTAAATGGTAGCTCCTCAATAAGCAGGAGTTTAGAACTGATACAACCCAAGGAACCAAGTTCAAAGCACATCTCCCTCTGCCATGAATTGCACACCCTCTTCAGAGTGATGTGGTCTGGCAAGTGGGCGCTCGTGTCCCCGTTTGCCATGCTGCACTCTGTGTGGAGTCTGATCCCAGCATTTCGAGGTTATGATCAGCAGGACGCTCAGGAATTCCTATGTGAGTTGTTGGACAAAGTGCAGCAGGAGCTGGAGTCGGAAGGAACAAAACGTAGGATCCTCATCCCTTTCTCGCAAAGGAAGCTCACCAAGCAGGTTCTGAAGGTGGTGAATACCATTTTTCACGGGCAGCTACTCAGTCAGGTATGCACCTATTTTTGCACAGAAATCAATTGGTGCTCTTCGCACCAAGGAGCAAAGGCTGTTTCTTGAGGAACCACACGAAAAGAATTTTTTAGGAGTACCTCCTGCAAATGAAATCGGCTAGATTGCTGTGGGGGTTGTCGGCGTTTTTAGTACTTGTCACATGTCTAATGGCATCGTAACTTTAGTTGACGTTTGCCACTGCACGATGAAGTCTGCGCCAGTAAAGAACTTCTAGGCCCTTAGCTTTAGGTTTTTACGGGGTTTATAAAATGTCTTTGTAAACTATTATGTCTTTTTTCTCGTTTTGTTTCCATGGCTAGAAAGAATATGATGAAGGACAGAGAAGGCAGTCATCTTGTGCTATAAAGAATAAGCTGTCTATGACTTTTTTTTTTTCCCCTCAGGCATTTGAAAGCCGTCTTGAGATGTTGAACATGTTTAACATATGTTTCTGCAGGGGTTGAAAGTGCCAGCCCTGGCACACTGTTTGGTCCCTTAGTTTTGTGCTGTTCCATTATCTGAAACATATTTTTCCCCAAAAGTCTGATCCTGAGAGCACAGTCTGTCTCTGAAGACCCTCAGCTGCTTTTGCTTTCCTAGAGAAACGAACGTGTTCATAACTTGAGATGCTTGAGGGTTTGCCAGATCAAACCACAGGGGTATAATGTGTGCATTCTCATTATTATTTATATCATCTTTCTCAGTGCTGGTCTTGCCAAGCTTAACGTTCATAAGAACTGAAGTGCATTTTAAAGATTACAAAGCCTATTTTTCAAGTTAAAGCTTTTGGGTTTTCAGGGAAGGAATGGCTAAAGTCATGGTTCTCTTGAATCATCTCTACACTGCGTTAACTTCTTGTGCACTTCTTAACTAAATGTTCTTTGTTCAGTTGTGTCTCTTGGCTCTGGAAGATGATATGCTGTGGCTAAGGTTAGTGTTTTAGATTCAGTGGTAGATGTCAGTTAACAGCTCAAAGACGTTTGTGAATCAATGTAATTTATCCACTGCTGTGATATAGTATAAATAACTTGCTTTTGTTTTTTTGTTACCTCTTTATGCTCTCACCTGCTGCCTCTGAGTTTAAATTAAAACTTTTATACTGTCATATATTAGTACTTTGGGATGACATGAGAAAGCAAGTGCATTTCAAATTTCTCCTTTCATGCGCCATTCACGAATAATATTATACAGTTAGCAGATGAAAGAGTTAAGGACCTCTAGCTAGCGCTTTGAAATATGCAAGCAAAGTAGAGAAACTAAGGAAGGAGGATCGCATGATAAATGCTAATGTGTATTCTTTGTATTAGAAAACTGTTCCAAAATGTGTGTTAGCCAGCGGAGGTAACGTTACGCCTGTAATGGTCTTCATCTGAAGAAGTGAGTACCATAAAGGTGAATATTGTCTCCATTTGGTGGAGAACTGAGATGGAAGTTTAAATTATTTGCTTGAGATTTACGGTCTGAAAGCTAAGTCTATAAGTAGTGTTTCTCTTGACTGCCAGACCATTTTTATGTCCATGAAACTGCACTGCCTTTTGGGCATGAAATTGCTATTTGGATGTGAATGTAAATGTCTGTCTGGAGGTACACCTGTACATAACTTCATTTATGTATAAACATTTCATTCCCAGGTCACCTGTATAACATGCAACTACAAATCCAACACCGTTGAGCCCTTTTGGGATCTTTCCCTGGAATTTCCCGAGCGTTATCACTCTGTTGAGAAAGGGATTGTCCCTGTTAACCAGGCAGAGTGCATGCTGACAGAAATGTTGGCCAAGTTCACAGAAACTGAAGCTCTGGAAGGGAGGATATATGCATGCGACCAATGCAACAGTAAGTCAGATACTGCTGCTATCTTTGCAGGTTAGAAGCACAGTCTGTTTTTCTGAATGAGAGGCTTCCAATGTGCCTTTTGTGTGTCTGAAAACTGGTATTGTGACGTATGTGTCTATGAAAACTATGTTCTTCCTCACTGTTCATGCTGGGTTTTTTTCTTCCTGTTGATAGCGTGTGCTCCTTTGGGCACCAGTTTGGAACTATGTCGTTCTTCTATCATTTCTGCCATTCAGCAGCATAATTTTCTAAGGATTTAATATGAGCCTGTTTACAACTGCTCTCTCTGCTTGTGTTTTTGGGGGGAGAGGCAACTGCAATAAGAATTTGGGCAGAGGGGTGTTGGATTTAGAGACAAGAGAAGGAACCTTATCCTTTATGCTTTGCTCATCTCTGCCGCATGGCAGGGAAGCTACTGAACTTTTCGTATGATAAGAAGAGGGCAGGTTTCTGGGCAGTTTTCTCAAACTCTTTGTGCGTGTTTAACATCTGTATGCTCTATGGTGCCTATTCTTGATTGAATCCTTTAGCCAGAAGCCACAAAGGCAAAGTTCTCAAGGTCTGCTGGCGGATTAGAGTTTCCATCTTTCTTTAGGCATTTTGTCAGAAAGCAATGAACTGACGTTATTCTGGAAGTCTCACGTTAACGTATTACCTTTTATATGAATACGTGCTTTTTGCTATGCTCAGCTAGAAGATGACTTCTACTTTCCTGTAGCAGGTCTAATTATAAATAAGATCATTATATTTCTGAAAATAATTTTAGCCTTCTGTATAATCGTGCAGCTAAGTTACTCACGTAAACTGAATTTGAAATTGTGTCACGCAAGTATTTGTGGCAAATGTTTGTCCGTTTGGGAGGAAAACGCCAATGATTTGACTTATGTTGCCACCAATGCAGCAGAAATAGCGAATATTTGTAAAGCTGTGTTTATCAACTTGCAATGAATCCATTACTACACATCTTCCCAAAATGCTAGGGAATAAAGGTTAACTTGTGGAAGTTCTTGAAGGAAAACCAAATGTGGTTTTATTCACAGATGACGTTCACAAAGTATCAATATGAGTCAGCGCAGCTTTCATCTTAACTCTGTTTTCTGTGGTTCTTGGTGAAAGCCCAAAGTTTAACGCTTACTTCAGAGTTAAACAGCTAAGGAAACATTAACCAGCTGAAAAATGTTATGGAAAGGCAACCAGCCTGCTTGTAGGTGCCAAAAACTATTGGGGCACTGCTTGTCAGACATGACAGAAGAGGAGCAACCCATCTGTTCCGAACTGGTACAGTAAGGTGCAGAAATCTAATTAACAGGTACATTTCTTATTGGAAGCTCTGAAAACCACCTGTCTTCCTCCTGGTACAGTCGTGTGCTCACTGTCTCGGGAGAAGTAATAAGCTTTCACTGGGAAGAGGAACCTTTTTTCCTCTTTTCCAGTTTCTGCTTAGTAGTTCCTTTTTTCACTTGGGCAGGCAGAACTCCTTCTACAGTTGGAACCTTGCTGGAAGCATTCTCCTCTGACTTGTATTAATATTCTTGAGCTAGTGAAGCTCGCTAGTACGAGCTTTATTGTAGTGGTATAATAAATGGATCAAGGTGGTCTTTTAAAGCAATATGATGTCAAATAGTATTATTGATGTGCTGGTAGTTCACCTGTTGTAACTGCTACAAGTCTTTGGCCCTAGCGCTCTCTTATTAATTCTGTTGTATATCTCAGAGCGAAAATGTCAGTAGGAGCAGCTTGAAGCTGATAACTGATTGTGTGTTCATGGGCATTACAAAAATGAAAAAGTTTGAATATTTTTAAGCAAGTTGTTCTTGATCCAATGAATTCCTCCTCTGAAGGAATGCATAAGCAATGTTTACTTGTCTCTCCATCCTATGAGTGCATCTTACGGTGAGCTGGACTATTGCTACTGGAAGAATAAAAGAGTACATAATGGGCTTTTTTCCCCTTCTGCAAATTATCTACAACCTAACGTTCTCCAACTTGATTTTTTTTTTTCTTTCGGTAGGCAAGCGGCGAAAGTCTTCTCCTAAACCTCTTGTTCTGAGTGAAGCTAAAAAGCAGTTAATGATCTACAGACTACCTCAGGTCCTCCGACTGCACCTTAAACGATTCAGGTGAGTGGGATGCCTTGCACTGTGTCTAGCAGTTGTATTACTGCTGTTTTTTTGGAAAGAACTGATTAGTGTGGGCCAGTAATTTCTTTCACTCTCTGGGAGGTGCACGTGTATAAACATTTTGCCCAAACCGGATGTGTTGATACCTTCTCAGAGTAGAACTTAAAATCAGCAGCTTGTCCTTAGTGTATTTTCTAGTATACACACAATGTAACTAGTTATAAAGATAAATGCCGATTCCCTTGAATCGTACTTAATAATTTCTGTCTAGGTTTGCAGATAACTTGAAACAGTGGCTATGAGAAGGATAAACCCATCTGTTGAGCGAACAGGTTGTTAAAGTTGGAACTAACTCTGTGATAGTTTCAATAACCAATATTATGCATTTTCGTATTGAATAAAATGTAGCAGAAGTTGTAAATATTATGAAAAGCTTCTAAAATGGTTAGGTGCAAACAGTTGTGAGATGTGTGTGTGGGGGGGGTTATGGTTATATGATTGAGTATTTTAAACAATGTTTGACTGTCACAATAGATGTTTGACTTTCTTTGTGTTTGGCCATTATAAATCTCAAGAATATCCTAACTACTATAGCAAATATATGAGGGCACCAGTAACAGTATCTGTTTTATGCAAAATATAACTGAAGTTGGTGGTAGAGTGAAAGTAGAAGGAAAAATTTATGTAGTGCCTGCTTGACCCTAGCAATGAAAGCTCTTCAAAGTTGCTTAGCAGTGGCTAGTTTTCTGTGCATCTTCCATTCCTGCACTTCTGCAGCCCTTTATCACCGTCAAAAAGAGGGATCCTGAGTCTTTGATTCCTGCACTTGTATTTGCAGGTGGTCTGAACGTAATCACCGTGAGAAGATTGGGGTCCATGTCCTCTTTGACCAGGTATTAAACATGGAACCTTACTGCTGCAGGGACTCTCTCTCCTCTCTTGACAAAGAGACCTTTGTCTATGACCTCTCCGCTGTGGTGATGCATCATGGGAAAGGGTTTGGCTCAGGACACTACACAGCGTATTGCTACAACACAGAGGGAGGTGCGTGTGCCTTATTATGGGGGAAACAAGTTGAAGAAGCTCGTATTTTGTTCCGTAGACATAGTGCACCGTAAAGCTTTACGATCAAAATTGTTTGGAATCAAGTTTCCTGACATTCAGTAGTTGGTTTCCCAGAATGTATTGCTAGTAGCATGTTTTCTTTTTTTGCACAAAGACCACAGATTGCTGCTCTTTGCTTTGTAGCCCTTCGAGATGCCTTTTATTGCTTGCTGTTAACAGCATGAATGCTTCATTTTCTGATGCTATGTAACTCTGTGGAGCTGCTCCAGCTGGGTGTCTCTTCTCAGTATCTTTGGGATGATGAGATAAACAGAAAGTGTTTTGAAACTGGACAGGGACTATTTATGAATAACATCCGCATGGTTTTTGTGAATTTCCAGCAGTCTCTTTCTGCAGCTGAATTAGTATTGATTCTGCCTTCTGACTTACAGAGAAAGAGGTACAAATTGGCTATCTCCAGGGAATTTTTCTTAAGTGAAATTTTTGTGCCATCACATACAATTTGTTGAACTATGATTTGATATTTCTAAACTGTGTTAACAGCACAGAAATGGTATAAATGTTTTCCTTATTAGAAACTCCTTTCCAAAGTATCTGTAGGGAGAAGGTAAAGATGCCTTTTCTCCTGCATATCCCTTTTTCTCTGTGGATGTCTCCTATGAACAGTTCCAAAATACAGTCAGAGGGAATGATGCCTCCCTTACTGATGTCCTCTTTCTCACTTTGATTCCTAGGTTTTTGGGTCCACTGCAATGACTCCAAACTGAATGTATGTAGTGTGGAGGAGGTGTGCAAAACCCAGGCCTACATTCTTTTTTACACTCAAAGAACAGTGCAGGGCAAAGCAGGAATCTCAGAAAAACAACTCCAAGCTCAGGTGCCGTCCAAAAACAGCGATAAGGACAGAAGACTGACGTTCCCATGATGGGAAGCACTATAACTCAATCAACAGTCTCAGTTTTTTAAAACCATTGGTGTTCACCTCTTTCCTCTTTATAGGAAAAAAGGCTCATTGCAGGAATGGATCAGATCATGACGTTTGCCACCCAGGGTCTGGAAAAGTCTATCAAGCTGTGCACTTCTGTCACATGAAGATTGTAATCAGAATCTTGTTTTTAAAGGTGTTAAATTATTCCCACAAAACAAAAAGAGAAAGTTTGATGCTTAGTATCATTAATCTTTTATCAAAAAGGAATTGAAAAAGGCATGTAACTGTGAGCGCAACCAGGAAACAGAAGTATTCAACTGGCTTCCCAAAACCTTCAGTACCTAGTAATGCTGATAAACCTCCAGAAGGAACAGGTATAGTACCCTCTCCTTTAACTGTAGTTCTGTCTGTCAATCAGATTTCCAGGGTTTGAATAACACAGTCACTCCCCATGTATTTATTGGAATGGTTTCCAGAGTATATTGATATTGAATGATATCATTCAATATGTGATATTGAATAGATGGAGTCGGTTGTCCTACAAGCCATTCTTGCTGGAGAAATCTTTAATGTTCTTCTACCAGAGAAAACGTTTCCCCAGGCCTCATCTGTCTTTGCGATACCAGTTTCTTTGCCAGCAGTTGAGAGCAAACCCATGACTGGCAGTCTTTGTCAGCAGCTTTTTTTCCTCAATGTTATTGGGGCTGTGTGTACACTTGTTAGTTTATTCCTTAGGTTGAACTGAATTGGCAGCTAAATTATCTTGGAACGTGATTTAAAAACAGTTCTGCTCTGGAGAAACTGTGTTTTTAAAAAAACAAAAAAACAAAAAAACCCCCACACCCTGTGATAAAACAGACATGTTCCTGTGCGTGTTCACAGTCATACCTGTTTACAGTGGCAGGAGAAACAAAGCCTACATTGCAAGCCTCTGCTGGCGTAGCTTTGCTCATCAGGGCTATAATGAAGTTTGAGCCCTGGCTTTGCACAGCTCTGATAGAAGAAGCAGTTGGTGTGGAGGTGACTTACACTGGTAAACTCGCACTTTTCTAAGTGTGGCTTGTTTTCCTCAGGGGAACAGGGTGGAAGTAATACCACAACAGTGGGAGACAGAGCTGGATTCTGTTGCCTGCTTCTGTACAAATGGAAATACTCATTAACTCCAGTGTCACATATGGCCCAAACTGACTGAAGGCAGTGAGGTTGCACAGATGTAGAGAGTAGAATTTAGCCTGCAAAATCTTTATTTGGGCTGAGGGAACAAATCCAGTTTAGTTCTCAAGTTCCACGTTGAGTTTGGATTGGAGTCTTGATTCTAGAGTCATATGAGAAACATAGGGCCTAAGCTGACCATGTATAGTCACTTCTCAGCCTACAATTGCAGCTCAGATGTTTTTATAATTTGAGGTTGGATTGTTCACATTTCATATTTTAATGAAATCTTGAATATGAGACTGCAAAGAGACATGACCTCTTCCAGTCTCAGTGGGATTTTTTAAAGTGGTTGAAGGTGAAGCCCTCTGTGAGGCTCTTCCAAAATTTTGATTCAGTTTTCAGGTAGAGAAGTTCTAAAATTGTGCTTCTCTCCCTCCCTCTTCTCCTTTTATTCTTGTCAGCATTCACCCATCAGACATAAACTGTCAAACCTACATTATTGTTGGAGGGGGGAAGAGGTAAGTTTCCCAAATACCATTCCTCTCTTTCCAATGCCACTACCACAACTTTAATTTCCTGCCATATGGGCAAATCAGACTTTCTTCTCTGGCTGCTGTTAATCACTTCAGCCGTACAGAGAGGAGCACAGCAAACAACAATCTTGTCCTTTCTTAGAGCGCAGCGTCACACTAGGTCTCCTCTGTCCAAAAAAAGTTTCCTATTTCCTGTATGTCTGAGCAACATGCGGCTTTTTGAGCCTACAAAAACTTTGGCAACCTTTCTGGCAATTAAATATGATTTTGAAATCATATACACTTATTTTTGGAGACCAGACAGTTTGAAACAGTCATATGGGAACTGATAGTTTTGGTTTTGTTTTTCTAAACGTAGCATGGTCTGAAAGTATTTCCTATGAATGCCTGTGTATCTGTGTATTTACTAGGTAGTTTTATTTTTTGTGCAGCCAGAAAATAAAACTAATAAAAATGCAACAGGCCAAATTAAAATCCAGTTAAAGTAAGTGTGACTCCCCTGAGCGCAGGAGAGGCTGATTGGGGTTCAGCGCAGGTAGAAGTTGACGTTCCTGAAAGAATCAAAATCAAGCGCTCGTGATTATCAGATACTTAGAAGCATGATGGATTTGTTGCTAGAGCAGAGCATTTGCTTTGTGAAGACTACGCGTCTCAAAAGGAAAACTAGAAGAAAAATAGTGCTTAACAATGCCTCTTTAGGATTCTCTGAGGTGGAAGGGAAAACTGGTGTTTTCCCGAAGCATCTGTCCTTCCAGGCCTATCCACCCTTTAAAAGGACTGTGCTTTTCTAAATGATGGTCATGGTTTACTGTGACCACCAAATGGTGTGTTCACTTTCTGAATCTCTTAGCCATGAGCCCTGTGCGTGGAAAAACGTGATATAAAGGCAAACCATAATGCAGCATTAGTTGTTAACTGCAGTGAGCCGAGACCCTTCACTATGAATGCTCATCTTTTGACTGAGTGTTTTGCATTAATATTTGAATTCAGGTAGTAATACAGTTGTCACTTTGAATTGAGTAGGTTGCAGAGGGGAACGGGGAGCTGGGAGTGTACCTTTAGCCGTTGGTGCATCTGACTTCCCAAGCAGATTTTGTAGCATTTGCTGTTGACATCTTTTGACATTAGTGGCCTCTCCATGTGACATTAGCCTAGTTGTGCTGAGATGTGGAGATACTGCAGTCAGAAAAATGATTGCCCTGATAGGGAAGGAATTAATTATACTTCAAAGTAAACTTGCTTTTTCCAACACTGTGAGGTTTCTGTAATATTTAGCTTTTATTTGGAAGCGATAGCGTATAGCATTTTTTATGCTGTTTGGTTTATATTTGTCTACTGCAGGCTTCTTTATATAAGCATAGCCCAATGTTCCCTCCATGGTGGGCACTGTTTTATAGTGTCCTGTTTGCCAGAAATTCTGATTGGAAGTTTACCTCAAGTCAATAAGATGAATATACTACTGGCAATTACAGTGAAGCCCACCTAAGTGAATGCCTGACAGAGGGTAGCCTATAAGGCAAACTTTGTCCCTCCTTTAATGGTATGGCTTCAAATCCTGCTAATACACTGATGCGTATTTGGAATAATTCCAGATTTAGGTGCTGCTTCTGCAAAAGCATAAGCAGATGATGTAACTTTACTCATGCGTAGAGTTCAGCGGCCACAGCTGAGTTGCAAGCAAAGCGTCTGCAAAACCAGAACCTTAATGTGGTGTAACTGAGAGCAGAATTTGCTTCTGTATGTATAGCTGCAGTTTCTCAGTTAAGGCCTGTTAAAACAGACTAAGTACCCATTTAAAAAAAAAAAAAAAAGACAAGCAACAAACTTAAGCGAGTTTGCTCTGTACCAAGACTTGACTTGACTAAACTGTTTGCAAAAGGTCCCTGTTGCAGCATGCATAACCAAACTTGCAGGGTTCTGGAGCAGCTACTAGTGCTAATCTAATATCATGAGAACAGTGCACCGAATTGTCACCACTGTCCATTCTCTCCTGTGCTGGGAGCCTGGTCCTGTAATGAGGAGTCACTTGCTTTGAGAGATAACTCGGAGCAAGTGTTAGGTTCTTGACACTTGCAGGTTATTTTTTGAAGGTGTAGGAAGTCACTGTACACTTAATAAGCTTGTGAATACACGGCCTTTGGGTAAAGAGCTGTTCCCAACATGTCCTTATTCTCCTTAACTCATAATTAAACTGACTTTTTACTCAACTTTGTGTCTTTAAAATTGAAGAATTTTACTATATAAATTCATGCCCAGGTACGATCATCTGCTGTACTAGTTGGAAAATATTTTAGCCAACTTTACTCCACTAGCAAGTTAGTTACATGTATTTGCCTTTGTGTTACCCTTTTGCTGCCTGCATTCCCAAGTTAAACTATGCATACTGCAAAAACAGTGTATCTGGAAAGCACTGAAAAACCAATTTTGATAGTTCCCCCCGCCCCCCGTTAGTTCTGACTAGAGCAATTCTTGGTCTGACTTTGAAGTTGTCAATGTGAGGCAGTAAATGGAATAATACGTACTAAACGCTTGATGTCAAACTTTTCTGGGTGGCAGTACCACCGCCACTTAGGGACTTCCAAACGGTTTTTGAGTGTAGGAAGAAAATTGGAAACAGTAAAAGCGTTACGTGTGTCCTATGGACTCGCTATCAGAAGTTATTTTTGCTTTTCGAAGGCAAGGCTTTTAGCATAAATGATGTCGTGGTGGTGGTAATTTAGAAACTCTTTTATTGATTGTAAAGTCCCCAGGCCTGAATATGTTTAATTGCATCCCAATGAGAGAGAAGAGATCAGTGAAAGTTTTGGCTGTTAACAGGATAAGCTACAGAAGTTGACAGTATACTTTGCAGAATGAAAACTACATAAGGAAGAAAGAAGAGGGGGAGATCACTATACTTGCCAATGCAACTTTGTGAACTAGTTTTTTACAATCCCCTAGTTTTGGTGCCTTGTATCTAATTACATTTTGCATGGGACAGAAATGTTTGGGAAATAAGTCTTTAATTCCCCTGTCATGACTGAAGCAGCAGACAGATCTGTGTGTTCTCACAAGTACTGTCAGTATCGCTGACATTTTTATGTTTCGTATCTGTATGTGAATGAAAAAGTTTACCAGCAAGCTCAGAAGGTAGTATTTTAGTGTTATATGTTTGAAATCTCTGTATTTGTAATAATTCAAATAATTTGTTCAAAGGCAGATTAGATTTGGCTTCTTAGATTTTATGTTACTCAGGCCCCTTCCAGTCAGGTCAGGAAAACGATGTCTGTCAAAGCGTGTACCTTATATACAATGAGCCCACATGGAGTGAGGAATAATAACTCTGGCAGGGTTTTTGGTAGAGTAGCTGTAGCTTTGGAAAGGACCTTCTGGTATAAATCTAATGATGATAACTGCTGATTTATGACGGAAAAATACAGTTCCCTTTGGCACGGGAGCGTTTGCACAGATGTCTGCTTAGCATTGTAGCCAACGCTTCTGCCTGTGTAAGCAAAAGCATGCCATGGTAATGCCTGCATAAATTTAATATGAAACAGGTACAGTTGCTTAAGGTGGCTAAGTGTCTCTGCTTCAAGAGTAAATAGTAAAATCCAAGCACCTGCTCTGAACACTGCCTTTTTGTGTGTGTCTAATCCCTTCAACTGGTTTGAGATCAGATAGGAAGGACTTAGCTAGGGAACGTATTGCCTGTGGGAACACAAAACCTCAATCAAGTGGGTTTTCTGGTGTCTATTACATTAATATTGATACCTGTTTATTGCAGATGGGAATGTGAAGCATTCGAGCAAGCTTTTAAATTTGTAAAACCACAGCACAGTTCAAATGATCAAAAGCTACATGTTAGTTACCTGTACCAACTTGTGATTATTTGTCTTAGTTGATTTTAGGGGTATGCCTTTAGGCCACTCCTTCCATTGTGCTTATTTTATTTTTGCGTGCGTGTGTGTGTAAGGGTTCCACTTGTTTTAAGGATAACTTTGTACGGTGGGCCAAAATACTGTTTCAAAAGAGTTCTTCAACAAGTCTTCTTAAAAATGTGTTGTTTGCAAAGTACATTTCCAGAAGGAAAAGAAATGACCAGCCCAATGGGCCCCAGACTGACTTTAACCACTGTTAACTATTTATTGTTTTGAAGCTTGTGCATGATACAGAATGCATTGCAGTTGCAGCAAACTGCTGCACCTTTAGGGTGGTTCTTGAACTGCCGTACTACTGATTTTGTACAGGTTGGGGATGGGGAACGAGTTGGGAAGAATGAAACAACCAGTCAACAAAGCCAAGCTGACCACAGCAATAAGCTGTGATCTAAGTTTAGGAGATACAGGAAGCGTTTGACGAGGGGACCTTGTGTGTGTCAGAGGACTGCATACTTTGCAGGCAGAGACAGATGACAAAATACAAATGCAGTCTCATTAGCAGCAAGCTCCTAGTGGTTTTGGGGCAAAAACTTCTCTGATCAGTAATTTCATACTGGCAAAATGTATGGTGCTTTTCCATAAAATGTTACAGTTCCTAAGGAACAGTATACAAAATTCTCAAGTTTTTAGAAAGGAGCTACCTACTTAAAGCCCACAACGTCACTGTAAATGCTTTGCATAACTAGAACTGAGAAAGGAAAGATACAGTTGATGGATTTTACATAGATTTGATTTGTATTTTTGTAGTCTTGGCAACATACTTCCAATAGAGCTGGCAGGAAGGAACCGGATTTTTCCATTCCGAACTGCTGGTGCTGGGTCCTAAACTTGTCAAACTCTGTGGAAACTGAGGTTGAAAAAGCCTCCGTTTGTTAACTAGATTGTCTCATTCTGTTCCTGCTTTACAGCCACTTTCTGTATGAGTGTCTCTTTAAGGGAATGTGCAGCTTTTGAATGTTGCTCCTGCTCAAGAGGAACACACATTCCTTCAACATGGGCAGAGCTAAGTGCCCACTCAAGCTAGCCTTATTTTTTTATGTAACCATATCCATACTTTGGGGATAAGTTGTACTGTTACAACTGTGTTAGTATAATTAAATCCATGCAGCGTTTGTGGATAGACAAGGCTTAGGAATGTATTATAGCATGGGCAAGCTCAAGCTATGCCGATGAGTAACGTTACCACAGGCTCTCGGTGCGCTGTTGAATGGAATTTGAGGCTGACAAATTTGAGGCTCCTTCTCTTTTGCACAATTGCTGTAGTGTTTGGTCTGCATAACTCAATACCTCTGATGTAGGAATGACATTTCCTAGCAAGTGTCATCTTTACTCTCCTAACACTTATTAAATGCAGTTACTTGGCCTGGCCCTTAAGGCACCTATGTAAACATTGCTTATTGCTACAAGGTGAACCACAGACTTCCACGTGTAAACAAGGTTTTCAGTAGTTTATCAGACATGTGGAGTACAATAACTTGCCACTGGCAACCTAGAGCTCATTTAAAACAGAACGAGGCTGCATTTTTTCCCCCACTTAACTTCAGCTTTGGTTAAGCACTCTCAAATTCTTTAAGCCACAGCCTTCTATGTTTACCTACGTGAGCAGTTTATAGGAAAGGAACAAGTGGATAAGTTTGTTTCCAGTAAACTTTTTACAAGCCTGCCTTTCCTGTTTCCATAAAACAAACTTAAGTTTAAATGCTCAGGATTGTTAAAATAGCTTCTCTGAGGGGAGTGTTGCCTAGACAAGCTCCGTTACAGTGTGACAGGCTTGGGTAGATTGCTGCGGAGGGAGACTCTGCTTCTGTTAATGCCTTGGAAGCGTCACTGTTGAGTTGAGTTAGAGCAGAATTAAAGTTAATCTTCAGCACTTTAAAAAGTTAATCCTGCTCTAGGTTGAGACTGCTGGAAGGGTACTGTTGGCAGAGGCTGGGCAGAACATCAACAGTTTTCCTTCAACATGAAATCCCCTGCAGCCCTTGTGAAAACAAGAGTAGCATTCT
This sequence comes from Struthio camelus, assembly GCF_040807025.1. Taxonomy (NCBI): domain Eukaryota; kingdom Metazoa; phylum Chordata; class Aves; order Struthioniformes; family Struthionidae; genus Struthio; species Struthio camelus. The sequence goes on along the minus strand of NC_090965.1, from coordinate 6,340,706 downwards.
GCTCTGCTTTCTTGGGTGAGGATCCACGCTGGAGCTTGGCCGGGTTTCCTGATTTTTCAGTGACTTCGGTGGGGGCTTTAAGTCAGAACAGCCTCTAGTTTCTGTTTCAAGTTTCTGCTACTTACGTCACTAATGACTTAAGCTGATGTATGCCATGCTGTGCTCATAAATGAGACTGCCTTTGCCTCAAGGACGCTCCTAGGCAGCCGCAAGTGACAAGAGAGAATCCAATTAATTACTGAATGTTTTTGGCAATCTGTCCAGCTGTCCTGTAGCTCAGTGCAAACGCACTTGAAGCACTGCTCCTAATCGCAGGTTCAGCAGCTTTTATTTTAGTCAAGGTTTGTTAAGACAACATCCAGTAAGTCACCTATGGCAGCCTTACGTACTTAACTGCATGAACTGCCCCCTGCCTGAACCCAGGCCTCAGGAGGAGATTAGTGGGTTCTAAATGAAAACTAAGATTAGCTATAATATGTCTTAATCTTCCAATTAATCCCCTTTTCCAGCAGAAAGTGTCTCTGCATGACTTGAACTACTCATACTTCAGAAGAACTTAATTTCTTTACAGGATGTTAAAATACCTGTTTGGAAAACAGCATTTTTTTTAAGTTGGTTTCCTGTTCAGTAATGAAATGAGTTTCTCCTTTGTTCAGGTGAGGGGGGAGTTCTAAATCACAACATAGGGAGGCAGTGCTACTTCAGAAGAATGTCTTAATCTTAGAAACCTGTGCATAACTGTCCAAAGAATCTCTGAAGCCATGCTGCAGTCATAACTGCCATAACGCTCAGGGCTGGGAAGCTATTCTGCTCTACAAATAGCATCTTCTGGGAGCTGCAGTAGAACCTATCTGATTAACTTAGATACAGGCACGGCTCCCACGTCAGCCACACACAGTGCTTTCACTGTCCCTTGAACAGCTTCACCACTGACAGCTGGACTCCAAGTCGATCCTGGCACGTTGTAGTTTCAGTCCAAGGCACTAAAATGCTATGCAACACCAAATGGCTTCTTCCCATATCCAGTCATAATTCCTATACAGTAAGCGTACCAGCTGTATCTCGTCCAAACGTTATCCACGTAACTATCTGGTGGTTAGAGTTTACCTAGGGCTTTTTACAGTTTTGTTTTTCCTTTGAATAAATAGCTGATGTGTCCTGTGTACAATGCAGGACCGGACGTGTTCCTTTCTCTTTCGGGTGTGAAATATAAATCATGTTTTTATGATTTTTGTAAATCTTTACTCTTTTTACACCTTGTTTTTGTAAGCTGAAGTTTCTTATTAAAAAACAAAATTCCAGTGACTTATGTCGTTATTCCCCGCACTTTAATATTTAATTGAACATCGAGACGGCAGTACAGAAGAAAATTCCACGCGCAATGGCTTCACATTGATGAGGAAACTCTTCCCATTGTACCTTGCAGGCTCAATTGAACGTAAATCCTCCCTCTCATGCTCAAAAGCCTTTCCGCCCCTCGTCATCGTTCCAAGCGCAACAGCTTTGAAGTGTGAGTAGCAGCTCTATGGCAGACGAGGGTCGATGATACCCACGAGGGTACTGGCTAAACGCCTCTCTTCTGGTCGTCGTTAACGGGGAGGGCAGGCTCTTCTGCCTCAGAGGAGCGTTTCTTTCCTGGGTCTGCATTTAGAGAGAGAGGCAATATTGTTTCTAGCCTAGTCCATTAAATTAGCACGCGGCAGCTTAAACTGGCACGAATTAGATCATTTTAATCTTGCATTCCCCTGGCGCTAGGGCGGGCGCAGGTTTAAGCCCCAGTCGGGGCTGGGGCCGGACTCACCGCTGCCGCTAGGCGCCGGGCTGGGGCGCCATGAGGTCGATGTCCGTGAGGTTTCGGGCCACCCACACGCCGGCGGCGAAGAGCCCCAGGTTCACCAGCAGGTTCCTGTGCGACAGGCGGGCGCTGAGGGGGAGGAGGCGAGGCCCGGCCCGGCCCGGCCCGGCCCGGCCCGGCCGCCCCGGTCCCCGCGCCGCCCCCCCCACCCGCGGCCCCGGCCCCGGCCCCGGCCCCGGCCCCGCGCCCACCTGCGGAAGTCGCTGCGGTCGGTGGCGAAGCGCAGGGCGCTCCGCAACCACCCGCGCAGCCCCTGCGGCGACGCCGCCGGCCCGCCCGCCGCCGCCGCCGCCATGCTGCCGCCGCCGCCCGCCCTCGCCGTCACTTCCGGCGCGCGGAGCGGGGAGCGGGTGGGGGGGCGCGTGCGCGCGTGCGCAGTAGGATCCTCGCCCCTCCCCCCCCCGCCCCGCGCATGCGCGCCCAGGCGCAACGTCCTCGTGCGGCGCCCTCGTGCAGCGCCCGTGCTCAGAATCCTGGTGCAAATCCTTGTGCAGCGCCCGTGCTCAGCGTCCCGGTGCAGATCTTTGTGCAAGCGCAACAATCGTCGTGCAGCACCAACATTCAACACCTGTGCGCGCTGCCCTTGTGCAACGTGCTTGTGCAACACCTGTGTGTACTGCCGTTGGGCATCGCCCTCATGCAACACCTGCGTGCAGTCCCCCTGCAAACAGCCATGTGCAATGCCTGTGTGCAACATCCTCATGCAAGCACCCACGTGCCACACCCACGCGCAACGTGGGAGGCAGGAGCGCAGCCACATGCAGTAGGCTTGTGCAGGGTGCGAGGCTGTGGTGGGAGTGCTGCCTCATGCAACACCCTGGTGCAAGCTGTGCCGCAGGAGTACAGCCTCGAGCAGCAGGTAAGTCAGGAGCAAGGCCTCGTGCAAGCAGCACAGCCTCGTGCAAGGCACACGCCAGGCTTTGTGCAGCTCATATGGCCTCGTGCACTGCCCTTGTGCAGCGTGTCGGGCTGGAGCAAAGCCTACGGCCATGAGCATGGCCTCGTGTGGCCCCTGTGCAGCGCGCGAGGCAGACCCTTGCACGAGCAGCTTGGCCTCGTGCAAGGCCCCTGTGCGAGGCACAGCCCTGGGGGCCGGGGCTGCTGCAAACTGCACGGCTGCTTGTGCGCTTGGGAAAACATCTCCCGTTTCCTGCTCCCTCCCCGCTGCGGTCCCGGCCGCATCTTAACTTAAGGCACGAGTGAATCAAGAAGGTGCGCGGGGAAGGCGAAGAACCCCCGTCTCCTGCGGGACGGTGCCGGGTGTCCCGCTGCACCCGTGTCCCGTCCCCTGCGCGCCTGGAAAAGCGACGTGAAAATTGGCACAGGGGAAAATCTGCATTGTAGGGACGTGAGAAACGTTACAGTCGAATCTAAAGAATTGCCCACACTGTCTTTCCCAGGGCTTTTAAGATTTCTTTTCCCCCCTCCTGCTCGCCGTGTTTAACTGCGCCCAGCTGGGCGCCTGCAGCACCCGTCCCGGGGCACCGTCCGAGTGCGACCGCGCGGCTGCCGCCGGCCCGACGCGCCTGGCCTGGCCCCGCGGGTGCCGTCAGGGCGGCTCTGCCCAAAGTTGCCTGGAATTGCAAAGTTTTTCCCCAGCAAGGGAGACGCCGGCTGGCTTCGCTGCGGCCGGACTTGCCCGTGCTGCAGCATCCCCCCCGCAAACCCAAAGAGCTAATTGATCCACCCAGTTAGTTAATTGATTTATAGCTCTTAGCAATGACAATTAAGGGCCAGCTGGAAAGCGGCGTGCTCTCTGCCGGGCGGGAACGGCGCTGGGAGGCCCCTGCTCCGGCGGGCTGCCCCGGCCCCGCCAGCAGCCCGCTCTCCCTCGCCGCCTTGCACGGATTTTGCTGCGCTTCAGACTTTGGGCTCTCCGCCTTATCTCCTCCTGTGCTAACGTTCAGCTTCAGCCAGCTCGCCCGGAGCCTCCCTGCTCTCCCTTATCTCCTGCTGCGCTCCAAGGTCACCCGCTGGTCTTCACGCCCTGCCTTCTGGGCAGCGGGCATCGCTCGCCGGACCAGTTGGGACCAGCTCGTTATCGCGGCGTTCCCAGCCCCCTGCCCAGCCGGCCGCTGCTGTCAGGCCTGACGCGGAGCAGATGTTCGTTAAGCGCCAGGAGAGCGATGCATCTCGTTACGGGGCTCGGAGAGATGTCCGCGCCTAGTACTGCCGCATCTGCCCGGCGCTGACTCCCGGGAACGCGGTCCCTCGCCCAAATGCAGGAAGACGGGAGCGAGGAGAGGATGCTCTAGGTGCCCCGGCAGAGGTAACCGGGGCGGCTGTGCCCGGCGGCACCCGGCAGCAATGCAAACCGGCAGCCGGCTTGCAAAACCCTCAGAGCGGCAGTGGGGTCTCTGCCGGATTGGGGGGGGGAGAACGATGCTGAGCGGGGCGCAGAGCCGGCTGCGGCGTTAGACGGCGCCCGGACGCAGGGTGGCCCCGTGCCGCAGCTCCCCGCTCGCCCGGCCTCGCGCCACTCGGGGGGGAAGCGAGCAATGGGAGAGACCCCGGGGCGGCTCCCCCCGGGCGCAAACGGGCATCCAGCTGCCGCTCACCACTGAGCGCCAGAGGTTCCCCGCCGCTCTGGAAAAGGTGGAATTGGTGGCACCCGCGGGCAGCGGTGCCCCGTCCCCGGTGCGTGTCAGCCCTCCGGGGCGGGGAAAACACCCCGTTTGGGTGTAAAAGCGTTGTTTTCTCTCTTGCACGCCCCGTGCAGCCCCAGGTTTCTCCTCGCTGACCCGCTGGGCAACGAGCTCGATCCCCTGCTGCGCCGCTCTTCGTTAACCGCTGGGACGTGGGTTTAGGTCGCGCGTGTTGATCAGCCGCCCTGGGGAACCCGGGTCGCTGGGGCGGGCGGGCGGGCGGCAGCCCTTGGGCCCCCTGCCCGGCGTCAGCGTCGCCCCCGCGTTTTGCCAGCCAGTTCCTGGCTCGGCTGCGAGGGGCTCGCGTGGAGCCCGGCGAAGCCTCTCCGGTGGTGGTGCCGAGCCGGCGGCTCTGCCCTGGGGCCGGGAGGGGGAAAGGGCGAGCGGCGCGAGAAGAATAGCGGAGCGGGTGCAGCTGGGCGTCGTGACCCGCGGGGCTGGCGTGGGCAGCGCTCCGAGTCCCTGCCCGGCTCGAGCCGGGGGCGGCGCCGCCTCGCCGAGGTTTGCGCACGGGCAGCGAGCGCCAGCCCGTGCCCCTCGCAGACGGGTGCCCTCGGCCCCTGCACCCGCCGGGCAGCAACGGCCCCGGCCGCTCTCCCCGCGCCGCCGGCTCGCTCGCGCTTCCTCCCTTCCTAGGCGCCGGGCGCTGAGCACGCGGGGGCCTTCTCCCCGCCGCCGGGTCATCCCGCTGGTGAGATGTTCTCCAAAAACGCCCGCTGGAGACGCCAGCCTGGAGAGGTAGGTGGTTTGTGCGCCCCTCGGGTCCCCCCCGCCGCCCCCCGTTCACCCGCTCGCCTCTCCTCTCTCCTCCGCAGCCTCCCCGCGCGGGCGTCCCGCCGGATGCGTGGTGCCGGCCGCCCTGGGAATGGGATCGCCGGAGCGCCGGAGGGGGCTGGCAGCCGGTAAGGGTGAGGGGAGCGCGGAGGTGCCGGAGGGGGAGGGTCGCCCAAAAAATCCCAGGGTGGCCAAAGGCCGGTGCTTCACCGGCAGCCGGAGGGGCAGGGGGAGCTCGGGGCCACGGCGGGGAGCGGGGATGCGGAGCAAAATCCGAGGTGTTCCTCCTCTGGGGTGTTGTTGGGGGGTCCCGGCTGGGATGGGAGAGCAGGGGCTGGGGACTGCCTCCGGCTCGTTCCTCATCTCAAAAGCAGAAGTACAAAAATAAATAAAAAAGCACTCGGACACCACGCGCCGATCCTCCGGCTCTGTCTGGCTCTCAGAAGCGGCAGCAGAACGTGCGGGTTGCCAGCTGTGGGGGAGAAGCGGGCGCCCAACTGCCTGCCAGGAGCTGACACCGTTAGGGTTTTGCAGAGTTTTTAGCTAAAGCCTTAATTAAAGTGCCCAGGCGTCGTCAGAGCTCAATTCCCAGCCCGCGCGGCGGAAACGGCTCCGGTTAGGCGGCCGCCGCGCGCCCACGAGCCCCTTCTCCTCGCAGCCCCGACCCTGGGACGCCGAGCCTCTCCCCGGCCCCGCCGCCTTCCCGAGCAGCCCAGAGGACGGGAGATGGGCACCCTGGGGCCGGCCGCCGCTGCCGGGCCCCTGGGACCGCGGAGAAGACTACGGAGGAGCGGAGGACGGCTTCGGAGACGGCTGGCAGCCGGTAAAGGGGAGGCGGACGGACGGGGTGAACGGCCCGGGTGCGGGGAGGCGCAGGACCGCGTCCCCTCTCCGCGTGTCTAACGCGCGCCTCTTCCCGCAGGTGCCGCCGCCGCGGATGTCCTGCTGGGGCGCCTCTGCCTGGCCCCCCTTCCCCGGCGAGGAGCAGCCCCCCGCCGTCGCCCCGGGGTAGGTGCCGGGCTCGGGGTCCCCGCGGGCGGACGGGGTGCTGCTGCCGCCGCCGCCCCGACGGGGGGCATCGGCGCGCCGGGGACGCGGTGCCCACGCGGCCCGAGAGGCTGGCGAACCGGGAACGTCCCGGCGAGAGCCGCGGCCCGGCGGAGGGGGCTGGCGGGGCGGCCGGAGCCGGGCTCTGCTCCGAGGTGCCCAGCGAGAGGCTGGGCGCGAGGCGCGGGGCTGCGGCAACGCTCATCCCACCTGGTTCGGTTTTGACGCTGGCCCTGCTCGGGGCGAGATCCCTTCCAGCCTCAGTTTCCCTCCAGGGCCGCCTGTTGGTCCCGCAGGAAACGAGGAGGCTTCGCCCCGTCCTGGGGCTGGAAACGCCGCCGTCCCTTTCGGCGTCGCCGCTGGGAGAAGTTTGCTTCTAGCTGCCGGCCCTCTTGTCCGCCCGTCTCCAGAGGTTTGTCCCGTCGGTGGGCTCGCGCCCGGACGCTCGGCGCCGGTGCTGAGCGCCTCGGCTGCGGCTCCGTGGGGAGAAACCGCCCTGCGCTGCCTCCCGCGGCGCCGTCCGGAGGCTGGTGCCGGCTCCCGCTCCCAGGGCCAGCGAGGGGCTGGAGGGAGCAGGAGGCAGCCTGAAGCCCGCCGGAGGGATTTCGGGGTGGGAGGAGGACTCTGCGCCGTTGAGGCAGCAACTCGGGGCCCATTGGACCTTCCTGGACGCCAGTCCAGCTCTGGCCTGCTGGCGCTGCACGGGCGCCTGCGCTCCGGAGCGGGGAGGCAGCGCGGCGCCGCCGCCGGCGTCTGCCTTTAACGTTCGCCCCGGTTCTGCTCCTCGCCCCGCAGAGAAGCTCCCGTCCTCCAGGCCTTCGGCCTCGTGCTCCGCGGAGAGCCGGGCGGCGGGGAGAGAAAAGCCGCGGCGCCTCCGCTCCCCCTGCGAAGACGGCGGGCGGGAAGGCGAGCAGGCGGTGAGTTTGCGGCGCCGGGGGCGCGTGCGGTGCCGTCGGGCCCCTGATCGACGCGCTTCCCCCCTCTCCCCCAGGACCCGCCGAGCCACGCGGTGCCCGAGCCCCCCGGGCAGGCGAACGCGGAGCAGGAGCACGCGGCGGGAGCAGAGCCGGTAGGAGCGTGCCGCTTCCCCTGGCCCTCGCCCAGCCCCCTCGGGGCTTTGCCTCCCGCTGCGGTGGGAGCGGGGATGTTTCCCGGCCGGCGCTGACTCCTCTCGCAGCTTCCCTGGCGTTTTAGCAGCCCGTCCTTCTTCCCCCAGGACGCGCAGATGTCCCCGCTTCGCCCCGCCGCGCGCCCGCCGGTCCAGCCGCCAGCTTTGGCAAGGGAGCCAGCCCCGACGGAGGGCGTTCGCGCCGGCAGGGAGCTGGTACGAGCCGACGCGTCTCCTCTTTCCTCCCAAGCGTAGAGCCCCGGGCAGGGAGATACGAGCTCGCCCTCCGTCCCCCCGCCTTGCCGCGCTTTGTCCGGACCTCCGTGGCTCATCCCAAAACTCACAGGTCCCGCTGGGAGCCGCGGCGCAGCCCGACGAAGGGCCCGGCCGGGGCGGCTCCGACGTCTGCGCCGCGCCGGCAGCCTCCCCCGGGACCGGGCGGCTTCGTCCTGCGAGCGCCGGAGAGCCGGAGCCGGTAGGGACTCAGCTCCCCCCCCCCAACCCCGAAACGGCGCTGCCGAGCGCTCGTCAGTCCCGCCGCGCGCGCCCGGCGCTCCCAGTTCCCCCATCACCCGTCGGCAACTGGCGGCAGCCGCGTTTCCTGCGGGAAAGGAGGAAACGGAGCTGGGAAGCGCCGGCCGGCTCTGCTCCTTCCCGCCGATGCCTCCGCTCCCGGGTGGCTTGGCAGGGGAGCTGCCCTCGCGTCCCCGGGAGCCACCCGTGGGACGTGGCCCGGCAGCACTCGTTCATCTAATCCCGGTCTCCCCAGGAACGGTGCAGGGGATTTCCTCGCCGGCCTTTCGCCTCGCGGGGTTGCGCGGCCGGGGTGAAAGCGCCGCTCTGGCTGGCTGCGGAGCCCCTGGCAGCCCCGGCGTCGGCCGCTGGGGAGGCGCTGATAAATTGGAGACGGTTTGGAGAAAGGCCAAAAAATAACTCGAGGATGGGGAAACGTGCCGCAGCGTGAAAGACCCCGGGGACGCGAGCTTTCACGAAGCAAAGGAGAACGGTGCAGAGAGGCTTAATCACTGCCTAACGGGGAAATCAGCCGGCGGGGGCTCTCGGGTCCAAGGGGCGACGCTGGGGGGCGGTCGCTGCGTGGAGGCGAGGGGCAGCTCCGGGGCGCGAGGGAAGGGGGCAACCAGCAGTGCCGGCGGGTCCTCCGGCCGGCTGTGGGTGCCGGCAGCCCTGTCCCAGCCTGTCCCCTCGCCCTGGTCCCTCTCCTCTCCAAAGCATCCGACCCTTCCTTTCCGCAACCCCCAGGCTCAGCGGGGCCGGGAGGCTGCAGCCGGCTGTCGCGGCGCCCGCTCCCCGCTCCCGGCGCCCTCCGCGTCCGGCAGAGACCTCCGCTCCGCTGCCGTCCTGGCCAGGAAGGAGGAGATCGAGCTGGTGAGTCCTGGGTATCCCCTCGTGGACGGCGTCTCTCTCCCTTTGGACGGCGGGGCGGACCGGCGCCGGTCGGCCCGCGTGCCGATCCGCGGGGTGAGCCCTGGCGCGAGGCAGCGCCAGCCGTTTCGGGTGGCCGTCCGCAGCAGGGCTGCCCCTGCGGCGTGGGAACGGGCTGTCCCACCCGGATGCGAGATCGGCGTTTCGGGGGGCGTCTCGAGGGAGAAACGCCTCCCGGCGCCGGAGGGTGCGGCGAAGGGCTCTGCGTGCATCGGAGGTGTCTGCGAACCCCCCCGGAGACCCCCCTGCAACGCCGCCCCGCGCTCTGCCGCCCCGCAGTCCTACCAGCGCTTCAGCCTGGCCTTCGCCATGGTGGCCACGATGCTGCTGCAGAAGGAGCCCTCCATGGAGGCGGCGATGGGGCTGGCGCTGCGGGCCACCCTCCGCCAGGTCCGCAGCCACCACCTCCAGGAGCTGGAGAACTTCATCAACAGCTACGACGCGGCCACCGCCAGCCGCTGAGGACCCTCGGATGAAGGTGCTGAGCCCTCACGTCAAGCCCATACGGATGTCTCGGCGTGGAGACGGAGGCGTGCGAGGAAGAGGAGGGGTGCTTAGCTCGGGGGGCCACCGGGAGCTGTGGTTTGCAGCCAGGAACCGGGGCTGCAGGACCAGGCTGAGGGAGGCTGGTGCCGCGATGGGGCTGAGCCCTCCCCAGACCCACATTTGCAGCGATTCTGCAGAGCGGGAGCTGATTTTACTGGAGGGTGGTGGGACGGAGAGCGGCTGCGCAGAGCTGCCCTCCTCCCCCAGGTCCTCCTACGTTTCTGGTTACTTGGCTGTTGCGTTAAAAGCTGAGGTTTGTTCTTGCTTGGTTTTTAAATCTAAAAATAAACCAGCAGTGACCCTCGGCACCCCTCCGCGGCCCCTGCTCCTGCGTTGCACTTGGCGGGTGCCCCCAGGCCCTCCCGTCCCAGCCTGTCCTGGCCCGTGCCCACCTCTGGGGCACGCTCAGCTCCACGCTGGGGCCGACGCCGACGCCGCCCCTTCGGCCAGCAATTGCTTCCCGGTTGCAGCGCGAGCGCCTGCCGCCCGCCACAGTTAACGCCGGAGGCAGCCCCGGGGCGGGAGGAACGGGCCAGACGGGTTTGGCTCTCCTGCATCCGGACCGCGGCCGCGCTTTATTGTAGCACCGTCTGTGCTGGTACGGGAGACGGCTGCAGAGCCGCCGCTTCCCTGCCCTCCCCGCCGTTCAGGCGCACGGCGCGGCGCCGCGTCCTTCGGGGACTTATTCCTGCAGGTGGGAAATGGGCACCCGGCGTCGAGGGCGGAAGGAGGCAGCCGCAGAGCGGCGTCACCCCGCAGCAGAGGGCACGCCGGGCGTCCACCCTGGTGCCAAGCGCCCGGCCGCCCTGCCCTGCGCGCCGCTGCAGGGAAGCTCTGCCGGGGCCGCCGGCTCGGCCGAGACGGCAGTCGGCGACCGCGCGCCGGCGCGGGCTGTCGGCTGGCTTCTCCCTAGCTTGCTTTACCTGTTCTTAATTGCATGAGAGGCCGGCAGGAATTGCAGGCTGCGCTCTGCCCGCGAGAGGATCCCTACCAGCGTTGAGCCGGTTCCAGTACGCATGCGGAAAGCATCGCAAACCGGGCAGGGGCTGGGAGGACCCGGCAGGACGGCAGCACCAGCCACAGAAACGCCCCCACCGGCTCTGCAGGGCTGGCGTTGCCCCTCTGCTTCAATACGGTGCCAAGCGCCCAGGCGGCCCCCGCGTTTCCCGGGCCTCCCCGCGGCTAGGACACGCTGCAGTGCTTGCTGCTGCCCTGCAGCGTCGCCGTCCGGCCCCCGGCCCGCTCCGGGCCCTGGCGCTGCCTGCCCAGGGAGCTCATCCCGGGTTTGGGGATGGGCTTCCCAAAGAAGAAACCCTCTTCTTCTGAGTCTGAGTCCGAAGACGAAGAGCAGGTTGGGCACCAGGAGTCTTCCTCTTCCGTGCCATCCTGCAGATCGGCATCCTCTGGCCTCGGGCTGTGCCGGGCAGGGGCCAGGCCGGCTCGCGAGCGCAGATTCCCATCACCTTGCGGCGTTCTCGGGTCGCAGCTCCCTGCAACCGGGTGGCCCAGCGCGCCGGGGCCGTGGGGACCCTCTGGGCTGGGCTGCAGGGCGGAGAGGTGACCGAGCGGCGGCTCCAGCGTGCCCGAGCGCAGAGCATCCCTGCTCCTCTCCTTAGCCGCTGCTCCGCGGTCGTCCAAGCTCCTGAAGGCAGGATGCACAGAGGCTTGATCCAGCAACGGCTCCAGCTCTGGAAGAAGGGAAGCAAGGAGGGGTGAGAGCGGGCTGAGCCTGCCCTGGTGCAGCGGGGGCTCCCTGCGGACGCAGCGACGGGTTGCACCCACCAAGCTCCGGCTGCCAGCGCTCGCCCTCCTGCAGGAGGTGGGCTGGGTGCTCGTAGCTGACGCTCCAGCCCCTGTGCAAAATACCCGGGGGCTGAGCAGAGCCCGGTTTTGCTGCCGCGTCGCAAGCCGCGCGCCAGGAACCCTACCGGCCTCTTGCACCCGCTGCCTGCAGCCCCCGGCCGCCGGGGCGACGTGGCCGGCGCGGGAGACGGGCGTCGAGTCCGGGGAGGGAGCCGAGACGAAGGCCGAGTCGGAGGAGTCGGAGGCGGCGGAGGACGCGTCCCGCTCGCGGCTGCAGCCCTCGGAGCAGTAGAGCAGGCTGCGGCGGGAGGTGACGGGCTGCCCGCCGAGCGGCTTGCGGCAGAGGCTGCAGCAGAAGCAGGAGGCTCGGGCATGCCAGTGGAGCCCTTGGTGGGTGGCCTCTTCGCTGTCGGCACCTGCGGGGCGACGGCGGGGTGAGCGGGAGGCTCTTGCCGGGGCCGCGCGCCAGACCCGGCCCCCCGCGCCGAACCGCGAGGTTTCGGCTGGGCCGGAGCAGGGAAGCCCCCGAGCGCCGCGACCTACCGATGGGCTCGCCGCAGGCCTGGCACGGCTCGGCGTAGAGGCTCTCGAAGCAGCCGCGGCAGCAGGGCCGGCCGCTCTTCATGACGTAGCGCTGCCCGCGCAGCGGCGCCTCGCACTCCAGGCAGCAGAAGTGCTCGGGGTGCCAGCGCCGGCCCTCCGCCTCGACGCACTCCTCCAGGAAGATGAGCTGCAAGGTGGGGGGGGAAGCAAGCCGCCCTCCGAGCCCCCGCCGAAACAACCCCGCTGCTGGCACCGCGCTGGTTTTGTGCCGAGGGTCAACTTTGGGGCTTGGGGGGGGGGGGGTCCCTGCAGGACGTGGGGAGGAAACCTTCCTGCCTGCCCCCTTTCCCCCCGCTGATGGCTCTGCAGCTCGGGGGTCCCGTTGCATTTGCAGCTCCCCGGCCCGGCGCGGGAGCACCGCGCTAAACCCGGACCCGCGCTAAACCCAGCCCCGCCGCCCCCCTGCCCGGCACCCACCTGGTCGCAGGAGGCGCAGCGGGGCCGGAAGAGCTCGGCGTGGTGCCGGCCGCAGTAGATCCTCCCGTCCTGCTGGAAGTAGATGAGGTCCACCAGGGGCTGGTGGCAGAAGTGGCAGCAGAAGCAGGACGGGTGCCAGAACCGATCGCCCAGCCTGGACACCGAAATCCCCGGATCCCCTTTGTTCAGCCTCCGGCCGCACTGCAAAGCCAAGGGACACGGGGCTGGGCTGCCGCGCGGGCACGGCGCCCCGGCCGGGGTGGGCGTGCGGGGATGTCTCACCTTCGTGCAAGGGCACCCGTGGCAGGGACCCGGCACGGGGCATGCCAGCCCCTGCCCCAGGGCCTCCCGTCGCCGCCGGGCGCTGAACGCTTGCAGCTGCCTCCTCTCCTCCTCGGCCAGGCCAGGGCAGTACCGCTCCTGCGCGGGGACAGGGACGCGGTGAGGGGGATGCGAGGGGATGCCCAGGAAGGGTCGCGCTCGATAAATAACATGTCTTACATCGCAGTCCTGCGGGGGCAGCTGCTGCAGGAGGGCTTTGATGCGGAGCTGGTTCCCGTCGGCAGGAAGGGCAGGCTCGGGCGAGCGGGTGGCCGAGCGCGCGGGGACCTGGGCACGCGGCGCGGGAGAGGGAAACGTAAGCGGGTTTTTCAGGGGATTAAGCTGCCTTGCGCCAGGAGCTGGTGGCTGGAGAGTTCGTCTCGCCCCGGCGCGGTTAGTGCATCCCGGGGCTGCTTTGCTCCCGGCGGTGCAGCTGGCCCGGCACAACCCGTTCCCGGCCCCCCTCCGGAGAGGGCACCCATCCGGCACGCTCCCTCCTTTCTCCCCCGAGATGCATCCCCGGGGGGAGCTGGGTGCCTGGCAGGACCCAGCGGGGAGACCAGGATGGGACAGGGCCCCGGGGCAGAGCGGGGAGCCCAGCGCGGCTGGGGGTCCTGCCCACCTCGGGGGGCTCCGGGTACTCTTCCAGGGCACAGCCGGAGTCGCTGTCGGAGGAGGCGGGAGGGAGGCCGGTGGCGGTGCCGCAGGGGGGCGGTTCGTCTCGCTGGGACCATGCAGGGCTCGGCAGGGACATGAGCTGGGGAGGGAGGCGAGAGGGCTCGGAGCCGGCCGGGACGGCTCCCGGGGTCCGCGCCCGGATGCGCAGCATCCCACACACCCAGGCGCGGACCCCGTTCTGGCCGCGGGCTGAGCAGCCCCTCATCCCGAGGAGGGACCCCTGGGCGAGTCCAGCCGGGACCATCCTCGGAGCCGCCGTGGGGACCTCGAGACCCTTTGCCGAATCACTAGGGAAATGCGAGGGCTCCTGCGGTCGCACCTCCAGCTGGAAGCGCTACAAGCAATCCCGCGCCGAACGGCCGGGCGATGCCAGCGGCGCTCCCGCCGAGGCACCCGCCACCCGGACGGCACCGGAGGAGGCGCCGCGGCGGGGCGAAGCCGGCCACGGGTGACCCCCCCCGATTGCCATGGGGCTGGAAGGGGCTCGGTTGGGAAGCAGTGCCGGCGGTTCGCTCTCCCGCGGTGGGAGATTTTCCCCCAGCTGCTGCCAGCCCTTTGCTGGCCTGGTTAATCCCTGATTTAGTGGCCTGTCTCTGAGCGGAGCAGTGGGAGGAGATGGAGGTCTAGCCCAATTCAGTGGAAAGTAATTTATTCCCCCCGGGGCTGCTATTGTTCAGCCCGGAGCGGCTGTTCCTGCCCGGGCAGCCGGCTCGCCCAGCCGCCACCACTTTGCCCGGCTAATGGTTGCGCCCTGCAAACCCGTCCCATCCCGTCCCGTCCCCTCCTCCCTGTGCGGCGCTTTTTCACCGCTGGCTTCCTTCCTCCCTTGCGTTTCCAAAACAAAGGCGTGATGGCGATTCGGTGGCTCCTGGGGCGCCCTGGACGCCGTCCCAGCGTCCCAGCGCCGGCCACGCTCTGCCTCGGCCCCGCGAGCCGGGAGGGAGGGCTGGGGCTGAGCCGCTGCTCCCCGGGCAAGGCCAGGGGCCGCGGGGCACCCTCGGGTCCCCCACGGCCGGACACGCTGCAGCGATCTGGGTGCAAACCAGGTACCATGAGGCGAGACGATACCTCCGTGCATCTGTTTTATCCCCTACCCGTGCTCTCAGGAGCAGCAGCAGCAACGGCCCGGCTGCTCCAGCTTCAGCGCCTCCCATCCGAGCCCCTGCTGGGCGCCGTGCCTGTTTGCATCGCACCCCTCCAGCCCCGCTGCCCCTTCCCACGCCGCGTCCCAGGGCGCCGGACCTTGCATCCGAGCGCCAGCCCGCTCCCGAGTTTCAGCTCCAGCTGGGGCCCAGGCCCCCTCCAGCGGGACCAGCCCCCGCAGCTCAGGTTTCCCCGCGGTGCACCTGGGTCAATGATTAACTCTGCAAATTGGCTAGTCAGCGGGATAAAACAAAAAGGGCTTCATGCCCTGCTTGCAGGGCCTTGGTGGTGGGGTTTGCCTGCTGCGGCTGGGGCGAGTGGAGGGCAGAGCTGGGCTTAGCCCGGGCAGGCTGCGAGGCTGGGGAGGGCTGCACGGAGCAGGGGAGAGAGGGCTGAGCGCCTCTGAGCCGAAGAGGGTGCTGGCCTTGCTGACGTGGCGGAGGACCGCTGGTGTTACGGGACCAGCGAGGAGCCCTGCTCCTCGGCCGTCCAGAGGGCAGGCGCAGGAGGGGAGCACGCGCCCCTGGGGATGCTGATTTGGGACCTCTGTGCGCCCAGCTCTGCTGCTGCCGTCTTTGGCAGCGGTGGGCAACGTGCTTCTCCGCTTTTCCCCCCTCTGGGAGGGGGATGCTATTGCCTGGCTCTGGCCTGGTTTATTAAGCCTCCGCAGTGCAAGCGTCTAATGTGGCTGGGTCTTAATTAGACCCTCTGGCTGCTGCCGCACAGCTTGCGGCCGGGGTCCCTGAGGGGGGTTTCGCCAGGCTCGGCTCCCCGCAGCTCTGCTGCTGCCGGCTGGGTTCCCGGATCCTGCTCGGAGACGCATCAGCCCCTATCCCAGCGGGGTCTGCAGAGCCGGCGGCGCCCGCCCGGCGCAGCGAGCCGTGCCAGGCAGGGAGCCGCGTGGGCCACCTCGTCCCGGGGCCACCAGGAGGGAGCCTGGTGGGGAGATTTGGGGGAGAGCAGAGAGGGCAGGGCCCTGGCTGCCGGGAAGCGGTGGGGCCGCGCTGGAGAGCCCAGCCCGGCTTGGCTTGATGCGATTACGCGGACGGGCAGCCGTCTGGGCTGCCGACAATTCCCTGTAATTAGCAGCAGACGGTGACAGCGGGAAGCGTCTCCCATGCTAAGGAGCCGGGCAGCTCCAGCAGGTCGGGCTCCTCCGCTCCCTGTCCCGGCCAGGGGACACCGGCGCGGCCCCTGCGCTCCCGGACGGGCCGTCCCAGCGCGTCTCCCACCCGCTGCCGCCCTCGGACCCCTGCAGCGTTTGCAAGGCTGCAAACAGCTTTTGGGCTCCCGGGTCCTGCTCTTGGCGCTGCCTTGCTCCGCGGCCCTGGAGGATTTCCTTTCCTGCTCCGAGCGCGTTTCCCACAATAGTTACAGCCCTTTGTGAAGCAGTCGCAGTTCCCGGGGTTAAAGAGGCTGAATTCACAGGGATTTGCTTTCCGGGTGCAGCCCCAGCCCCGGCTGGCAGCAGGAGCACGCGCGGGCTCCCAGCCCTCTCCTGCCAAGGTCGCAACATTAACTTGCAGTACAGCCGCCCTGGCCCATTCGCATGCAGCACAGCCTCCTCGTTTCCCGGCTCCCAACACAGACCACGTCTAATCTGCGTCTCTGCTGCAGCCTTTGGTTTTCCAGAGTCACCTCTTTCGCAGCAGCACCAAACCCTCCTCAGCTCTGCGACCACGAGGAAGTGCGATCGCTCGCCATCACCAAGAAGGCCAGATCCCATTGCAAGCACCCGAAAACGCTGGCAGCTTTTGGGCACGGAGCCGTGCATGCAACACCTCACCCACGCGGTAACCCAGTTTTGCTACAGGTCCTGTCAACACAGCTGCAACGAAGGTGCTTGGAAAGAAAGATGCAGCACAGGAAAGGTGCATCTCTCTTTTGGGGTGAGAGGAGCTGAGGTCTGGCAAGGCGAGCGCCAGCAGCTAATCCTGCCGCGCGACCGAGCCCGGCCAGCCCAGCCGGAGTCTCCGTCTCGCGTAGGCACCTGCTTTGGGACCGCGTCGCTGGAGGAGACCTTGGCCAACGCCATGGCCCGTTTGCTCCCGAGGGGACGCACCAGTGCTGCAAAGGGCTTTTCTTACTGCGTTTTCCCTGCGCTGAGGGTGCAGGCACGTCCGGTTGCCCCGTCCCGGTGAGGAGCAGTAACCCATTAACCTGCTGTAACTCAGTCATTCGTAGATCCGCGATGGGAATGGAGACCTGCCTCGCCCCCGCAGCCCCGGGGTTTGATCCCGGCGGAGCAGCGCTGGCTTCGGCCGCGGCTCCCCCGCCGGCACGACGTCCCCCGTGGGGACCCCTCGGCGGGGCGTGCTGGGTGCTGCCGCCGGCCGGAGGGCTTTCCGGACGCGGGAGCCGAGGGAAAGCCCTGCCTCGGCGTGCATCCACCTGCGTGCCCAGGGGTGCGCGAGCCCAGAGCGGCCGAGATCTGGCGGCGATAGGGCAGGCGCCGTCTCGTGCTCTCCGGGGACGTTTGCCGCAGACAAAGACCGCGGGGGTGGAGGGGGCAGCGATACTATTTTGCTTCCCCCAGTTCATTTTTCCCGCAGAGGAACCAGCCAAAATCTCTCCCAAATTCAGTTTTTCCCCCGCTTCCCTTGTCTTCCCATTTGCAACAGTCCCCAGGTGGGGAATCAGCCCGTTTCCCCTGCTTGCCCAACGTTTTCTCCTCCGGTTCGAGCTCCGCCGGCGCGCCTCCCTCCCTTCCAGCCGCCCCCAGGAAGGGCCTCGGCAGCGCGAGAAAAACCTTGGAGACAGCCGCGCGGCTCCCCTACCTGCGCCGGCTCCGCCGCCCGCTCCGGCCGGGCTCCGGCCACGGTGCCGCGCGCTCCGGCGGCCCTCGACGCTCGCCGGCCCGGCTCGCCCTACCTGCTCCGGCGGAGACGCGGGAAGCGCGGCTGAGGCTGAGCAGGGGGAAGCTTTGCAAAGCGAAAGGAAAACATCCGAGCTGAGTTAGGGAAACAATTTTTTTTTTTTTTTTTAATCTGCCTGCCCAGGAAACTGGATCTGTGTCAGCTGGGGTCCTAATTACAGGCTTTTTAGCCTAAACCTACAGAGACAGCCAATGGCAGGGAATCCCAGCAGCAGGCGGGGAGGGGAAGAGCGCAGGCTGGCGGGGGGGGGGCACGTTAACCCTCCAGGGGAACGAGCGCTCGATGACATCTGTTTTTCTCGCCGCCTCTCATTTTCCGAGCGTCCGCGCCCTTCCCTCCGTCCGTGGCTCAGTTCACCCCAGGTTGCCGTTCTGATGACTTTTATGATCCGCCGTGCTTTGTTTTCCTACCTAGATCAGAAAGAGTTGGAGCTGCATGAAAGAGGGGAAGTGCCATCACGCCCCAGTTTAGAGGTGGAGAGGCTTTGGCTGGGCTGGTGCAAAGGAGCTGGCCAGAGGCAAGGCAGGATGTCCTAGTTTTCTCAAGCCCTGAACACCTGACATGTCTCCGAAAAGCCGTTTAGACCGGCTTCAGCTGCAGCAATTGCACTGGGGCGAGAATGGGGGTGAACTTTATCGGACTTTCCGAAACCTGCCTTTCGGGGTAGGTTGTTTTTCCGCGTTTCCATGCACCATGGGATTTTTCCAGCCTGCTGCCGTGGCCGGAGGGACGGGCACAGCGACCCACCTCTGCGGGGACGCTCGCTGCCCGGGGCTGTGCCTTGGCTTGGGGCTCCACCGGCAGCTTCTGGGGGGTGGGAATTGCCTGGGTCTCCGTGGGATGGGCTCTGGGTGCATCTCACCGGGAAAGCAAGGGGAAGCTGTCAAAGGATGCTACCGCGCTCCCGCGGCAGTGCTGCTAGGAGAGGGCGTACGGGGCAGGTGTCTGTGCGTGGGTTATTGCAGCGGGTCTATAACGTTTTATATCTTCCCAGCCTGCAAAATCACCCGGGCAGGGAAAAGGAGAAGGGGGCTCCTCTCCGCACACCGCCTCTGTCCGCTCCCCCGCGGAGGCATCCCATCCAGGCTGCTCCCGAGGGAGCCTTTAAGGGGAAGTTAATCCGCGGCGCGTGGGGTTGGCGGCAGGCTGGGCTCAGCAGCTTTATCTCGGCCGTTCGCCGTTTCGGACTTTGGACCACCGGGCGGCAGGGCCCCTCCAGCGGGCGCCGCGCGCTGCAACGCTGCCGCTGCGTCGCGCTCCGTCAGCCACGCGCGCGGCGGAAAGAAAAGTACTGCAGTAACGCTCCAGTCCTCTTTGCGGGACCAGCTGGGCAAAGGGGGGTCAGGCTCAGCAGACGCTCAGGGCCTGCCCGGGCGGCACCGGGCTCTGCTCGACCCGAGCTGCCACCCTGGAAATTGCACGAGGCCCCCGCGGGCGTCACGCCAACGCGCGCCCGGGAAGCAGGGGAGGATGCTGGCCCCCCCGAGATCCTCCCTGCCGCTCAGCCGATGCGGAGCAACCTGCGGGGTCCCCACCTAAAACAGAGCGGGTTGGCGAAACCATCGCTCCCCAGCTTTGCACTGGGGCAGACTGGGAGCGCTGGAGCGTCTCGGCTGGGGAGCAGCAGCTGGAGCCCGGGACGTAACCGCAGCTGCTGCAAACGGGCAGCAGCTCCGCACGACGACAGCTCAAGCGGGGACTTGGATTGCAGAGCCATCTTCAACCCAGCTCAACTTTCCTTGTCGTCCCGGGCCCCAGCGCACCCCAACACGGGCCGTTGCGGGACCCCAAAACCGTGCTCGCCTGCAAATCGCAGTCCGAGCGGCCAGAGGGAAAAGCAGGACCGCACGGGCACGTGCTTTGCCGGGCTGCACTGGAATAGCACACGATCCCTCCCGGTTTCCCCCGTGCCCGGCAGCGTGCCGGGGCCTTGCATGTGCGCTGAGCCCCTTCGGAAGAGGCGCGTCCAGCCCGGGCCTCGCCGCCGGCCCCGCGGAGGTGCCTTGAAGGCGCTGGGCAGCGGGGCTGGAGACGTGGCACGCCGAGCCACCGGTACCGCGGCCCCCGGGCAAACGGGTCCCCCCGCGGGACGGGGCGGCAAGGGGCACGGGAGGCTGCGGGGTGCAGGCGCTCTCCTGCCTCCCAGCACCTCCTCCTGCCCCACTGACCCCCCAGCAACCCCTCCTGCCCCCCTGACCCCCCCTCCTGCCCCCCTGCCTCCCTCCTGCCCCACTGACCCCCCAGCACCCCCCTCCTGCCCTCCTGCACCCCCTCCTGCCTCCCAGCACCCCTCCTGCCCCCCTGCATCCCCTCCTGCCCCCCTGCATCCCCTCCTGCTTCACTGACCTCTCCAGCACCCTCTCCTGCCCCATTGACCCCCCAGCAACTCCCTCCTGCACCCCCTCCTGCCCCACTGACCCCTCCTGCACCCCCTCCTGCCCCATTGACCCCCAGCACTCCCTCCTGCCCCCCTGCATCCCCTCCTGCCCCACTGACCCCTCCAGCACCCCCTCCTGCCCCCGTACCCCCTCCTGCCCCACTGACCCCTCCTGCACCCCCTCCTGCCCCATTGACCCCCAGCACTCCCTCCTGCCCCCCTGCATCCCCTCCTGCCCCACTGACCCCTCCAGCACCCCCTCCTGCCCCCGTACCCCCTCCTGCCCCACTGACCCCCCTGCATCCCCTCCTGCCCCCCTATACCCCCTCCTGCCCCATTGACCCCCAGCACCCCCTCCTGCCCCCCTGTACCCCCTCCTGCCCCACTGACCCCTCCAGCACCCCTCCTGCCCTACTGACCCCACTCCAAGCACCTCTTCCTGTCCCACCCCTCTGCCCCCGCCAGCAACCCCGCCTGCCCTACTGCCTCTCCTGGCCCCGCCCCCACCCCGCCCTAGCCCCGCCCTCACCCACTCGAGCTCCGCCCCCGCTGCCTAGGCCCCGCCCCCAGCCCGGCCGACTCGCCGCGGGCCTCGCGCGCCCCCTCGCGGCCGCGCGCTGCCTTGCTGGGTCCTCCCAGCCGGAGACGCTCTAGGCGGCGGCCGGCGGACTCGCTGCTCCCGGCGGGCCCCGGCCCGGGCTGGGGGGACGCGGCGGTGGCGGGGCCCGACCCGGACCCGGTCCCGGTCCCGGACCCGGTCCCGGACCCGGCGGACTGGGCAGGGCACGGGCCGGGCCGGGGCCGGCTGGCAAGCGGGGGCCGGCGTAGCGCGCCGGGCCCGGCCCTCGGTTCCCGGACGGCGGAGCCGGGCAGCGCCTCAGGTACCGACCCCGGCCTGGGCCCGGGCCCGGCCCCGCCACCTCTTCCCGGGGGGCCCTGCCCCATTGCCCCCCCATTGTCCCCTTGCCCTTCCCCCCCGGTGCCCCCCTACCCCGCTGCCTCCTTGCCCCCCTGCACACCCTCCCTTTCCACTGCGCCCCCTTCCCCCCGCTGCCCCCCCCCTTGCGCAGCCCCCTCTATACCCCACTTGCCCCATCGCTCCCTCGCACCCCCTTGCCCGCCGCCCCCTCGCACAGCCCCGTGCCCTCCCACCCCCTCCCCACGACCCTGCGGGCCCCTTCCTCGCCCCCAGCTCTCGCACCCCCCTCCTTACGGCAGCCCCTCTCGCCCCAGAGGTGCCCTGCTGCAGCGGGACGGGGTACGCTTGCAGCCCCTTTCGTCCTCCCTAACCCCCATACGGGTGGCTGCTGGGGGAGGCAGCGGGTCTGTCCATACTGGGCATCAGAAGGGCGCTTGTGGGGAGCCGGGTGCGTGCGCACGCAAAGCATCCTCGTGAAATGCGATCAGTGTGGGTTTCCCCCCCCCCCGCCATGCGCTTTGCTCCCGGTGCCAGCGGGACTGGGGTGCTTGGAGCAGGTGCCTGGGTCACCTGGGGTTAGACGGACCCTCTTCTGCGTCGCTAGGTGTAAGACAATTGAGCACAGGGGCATGGAAGGGGCTTCTGCAGGCTTGGAGGTGCGGAGGGCGTCTCTCCGTAGAAGTTTCGCAAGGAGAGCGAGCAACCTGGCTATGAAATAGGAAGAGGTGAGCTCTGGTTCGGAGAGCGGACTGAAGAGAGGTGTGAAGACTTCTAGGAGGGTTTAGGTTTGGGTCCTGTAGCTTGGGAGGGGAATGGGACTGCTGATCTTGGGAGGCACGTGCTCTCGCTTTTGGAGAAGCGTATGGTGCTGTTAGTATATTTGGTTCAAGTCATAAAGGTTTTGAAGTTGCAAACGCAGCCATCAGAAAGGTGTGTGTTGAAAGCGCTGAGCAGGGGACTGGAGCCTTGAGACTCTCGGTATTTGTATGAAAGGGATGCAGCTAAAATAATTCAAGAGTGAGGAGCAGCTGAAAGTATGAAGGGAGTCCTTGGGGATTTCACTATGTTTTTTTCTCATTTATTCAGTTCTGACCGTAATAACAATTCAGGGTAGGCCACAGCACTCCTTCCTAAACCCGTTGCAGGTTAGACAGGTGAGGGGTGAAGGAAGCACCAGAGGGGGAGAGGAATAAAGAAGGAAGAGGGGGCAAAGGTAACATGTTTTGTGCAAGATATTTTTTACCAAGGGAATTGATAAGGTGGAGAACAAGGCCCCTAGTGACCAGATTAGATGAAACAGAGCAGTCTGTTGCTAAATTATTGATGAAAACTTGTAAAGTCAGCTGGGAGTAAATCCATACTGACTCTAGAAAAACAAATAGGACAACTTGAACAGGATGCTCTGTTGAACAGGGAGCGCGTGGCATCGTTATGATTGGGGTGACTGGTGTGTGCGAAAAGGCAGGCAGCCAGTTGATTTGGGATGAAGCTCCTCCAACTTGCTCAGAAGGAAGTCAACAGGTTCTGGAGGACTTTGAAGGATTAGGACAGAGTTGGGAATTCTTCAGGGGTCAAAGTTAGGGCAGTATGATGTGGAATTGCCATGGAAGGTCATTTAGATCGTGTTTTGGAGCAAAAAATGAAACGGGGGTCCTTGGTCAGCTCCCTGCCAGCTCTGCCCCATGCCTTCACGACACTGTGCAGTTACGCGGCACGCTGTCTGGAAGTCTGAGGGCAGTTTGTGTAATGTGGTTTTGCACACAGATACAACTCCATGATTCATTGTTTAATTTGGAGCGACTGGTGAGGCAGACTCTGGCATGCCAGAGTGAGAGATTTCCAATAGCCTTTTCATTTTACTTACTGTTGTAGTGCCAGGCTGGTTATCCATATGGCTTTCTCCTCTCACGCCTCAGATGGAGAGATCATTCGGTATTCTTGCCAAATAAAGCATGGCATCCTGTTGTATTATCTGCTGCTGATTCTAGCGCCTTAGAGTTGACACGAAGTTTGTTAAGACTGCGTCAGAGATACAAACGCTAGTAGTAAGAAAAACTGGTAACTCCTGCGTGCTTGCACTCTCTGAAAAAGACTAGATAACTGTGCCTTTTTATTTTCTGGCATTTGTTCCTTTTCATAGTTCAACATACAACAGCTGTTGTGTTCGTTTGCTTTTAAGGCTGCTTGTTCTCTGACCCTTAAGGACCGTCCATCTAATGACGATGTCTTCACGTTCCTAAGCAGCAGATGCATGCGATTTCTCACATCCTTAAAGCCATCTGCCATTCAGTATTATTGTTGTATTTTATTTGTATTACGGTACCTCTGATAAACTGCACTCCTGGATAGGATCTTCAAAGTCAAGAAGTAAAATAGCTCTTATTTTTAGGTGTGTGTGTGTGTGTGTTTGTTTGTTTGTTTAGCCAAAGACTGCATATTTTCAGAAGTTACATCTTTGAAAATACTTTGCAGACTTTGCCCATTGGGCTGCAAATGGTTTCAGGTGCTGCGAGTGTCTGTACTGAGTTCTTGATGACATATGTTTGCTAGAAAATGGGCACAAACGGTGATGAAGATTAAGTCTCACTAGCTGTGCAAAATCAGTGCAAGTGTGCATCTGAACACGTGATGTCTGTGTTTGATGTGCTGTGTGTTTTAGGAGTGGTCTATGCAAAATTATTTTCTGTGTTCATTTAAATGCAGGTAGTTAATTTAAAAAATGTACGCTTTCCTTCCGTGTGGTATTTGAGGGAGATTCCGTGACACCTCTCCCCTCCCCATTTCCTGTTGTTATTCTCTGTCTTTTATCTGTTGATCTATCTGTTGATCTATTTAATTGTATTCTTCTTGTCAGGTAGAAGATGGGGCGGTTTCCCTTGTGTTCTAGGTGACTTTAACGCCGGGTTGCCATGAAGTCCCGAGGGAGATAAAGGGACAGTAGTGGGATTTCTTCCCACTCCTCCAAAAAAAAATCAAACAATTGCCTAATGGTAAGAACCAAGTGAGATTAAAAGTTACAAACTTTATTTAATCCCCATGGGAGTGGGGGCAAGTTCACGCTGTACCCATTTGCTGGTATAGCTCTCCTGTAAGGGATGAAATGGAATATTTTAGACTATATTGCAAATTAATGAACAAGCAAATAAAGTAGCACCCGAGAGCTGTTATTCTTAATTAGTCTTATATTATATGATGTCTGTTAATTGAGTAACACACTGAAAAGTTTTCAAAGCAAAAAAAAAATTGAGATTAAAACACACTTGGCCCTGTGCAGGGTGATTAAGGAGGATACAGGGTGTAAATGCTGTATGTTCTGAGAGGATAGAGGAGAAGGTTTGAAGGTACGATTGTCCTCTATTTTGTGTTCACTCTCAGGGATTACCTCTTATACCGACATCATGGGAAGCTGCTGCAGTTGTCTGTGCAGGGATAGCGTCCCAGACAACCATCCCACCAAATTTAAGGTACATATTGGACTTTCATCCTCAGAAGGGAATCAACAACTACAAAAAAACCCCGGCCTGGGTTTGACTTCAGGCAGGAAAGCAAAGAAAACCTCTGCTCTTTCACATGAAGCCTTTCACGTGATGAGATTTGCAAATATGTTGTTGATTTTTTTTTTTTTTTAAATTGAGAAAAATTGTTTGAAAAATATGTTTGTATTTGCAGCAGATAATGCCTCTGCACTGAGATTCTGCCTTAGCAAGGAAACGGAGTGAAATCTGTTGTTACTCAGGGCTGTCTTTCAGTGTCTGTGTTGAGAGACATCAGCTGAACTGCCAAGTATACAGTCTCCAAGGCTGCCGAGTTGGCGCCTTCCACCTGCAATGAATTCATGCTCTCAACAGAAAAAGATGCATCTTAGTGAATGAAGGGGGCGTCCGTGGAAATTGCAGTATCTTTGTGGGTGGGCCTAAACCGGTAGCACTTTTTTGGATACAAATGCACGGATTTTCCTGATGCGAGCGGTGTCACCTCTGCAGGTAACGAACGTGGACGATGAAGGTAACGAGCTGGGATCTGGGATTATGGAACTGACGCAGACGGAGCTCATCTTGCACACTCACAAGCGAGATGCTGTCAGGTGGCCCTACCTCTGCTTGCGCCGCTATGGCTATGACTCCAACCTCTTTTCCTTTGAGAGTGGACGTCGCTGCCAGACAGGGCAGGGTGAGTGTTGTGCTTCCTGGAGGAAGGAGCTCTGAAGTTTCTATTCCCAGGCAGCTCGAGTGAGTTGATGCTTGTGTCTTCCCAGGCCCTTGCATCTAACAAATCAACGTGTTCGTTTGCAGCCTCTCTTCCCCCAGAGTACTGGAATGCGCCCACACGTACATTTAATTCTCCCAAATAAAGCACTAATGCTAGCAATATTGAGGCTCAGGACATGGGCATAAGTCTAGGGGGTCTTATTTTCCTAGTATATTGACTCTCATAAGCTAACTGGTAAATCAGGCATGAGCTAAAGTTTTAACTGGATGAGACATTTAGTGTCGGACAGGATGTCAGTTACACTGTCAGCTCTGAGCTTTGAAGCTAACCATGTTTAGCTGTGGTAGGAGGGGTTGCTGGAAATGTTCTTTTAGGAGCTAGAAAGTGCTTTTTGCAAGACTAAAGCTTTATTAAGTATCTTTTAACTCCAGGGAGAAAGTGAAAGGGCATGATCTGCATCTTTTCCAGGTCTCTCTTAGGATTTGCTAATTTTGTGGAGCTTCCAAATACACATCAGTAGCAATAGTGGTTTAAACACATTCTTGGATTTCTCAGTGCATTCTCTCTGCCTTAGCTGGTATTAGTTTTACTTAATGCTTTGTATTTGCTGTTTGGCAGCAATTTATAACATGAGGGCAAAGGAATTTTATGTTTTATGGATCTTATGCATGGGGAAGCTGTGTATAGAGAAGGGAAGTGCCTCACCCAGGAGTACGTGCCAAGTCATCAGCAGAGCTGGGAACAGACTCCAGTTTTACTGTGGTGCCTATTAGTTCCTTTACCAGTCTGTCTCTTGCTTTTAAAGAACTGAGCGTTTTTTTGGCACATGGGACCAAGGAAAAGAAAGTTTGTGTTTCCTCATTCTATTAATGTGTTTGTAAACTCCTTCTTATCCAGAAGGGCAGCACATGACTGTTCAGTGTCTGTGTGAAGTACTGCACAAATCTGTAATGCCGTATGCTCCTTTTTAATATTTATGTAAGTGGGGTATTCCTCTCTTGGAATCGTGTGCTTATCAGTTGCCAGCGATGGGAACTGCTTGTCTTTCGTTGTCTGTTTTGCCTTTGCAGGATGCAGATCAGTAATTAGAATTCTGCCTTGTTTTCTTTTTGTTTAGATCCAGACAGTGATGATAAAGCAGAGCTATTTGCTCTTCATGTATTAGAAAATCTTTTAGCAGCCACATGCTAAAAGACACATGACATTTTGTCTCATCAATCTGAACGCAGACAAAAATCGGATGGATGCCATTCTTTTTCGATTAGTATCCTGCTTTCCTCATAGGAAATTTTTCTGCTCAGTTAATTTTATTTGGAGGATTCCTTTCTGCTGCAGCTCCCCATCTTAAATAAGGAAGATTCAGCTATATTTTGGCCAGAGTATTTTAAACGTTTTTTCTTTGGGGTAGGAGCTGTTGTTGCCATGCTGTTCTTGTTGCTATGGCTCTTGTGCGTGTGTGTGCGTGCCAGCTTGGGATTGGTTAGCTCTGCACACACCAGCTCTGGTTTGGGCTGCTCAGCTGGGGAGCCACTGTTTAATTTGATACCTTTTTTGAAATATGGTGCTCTTGTCCCTCCTTCAGGTGCACGGTCCACGAGGCCCCATTCAGCTCCCATCAGTCACTGGAAAGAGTTTCCACTGGCAGTGGGAATTGGACTGGGTGCCAAGTGAGTTAAAATAGAAGATTAGAGAGGGAACAAGACCAGTTAGCTTGTCCCTTTCACACCTCTGCTCACGTAGGATCAATAAGATCGTAAGATAATCGGGGTGCTATTTTTCTCTAATGATGCACCATTTTTTCACATGGTGGTCATGGCATTGTATTTGCTTTGCTGCAGCAATAGGTTATGCTGTGCAGAAATGTTGCATCAGGATGTGATTGAATATAGAAAGTGGCTTACAAAATATGGCCTTATGAATTGTCAGTGTGTTTATAAGGAGTCTAGGAACTGCCTTACCAGGGCCCAGCCGCTCTCGCTGGTGCGCTCTTTCAGATAGTGGCTAGTGCCGTGGGCCTTAAAGAAAGATTCAAGACACTTTCTACCAAGTTATTGCATAACAAAGGAGAGACTCTTTTCCTCCTCATAAAGATCTGTTCAGTGTATGACTTGAAGCATGAGGTTTTACATCCTCCTAACAAATTTTTGTCCCGTCCAATGAAAGGGTGAACATTCTCATGACTTACATACGTGTCTGATCTTTCATTAATCCACTGAGTTGTTAGTTGTTCTCCTGTGGCTGTGAGTTGCAGGGGTTGATTGCGTTAGACGTGCTAAAATGCGTTAGACATGCTAAAATCAAAATTGCTTGTTTATTTACAGCCCAGAATTATACTGTTGTTAAAGCAGGTTTGTTTTTTCGCTTTTCTGGCCCTCCTCTTCGTTACTGTGCAGGGATTTTTGCGTTCAAGTGTTCCAGAGCAGAGGAGATCTTTAATTTGCTTCAGGACCTGATGCAATGTAACAGTATCAACGTAGTAGAAGAGCCCGTTGTCATCACCAGGAACAGTCACCCCACGGAGCGGGAGCTTTCCCGGACTCCCCAGGCACCCAACAGTAAGGCTTCTTCGGTATCTGGGGAGAAAAGGGGGAATGCAGAGACACGGGCAATGTCTGCAATTGCTTGTGCGAAAGCTGCCCTTTCCAGCCCATGGGATCTCTCCCATGTACTGGCTCTCTGCTGACCTGTGTCTTTGTGTCCGTGTATATCCCATGCAGCATGTTTATTTTAAGGCCCCACTTGTTTGCAATGTGGTATTTTGTTTCCAAGGAAATGGCAAAAAAGCCCCTCAATAGTTAAGCAAGTTGTCAGCCTTCAGTTGATTTTCATCTGGACCTCTGCCAAGCGGCCTTTTTAAATAGCACCTACGAGGAGCAGGTGGTTCCTAAAGGAGACCACATCTGGAAGAATTCAGGTTTGCTCAATTCCTGCACTCCGTTAGGAGTGGCTTGAATTTAAGCAAGGAGTCCTAGCCCTTGTATGTGTTCTATAAGCCTCACTTGTATGTGTACAGAGTGGGAGTCTTCTCCAGACAAGCTGATTCTGCCTTCCAGGATGCATTTAAGAGACAAGCTCCTTGTGAAACTGCAGCCAACTCTGTAGTTTGTATCAAATCAATGCTCTAATGGTTATCTGTCTTCATTCTATTCCAGGTCTGGGGTACACTGTCCCAGGATTTCCCAATGGATTTCACAGCTTCCCTGCAGAGACCTTATCTTACTGCACAGCTCGCCCCCCCTCTGTGAGCAGCCTGAGGCATTCTTCTGTGGGTGAAGACTCTACTCATGCCCTCATTGGGCCTGATGAGCAGGTAAACCTGGATCTCCTAAATTCTGTTGCAAGCAATGAACAACAAGCCTGTTTCTCTAGCAGTCCTGTGCAATTCTAGGCTTCTCTCACTCCCGCAAAGCTCAGAGGATCCTTGTACCTCATCATCCGTTGTTTCTTTTGCTTCGTTTTGGTCTAGGAGGCTTTTGTTCTCTCATGCTTCACTGGATCAGGCACTCTCTTGAGGTGGACTCAAGAGAGTCTCTTGGCTTCCTTAATCCACTGGTATTGCCTTGGACTCGCATGGAAAATTAAGCGCCGCTGTTAAATAATTGCCAAGTCATGTTGCCCTGTCTATCAGTTACTGCAACCTCTAAATTGATGTGCAGGTGCATGCGCAAGTTGAAACTCTCCACTTTATTTTTGATGTTCAGATCTGTTTTCTTGGTTTTAGAATTTTAAAGTTTGCCCTACATAATGCTCTTGTCTCGAGCATTGTCAGGTAAACCTAGGTAGGGGTGAATTCAGCGGTGTCTCCCATGTAAACTGCTCAATAAAATATTTTGCTAGTGGCTTTGCTTTTTGTTCTCTCCCGTATATGTGTATCTATCATGAAACAGATGATCTGGCTCTTCTGCAGTTGGACTCCTTTTCATCCCTCCTTCAGCCCACAAATCCACAAGTGACTTCTTTGCTTCCCAAAATCTTCTCAAGTTCTGAAATTCTTTCCTCTCTTCCTATACCCTCAGCCACTCAACTCTTTCCCTTTCCTGTTGTTTTCTCAGCTGCTGACACCTACTGTGTTCTTGTCTCTTCTCTTCTACTTTCACTGTCCCTCTGCTTCTTTCCTTGCAGTCCCACACCTACGTGAACACAGCCAATGGTGATCAGGAGCTGAGGGGCCGACATTGTATGCACACCTTGCCTGAAGTCCACCCTCCTTTCCCACATAGGAACCACAGCTGCTCTCTAGAAGACCGTGATCCCCAGGTCTTTCTGCAGCCAGGGGAGGTTAAGTTTGTGTTAGGTCCCACATCTACCTACAGGCACAAGGTGAAACGAGATAGCGTCTGTCGGCACCACCGGGAGTGCAGGACACACTTCTGTGCCCCCAACAACAACAACGAGTGTGAGGATGAGTGTCCTTCACCCCAGTGCATCTATGAGAATGTCAACGGCTTACTGACCCCCAGCAGCACATCTCTCCGCCGAGGTGGGCGCTTGAAACTCATCCGGGAGGACCTGGGCTTAACCAGCTGCTCCCATCGCAGAACAGCTTTGCTGCACTACGAGAACTTGCCATCGCTGCCCCCAGTGTGGGAGTGCCAGCCTCTCCGGCGGGGGGAGGAGGACACGGACGCTGGGGATGGGCTGACACCTTCCCCCAACGGCTACCCTGAGGCTGGTGAAGACGATCCTCTGCAGAACTACATGAACTCAGAAAACACCGCGCTGCACGGGGGCAGTGGCCTGCGGCGCAGTGGCTTCCTGCCAAAGCCTCGTCGCAACTGCGTGTCCAGCGTCTTCAACTTCGACTTCCCCCGGCCCTGTCCAGAGCAGCCGCGGCAGCTCAATTACATCCAGGTGGAGCTGGAGGCTGAGCCCCACAAAGGACATCAGAACCTGCCGGTCCCCCATGCCCCACCTCCTGCCACCCACGAAGCCCGCCGGACAGACTCCTATGCGGTCATTGACCTAAAAAAGACAGCAGCCATGTCCAATTTGCAAAGGGCCTTGCCAAGAGATGATGGGACTTCAAGGAAAACTCGACATAACAGCACTGACCTGCCTCTCTAAAGGGGAGTGCCAAGTGCAAGCACTGTGTTGTGGCTTCGGTATCTGCCCTTCAGTGTATTGCCCGGTGTGACTTCCATTTGCCATTGCCTTCTGCTTTCCTGTTTACCCCATTACCTGGTGTCATGGGATGGCTCCTACAGCTGATGTTAAGGCTAGTCTGTTTGTCAGTCTTCCCCTCTCCACTCTTCCTGTGCAGTTTGTTTTTTAAAGCCTTGTAGGACTTTTGAAGACACTGTTTGGGGGTTAAATTTATCTTTCTGGAGAGAGGGGCAGAAGGTGCCAGCAATAGAACTGGCACTGTGTGGATGCAACCTTGAATACTGCTTTCCTGGCAGCTCCTTGAGTGGTGCCAACAGCCTGGCAAGGCAGTAGCGTGGTGGAGGAGTGTTCCTGAAAGCAAGGTGCTTTAGGAGCTTGACTGCAAATTGAGCCCATTTCTTGGGGATTTCATGCCTTGTGACTCCTGGTGAGCTCCAGGAGAAGCAGCTTCTGTGGTGGGATCATTCCAAAGTCTGTTTTTTCCCTTGTGGTTTCTCTGGTCCCTGATGACATGGGAGCTCATGGTGCAGTCTTTCTCCCTCTCAAGTCGCTACTACTTTCTCCCTTCTGCTCTGTTGCCTATTTTCCTGAAGCTCATAGAAGTCTTTGATTCTTCTGTCCCTTTCTCAGATTTGATTGGAATTGGGCATCTCCAGAAATTGACAGAGGAGGACAGACAGACATGGGCACAGACACTGTGATCACATAAACCTGCTTTCCCAAGGGGACCCTGCTCAAACAGAGGATGGGAAGACTGCGAATATGAGAGAAGTTTGAGGCTTGGTTTAGAAATCTTCACTTGTATGTTACCTGTTTTGGTTTTTAAAGGTTCTTTTTGGTGGCTGTTCATAAGTGCTGTTGATTTATTGTTTTATTTATTTGTTTACTTTATATTTATTTATTTATTTATTTAATGCTCTTTTGTATCACATTGATAATTGCGAAAGCTGGTGCCTGTATGAAATATGTCCTCTCAGCGGCTCACAACCTTTGTCGGGGAACAGATCTTAGAATGGAGTTTGTGCCTTTATCAAGCTGCAAAGGGGAAAAAGAGCAGCTCTGAATAAAAAACTTGATAACTGGGGCTCACTGTTGCAGAGTGGGTGGGAAATGGTACGGGAGACGAGTAGTTGTGAGCATAGTTGCAAGGCAGCCAAACTCGTAGTCACATCAGAGTTGTTGCCTACACCCACGTGCCTGGCTGAGTCCACGCGAAATATTTGATCAGTGTTTTGATTGAATGCGCAGTTTGTTTCCTACAACTACAGACTTGGAAGGGCTAAATTAGGCTCTTGGGTAAATCTGTGGCCTTTGATGTGGGTTTATCTATTGACACGAGGGCTGAATACAAGCTGAGCTGTCAGGCCTACATGTGAGGTGCTAGGTAGGGTCTCTGCTTCTCTCCCGTTGCAGGATGTTCCACCGCCACTCTGTGCATGGTGAAATGCTGCAGCCTAATCCCTTCCTGGATTACTCTTTGCCATTGTCAGATGTTTCTATGAGACAGAAGTGCTGTAGTTTTGGAAGCCCACCTTTTTGCTGTCCGTGTTCTTCACCTTCCTCCCTGGAGTACGAGTTGAGGAATCCAGTGCTCTGAGTTGTCCCACTCCTGGCAGAAAGGTTGCCAAGCCTTGCTGTGTCCTCTTTGTTCCTAATTCGCAGTCGGAGATCCTCTCGGATGACAGAGGAGAGAACCTGATCATCTAGTTGTAACCTGATTCTGAGGTCCAGAAACTTGATTTCCAGATTTTTGAAGTGCTACGAGTGTCATATCGGAATGTGACCTTTCTGGGAGCAGGGACATGTGCTGAACAGTTAAGAAAAGTGATAAAAGTATAAGTAATACCATGCCTGAGTCTGCAGAGCACCAATTTCTTGACTTGCTGTTTATTGCAGTGTAAATTCAAAGTGTACCACATACTGAAATTCAGTGATTTTTCTTTTTTTGGAGAAGTCCTTGCGCTTGTCTCCAATGAGAATGTCGTCTTTTCTCCACCCCAACCATTATGCATTTTGTAACGGAAAGGAAACCTGAGTAATATATTTTTATATGTATGCCAAATAACTTTATTTGAAGGAAAAAAAGACAAGTAATGCATCCCCCTAAATCTAGGTTTCATTTAGGGAAGTGAGAGAAGAAATTGTTTATTTAAAAAAAGAAAAGTGAACTGTATTAAACTCTAAGGAAGCTATTTAAATAAAGAGTTTATAAGCTCTAAGTATCACCCTCTGGGACAGCACTAGGAACCCTGACATGACAGCAAGGGGCTGGGCTCTGGGAGCCTCCATATGAACCTGCCTTTCCGGTGTCACTGCCTGAGCTGAGAAATGCAAAATATTTATTCCCTTCTTCCCCCTAGGAAGGAAAAAAAGGATGAAATGTTTGATGTTTACATGGAGCAAGATGTCAGGGCTCTTTCCCACCCACATGGAAGAGGTGTTTTGCCACGTTTGCAGGTCGGTTAAATGCAAGGGAAGCCACTGCTGGATGACTGTTTAGCTGTCCTGGGAGAAGGTGGGAGAGCCCTGGGGCTGCCTGTTCTCTTGGTGTCACTGGCTGCTCCCTGTGGGGACGGGTGGCCCCTCTGGCTGGCTGCAGGTCTCCAGTGGGGTGAGGCTGGTGTGAGGGTCTGTAGCTGTCGGGAACTCGGGGTTGGGACAGCACAGCTGGATTGCTGGTTTTTCCTCTCTGCAGGCCTCGCAGAGGCTGGGCTTCCCACTTGTGTCCCAGGGGAATCCTATTTAGGTGGCTCTAAATTAGCGTTGGATTTGGGAAAGCTGGCCGTGACTGTTCAAACCACTGTCTTTCGTGTCCCCTGGACAACTTATGTTGCCTGGCTCCTGCCTCCCTTTCCTCTTCCGTGAAGCTAATGCTCCCCTACCTCACAAGGAGATAGAAAGCAGTAGTGACAAGGAGACCGCTGTGAAATAGCTGTGTGTATACATAGCAGATATGTTACCACTATTCCCTTAGGACATTCTTTATTCTGTTTATAGGGGTGCATGCTGTACCTATTCAAAAAAGGAGAAAAAGAATTAAATTTTCTCATCTGTAAGGTCAAAGGAGGGCCTGTGTTGGCTGCTTCTGTGTTTACTGTTTTCAGTGAAGAGTAGCCTGGCTGTCATCTTGCTTCACTGTCCTCTGCTTTGCTTTGTGTTCTCCCTTGGGGCCTTGAGTAGGGGGAGCAGCATCGCTGGCTTGGCAGGCTTTGCTCATGTGATATTGCAAGGCCAGAAAGCTTAGGGGGCGTAAAGCTGGTCACAGCTATTTGTTTGCATTGGGTTGGTTTTGATTAATGTTAAAGTAATGAAATGGGAGACTTCATGCAGGGAACCACTTGTCGTTTATGGCTTTCACAGGGCACACCGTGTTCATGTGCCAGTGCTTTTCTTTTTCATTTTTGTGGATGACTTCACAAGAGCAAGAGCCTCATTAAGTGACTAGGATCCTTTCACAACTTCTTGATGCTCAGTTTCACAAGTGACATGCAAACGGAAGAAAAGTCTGGAGTTGTGTTTGAACTCTGAGGTGGTAGTTCTTGGAGCACCAGGGACAGAAATGCCATTATCTTGGATTTGTCCCTAATATTAAAACCTGAGTGGTGCTCTCCAGTCTCACAGCTTCCTCTAGTGGTCAGACTTGAAACAGTTTCGAGAGAAGAAATCAGTGGCGGGTTGAAAAGGCTAGGTTGAATTAATATTTTCTCATTCCTTCAGTTCCCTCCTCTTTGATTTGGGTAACGGGCAGTAGGAACAGTGATTCCTACTGCTAATTCTTTGGAGTCTTTCCCTGATACTATTTTCTTTTGATTGAAAATCATGTTTATGAAGTATGTTGTATTTTTATGGCACTTTGCAAAGATTGCTCTCCTCTTTCATATCTCTACTTAATTTACTTTTTGTGGGGCCCAATTCAGCCCAAGGGGTAACGTCATGAAATTTAGTAGAGGCACAGCCGTGACAGATTGGCTATTTAAGAGAATATTCCGTCAGGTGGCTAGAATTCATTTTACTGTCACATAATTCTGCCTTTGTCTCCATGTAATGGTTTTCTTTCTTACAGATGTTGCTTTGAGCCTTACATGCAAGTATGCTGGTCTTTCCCAATGGATGCATACTAATTATGTGTGTGCATGCTTACTTCTTGGATGAGGAACTAGATTAGGGGTAAGCATTGACTCCCATTATCTCCTTCAACCGCGATATGCCCCACACAACGAAGATGACCTCAGCAGAGCAGAATACCTCACCCTTTGCGGTCACATCTATAAATCTGGTTGTGAGTGTGAGAGATTCCTCCAGGGCTCTGTGCATCTAACTGATGCCACGCAGTTGACTAGGAGGAAATGAATGTGCAAATGTATGTCTGAAACCCTTTTCTCTGGAGTTAGTCCCTGAAGCTGAACTGCAGCCATGAGATCTGTTACTTTCCCAAGCCTGGTTCTGCAAGGCAGATGGCTCACACTGGTGTTGCCCCCTGTGCTGACCTGATCTGCCTATGAATGGTAACTTGGAAGAAGGAGCTGTGTTCAGCTGTTGTGTTGGCTGAGGCTTTCTTTGGTTTGTAAGGAAAGCTCTGGGCAGTGACATGAAGCCAGCCTGGATAGCGGTGAGGACCTGGCAGTATGGGCCTAACTGCCAGGTTATGTACCTGGCTGCTTAGCAGGTTTGTGTGGCCCCGCTAGAGCCTCTGTTGCATCTTTGCTGGTCTCCTTTCCCCTGCTTGCAAGATTGAAGCTCAAGGGATGTCTTGGTGAGCAGCTGTGTGCTGTGCAGAGAGAATTTGACTTAACTTCTTTAAGTGGTTCTTATTTTTGAATTAATCAACTGGACTTTTTCCTCTGATAGTTCTTCCCTGGTGATTGCATCAATAGATCTTTTACCAGTTCCTTTTCCTTTACCAGTTCCTATCCCTCTTACTAGGGATCTAGCATTTCCTGGCTCTCAGTTGTTCCTTATTGTGGAAGGAGTTTTGTTTTGTTTTTTTTCTTTCATCCCACTCTATATGCCTGCTTTTTCTCCTAGGAAAAGGAGATTTGAGTGTTTGTGAGCTGTACCTGCCTTACAGGGAGAGGATGGCAAAGGAGAGGTGAGGTTTAAAGGATTGATATTTTTGCAAAGAGGTTTGAATGTGTTATTTGTTACCGAAGTACTAAGTGTTATTTTTATTACCTAAGCCATGCTGCTCACTGGGAGAAAAAACAAACCCAGCTTCAGCTGTTGCTGTCTTTATTTCCAGTGAGAAATGACTGACTAAATACCTCTGATCCCCAGACTCCTGTCTCGAGCTATCAGGGCCGCTACCTGCGTGTTCGTGCCTCTCGTTGGGAGGTGCATGTGGTCCCGTGGCCGGCAGGGAGGTGCTGCTCCAGCTCTCGCTCATGCTCTCGACCTCTGATCCTGCTCTGGCTCGGGCCTGCGTGCTCTGCGGCTGTGGGCAGAGCGTGTCCTGTCCCTGTGTCTCCGTTTCACCATGGCAAAATGGGGAGGATGATATTGACCTTGCTATGATGCTTTTCCAATGTGTGGGTGAGTGTGCTGTGTCAGGGCTCAGCAGTACTGCTCTAAGCTCTCTTAGCTGTTTTCTCCCAGTCTGCTCTCTGTCCCTCCATGTAATGCTACTCAGCCCTCTCTGCTGGTGTCTTCCCTGTGAAGTATCATTAATGAGTGATCATTAATGAATGCATTGCCTCATAGTAATCCAAATAACAGCTTCTGCGGGGTCGTGCAGCCAGTCCTTGTGGGGAGCTTGTTTTTTGACCAAGCTAGGCTCATCTTGAAATGCCATGCACAGGTAGCAGAGCAGGTTTAGACTCCTGTTACTGAACAGGACGAAAGGTGAATACATTAGGGGAAATCTTGAAAGCTTTGAAGTTGGCACTTACAGGCCAGGGCATAGAAAAGGCTGATTTTAAAGAAGGGACCTAATTTGTTTTTCCTCCATGAGCAAATGTGATTTTAAAGTTGGAAGGCCCAGATGCATCTGTGTAATCTCAAGCTCTACTCCCATGTGATTCTCCTTGTTACTCGTACTGGTGTCTTTGATACTGAGCATTTCTGATGTGGCAGAAAAACAAAGGTGCTTCGGGGCTCTGGCCACTGGGGATTCAGAGTTGCTCTGACCATAGAGGTTGATCTTGCTGTGTAATTGCTTCTTCAGGTTGTTTCTATGGATATGCATTCAGCCTCTCTTTATATGTCATCCGGGTGTAACCTTAAAGGCGAAGAACAATAGCAGTGCTATGTTACCTGAGGAGTGCTCATGTCTTACATTAACGTGCACTATGAATGTATACAGAATAAATGGAATATGATGATTACCTGGTGATGGTGTCTTTTCTGTATGTTGCAAAGAGAAAATTGTCACATTTCAAAGTGCATTTTAGTTTTTATTTAAAATTGAAAGCTCCAGGGAACTGGTTAGGATTACATAGGCCGTCTCTTGCCCTGTGGTTCCTGGCCTCTCTATAGCTAGACCAGTAGTCGTGCATCTTGCATTCTGCAGTTTACCCCCTTTCGATCCTGGGTCCCAAATGCAGCTCTCGCTCTTTAAACCCAGCCCACAGCAGGTTTTGCTGCTCCACCCCTGGAGTCCTCATGAAGAGTTGTCCTTGAGCACTTCAGTCTGGACTGTTGGCAGCCTTTGTTTTCCAGGGCTCTCTTCTCTGGAGGAATAATTGGCATACCTCAGTCTATGTCCTTATATGTTCTACCTGGAGCAGTGGTTGCATTCTTCTGTCTGGCTAGTCTCGCTGCATTAGGTGTATTGAAAAGGATTCAAACTCAGTGATAATGAAGCATTAATACTGATTTTACCTCGAGGATCTCTTCTGCTGTCTCTCAACAGCAGGCGCAATACAGAATGCGAATGATGACTGCCTCCTCGGAAAAGCGAGGATCTTCCCTGTGTTATGCTCACACAGATGCCCAAAAGGCAGGAAGAGCATTGCCACACAAGCAAAATAATTCTTGAATTTGTGTGTGCAGAGGGAGATTTATGAGATTTTAGAGGCTGTTCCAAGTCAAGCAGGCACCATTAAAGACAGTCTAATAAGGGCATGGAGGAGGGTTGACTTGCAGGGCCAGCTTATTTTGTTTCCAGCTATCACTTTGTAAATTTTTAGCATTTGAACATCTTATCAACTGTGAACTGAACCAGAGCAGGTCAGACCTGTGTATAACTCCTGCATAACCTGTGCTGTACACAACCAGGACTAACCATTCAAAGTTGCATCAGGTTCCTTTCTCTTTCTTTCAAAAAGTATCGTAAACATTATGACCTCTAATTTTAAAAGTTGGGAGTTTTCCACCTGACTTCTGCTGTTTGAGCCTTCAGTGCTCATGTTTTTGATTTTTTGCAAATAAACCTAGGTATTAGAACTGTTTTTAAAGCAACGCTGAGGCTGTCTTTATTTCAGGAGCTTGAACTTCAAGAAGGAAACAAGACAGATACTATTGAACTTGAGTTCAACATCTCTAATCTGTTCCTATAGATGGTTTAGTTAAGATCTTTGCTCAGCATTAAGCAAAGCCAAAAACATGCGCAAAATAATCTTAAAAAATGGAATTGGGAAAGCATACACCAAAAACCCTAGTTTAATCTTGTCCCTCCTTTTGTTCCTGGCAAACCTTGACAGTGTTAATTAAGTACCTTTAGCTGTCAGAATGGGTAGGCACGATTATGCCTATGTTATTCACAAAGGAAAATCTGAGGGACTTCGATCTTTGAGTGTGAAGACACTCACCAAATGAGAGTACTGGGTCAGGCTGCATTATTCCTGCTTATCCAGTGTGATGCTTGAAGCATTGCACGGGGGCCCTGGGTACTGCGCCCACCCTGATTCCTGCTTCTTTCCATTGTCCTCCACCGGCTTCTTTACTAGAATAGATTATTTCTGCAGGTGGTGGCATACAGTGCATCTCCCATCATGGCTGAGCACAGCCAGGTACCTTGTCTGTGCTCTTCTGGACCTTGAAGGTGAGAAACGCATTCGGTGAAAAAACAACTTAGGTCTGCATGGAAATATTTGGTCACCTAATGTCTCCAGTTAATCATGTTCTTTCCATTCCTCTCTTGTTTTGGTCAGGGGGCTGATCAGTTTCTACTGTTTATTCTGATCCTTGATGATAAGATTACATTTGAGTGAAAAGATATTGTTTGTCCTTTTGATTAATAAGCCAGAGAACAGAATACTTGCCATGTGACGTGTTTCTAAACTGAACTGCTTGAGGTCCCTGAGACAGGAAGGGAGGAGAGGGCAGATTGTGTGGACAGCTCTGTGCAACTGTATTACTTCTCCATCACCCCCAGCACCTCTGTCTGCTCCCACAGATGCGGGTAGATGTGAGGGTGGAGTGTCTTTTAGTTATTTATGACAACAGTCTAAAGAAAGTACTCTTTGAAGGAGAGGAAACCAGAAAGGAAGCAATTCAGTCTGATTTTGCTAACAGGAAAAACTATAAAAAAAATAGTGCAGTAGATTTAAAAAAACAATGAAAAAGAAACGGGCATGTGTGCACAAACAGGCATCCTTCCCTCTCTCATGGCTGATTGCTCATGGTATATCTTTGCAGGATAATTCTACATGCTGCTTGTTTGAACTGGAAATTGAACTTGGTGCAGAAAGGTTTTGATGAGTCTCTGACCTGTGTGATACAGGAGCTGAGACTCTGAAATCATTGACTCTTTCATGGCAGAGACGTTGCTAATGGTTGACTACAAGAGTGTAGATGAGAAAACTTGAAGTTTCCTTGGCACTTGATAAACAGAGGTGAAATGTAATAAGAGTATTAATGCTCTCTGGAGTACCCATCCTTTAAGCTGTGGTGTTTCCACCGTGAGGAACTTACGACAATATTTTGGAGGGGGTGGAATTTGGGGGCTGGTGGGAATGAGGTGCTTTAACTCGTAAAACCAGTGTTGAACAAGATGCGGTTTCACTCTCGCTGGCTTGTGCTGATCCACTCCAGGCGCAGGGGCCTTTACATAGGTTCTCTGCCAATAGCTCTGTGCAAAGAATTGCTTTGCTTTTTTTAAAAACTCTACAGTAAATGAGGGCTAATTATTTGATAGCATGCACAGTTTAGTTCCTGGGCTTATAAAAATCCCCCCTGAAAACTCTTTCCCCAGCAGGAGTCAGTTTAAGAACAGCTAATAGGGCCATCTGTGTCTTTCTAAGCAAGCATGCCTTTGTGTATAGCATCTTCCAACCCAAGCCCATGTGTTTCTTTCCTTCAGGGTCGTTCCGTGACTTTCCAAAATGCTAGAGATAAGAACTGGAATGGAAACAGAAGAAATTGTACAACCAATGATAACCCATGTTATTCTTTCCATCCTATCTCAGGAAAACACAATGAAAATTTTCTTTTATTTGTCTTTTGAGATACCCCTATCAAATCAAAAGAAGTTGGTTGGTAGTGAACTTCACTCCTGTGGGTTTGG
The DNA here is from genome assembly GCF_040807025.1 of Struthio camelus. Taxonomy (NCBI): domain Eukaryota; kingdom Metazoa; phylum Chordata; class Aves; order Struthioniformes; family Struthionidae; genus Struthio; species Struthio camelus. The sequence continues at coordinate 6,301,397 of NC_090965.1, read as the reverse complement.
GTTACTCTTATCAAGTCATTTTCATGAACTTCTTTGTTCAAGGAGTAGCTTGAAAATTGAACAGCATTTGTATTTGTATTTGACCTGGAGTTTTCTTGATAGTCCTTAGCACTGTAGGGTAAACATTTCATGTAAATGTTATGGATGCGTTGATAAACTTCAGGCATGTGAGTGTGCAGTGATGCAGGGAGATGAAGACCATCTTTGGGTATATAAGGAGGAGTTGTAGAGCTCTGGCATCAGCGTGGGATCCAGGACGAAGCAGGGTGACTGGAGGTCTCTTTGGAAACTGCCAGCAAGAGATCATCATGAAGTGGCTGATCCTCACCCTGGCCTGCCTCCACCTCTCTGAGGGGTTGTTGAGGTAAGCATGGAATAACCGCATGAGCATTTTAGTTGTTTGCGATGTGGTGGTGAGTCAGAAGAGCAGCGATGTAGTGTGTGTGTTGGGAGTCTTAGGTTTTGTCCTGGGCCAGTGCTTAGTATTATGGCTTAGTCTTTAGGAAACGGTCATGGTTCTCACGTTAATCCTGAGCAATTTCTCACCGTCTTTCACTTACTCTTGGCTTTCCTTGATGCTGCTTATTGTATTGCAAAAAGGTCACACTAATAAGGGTCGTGGCCATGGTAGGCCTGAGGTCAAACTCATTTTGCATTAGTTGAAAGGATCGGGATCCAAAGCACAGGACTTTTCCAGTGGCCAGACTAGACCGTACTACTCCAGAGACACCCGCGTCAGTGCAAATCAACACACTGGAAAATCTGCCTACAGGAGTATAATCAGGCAGGGGAGGAACTGAAAGAGGAGAGAAAAGTAATAGGAGGAGTCAAAATTAGAGGGTCTGATGGGAAGTGAAGAGCCACTTGATAATACGCTGATTTGATGACTTTTTGCTCATTGCGTGCATGCATGCAGAATTCCTTTGAAGAAAGGCAAGTCCATAAGGGAAACAATGAAGGAGAAGGGTGTGCTCCACAAATACCTGGAGAAACGCCGCCACTATGACCCTGCCTACAAATTCTTCAATAACTTTGCTACTGCCTATGAGCCCCTGTCTAACAACATGGATGTGAGTATCCACTGGCTGCTAAAAATAAGGGTGGAAAAGTAAGTGTAGAGATGAGAGGAATGGAGTAGGAATAGAGAGAGAGATTTGGGAAGTTACACGTCAGACTTTGAGCTCGGCTGTTTATTTCAGGAGCAGTTCTTATAGTTGCGTAGAAAAAGAGGAATATTTATTTTAACATGAATGGGAGCTGTTCAGCTGTGTGCTGTATTCTCTGTTTTGGAAATACTCTGAAACCAGCTCGTGCAGCATTGTGAGAAGAACGAGCATGCTTGTGAGCAGTTCATAAACACAGCTGCTTCAGACATGCCTGTGCCATTCTGGCTCCCACCAATTGCTTTTCTTGGTTAGAGGACCCAAGCGGAGAGCAACTTCTGTGCACCAGGCAAAACTTGCATTGCTATTTTCATTGAATCTCCTAGAGCAAGAACGTCTAATTATTAGAGAAGAGAGAGAACTGGCAATCCCTCCCGCCCCATGAGCCGTCATTGGGAACCCACAATCTCGTAATGCTGGCAGTTGCATGGGCTGAGAAGTAGCACAAGCACCTAGCAGTGCTGTTGGCCAAAGAGTAACGTGGGATTGATAAAACGTGTCCCCTTTCCTCCAGATGTCCTACTATGGGCAGATCAGCATCGGGACACCCCCCCAGGACTTCTTGGTGCTCTTCGACACTGGCTCCTCCAACCTGTGGGTGCCATCGACATACTGCCAGAGTGAGGCCTGCAGTAAGTAACTCCTGTGCAGGGAGGATGATGGCAAATCAGGCTCTAATTTTCTCTGTTGTTGCACTGAAGACGGTCTCTGATCAGAGCCTCCCCGTCTCACCGTGAGTCTGCAACATTCATTTGTATGAACTGAAAGTTCACGCTCTTCTGTTTTGCTTTTCCAATTTAGCCAACCACAATGTATTCAACCCTAGCGAGTCTTCCACGTTTTCAACTCAGGATCAGTACTTCTCCATACAGTATGGAACTGGCAGCCTCGCTGGGATTTTGGGCTACGACACTGTTACGGTAAGTGATACTTCAGCTGGGGGAGGAAGGGGCGCCTCTGGCTTCGCTCTGCATTTTGGTCAGCAGCAGTGCACTGAGCAAGGCCGCCTGCCCACATCCCGTGGCTTGTGAAATGCATGTACAGAGCAAGTACCTGGAAAAACCTGGGTTGTTCAGTTCTGGAAACATAAAATGCTCCCTTGTGAGCAAAAGGGGGAGCTCTATTGCCCAGCTGTAACACCAAGTCGCTTATTTCACATATGTGGTACAGGCTATGGCTTTCAGGCATAGTAGTCGGATGGCAAAGCCCTTCTTTGGTCAGGCAGGCACTTGCTTCAGCTTAGTGCTCCCGGTATATAGCCTGGACAAACCCGCTGTTTGTCCTTGGGTACTGATGCCCTGTGCTGCACTCAAAAAGCTGTGCCTGCTTTCTTTCGTGCCCTAGATCCAGAGCCTTTCCGTCGCAAACCAGGAGTTTGGCCTGAGTGAGACTGAGCCTGGCACCAGCTTTGTGTATGCTCCATTTGACGGCATCCTGGGTCTGGCCTACCCTTCCATTTCTGCTGGGGGTGCCAACACTGTGATGCAGGGCTTGCTGCAGGAAAACCTGCTGGATGCCCCCATCTTCAGCTTCTACCTGAGTGGGTAAGGATGTGCCTCTTCCCCTTTTTCTTTCTACCTTATGTTGCCTTTGCGCTTCCCAAGACTATTCCCTTTTACTGCAAACCTCATGAATCTCCAGTATCTTCAGGAGAACCTGGCAATTTACACTTCAGTCCTGCTCTCCTGTTCGTTCAGTGTTTACTCATCCCTCTTCAGTTTACTAGTCTGCATATCCTTCCAGTAGGCTGGTGTTGGAGGCTGTCGATCACTGCAAATAACCAGGTGTTTTGCTTATGCTTTTTTCTTGCAGGCAGGAGGGCAGCCAAGGGGGTGAGCTTGTCTTCGGAGGTGTTGACTCCAGCCTGTACACAGGCCAAATCACCTGGACTCCCGTCACTGAGACTACCTACTGGCAGATCGGGATTGAAGGGTAAAATGGGACTTTCTCCTGTTTCCTCTGTACCAGCTTTAGCTATACTTAGACCTGTGGCTACAACAGGAACTTTAATGTCAGGTCCAGTGGCTCTGGGCCATGATTCAGAGACTTCACATCTTAGACAATTTGAGCTCTGGGGTCTAGTCTTGGCTCTGCCTATGTGTAGCCATAGGAACTCACCCTTTTTAAGGTGCAGATGTTGGAGGAAGCATTCAGGCATTCCTCATACACAGTGCCCCTGTCCTTCGTTCATGCTGCAGCAGAGCTGAGCATGTTTTACTAGCAGCTTGTTCTCTCTTTTTGTAGTTTCGCTATTGGTGGACAGACCAGCAGCTGGTGTAGCCAGGGCTGCCAGGGAATTGTCGATACAGGAACCTCCCTCCTCACTGCTCCTCAGCAGATCTTTTCTGAGCTGATGCAGTACATTGGAGCTCAAGCTGATGGCAATGGCCAGGTAAGGAGACCAGGCTGGACGAAAGAAGAAATAGAAAAGGGAGATGTGTCTGTCATCTGGGGCAGGCAGATGCCGTTCAGTAGTTGGATTGGAGGGACATGGGAAGTCTTCTAGGTTTTGCCCTAATGGGCATGAGAAATGAGCATATAAAATTTGGATATCTGCATTCCTGGTTCTATTCCTGGGTCACAGCTTCCTCTGGGAGCCTGTCACTGGTGTCCTGGGAAATACTGAGCTGTGCCTGTACCAATTGCACCATATATAAACTAGCTGTGGCTTACTCTTTCTCTAGTACGTGGCTAGCTGCAGCAACATCGAGAGCATGCCCACCCTCACGTTCATCATCAGCGGCGCCAGCTTCCCCTTGCCTCCCTCTGCCTACATGCTCCAGGTATGTCATCTCATGGCCCATCTGGCTCCTGTGTGCCTCTCTCCATGGCATCTGCCTTGCATGAGAGCTCTCCAGCTAAGGGAGCACTGCCGACTTGGTGTGGGTGCACTGGCCACAGCTATGCCAGTGTAACCCACACCTGGTGTTGGGTGGGTGATAGTCAGAGCTCTGGAGCTGGAGCTTCCTAACAGTTATTTCTGCTCAACAGAGCAACAGCGGCTACTGTGCCGTTGGGATTGAATCTACCTACCTGGCGTCCCAGAATGGGCAGCCCCTGTGGATTCTTGGGGACGTCTTCCTGAGGTCTTACTACTCGATCTATGACCTGGGCAACAACCAAGTGGGCTTTGCTGCTGCTGCATAAGCAGAACCAGCTCCCATGCTGACCATGTTGCTGCTTCCCCTTGCCCAACGCTGCAGCTCCTCGTGCCTCTGTGTGTCAAAGCATCTGGTGGAGTCTCTTCCCCTCATCCATGTCTGCAAAGTTAGCAGCCTCTCTCCTGTGAAATCTATGTGATGAAAGTATGGGTTTCTTTCCAAAAGCAACTACAAAGAAATAAAAACACTTTAAAAATAAGAAAAAGTGAATATGTTTTTTTTCTTAATGTGTGGAGGGTTTTTTGTTTTTATTTTTGGGGTTTTTTTTGGTACAAAATAGAACAGGAAAAACTCCAACATGTTTCCTCTCTGAAACATGCTCAGCAAAACAGGGGATAAAAGCAGATGTCACAACCAGACTTACTGCAAGTAGCCTATTCTAAGCAGGAGCAAACTTAAAGTTAAGCTAAGCACAGGGATGTTTTTTAGCTAAAAGACACACAGAAACTGGCCACGTATTATACAAAGGAATGTCTCAGGCTTGAAACGCTTACTAACTTCACCCCTCTCCTCTTTCCATGGGCCTGATAACTCTTGCCCCCCTCCATCTGCATGTCTCCCAGCACGTGCAAGGGGAGTTACAGGCCACGGAAAATTGGGTTAACTCAGATTTCTGCTCACTAACTGCAAGATGGGATTTGGCACTTTCAGAGAAGGTTTTAGCTGACATGTTGCTTGCAAGAGCAACAAGCTTTGACTAATGACCAGGGGAAGCTACTGGCAGTCCCACATTCGTGTTTAAGTTATATGCTACCATTCGTTGAGATAAATAGCAATACCTTGTGACTGCGGCTAAGGTCCAGGAATTAGGGTGGTAAGTTGCCCTGGCATTGGGACCAATCACTTCTCTATGGGCTTGCCATCAGTAGAGCAGCGACTACAGTAGACTAGGAGGAGTTAAGAGTGTTTGCAGTCTCTTGTGAAAAGGCTTTTCTCCCAAGCCTGCACTGATCAGTGGTGTCTGCAGGCAGGAGAAGTCCTGGGGTTATGGGGGAGGCTGGAGGCCTCATTTTCCTTTAGATCCCATCCCTAATCCTGTGAAATGGTCTGTGAGGGGTAATGGGTTTGGGGAGATGAGAATTTTGTAGAATATCCGCCTCTTCAGAGGCAGTTTGGTCTGTTGGTTTAACAGGATTTCTTGGCTTGTGTTGAAAGTTGATGGTTTAAGCCCTCAAGATGGTAAGGAAAGCTGCTGCTCATGGCTCATCTTGTTTACTGTTTTGGCACAGCTCTCAGGAGAGGTGGAGGAGTTGGCCAGGGGATGCAAAGAGGGTCTGCTGTCATCTGGTGAGCAGGGGAAACAGGATTCCCTGAACTGGAACATGTTTGCGTGCGAGATGAAAGCATTAAACCAACACAGGGAAGAAAGCTATAAGCAAAGAAAGGGAAATTACCAGAGCTATAAGCAAAGAAAGGGAAATTACCAGAGCTTTGGCCCTGAGGAGAAGTCTTGCATTAGAGATCTGTTTAGGTGAGCGCTGCTCAAAGGGGCTTGGAGCTCAGGGGAGGAATAAGTTAGCTGAGTCCTGCTCTGCTCAAGGCTGCGAGATTTTTGATGTCAGAAACTGTAAATCCCTGATTCTCCTTTAAACTAAATGACTCAACATATAAATGCTGTTTAATTTTTGGGTCAAAAAGCAACGAAAGCAGAATGTGTTTCCGTGTGCTGTAGAGGGCACCTTATTCCTTTGTCTTTTGGCAAGCCGGAGTCCCTGTGGGGACCTGCAGATAACACTCAGTATATTGACGTTTTGATAACTGCTCTTTGCTTTCAGCCAGCATTTCCCTTTTATCTGATCTTAATAAGTTGATCTTTCTATCAATCCTTCTAGCAAACAAGATAATTGCCTTATTATAGTCTCAATATCCAGCAAAGGACACATACTCCCCACTGCTCCTCTGGGAATAAAACGTGTGCAAAGCATTGACACTAGATGAGCACAGCGATAGTGACACTGGGCTATCAGTACATAATGGAGAATAGGCTTTTTCCTTGTGGAAAAACCAAGCTGCTCAGATTGGAGGCTTAAACGAGGTCTGAGAAGGTTACTGGGGCGCCACGTATGGGAGTTAGTTGCAGAGGAATCAACTCTCAAACAGGAGCTTGTCTTGGCCAGGCTCTGCCTCAACTTATGGGGGTGTCCTGGAGAACATGCTGCAGGGTGAATGTCCAGAAATATCACGCAGATGAGGCAGAGACCAGAGTTTCTGCCTTGAGCTCAGCTGCAATATGCTCCTCCAAAGAAGGCTTTAGCACAAAGGCTGCTCCTCTTCCCAGGCCTGACTGGATCCCAGATAATATTGGCTTGTCCCCACCTGCCTGGAGAGCCAGACAAACTTCTCCTGGCCCAGTATCTGTGGCATCGCACCCTGATGACTTTGTGCTGTGTTTCCCCAGATGGCTCATTTCGTTCTCAATGGACCTTAGGTCCCTCCTTAGCCTGCCATCAGCATGTGCGGGGCAATCAGCACTCTCCAAAGCTATTGCCGCTGATTAAATGGCTGTGTGTCAAACTGCCTTCAGAGCTCGTTGAGCAGAGATGGAGAGCAGTTATTTAGCTGTGGGATTTACAACCTGATTATCCCTCAACAATTGCTAAATGGGTATAAAACATCGAGTTAAGCTGCCTGTTATGCACTTCTGGGCAGGTTTCCAAAAGCGCTGAGCACTCGGCAGCTCCCATGGTCTCAGTGGAAACCCAAATTTTGCTGAGCCCCCTGGCCAGGAGTGGCTGTTGTCCATCCTGGTCTGAGCTTTGCATGGAGCAGGGCACTGCTTGTGATGCTGTGCCAAAGCCCTGGATCCAGAGGCAATGAAGACACTAAGGGAACAGGTTGCCCATGAACAGCATCCCTGTGTCACTCAGTAACATACTACAGGCTACATTCCTGTAGGAATTTCTGTAACTATGGGTTTATACAAAATGTTTTGAGGAAAATGGAAAATGTCTCCCCCAGTTTTCCTATTACTGGAAAAAGTTCAGGTTACAACTGCAAATGTTTTGGTATGTTTGCTGTGTTTGTTGGCAGTTTGGGAAGTCTCAGTGTTTGTAGTTCTCTTTTTTTTCCACAGAAGAAAAACAAACAATTTTGCTGTCTTTATGTGCCGATGTGAAGGACAGCAGGACTCAGTATATGAGATACTGCAGCATGCTCACCAGTGCTAGAAATCTTTCTTTTGGCGGGGGGGGTTCATCTGATGCAGGTAGGCAAAACACCTGACTTTTAACACAGGACAAAAAGGAGATTAATTGCTCCACAAAGTTAAAAAAACTAGTAGAAAAATATGTGATTTCTGTCCAACATAGTTACGTGAAAGCAGAGGCAGGATCTAGCTGTATAGAATATGGAAACTAGCCATACTTGAAGGAAAGGATACTTTGCGCTGGGATAGCGGACTGTAAAGCTGATGAAGAAGTGGAGAAAAAAAGACAAGAAGATAGAACTGTGCTGGAAACTGCAGGAGAATAAACCTCTTCGGCAAAGCACTGGTTTGCCGAGCCCCTGGGACTGGGAGCAGAAAAGCCATCTACAGCTCTTTGCAATGTACTCTAGTGAGGAAAGCAGCATGTCTTTGAAAAACTTTAACTCCAATAGCTATTTCTCCTTCACACTAGAACATCTTCATAGACAGGAAGTTGGTCTAACTGGTTGGCTGGAAAGGAGACAAAAGTGCAATGCATTTCCATAGCTTGCAAGGAGCAATGAGTTCTTTTGTTTTGGGAAAGACTGAACAGGTTTTGAAGAAATAGATAATGCTGCACCATGTTGACATTTTGATAACTCCTCTCTTTGCTGCGATAAGAATTTTCCTATTATCAGATGTTAGTACTTTGTTCTTGCTATCAAAGACATGAGTTGCTCTCTTCTCATCTTAATGTCCCCTAAGGACGCAAACTTCTCAAACTCCTCATGGACCAAAACACAAAGAAGTTGTTGACGCTGGGGACATAGGTGATAGTAATGGAAAATGGAGGTCAGCAGATAAGGGAGTGAGTCACTGCTTCCCAGCTGTAAAATCTGGGAGTCTAGGCAGGAGACTTCAGAGCAGCCTGCTGCAGCCTCTGAGACTGTGTGTAAAGACCCCTGGGCAACAACTGAACCATGAAGTGGCTCATCCTGGCCCTGGTGTGCCTCCAGCTCTCAGAGGGGCTTGTGAGGTGGGTTTCCTGGAGCATATGCTGCAGGAATAAATGTGAGAAGAATTTAGATAATAGAGACCAGCTGCATGTGTAATGGTGGATGTGCTGCACAGCTTCCCCAGGACTCTAACCAAGTCTAACACCTTTCCTTATGAATCTTACCTCATGTATCTTCATGGATCATCGTGGCTACACCACACAGTCCAGGCTGTGTCCCTTGCTTGGAGGGGAGTCGCCCAGAGCAGTACAAAGCGGCCAAGTGGAGGGAAGCCCATCGTGACAGGGTTCAGGGGAGCCCAAATAAGAGAGAATTTGAAAAGGCCCACGTGTTCTACTGATTCCCTGCTTTTTTAACTTTTTTGCTCTGTGCAGAATCAAGCTGAAGAAAGCCAAGTCTATATGGGAGGAAGTGAGTAAGGCAGGAGTGCTGGAGGACTACTTGAAAAAAAATTAAATATGATCCAGCCATGAAATATCACTTCAATGAGGACTATGTTGTGTACAAGCCAATGGCCAGCCATCTGGATGTAAGTATTGCAGGTTCTTCTCTCTTTCCCCTCTTTCTTTCCAGCTGTTAAAGCAATCTACTGACTCACAGGCCACCAGGAGTGAGAGATTTATTTTTTTCACTCTTTTTTTACACTTCTACAGTAGACTTTAGAAAAGTTTCCCCCAGCCAAGTCAGCTGCCTAAGAAAAGCTATACATTTCTGTAGAAACCCTCATCACTTAGATCGACCTGGCTAAACCACATGATCGTTTTTTGGACACAAGAAGTCAACAAAATGCAGGACACAATCTTCTTGGTCCTGGAAAAGGTCTGTATGTTTTGGTTTGTGAGCACTGAGAAATTTGAAAAGAAATCAAATGCAGGCTGATGAACAAAAGGAGTATTTAATAGTACTATATTTGGGAGAAAAAATCATGGTTGGCATTCAGTCCATTCCCACCTACTTTGTTATTTGTTAGAGTCAGCTTGGTGTTCTCCAGCATCTATGTGAAATGTGATTAGGCTCCTGGCATGGGGCTGGGAGGCAAAAGTCTGGTTCTGTTCCTGATCCTTGGGCCAACAGATCCACCCTCAGAGATAGCCTCTCTTTTCTGCAGTCCTCCTACTTTGGAGAGATCAGCACTGGGACCCTTCCGCCGAACTTCCTGGTGCTCTTTGACACTGGCGGGTGCCTCCCATATATTGCCGGACACTGGCCTGCAGTGAGTACCTCCAGTTGCTGAAAGTGGCCGATGCTTGTTCTGTGTAAAACATCCTGAGAGACACAACATATTCTGATCAGACAAGGAAAATCACAGTGCCAGACTCAAAATTATCCTGCACGCTGCTTGGGATAGCTGCTCCCCCATATTGGCTAGTGCCCATCTGGTGCTTTCTTGGGAAATACATGTCAGATCCCTCTTTCCTTATGCAGTTGGTTAATGAAGATGTCCAAAACTCTGTGGCCATTGTGAGTGTCCTCAGTGTGTTGACAATCACAATGCCTGTGTTTAAGATTTCATGGCTAGACTGAGTGGCAAACAAAGCTATCAATCAGGGAGCTATTGTCCCAGTCTCCAGCAGGTCTCATTTGATTATAACTTACTGACTGCAAGGGGGCGATGGGGATTTAACTTGATGGGTTTGCTCACACTGGGTAGCTAATGTGGTTATAATCGCAACAGCTGTTCCCTTGAGAGAGAAAGACAGATAAAACTACATGCAAAAACCCTATCTTAGAAATAACTGCAAGGCAGACAAACACCCTGTTCTGTTATTCACTACTTGTTCCCTCCCTGGGAAGTCGCTTTAGAAGCGTTATCCTGGCAGGGCTATCAGTGCAGCACTGATGGTTAAATCATCCTGTGGTCAGAAGAGAGCGTGTCCAGGAGCTTGCTGTCTTCTCTCTCACACAGCAAATCATGCAAGGTTCATCCCCAGCCAGTCCTCCACCTTCACCGACAACGGTCAGACCTACACCCTCTCTTACAGGAGCAGCGCGCTCACACTTCTGTTGGGTTATGACACACTAACGGTAAGTACACCTTACCCCGCACAGTCCCACATCTTTGCGGGAGCTGTGTCCCTAGAACCTGTGATACCAGAATACTGTGACGGAAAGAGCCTGAAGGATGCCTAAGGACAGATCTCATGTCTTGTGCAGACAAGACTTGGGTAAACCAGGGCCCAAGTGAGGTAGAACCAATATAGGGTAGTTATTGCCACCTCAAATTACCCGGCTGGGTTTTTACTGTTTTAATCAGCATGATTCCTGCTAATTTCCCCAGCTGCTTGGCAGTGTTTTCATCAGCTATGACCTTGCAGTGTGCTTTATTTGGGCTTTTAGAGCGTTGGTCATCACATCTGATCGTTGCTCCAGTTTTGTATGAAAACACATGCTGAAGTTGGAGTTCCCTTTCCCTCCAGATCCAGAGCATTACAGTCACAAACCAGGAGTTTGGGCTTAGTGAGGATGAGCCAACGCAGCCTTTCTACTATGCCGGTTTTGACGGGATCCTGGGAATGGCCTACCCTTTGCTGGCAGTGGGAGGAACGCCCACCGCTCTGCAGGGCATGCTGCAGCAGAACCAGCTGACCCAGCCCATCTTCAGCTTCTACTTCTCTCAGTAAAATCTGCCTGTGCACGCCTACATGCCAGACTCTCAGCGCATCCCATGCACGCCAGTCTTCCTCTCACTGTCCCCATGCAGGATCCTTGTGAATTTGTCCCTCGCTAACCCATGCATATGGCACTGATCTCTTGATTCTCTCACTCTGTGTTTTTGCAGCCAGCCCACCTATGACTATGGGGGAGAGCTCGTACTCAGAGAAGTTGACACTCAGCTGTTGTCTGGAGAGATTATGTGGGTGCCAGTGACCCAGGAGACTTACTGGCAGGTTGCGATTGATGAGTGAGTTGCATTCGTACTACCCACGCATCAGCTTGATGGGCATGATCCGCCCGGGGCAGCTCAGCCCCGCTGCGCTGGAGTTTGAATGAGAGCATTACAGAGCTGTCCTCCATATAAATCGGGCGCTATTGCAGCAGGCATGGCCCAAAGCAGGAGTTTATGCACTGAGTTTCAGAAGCTCCCTGGACTTTTAGATCCAGCTCAGAAAAGTGTAATTGCCAGTGGGTTTTTGTAAGTGATGTCCTTCTCCTGTTTCTCTTTCTAAATTTGCTATTGGACAGTCAACGACAGGCTGGTGCAGCCAGGGCTGCCAGGCCATCGTGGCCACTGGGACGTTCTTGCTCGCAGTGCCCCAGCAGTATATGGATTACTTCCTTCAGGCTGTGGGTGCCCAGAAGACCAGTTATGGTCTAAGTGTTGGGGTTGCTTTGCAGAAATGAAAGGAGCAGGGCAGAGGCTTGCATAGAAAGCAAGATATCCTGGGTTTGAACAGATCCTGCAAAACTCATGTGGCATCTGAGGAGCATAATGCTGCAGGCTGCTTGCATGTAAGGGAGGGACATGCAGATGCGGCACTACCAGAACTTTATAAAGTGTGTGTTGCCCCTGTTTGGAGGGTTTGTAGTTAACACGCTCCTCTCCTAGTCAATGCTGTTCTCTCTGTGCTGATATAGCCATAATCTCCTCCTCACCCTCTCTCCACAGTATGCAGTTAACTGCAATGAGGTCCAGAACCTGCCCACCATCACCTTCATCATCAACGGAGCTCAGTTCCCACTGTACCCCTCTGCCTACATCATCAATGTATGTGTTATCTGAGCAGCTTCATCTGATTCTTAAGGGGCCAGAAAGGACCTAGTGTTTCTGAGCAAACAGTGATGCTTTCCCCCTGCATACAAGCAACTCCCTGCCAAACACAATCCACCTGACAGGGTCCTGGCCTATCTTTGGGATCTAACACCTCACTCCCTTTATTTTCCCCTCACAGGACAATGGCTACTGTACTGTTGGGACTGAGGCCGCATACCTGCCGTCGCAGAATGGGCAGCTGCTCTGGATCCTGGGTGACGTCTTCCTCAAGCAATATTATTCTGTCTTTGACACGGCTAACAACCGCGTTGGCTTTGCCCCATCAGCGTAGAGGAATGGAGGAGCATCTGAACAGAAAAAATTCAGTCGTCCTCCTGGCCGCATATACCCTAGTGAGCATTGACAGAGTCCTATGGGGTTTCTATCAGCAGATCATCTCCTTCCTTATGTGCCTGTATAGCCTCCCTGTCTCTCTGGGGTTTTCGTGTAAAAGTGTCCTCATCCTCTATTGTTGCAAATAAACTGAGGTGTCCCATATTGTCTCTGGCCTTCTCCTGAGTTTGTTGAGTGATGACTGAGCACAGATTGATGGCTTGTGTGTCTCTTAACTGCTCTTTCACCAGGGCGCTGCAGCAAGGTAAGTGCCATTATAAACTTCTGGGCAGATTTCCATGAACTCAGCATGGGGAAACAGCAGGGAATCTGCCCCTGGTCTGGTGCAAATCTAAAGTCAATTTATTTACATTTCCTGCAAAGTGATATGACATATTGTCAACCCCTAAAGGCCATGGGACTGAGTCGCAGCCTTTGTCTTCAGTGCATGCTTGGCACTTTATCTTTAGTGCATGCATCTAATGCATGCTTGGCAGTGCTTGAAAATGGCAGTGGAGAATGCTCTGTCCCCTCTGCAAGGCTTTTGGGACTCATCTGGGGGCTGCAGACTTTGTGCCTTGAAAATCAGCCACCTGCTGTCCCTCAAATTCCCTTCCCTTGGCCTCAGCTGCACTACCATTCCTGTCCTCCTGTCCGTAAGGACAGAAGGACGGACAGGGTGTCCGGAGCCTGATTCCTGTAAGGGCTCTGCTTTGCAAGTAAGAAACACCATGTGGGTTGCAGTGTGGGAGACAGGGATACCACAAGGTCATCGGGATTGGTCTTAAATGCCAACTGTGTAGCCATTGCACAGCTCTAGGCGCTCTTCTTCACAGCTTTGGGGCACGAGTTCCCCAACAGATGCCAAGCATCAGGATGCCTCAAAAAGCCAGTGCTGCTCTGTACTGTCAAACGCTGGTGCAGCTGCGACACTGAAGAATGCTCTGCATGTCTATTAATGGGAGCGATGCAACTTCTTGCCCCCAGTCGCCACTTGTTGATAGGCTCTGCTAAGTCAATTTGAAGAGATGCTTATCAGGACCTAATCAGGCAAATATAGGGTTAGCCCGTGGCAGTGGAGATTGCTTTGCTTGCAGTTTGTGGTGACCTTGAAGCCACCATGGGGACATGCTGTCCTGTCTCTTGCTGCTACTGGTACTTGCAGGGCCAGACTGGTCAGTCTGATCAGTTGAGGATAAAAATGCAGAGCCCCAGAAACAGGTCTGGTCCCTTGCCTCTGTCCCTCTTACTGGGCATTGGGAAACCTGCTGAGGGATACCTGGAAGAACCGATTAATCTTCCTTGCAGATGGATAAGATTTAACAAAGTCCTGTGATTACATCAGAGTCAAATGTGAGGCCAGATTAGGTTAGCCATGACATCCAAATGACCCCTAAATACCGAAGCGAGTTCTATCCACTCAGGTGAAAAAATAACTAGAGTATCATAAATTGCAGTCTGTGGCCCTTGGCACCTGGGAGGAGTGAACATCTTCTGCAGTCAACAGCAAACACCCTGGTAAGTGGAAGCTCGGATAACACCTCTCTTTCCCGGGATCCAAACTTGTTTCTTAGAAGCTCTTTATCATTGGAACTCATTAGCAGATATATTAATAGCTCTGCAGTTTCACCAGAGAAAGGACACAAACTCCTCTGTGCTTGTGTCAAAATATTGACGCAAGCTGAGTGCAGTGATACAGAGATTAGATAGACGCAGATAGCAGGAAGGGCATTTCTCCTCCTGTATAAAATGTGCAGGTTTCAGAGAGCTCAAGCTACTCCTGTGGGGCACCCAGGGCATTGCGTACAGGAGCTGGGTGCTGGAAAGAAGAGCGCCCATGGAGTGACTTGTCTTGCTTCTCGGAGGGGCAGGTGAGGTGGGCTTGGTGGGCAGGACCACACAGAGACCCTGCGTCGCTGAAGCGCTCGGCAAAGCTTTGCGCAACTCATCTCGAAAGGGCCTTGCTGGGTGCAGGAGAGCCGTGAGTGCTTCTGCCCAGACGTGGGAGCAGTGAGGGGCACGGGGGCCAGCAGCCATGGTGGCTGGGTCCAAATAGGGGAAGCATGAAGGTCATTGCGTTTCCCTGCTCGTCTTTGCTCCTTGCAGAAGCCATCTGAGGAAAGACAAACGCACAGGAGAAACGGAGGAGGAGGAGAGAGTGCTGGAGGATTTCCTGAGCCGCCACAGGTTCAACCCAGGCTGGAAGGACCAGTCCAACGCCACAGTGTCGTTTACATGCCAATGACCAACTACTTGAACATGAGCAGCAAGGCTTTCCCAGGGTCCCCGCCCTCCTCTCACTACTCTCTCTTTCACATTACTGCTTGCAGCGGGGACAGGCAAATCTCAGTGGCTCTAAGGGCTCCTACGGCCAAAGACAGAAGGACATCGCATTGCTCCTGTCAGACCCCAGGTAGAGCTGTGCTGGCCTGGGTTGTACCTTGTTTCCTGGGGTGAGCGTGTTTGTGAGCCTGGACATGGCTCTTGCCAGGTTAACCTGGGAGTGGAGAGACCAAGTGCTTAGTCTCGAAGCTGGTCCATGTTGATAACGTGGGCCTGGGGAGGGGAAATAGATTTCCTTTTCTGCTTCGGTACCAGATGCCAGGATGGGCCTGCGGTAACCCAGCAGGGATGTCCAGTTGTTAGAGCACCTTCCCATGAGGAGGAAATGGTCTCCCATGAGTAAAGTCCACAACAAACGAATATCTAAGCTCGCACTGCCCAGCATTTCTCTTGCTTGGATGTGGCCGGTGCCGCACAAAGCATATGGGACACACTGCTGCATTTCCAATGCACCCGACGTACGACCTGTGCATCCTTTGGCTTAACTCTGGCGCTGATCATAAACTGCAGGGAATCAAGGAGTCTTTGTCTTCTGGAAGTGGTGGAGTGGAGCTGGTTAGACGCAAGTCCCAGCCCTTGCTGCTGGGCAGGTGATGGGCCTGTCTGTTATGTCCTTCAGCGTTGCTCTACTGTGCAGTTTCTAGACCCATCTCAGCTTCGCAGGAAGGTGGTAGCAGAGCCATAAGGCAGTGTGAGGGCAGAAAGACGAAAGGACAAATGCCAGAATGGAAAGAGAAGGAGAAAGAGGGAGATTTTGGGGGCTAGGTGCTGGTTCCCGGGAGGAAATACTGCAGGCCCATGGCGTATCCTCCTTGAATTCCAGCTACCTGGCTAGGTCAAAAGAGGGACACCGGTATCACAAGTTTCCATTTGATATAAAGGGCAGCTTTTGCCTTTGTTTCCTGGCAAGACCGAAGTAGTGCTGAGAAGAAAACACTTTAACATTTGGATAACAACAGAATTTTGCTTCTTATCAGATCTTGACCATTCGCTCTTGGTATCGGAGGTGCTAGCTGTTCTGCTGGCGTTCAAATGCCCTGTTAAGAAGGCAGACTCCAGAGATAAAACCCACAGAAAATGTTGACGCTGGGTGAGTGCAGCGATACAGCAAATTGGGCATCGGGAGGCACGGGACCGGGCACTGCTCTCCGGGTGTATATATAGGTGCTGCTGGAGACCTCACGCTGTGCGCAGGAGAAACCAGAGCCATGAGGTGGCTTGTGCTGGCTGCCGTTTGTTGTGGAGGGGGCGGTGAGGTGGGTGTCCCGGATCCGGGGGAGCGTGCCGGTCAGCCGAAGCATGCAGCAGTGCCGGCGAGCACCCCAACGGGCCGTGCTGGCTGCAAGGACCCAGCGCAGGGAGCCCCGCACGCTTGCGGGGTGCTCAGCATCCGGCTGCTCTCTCCGTCCCGTGCAGGATCCCCCTACGGAAGGGCAGATCCATGCGGGAGGCAATGGCAGAGGAGGGAGTGCTGGAGGATTTCCTGAAGCACCTCAAGGGTGACCTGGGCAGGAAGTATCAGCTCAGTAATGCTGTGGCTTATGAACCGCTAACAAACTACCTGGATGTAAGTGCCAGAGCTCCCTTCCTTCCCTGGCTTCAGCATTTTGTGGATCCTTCCATCCTTCCTTGCTTCCTAAACCAGCCTCTCGGCCAGCTTTGCAAGCCTCACGGGAGTTTCTCCCTCTCCTTGGCTGCCAGTCAATAGGATGCTGTTGAAAAGGGGTATTAATTTTGCAGTCCTTTATATCCTGGCTTCAAGGTCTGGATGATTTTGGATGATCAGAAGGCATAAAGTAAGCAAGTTATTATCCTGATTTTGTTTGTCTTTTCAGAAAAAGCTGAGTTTGGTGGTTATAGGACGAATCTGAGTGCCACAGACTCGGGGTACTCTTCCTGGCGTTGCTACTGACTTTTTAATTAACTGTAGGCATGTCATGGCACTTTGCTGTGCTTTAGCTGCATCCCTAGGATGCCTGCAGGGATTAAGAGCACTTCTACAGCACCTTAGATGTTTAGCTTTCTCAGCTAGCAGAGGGTAGAGAGCTGAAAAACCTCATTTAGAAAACCAGCCCAAACAGACACCTGCCCTTGCTCTCATCCACAGTCCTTCTACTTTGGGGAGATCAGCATTGGGACCCCTCCGCAGAGCTTCCGGGTGCTCTTTGACACTGGCTCCGCCGACCTCTGGGTGCCGTCCACGTACTGCCAGATGCCGGCCTGCGGTGAGCATCCCTGCCAGGGGGGTGCAACTTCTCACCAGCACAGATGACCACCTGGGCTGTTTTGGGTCAACTCCCTTTCCCAGGAAGCCCCTCGCTGCCAGTTTCCGCCCACATGCAGAAAGAGATGCTGCACCACGAGTCATTGACCTGACCTGGGTGCTGTCACTTTCTCTCCATGCAGTCGCCCACGCCAGGTTTGACCCCAGCCAGTCACTGACCTTCTCCAACATTGGTGCCACCTACACCCTGACCTATGGTTTTGGTGACCTGTCCGTGGTGTTGGGTTACGACACCGTGACAGTAAGTGACTTTTGATGTGTCGTCACAGGAAACAGGTTACTGCAATTAGGGTAAGAACTGATTGTTGCTGCAAGTTTGTCTGCAATTAAGTTAAGAAATTAGGGAGGGGGGACTACTCAAATTACCTTATTTTACATATTAGTGTCTGAATATTCCAGGTGGAGTTTATGGCATGGCAGCATGCTATGCCTGTGGTCAGGAAAAGCTCAGGATTATCAGTGCAGTATCAACTTCCTGGCCACTCCTGCTGTTCCCAGCACCCCTCTGGGATAGTGTTATCAAGGTCAGTCCAAAATGCCAACACCTCCCTGCTTGTTTCCATCGCCTCTAGATCCAGAACATTGTTGTCACGAACCAGGAGTTTGGTCTGAGCCAGGATGAGCCCAGCAGACCCTGTTACTACCTGGACTTTGACGGGATTTTGGGCATGGCTTACCCAGGTGTTGCGATCAGTGGTTACAACACCCTGATGCAGAACATGCTGCAGCAGAATCAGCTTTCTGAACCTATCTTCAGTTTCTATTACTCCCGGTGAGATCTTTGACTCTCTCACATAGACAGAGGCCTGTATCCATCCTTTTATTCATTCACTTTCTGTCTACACATTGTTCCCACACACCTGCATGTTACACTGCTTTCTGCTTAGTAGCCTGCCTGGTCTCTGATTTAACTTTGTGTCTTTCCAGTAACCCGACCTATAATTACGGAGGGGAGGTCATCCTCAGAGGCATTGACACCCAGCTGTACTCAGGGGAGGTTTTATGGGCACCGGTGGTCCAGGAAGCTTACTGGAAGATCGGTATTGAGGAGTAAGTGCAACACCAGCTGCCCAGAGGTGGCCCTGGAGCACGGGTTAGTCTTTTCTGATGCCTTGTCTGCTGGTCTCTAGGTTCTCCATCGGGCAGTCAACCACGGGCTGGTGCAGCCAGGGCTGTCACGGCATCGTGGACACCAGGACGTTCCAGCTCACCGTCCCAGCACAATACATGCCAGCTTTCCTGCAGGCTCTGGGTGCACAGGAGAGTAACTATGGGGTAGGTGGGAAGCATACGCTGCGTACATGAAGGATTTGCAGGGGCTGATGCCACAGGACGAGGGCACAACGAGATGGTAACGCCAAGCTTTGTGGGTTCGGATGGAGGTTTCCGATGGAGGTGAAGGTTTGACCTAATCCCTTTCCCCCTCTTCTCTTCTTTTGCAGTTTGTCGTTGACTGCAACAACATCCAGAACATGCCCACCCTCTACTTTGCCATCAGTGGAGCCCAGTTACCGCTGCCTCCATCTGTCTACGTATTAAATGTAGGTATTGTTTCTGCTATTCATGGCCAGCGTTTGCCACCATAGGGCAGTTTGGCCCGGGAGAAAGTCAGAATTTCTTCGCAAACGTGGAGGCTTCTTCCCCAGCTCCCTGTGAGTGTTGCATTTCCCGGAGAGCCAGGTCACGGTGCATTCACGTACTTTGCACATGACTGCAAGGGGGGTCTAATCCTGCTCCTAGCCAAAGCAACTGTGAAGCTCCTGCTGATTCTTCAAGGTGCAGGCAATACCCCATGCTCCTCACTGGCACTGAAATAGTCTTTGCTCCTTTCCCACTGACAGAACAACGGCATCTGCACCATTGGGGTTGAGAGCACTTACGTGTCTTCCGACAGTGGCCAACCGCTCTGGATCCTCGGCAACGTCTTCCTCCGGCAGTATTATTCCATCTTTGACATGGCCAACAACAGAGTTGGCTTTGCCCTATCAGCCTAGGGGTGCCAAGTGTCGCCCGCACAGAAAGCCTTCCCTCCTCCCGGCAACTGCTCCTTCTTCCTGGTCTCTGAGGAATCCTGTTTAATTTGAATGGAGAGGTTGCGGCTCTCCAGTGCATGTGAGACACAACCTTATCCTCCTTTGGACCGGTGTATAATACTCAGTAGTCTCCAGATCATCTGTAGTGAATAAAGGGCTGTGACTCTAGCTGCCTTTTGTCTTGTTTGGAAGCAGCTGAGCGAAGATCTGGCATGGCTATTCTTAATAAAAATACAACTAAGTTTGACTTCATACTTGTGGAGGCTTCCAGGCACTTTCTGGTCTGGAGCCCAGTGAAATCTGTCTCCAGTGTTAGCAAGCAACAACTTGCTCATGTCATGGCACTGGGACAACTCTGCTCTGTTAAATGCTGTCTTCACTGGGTGTCCAGAAGAGTCCCTGTGTATATTTTTAAAAGCTCTGAGATGCCTCTTAAATCTTAACTTGCACTGCAGACACCACATCCAAGCCTGATGCAGAGCCAGCAGATGTGAGTGGAGTCTCCAAGCCCTCCTCGCTGCTGGTCCCAGGGAAGCAAATTGCGCAGGAGTCGGCTCTTGGATCTTTGCACATGTGTGAGATAGGGGAAGGGGCACCTCTGTGAGTGGAGAAAGTCAGGACATGTTCCCTGGGTGACCTGGGAAGTGTCCTGGAGCGGTGGCCTGGGTCTGCTGCATGCCCTTCCTTCGTGCCAAGGTGCTGGTGTGCTGCACAGGGTCCCACGCTGGCTTCAGGTTCTCTTATTCGCTCCGGTTCAGTGTGACAGGGATAATGCTGCCCGACCTGAGGGGCTGAACTGAATTAATGTTTGCAAAGACCATCTGCATTGAGACTAGGACGTTGAAAAAAATGACAAGTTTTAGCTCTTCAGAGCAAGAGGTTTCCTACTGAGTCCTGTTTCCCAGGCTGTGCACATGCATGCACACATGTGTGAAAAGCTAGAGGCCAACTGAAAATACTGGACAAGCTGCAACCTCGATAAATCTTTACTGAATTAGAAGTGAACCTGAACTGGAATAAACAGTTCTAGGGCAGCCAAACCTCAGGACGTGCCTCCTCCTCCGTCCCCGTGTGCTCGCTGGTTGCTGCAGACGCGCTGGGCCAGCGCTCGCAGAGGCAAAGGAGGCAGACGGCGGTGGTAAGCGCTTTCAGATGTGCACGGAGCCTTTGAATTTGCAGTGATGACAAATTTGGGGTCGCCTTTTTGATTTGGAACCAGAGCTCTGCTGGGCCTGGCAGGCTGGCTGGAAAACTGAGACGACTTGGAGCAACTCAGGCAGAGCTGTTTATTTAACCGTGTCTAGGGGACCCCAGGGCTGAGCCTGTGCCTTTGCTGCAGGCCTCGGAAACCTGTTTGGAGCAGGATGCATACGGATAATGAGCTGCCTGTGAACAGTTCTAGATTCATTAGGTTTGGGGGAATTGTTTGCATATATTTGCAAATAAATTAGGGATTCAAAAGTAACGTGGAAAGATACTCAGTAGGAACTAAGGAATGTGTCTGCGTTCTGCAGACTGAGGAAAACGCCTCGTTTATATTCTCTAGGGGTAAATCTTTCTCTTGCTCACTGTAGCCCTGAAGGACAAGAGATCAGAAGGAGAGGGGCGGCGTGCTTTGGACCCGGACGTGAACTTCTCCAGAGCCCGGGCGTGCTTGGATCTCCCCCAGCAGGACTTGGCTGTCGGATCGGTGGCCGGAGCTGGAGGATCGGGCCGGCGCCGCGCGCGCTGCGCTGTGCTCACCGCCATGCTTCCATCTAGCGGCGGCCGTGCCGGAGCCTGGTGCCCGGGAGCAGCTACCGGAGCAGCTCTCGCCGGTGCCCAGAGCTGCTCGGAGAGGCCTGACCCCGCACGCGTGGGGATGCCCCGTCACCCTTGGCCTGATGCCCGTCTCCCTGTCAGATGACAGTCACCCCACTGCAGCATGTGACCGGCCTGTTAAATCTGCTGTTTCCAGACAAATCCGGGCTCCGGAGAGGGGGAACTCCCTGCTGCTGCTCCTTGCTGGCAGGGTGCCTGGGAGGGGAGACCCTGTCCTGCCCCCTCCTGCAGCCCCAGGGCCAGTTCACCTAGCGCCCTGCAGGCGCCGGGCTGGAGGACGGGCTTTCTGCTCCCAGCTGGGCAAGGTCCCAAAACTGCTGCCTTGAACTGTGGGCTTCATGCCCCCAAGAGTTCATCTTGCACAAAAATCCAGGGAGAGCTGAGCATGCTCCACACTCTCCAAAACTTCCCTGGCAGCTACCCATCCTGCTTGGGACATCTGGCCCGGTGGGTGCCACGTGGAGGGCTGCCATGTACCCTGGGTGCCCTGAGCTGGGCTGTGCTGTGTGGGACACGTTGCTGTTTCTCCTGGCCCCCCTTCATTTCTCCAGAGTGCCGCTAGCCCTCCGCAGCTGCAGCAAGCCTCCAGCATCAGTGCGAAGGGGCTGCACCACCCTGGGGCTGGGGGCTGCACCAGCCCAGCACAGGGGGCTGCACCACCCATGCGTTGGGGTTGCACCACCGTGGTGTGGGGGCTGCCCCAGCCCGGGGCTGGGGCTGGGATGGGGGCTGCCCCAGCCCGGCACAGCCCGGCTCCCCGGGCTCGGGGCGCAACGCAACCTCTTGGGCCGCCGGCGGGGGTGAGAAACTCCGCGTTTGGGTGGAAATCGCCGGCAATCGGCGCGCTTTAGCGGAGCCGGGGCGCGGGACTACAAGTCCCGGCAGGCGCGGCCAGGCCGGCGCCGCTCCGGACTACAGCTCCCGGCGTGCTGCGGAGCCGGGCCGGGCCGGGCCGGGCTGGGCCAGCCGGGCGGTGCTGCCCTCGCTCGGCGCGGGCGCAGCGGGGCCGGGGCCGAGCCGAGCCGGGGCCGGGTCGGGGCGCGCAGGGCAGCGCGGCGCTCGCTCCCGAGCCGAGCCGAGCCGAGCCGAGCCGAGCCGAGGGCTCGGCGCAACCTCCCGCCGCGCTACTTTGTTGCGTTGCGCCTTTTCCCACGGCAGCCGCACGGTGAGTGCAGGCGGAGGGGCACCCCAGGGTGCTGGTGGAGGGGGGGGGAGTCCCCCTCCCCAGCGTGCTCCCACCATGCGGGGGCCACTCCGGATCGGAACCGGGTCGGGGGGAGAGGGGGGACTCGCTGTGTCACCGGGTTGCGGGGTTCCCCCCGGTGCTGCCCCATCGCGGAGCGAGCCCGGCGGGGCTTTTTATTTTACTTATTGTCTTAATTCCTTTGCTTTAAATAATAACGTGCGCCCGCGAGCCCGCTGCGCGCCGGCCCTGGGGATGCGGGTGCCCTTGCGGGGAGGCAGCAGCGGGGCCGGGGGCGTCGGGGGCCCGGACGGGGCC
Source organism: Struthio camelus (assembly GCF_040807025.1). NCBI lineage: Eukaryota > Metazoa > Chordata > Aves > Struthioniformes > Struthionidae > Struthio > Struthio camelus. Next base: position 6,278,867 of record NC_090965.1, on the reverse strand, counting down.
GCCCGACCCTCCTGGGGCTGCGCCCGGTGCCGCCGGGGTCCCAGCGCCGCTGGCTGTCGGGGGCTGGAGCTGCGGCTCCGAAATTGTGCCAAGGTTTCGCTGTGCTCGGAGCCCTCCGCCAGCTGGAGTTAAGCCGGCCGGCGGCAAGAGCAGGCCCCTGGCCGGATCGCCTTTGCCGGTGCAAATTCTCCCGTTTCCCCCCAGGCGTGGGGAAACTGAGGCACGGATGCTCCGGCCTTTCAGCTGCGGGGGCTGGTGGAAGCCGCCGGGTTGGGTGCAAATGCCCCCGCGCCGTGCGGGACAGCCGCCGGCGCCGCAGCGGAAAGGGTTAAAACTTGGGGGGAGGGTGGGGGTGATCCGGAGGGGCCTGAGCACCCCCCGACCACCACCACCACCCCGGAAACAACTTTTAGGGGATGGCCCGAAAAACGCGCAGCCCCGGAGTGCACCGGCTCTGTGAAGGCTACAACTTACTGCTCGAGGGTGGCGCGAGTTTGGAGGGGGCGCAGGAGGGAGCTGCGTTTAACCTACAGCTGCTGGCTAATTATATTCATGAATTAATTGCAAAGCAGGAAGGATTACGACAGCCCTCATGCCCATGTCCTCTAAAGCCTCAGTGAGTCAGATGATGGGGAAATTTCCTTTAAAAAAAAAAAAAACGAAGAAAATATGGTGGTTATTGTTGTCCTCTTCTAAGATAAATAAATAAGTGCGAACGAGTCCCCGAGCGAGCAAGGCCTGTTTCCAGGAATTGCGAATTGCAGCACTTCTGCGTTGTTCCCTGCCCCTGGGGCATGGGGGAGTTTGTGTTTTTCTTTTTGGTTCTTCTGTTTTTATATAACGGTAGAGAGTTGAGCAGCTGCTTGCTGAAGGTGTGGGGTTTAGGGGATTTCTTTTTTTTTTTTTCCTCCCCTTTTATTTCCCCTGCCACGTTTGTTTGACTTCATGCACGGCTGCTCCCACCAGTGCAGGAGTTGAACTGGGGCTGCGTGTTGGCGGCCCAGCTCACTGCCGGGATTTTTCCCGGCTGCCGGCGCTCCTGGCCGCAGGCCTGCGCGTACCTCTTGCAGGTAGCCCCGGCGAAGGGCGGCAGCGTCCCGGGCTCCGCCTGGCTCCGGTTGCGGCTCGGGGGCTCGCTCATGGCAGGACCGTGCTGGCTCAGGGGCTGCTGATGTATTCGAGCTCCAGAAATCAGAGGTTTGCTGCTGGGCTGGTGCCTCCAGAGAAAGGGTCGGAAGCAGCACGGGCCGGCTCCGGTGGGATTTGCAGAGGAGGGCAGACGTGTTTTTGGAGGGATGCTGGATTTGCCCCGCTCTGGCGCTCGCCCTTATCAGTAGGAAACTGCGCCGGGGTGTGGCTGGATGCAGCAGGGTGACTCCGGCATCCGGGTGTTTTGGAGCAAGGCTGCAATTTCGGCCAGTGGTTAATTGCTTTTTCCACGGTCCTCAGCAGTGAGGTTATTGCATGTGCGTTTGCAACCCTGCCCCTGGCCCCGCTTTGCCGTGGCAAGGTTTCCGAGCTGGAGCGGGGCGGGCAGCGGGTTCCTATGATGCTCTCTGGAAAGGGAAGAGCGAGCCCTGCGTTTGCCAGCGACAAAGCGATGAATCATCGGTGCAGGGGGCGGGAGGGGGCATTGCCAGGGCTTAGGTGATGCGGCTGTAAAGCCTGACCCTCTGCTGCGAGCAGCAAAGCCGCTGCTGTGAGAGAAGCAGCCGGTTCAGGGAGCCGGAGCTGGGGAGCTTCCTCCACCACGGAGCAAACGCACCAAGGCCAGAAACGCCCTTGGGGCTCCCTGCAGCAATTCCCATCCCGAGGGGCTGGGGTTACGGAGGCGCGAGGTCCTGATGCTGCGGCTGGTGCGTTGGCACTGGGATATCTCAGCCCAGCAGGGTGAATCTTCTTTTCTCCATCCGTACCTGGGTTTTGCAGGGCCTGCTGGTGCGGGGTGAGGGGAAGGTTTCTGCACCTTGCCTGGCCCAGGGCATGGTGTGGCCACGGTCTCCATCCCCTCTGCAGCCGGTTCCCACCATGCAGCTCCTGTCCCAGGCATGTAACATGTTCCTCTGAGGCTGCTTTCACCAGGGCAGCGCCTAGGATGAGGGACGGGCTGTGCAGGACCTGGGGCAAAAGTCCCTGGTCCCTGAATCCTGGGGTTGGGGTCCACCACCAGCAGTGACACCTGGAGATGGTCCAGTCCCCAGGATGTTGTTTAGCCCCCCGTTCCCTTGGGTTTCCTAATAAAAAAAAATAAAAATTGTCCTATCTCATTCCTCTGCCTTTGCTGGAGGAGGAGATTGACCCGTACCATAGCGTGGTCACTCGGTGGTGGGTCTGGCAGCTGCCGCGCGCTGGAGGGGTGCGACAGGTCTGGCCGGCCGAGCCGTGCGCGCCGGCTGTTGTCATTGTCGGTGTTTCGGTGGTGCCCAGGAGCCTGGTGCTGGGCCAGGACCCGGCTGTGCTGGGTTTTAGATGAACCCGGAGCAAACTGTAACTCTCGCCTTGGAGCTTGTCATGCCAGCGTGGGCTCTGTTCCCACCGGCTTGGAGTTGTGGTTTTATTTGTGGGAGCTGCAGCCGGACAGCTGAGCTGCGCCGCCGCCGTGTCCTCACGCGTCCCCATGGCCGTGCCGTGCCGAGGGCCGGCGTGTGTGGCGGCCGCGGGCTTGCGGTGCTCTGCCAGCGCCCAGCCGCGTTGCCTCGTGGTGGCCCTTTCTTGACAGCTTCTGCGATCCTCTGTTTGCTTTAGGAGATTTACAAGGTGCTTTACAGCCGCGGAAGCCAGTGCGCTTGGGATTTTATAGCACTGTAAAAGAGCAGCGGCCGCTTCGAGGTGCGAAGCGTGTCTAACGCAGCGCCGCTGGCTCGAGCGGCCGGCAAGCAAAAAGCCCTGCTGGCTCCCGAGGCCGGAGAGAGCGATGGTCCTTGCCGCCGCGCGGCTCGCGGGGGGCTTGCGGAGGCTGGAAACGCAGCGGGTGCAAATGGCTTTTTTGCAGATGGCATCATCTCCGCGAGCTTCGGGGGAAGGCAGCACCGCGGTGCGGAGGGCCGGGCTTTGCCCCGCAAGCACCCGCAGGTTTGATTTGCAGTCTGAAGTTGCAGCTGAGGTTGCAATTTAACGCTTGGAGGGATGAAAAGAGAGTCTCCTCTTGAGCACGCAGACAGGAAATATGTGCTCATCTTTTTCCCCTGCTGGTACGGCCAGAAAGAGCCCTGACAGTCCCTGTGATTCACTGCAAGGTCATACCCCTCCGTGCACAGCAGATTTAATGCCTGGCGTTCGGGTTTTGGTCAGAGAAGGCAGTGGGGCAGGAGAGTGCACGTGTGTTTTGGGTCCCGGGACTGCTTTGGGAAGCAGGTGGCTGTGCCCTGTGCTCAGACAGCCGGTCTGAGTCTCGAATACACTCTGGTCCTCGCTCTTCATGTTCGAGCGGGAGCCTGCGCGCGCTCGGCTGGAGGTGGAGATGATGCACGCTGCTAGGAAAAACGTGCAAGACGCGTGCAAGAACGCCAGCGCCGCCTGCCCCGTTGCACGGGTGGCTCGCGCTTCCCGAGCTGCCCGGGCCTTTGAAGAAGCCAACGTGTCCCACAGACTCCTTCCACCTTGCTTTCTGCTCAATAAACAGGCAGCAGCGCAAAGCTATAAATACAAAATTGTAGAAAAAGAGAGAAGGAGAGAAAAACCACCCAATTTCCCTGCGGGTAGAGGAAGAGCGCGAGAGAGGGCCGAGCCACGTGTGCCAGATGTGAGCGCCGCTGCCGGTGGCGTGCCTGGAAGGCGCTCGGCCGCCGCGGGGAGGAGGGCGCTGCACGGACCTTGCTAGAAGGCAGCGGGAGACGCAGCGCTGGGGAGCGCGTCCAGCCCCGGGCGATGGCGTGGGACCGACTGCTGGCCTCTCTGAACGCGTGCCGTGCCTGGCCCGTGGGACCCTCGGAGGGAGACGGGGCTTTCCGGCACCGCCGTCCGGAGCAGCTCCCGGGGCGGATGGGGGACGCTCCGTCCGCGGAGACCCCGCGGGCAGGTCGGGACGCGCTGCGGGACGGTAGGTGTTGGCGAGGTGCTGGCCCGGCGCGGCGGGGAGCTGCTGCCTGCCCGTGGTGGTGGGGGTTGCGGTGGGCTCCTGCAGCGGGTGATGGGGCCCGTCTCCTGGTTGGGGTCAGTTTGGGAGAGTTTGGGTTTCTTCGGTGCTGGGGTTTTGTCTCTAGGCTCTTCCTTCAGCCTCAAATAGACACCAGAGAAGCCCTTGGGCGAGACTCAGCCCACACCATCCTGCCGGAGGTGGCCGTGGCCTCGCTGCCTCCCCGCGCCTCCGCTCTGCCGCTAAGCCGGGACGGTCCCCGCGGTGCTCTGCTGAGCAATTTCATTTTTCTTTACTAAAGACTCTGCTGAGAATTGCTATCGCAGTCGTGTCACCCTTCCTAGCAGTACCTTTAACTCCCCAGGCCCTGCCGTCTGCTTAAAATCTCTCCTTTAGTTAAACGGGTGCAACTTTCTTACTGGAGAAACCTGAAGAGCGCAGGCAGCATCCTCCCCTGCAGGTTAAATTGCTCTCTTGCCTTGCCACCCATGCACGCTATTAATGAAAATGATTTACTTCCAGTATAAATAGTTGTGAGGCTGAGGGCAGCAGCGTGTGTGAAGAAGTGTTTTCTGCCCTAAACCGGCCCTGGTTTCCCATTGCTCCTCCCTAGCTCAACCTCCTCTTCTGCACCCCATCGCAGTGTTATTCGGGAGGCTCTTTCTAGGGTGTAAATTCATGTGCAAAGGGCTGAATCTCAAATGCAGTTAATGCAGCTGCTGCAGCCCGGCCCCAGTGCCAAATTTCACCGAGACAAAGGGGAACCTGACCTGGCCGCCTCCGCAGCGGGGCGAATCCACCTGCGCGGAGCTGCAGCGGGTGCCGGGCATCTCGGCCAGCCGGGCCGGGCTGGGGGCACTGGGACTGCTCCCTAAAGAGGGTCCCTGGTGCGAGGGGACGGCGCGGTCCCTTCGCGCCCTGCACCTCTCCTGGGCTTCAGGCTCGGGGCGGGCGAAGGTCTCGCCACGATAAAGCCCAGCCTGTTTGGACAAAACCTCTCCTAATGGTCAGACTGGTGGCCGGGGAGGCGGCGGCGAGAGCTCAACGCCACCTCCCCGCTGCAGCGGGGAGCGGATGCGAGTTTGACCTTCCGCCACCGCTCAAGGGCCGGGGTGGGGGGGGAAAGGAGGGGAGAGCAGGAAGGGGTGCAGAGCGCGGGTGCCGCGGGGCCCCTTTGGGAAGGCAGGTCACAGGCTGTCCCCGGCGGGTTTATTATTGGGTCGGGGCAACAGCTGCGGCTCCCGGGGCCGCGCCGCCGGCGGCCCCGCTGCGGTGACACGAGATCCACCTCCTGAGAAGGCTCCTGGCCGCCCGCTCCGGGCTGGATGCTGCGTGTTTATAAATATCACCCGCTCGGAGCGGCGTGGGGCCGCTTCGGAGAGGGGCGGCGCGGCGGGAGGAGGGCTGGGGGCGGCGCGGGAAGGGGCAGCGCGAGAGCGCCGGGTTTCGGCTGGCACCTCGCGGCGGCGGGGGTCTGCGCTGGCCTTCCCGGCCCCTCGGCGCCGCGCGACTTCCCTGCTTGCACGCCTTGGGCGCGCAGCTGGGAAGCGGGACTAGCGGTGCGCTTGCACTTTCCCTTATTTCTTATTTATGCAGTTATTAAAAAATAAAATAAAATAAAGCCCTGCAAGTTGCCTGGAGCCTGGGGGCGGTTGGCTACGTCGGAGCGGGATCAGGTTTGCTCCGCGCCGGCTCTTTGGCCGCGGTCCTGCGCGCGGGGCCCTGGGCTCTGCGACCTTTGCCGAGGTGACCGAGGCGCGTGGTGGCCGTCCCCGTCCCCGAGGCCTCTCCC